>NC_057864.1:404396522-405028772 GCF_019393635.1 Dromiciops gliroides | reverse complement strand
ACTTAGACATATCTGAGCACATCTCTTCAATAGAGTATAACATAGAATTGTCAGAATGAGGGTATGGCTCTGAAAGTCTGGGTAGGTAGGTCTTTTTAGCTAAGTAGGATCAGATTAGTGGCTAGTGGGGCAACCCAATGGTTAAACAAGAAACATGGTTAAATATAAAGAAGGAAATACATTACATTCCAAAGACTAGGTTTTGGGCAATTCCTACTGCTCAGTAGGGGTAGAAGGACAGTGTTAAGATTTATTTTTGGCATACAATGTAAATCTTTGAAAGATATGCTATCAGGTTTGGAAGATAGATAACCATAGATGTGAAACTGAGAAAGACAAATACTAGATTGGTCAAGTTATACGTCTCAAAGGGGAATGTATGGTATGTGTAAATAAGGTATTTCATAATTATACACACAAAACAGCACAAAGAGTATCATAAGAGATGTGTGCCTTGGAGAAAAAAATAAGGTTCCCTGGTCATCTAGAAAATTCTTGACTATGTAATGTCAAGGTATGAAGATAAATAGAGAAAGACACCCCCCCCAGTCAAAATAAATTTCTCAAAAGTTGGGGAATTTGGCTGAAATGTATGAAAGATAAGCAAATTTCTGTCAAAATATAAAGAAATTTAAAAAAAGGAGGGACAAGAAATGATATCCTGAATCTGGTAGGACATGTTGAAAAAATATGAAAAAAGCTTTCAAAGAAGTAGGTAGGGCCTTAAAATTTTATAATATCTAAAAAAATTAACAGCAAAGATTTTTTTAAAAGTAATAAATCAGTATGTCCAAAGGGCTATAAAGCTGTCCATACCGTTTGATCCAGCAATAACACTGTTGTGTCTTTTTCCCAAAGAGATCATAAAAAAGGGAAAAGGACCCACGTGTACAAAAATATTTATAGCTGCTCTTTTTGTGGTGGCAAGGAATTGGAAATTGAGGGGATGCCCATCAATTGGGGAATGGCTGAATAAGTTGTGGTATATGAATATAATGGAATTCTATTGTGCCATAAGAAATGATGAGCAGGAGGAGTTCAGAGAAGCCTGGAAGGACTTGTATGAACTGATGATGAGTGAGATGAGCAGAACCAGGAGAACATTATACACACTATCATCAACATTATATGTTCATCACCTGTGATAGACTTGATTCTTCTCATCAATACAATGGTATAAGATAGTTCCAAAGGACTCATAATGGAAAAGGCTCTCCAAATCCAGAAAAAAAGAACTGTGGAATATGGATGCTGATTGAACCATACTATTTCTTTTGTTTTTGGTGCTGTTGATTTTCTTTTTTGAAGTTTTTCCTTTTTGCTCTGATTCTTTTCTTATAACATGACTAATGCAGAAATATGTTTAATGTGATTGTACATATATAACTTATATCAGATTACTTACTGTCTTGGGGATGGGGGAGGGAGGGGAAAGGGAGAAAATTTTGAAACTAGAAATCTTATCAAAACAAATGTTGAAAACTATCTCTACATGTAACTGGAAAGTAATAAAGTACTTTTATAATTAAAAAAAGAAAGTTACTGGACCTCATTAGATAAACATTTAAACAATAATAACACTTACATTTATATAAAAAAGTAATAAATCAGAATGGAAGTAGTGCAAGTCAAAAAGAAATGAGAGGTCTTTATAAAAATGACAAGATAATGAATTAGAATGTTCAGTTAAAGACAAAAACAACTGTAGACATCTGGTGACCTCGCTGTTGAGTTCTATGTGACTTTTGAGGAGTATTTGCACAAATATCTGGCTACTCTTTCTAATAACATAGGAAAGAGAGGAAATATACAAGAAAATTAAACACAAAATGTTGGCAACTATTTTCCCAATAGAAGATTGTGTGTATATATATGTGTATGTGTATGTATATGTGTGTTTGTGTATGATGCATATGCATACATATGAGTATATGTATATGTATTAGTGTATGTATAGATTAGATGTGGGTGTACATGATGCATATGTATATTACATGTACATGTATGTGTATATGTATATGAAACTGGAGGCCAGCAAATTAATAAAAATGGATTCTAAGTCTGTTATAGAAATTTGGTACAAAAGCTAACAAAAAGTAAAGATATGCATGCTACAGTACCATGCCATAGGTAGGCTATCAGCAACTATAGCAGCTACATTAATAGAAATAACAGAATATATCAAAGGAAGGATATGTCTGGCTCCAGAAAAAGTCTTTCATTGTATAAAATGTTACTGTTGTTAAGAGCATGTAAAGATCTGGGATACCAGATGTGGTGTTGAAATGAATGAACACATTATAAATCAATAAGACCAGCACTCCCATGCTTAGTGAATGACAGAGGAAAGCCATTTAAATAAGGAGATTTAAATCAGTACGTTATAAGGTTGCCTACATAACTCATGTCTACATATGTTGCCTGTAGAAACTCATAAGGAAATATGTATCACATTTTAATTGGAGTAATTTCCTTGATAAGTTTAACTCCTTACGTGTGACCTCAGTTAAAACCTGAAACAAAGGAGGACTCAGAGTAGAGAACCACAGTATAAGGAAGGACAAACCTGACCTTTTCTATTCACTAGTTCTCTGAGCTATGTCAACTGTACAGGACCACATACTCAACTTTTTAGCAACCCTGGATTCTTTCCTTAGTTGGAAAGGGCTCAACTCCATGGCAGCATTGTGATTCTAAAGTTTGTATATATCCCTAAGGGAGCTGAGGCTCTTTAGCAAGGGAAGGGGAGCTTATTTGCTCAGACACAAATCATTATGTGTTTTAACAAGTTAAAGTCTATCCTATAGACAAAGTATAGTTAGCTTCAGTGATTGCATGGAAACTGAGGGTGTGTTCCTTTTTGAGTGGTGATCTATATATGAACTCAAAGCTGATACTCCCAATGTAAAACCTGGGTGGGATGTGGACTAAAGAAAAAAGCTTCCAAGTTTAAATCTAGTCCACAGGTCTGGTGCAGGGCCCTAGGTTATAAACATATTACATTTTTTTCAAACTCTGCTGGCTAAGCATTCTAAAAAGTTTCAAAGCATAATAGATAGTACCTGATTAAGAGAAAAGTATAGAGAAGAGACATTATAGTGACCTTCAAAGTCATGTAACAAAAGACCTTTGGAGCCAGTTAAGCAAGATGATGGGGGAAAGAGTAGGAAAGTTACTGACATAATCAAAATACTTCTAAGCTATTAAGAAAAATGCAGAAAGAGGAAGAACAAAGAATCACAATCTTATGGATAAAGTTTCTCTGAGCTAGCAGAAAATCTGAAGAGTATTATGCATTTATAAAAGAAAAGAAAAACTGACACAGAGTAAAACCCCAGCAAATGACAACAATGACTACTACTACTACTACTACTACTGAATAAAACTTACAACTCAATGCTTTAATGGATCCGTGATTTCATCGATGTGGTAATTGCTGCAAAGGATTTAGTTTTTAACCAATTGAGTCTTATGGTTCTTTCAACAAATGATTATGTCAAAAGTATTCATGGTGTACTCCGATCCCAAAGCCCACTCTTTCATTATTGGCAGAGATCAGTGCTCACTGCCTTCATCAGGGGCTGAGGAGGGGAGATCAGAGAGAGGAAATCTCTTTAGTCTCTTCAATTCTGTTCAAGTTTTTTTCAAGGCACTTCAGGTGCCTCAAGGGAGAAGATGGACAAGGACAATTTCACTTCAGGTTGCTGAATGTAAACTCAAGAGGAACTAGCAGTCTCCATCATGTCCCTAGCCCCAGCTTCCTATAGAGACTTTGGGGAATCTTCAATTTGGGTGAGACCTAGGATTTTCTCTTCTGGTTGAACTGAGTTACCTTGCTTCCAGTGGAAGAACTCCTACTCTTCATATTGTTAGATATATATTCTCCTACGTATATATTTTTTTTCTGTTTTTGCTACTAATTTGAATAAATGGGTTTCCTGGCTAAGTGTTTTGTCTATTCACTGTGGAACTGTTGGTTGATGGGAAGGGAATCATTCTTTGGATATAAAGCTTGGGACTTTCCTCCTCCCAATAATGAAACAGTGATCAGAAGTTAGATTGAACCTGAAAAACATATCCCCTAAACAAACGATATTTAAGGGAGGAACAGACATAATTCTAGTCTTCAAACCTCTCGCTTTGAGAGTGGCAGCCAGTCTCTGACCCCCCCAAAAAAATCTCACTTGAAGGAGGGTAGGGGGATAATAAGCTAGAAATTTCTATTCTGTCTCCATTTGAGCCACACAATTGCACCCAATGGTAAATGTTGGGGACAGTCTCTTGCCATAATTACATAAAAATGAAAAATCAATTATGCATATGGAATTTTCATGGGAATATTAAAAGGGAGAGAAAAGGGAAGTAAACAAGTATTTATTGAGCACCTGTTATATGGTAGATACTTCTAAGTGTTTTATAAATATTATCTCACTTAATCCTCATAACAATCCTGAGTGGTAGGTACTGTTATTATCCTCATTTATAACTGTGAAAACTGAGGCAAACAGAAATGACTTTTCCAGGGTCACACAACTCTGTCTGAGGTTACACATTAACTCGGTTCTTCCCAGGACCAGCCCCAGTAATCTATCCATTGTGCCACCTAGTTGCTTCAAATATTTGAATGTAAGTATTTTTTCAATAAAAAGTGATAATAGAGATAGAGCCAAGATGGCAGAGGAAAGGCATTAAGCACTCAGAGCTCCTGACACAATCACTCCAAAAAATTCCAAACACAGCCATAAAACAACTCCTAGAGCAGCTGAACCCACAAAAAAACAGGCTTAGATCATTCTCCAGCCAAAGACAGCTTAGAAGTTCGGCAGGAGGGAGCTGCTGCACTGGAGTGGGAGTAGAGTCCAACCCACATGGTCCTGCTGACATAGATCCAGCCCCAGGCAGGCTGTGCCAGTGTAAGTTACCCCTGAGCCTCCAAATAAGCTGCAGCACCAGCATCTTCCGGAACTAAACTCATAGTCTGGTGAGAGAGCTGAACAGCTGGCCGGGGGAGGGGAGGGAGGGGGGAGGGAGAAGAGAATGCAGGGATGTCTGTGGGAGTTATGGGGGGGGGGTGGAATTTGGTTGTCCTACTCCAGCAGGAAACAAGGAAGAAATCTTGAGTGTCTGAGGCTCAGGTGGGGGAGGGACACAGGCTCCTTGGAGCTAACAACCACTGCAAACAAAATTTTGTTGCCTGGTTAATTAGCAAGTTGGCCTGGGGTTATTTACAGACCAGAACATAGGCCAAGCTAGTGAAGAACCTGACTCTCCTTAAATCATACCACCTGGGACCCCCTGAAGCTTGGGACAGTCCAACCTGGAAACAGTGTCCCACTTTAAAGAGCTAAAAGTCAAGTAAAAGACAGGCAAGATGAGCAGAAAGATAAAGGTGAGGACCATAGAAAGTTTCCTTAGTGACAAGGAAGACTGTGATGTGCCCTTATAAGAGGATAGCAATGTCAGGGCTCCTACACAGAAAGCTTCCAAGAAAAATACGAATTATTTTCAGGTCATAGAGGCACTCAAAAAGATGTCTGAAAATGAAGTAAGGGAGGAAGAGGAAAAAAATGGAAAGAAAAATGAGAGTGATGCAGGAAAGTCATGAGAAAAAAGTCAACAGCTTGAAAAGCCAAATGAAAAAGGAGGTACAAAAGCTCTCTGATGAAAAGAATTGCCTAAGAATTAGGACTGAACAAATGGAAGCTAGTGACTTTATGAGAAACCAAGACACAATAAAGCAAATACAAATGAATAAAAAAATAGAGGGCAGTGTGAAATATCTTCTTGGAAAAACTGCTGACCTGGAAAATAGATCCAGAAGAGATAATTTGAAAATTATTGGACTACCTGAAAACTATTATCAGAATAAGAGCTTAGACATTATCTTCCAAGAGATTGTCAGGGAAAATTGCCCTCATATTCTAGAAGAAGAAGGTAAAATAGAAGTTGAAAGAATCCACCAATCACCTCCTGAAAGAGATCCCAAAATGAAAACTTCCAGGAATATTATAGCTAAATTCCAGAGATCCCAGGTCAAGGAGAAAAATATTGCAAGTAGCCAGAAAGAAATAATTCAAATACTGTGGAACCACAGTAAGGATAGCACAGTATCTAGCAGCCTCTACATTAAAGAATCAGAGAGCATGGAATATGATATTCCTGGAGGGCAAAGGAATTGAGATTACAACCAAAAATCACCTACCCAGCAAAATTGATTATAATCTTTTAGGGGGAAAATGGGACTTCAATGAAAAACAGGACTTTCTGGTATTTGTGATGAAAAGACCTAAACTGAATGGAAAGTTTGACTTTCAAATACAAGACCCTAGAGAAGTATAAAAAGGTAAACAGGAAAAAGAAATTAAGAATGATATTAAAAGGTCAAACTGCTTATATTCTTACATGGGAAGATGATATGTCTAACTCATAAGAAATTTCTCAGTATTAGGGCACTGGGTTGGTCAGAGTCGGGTGACATGCCCGAGTCAAGCAGTGGGTGAGTGTCTTTTGACTGGGGCCAGATTTGGGCTTGCATCCTTCTGGGTGCAAGGCGGGTGCTTTGTCCACTATGTCACCCAGCTGCCTCATGATGACATCTTTAGGGGAGAGGAATGCACTGATGCAGGGTAAAGGGGAGAGGTAGAATGGGGTGAAATCTCACATGAAAGAAGCAGGAAAGGGCTTATGGCGTGGGGAGGAAAATGGGGGAAGAGTGGGGAAGTGAATGATCCTTATACTTAATTAGTTCAAAGACCTTAATCTCATCAGAGTTGGCTCAAGGAGGGAATAAAACATACACACTCAATTGGGTGGAGTAATCTCTCTAACCCTTCAGGAAAGTAAGAGGGGAAGGGGATAAGCAGAGAGGGGTGAAAGCGGGGAGAACAGAATGAGGGAGGGGGTGGTCAGAAGCAAAGAACTTTTTTTAGAAGCAAAACACTTTTGAGGGGGGATAGGGTAAAAGAAGATGGAGAATGGAGTAAATATCATAAAATGGAGTAAGATGGAGGGAAATGGTTAACAATAATAATTATAAAAAAATTTTTGAAGCAGAGGCAAGAGTAATGTAAGATGATGGTAATGATTGATAATGATGATGGATTGATTGATTGATGAACTGATGATTGGAGGAAGAAGAGCATTGATTGAGGAGGATTGATGATGAGGACTGATTGATGATAATGAAAATTGAAGATGAAGATTGTTTGACAATTATGAGGATTGACTGAGGATGATGCCGAGGATTGATGGCTGGTGATTAATTGATGATTGATGATGATGGCAAAAAGTATGATGCTTACTTTGCTGGGCTATTGTGAAGAAAATTCTTTGTCAAGTTTAAGGTACTATTACTGTTGTTGCAATAATCAACCTCATGGGTTTATTGTAAGGAAATCTCTCTTTAATGTACTATATAAATGTAGTTTACTATAAAAAAATATGAGCAGGATACTATCAGAAACACCTGGAGGGACTTGCATGAGCTGATGCAAAGCGAAATCTACTGTATACAAAGTAACAGTAATATTGTGAGATGATCTGCTGTGAATAACTCAGTTATTTTTAGCAATGCAGTCATCCAAGATAACTCTGAAAGATTTATGAAAATTGCAATCCATCTACAGAGAAAGAACTGGTGGTATCTGAAAACAGATTGAAGCATAATTTTTTTCATAGTTCCTGAATCTGAAGTTTTGTTTTTGTCTGTTTTCTTTCACAACCTGGCTAATATGGAGATCTTTTGCATGACTACTCATGTATAACTTATACTGAATTGAGTTCTTAGGGGGGGCCTGGAGAGGGAGGGCAGAAGAGAAGTTGGAACACAAAGTTTTAAAAAACTGATGTCAAAATTTGTTTTTACATGTAGTTTAGAAAATAAAATTCTAAATAAGAAAAAAATAAGTGATAATAAAATGCATCCACAAAAGTTCACTGATGCCTTATTGTGACCTGATGATGAACCTGGGCAAATGTCGGTTATTCAAATGGAGCTCAAATTCCAAAAGGTCGTGCTGAGCTAAAAAAGGATTTAGCAACAGTTCGACAGACAGAATGAGGCCTGGCTGGCTAAGTATGGAGATAACAAAAGTTTACTCAATAGATAATGTTTTACTGGTGATAGGGTTTTAAATTTTGTTTTGTTTTGTTATGTTTTTTAGGGGGGATAGTTTGCCTTTTCAACCTTTGACACTGATAAATCCTTCAAAATGATCCGTAAAGTGCTAAATAAAGGCTTTCTTCTGATTCTTTGTAATAATACCATGGGGGTGGTCCCTGAGAGGCAGTGTGGTGGAGTGTGCGGATGGCTGGCTCTACTTCCGTCACTGTCTCATAGTGTGATCAAGCCACTCAAACTCTCACTGCCCCTGGCTTTTCTCTAAGACTTTCAGGTACTGAACTCTGCCAAAGAGGGAGTTTTCACAATGAATGCTTTGTATACATGAAATCATAGGTTTGAACAAACAAAATAAAAAGTAGAGAGCACCTACGAATCCACCTATAGTTCCTCATTTTGACTACATAATTATCCCACTCTTTTTCCAAATATATAGCAATATCTACATCAATACATCTGTCAACCTACATTTATATTTCTATCTCTCCATATATGTATCTATCTATACTTGTACCTGTGTTTTAATCTATATCTAACTATATCCAATTTTGTTTTTTACACACTTCTTGTGCCCAAATAATTTGATGTTCAGTCTCAGCCCAGTCACATCATCCTTTCAATGACAATATGAGTAGGCTGGAACTCTAAGTCTAATCCAATTAAAGAGAACTTTACAGGTATAAAAGATTACATTTACCCACTTAAGCACAATAACAGTGGCTCAAAGGTTCCAGCTTCCAACTACACTACTCTATTGAAGCTGTCTTATCCCAGGTTTACAAACCTATGAGTTTTAGTCAACTCTTTTAACTGTCAAATCCAATATATTTTTCTCATCCTTCATTCTCTTAGGTAAAGAAGTGGAGGGGATCTTGGGTCTTCAGAGACCATGACAAAAGAAAAGATGGAAAAGTTTAGGGGTGGCAGTAGGCAACATGTTAATTTTTTAAAGACCCTTCTCCCTGCCCTCCAGTTATATTTAGAAGAGGCCATCAAAAGTTTGGCCACAAGATGATGATTTTTTTTCAATTAAAGCAACTATATTATTATATCTGAATCATCTATCTATCTAGAAACAGTTAGGTGGTATAGATAGAGTGCTGGGCCTGAAGTCAGGAAAAATAGGAATCCAATTTCAGCCCTAGGCACTTACTAGCTATGTGACCTTGGGCAGATCACTTATTCTCTGTCTCAGTTTTCTCACCTATAAAAAGGGAATAATAATAGCACTTAATTCCGTGCTGAACAGAGTGCCTGGCACACAGTAGGCACTACATAAATTCTACGATTATTGTCACTGTTAAGTCATTTTGGACCAAGCTGTCATCTACAACATCATCTAGAAATTTCTATCTATCAGAAGTTCTCAAAATGTATTCCAGGGACCCCCTTTTAAGGGATCCATGTGGCCAAAATTATTTTCATAGTAATAATTTTCAAAATAATAAAATTGTAATTTCTAATAAGGTAAATATCTATTCTCTCTCTATATATATATACATACATAGATACACACACCCATATATATATATATATATATATATATAAAACCAACATAAAAGCTCCATTTTTAATAATATAAAGGGATCCTAAGATGAAAAAGTTTGATAACCAATGTTATATGCCTTGATAGCAGAGGCACCTTTACTCACAGATCATGAATCCCTGAAGAACTGAAATAAAGGTTTACTCTTAGGTTCCAACAGCCAATTATGCAAGTACAGAAAACAAGGATTCTGAGTTTGGCAGCAGTTCATCAGAAAAGCACACCTGCATATTCTCACATATGCCCACACAAGCCCCTTCCATGTGTATAGTGCTTACAGTTTTTCAAAGTGTTCAAGATTTACCTCATTTGGTCCTTTCTTTAGCCCTAGAAACAGATCTTGTTCTTGAAACAAGATTAGGGAGGTAAGAGAAGAAAGGAGAACAAAGCATCAAAGAGACTTGATATCTTTAAGGGACACACATACATCTATGCTTCAAATTTAGGTCATTGCAAAGACCAGATTCAAAAATCTTCTCTCATTTCATTATTACCACTTACAAGAAAATAATACCACATTACAGTTATTAGCCCTCTAATTTATAATAAATAATAAAGCATACATACATATGTCTATTATACAAATGATAAACAAATAAGTACATAAAATGACCATAATCTAATTTGTGGTGTAGTTCTTGTTTGTTTTGTTGTGGTGGTGGTTTGGTTTTTTGTGGGTTTTTTGGGTATTTGTCTTCTTCTACTAGATTGTAAGATATTTCAGGGCACAGAGCATGTCTTATGTTTACATCTTCTTCAGCACCTAACACAGTGCTTTTTACATCATGGGCAATCAAGACATGTATGTTGAACTGACCTGCTGAAACATAGTGATGACTTTTCTCCTTTTTACAGATGCAAACCCCTATTATTCATTGTTTGATTTCTTAACCCTCACTTATTTCCTTATTTACCCTAGATCGTGTGTTTAAAATGTCACATATATGGATATAAATACACATGTGAACATGTACATACAAAGGATATGCACATACCCATGTGTATATGTATGTATATATATATATGGTCTGGAAATATAATTGGTGCAAGGGAATTTTAGTAAGGATATTTACTCCACCAGTGCAGATAAATCAGCAACTTGTCTTTAATTTACAAAGTGTGTCCTGGGGGACCCTGAAAAGTTCAATGATTTGCTCACGAACATAGCACAAAGCTAGTATATATCAGAGATGGGAATTATCTGGACTCTTAAGTATGCAATAGTCTCGGGAATAAAAAAAAACCAGAAAGATACATAATACCTATATGGGGGGGCAGAAAAACAAGGAGAGATTTGTAGTCTTTAGTTCAAATTTAATCTTAATAATTTAATGCTTTCTTTCCTTCCTCTCCCTGCTAAGATATTTGGAAATATGATATATTTTAATAAAACCTGAGATGAGAAATGGAGTAGAAAACCACTTATTTCATAAGCTTTTGTTAATCAATAATAAAGACTCAATTGATAGTTGATATGCAAAGTGGCATCTCCTGTTTAGCATAATTTATCAAAATCAGATGCTTTGAAAATTCAAAATGTCCATTTTTAAGAGGTGCTTTTAATCTAACTAGAGTAAAAGTACAGAGATGAGAAGAGTAAAGCAGTATACTACTAATAATAATGAAATATAACAAACTTAAAGAGAAAATATATATGAGATTAAAATATTTAATTTTGAGTCAGTTATCTCCTCTTTCTAAAGCAGAAACATACAATTAGTGACCTATTAAAGGTTGCCAATTACTTTTGAGAATTTATCTTCCTTAACAACCTTTGACATCATTGACTGCCCCTTCTTCCTTCTTAAAAGTCATTTTATTTTTGACCCTGTACTATTCCATTTATCCTTTTATCTCCTCTGATGTCATTTCTCTTCTCCTCCATCTCTTTCCCCCAACTGTAAGCATTATCAATTAAATTTAACAAATATTTTTAACAAACTATTTCATGCTATTTCACTTTAACACAGTGACAAAAATAAAATCATTCCTGCCCTCAGAGATTTACATACTATGGCTAGGGTTCTTAACCTGGGGTACAAGAACACATATTTTAGGGGGGGAGATTGTAAAATGGGATAGGGAAAAATCACATCTTCATTTTTACTAACCTTTTGTATCCTTTGTAATCTTATATATTTTATTTTATGCACTTAAAAACATTATTCTGAAAACAGGCCTACAGTCTTTCCAACACTGGAGAAAGACACATAAAAGGTTAAGAACCCTTATAGTAAGTAATATGAGCACACAGAATTGTGAATACAAAGTAATTCAAGGAGGGAGAAAACAATATTAACTGGGAGGGAGACTGGAATCAGGAAAAGCTTCATGAAAGAAGGTGAATTTTGAAGGTAAAGAGTTTGGCAAGGTATTTCATTCTAGATGTGGAGAAGAGTTAATACAGCATGTCTGAAGGGAAATAAGAAAGAGGCCTGGGAAAGAAGATTGGATGCAGGGTTTGGTGGGTCTTAAATGTAAGGCTGAGAAGTGTTCCATTATGCTAGAGGCAATAATGAATCATTATATATCAGTAAAGGAAGGCAGGAGATCATTTGGAAACTGTGTAGATGATAGGTCCCAGAAGGAAGAATGGGTCTAGGTGTCTCTCTTGGTTCTTTTCTTCTTTGCAAATTATATCCCTCAGTGTTCTCCCCCTCAGCTTCAAATAGTAACTCCATCTGGATAATTTCTTACACTCTGGCCTCTTTCAAGCTCTATTTTGACATTTGGAACTTTCCATTGGATAGTTTCACTTGGATATTTCATTGGTACTTCAAATTCAAGATGTTTAAAACTAAATTCTTCATTATTCTCCCAAATTCTCCAGGCCAATACAAGCCAGTTCTCCCAATGGTTTCCATATTTCTGTGAATAAATAGTACCACCATCCTCCTAGACAACCAAGATTGAAATTTTAGATTAATCTTTTATTTCACTTCTTTGTTTTTCAGGGTGTTTTTTTTTTTTGCCAAGATCCTGCCAATTGTTACTTCTCATTCTCTCTCATATAATTGCCCCTTACTTTTACATTTCTATCTTCAAACTGTTTTAAGCTAGTATTAAGCTCATGACGAATTGATTACAATATCCTCTTCAGTAGGCTGTTTGCCTCCAATATCTCTTACCTCCATTAAATTTTGCATACCTGTACCAGATAAATTTCCTCAAGTACTATATTAATATCCCTCTCTTGCTAAATCAATAAATGCATACACATATGTATGCATGTATATAAAACAAAATTGCAATGACTCCCCAAATCCAAAAATAAAGTAAAAACCCATAATCACAGGAATCAGAGCTTCAAAGTCCCCTAAAATTCATTTAGGCCAATATTTATATTTTATGATGAAGAAACTATCAAAAAAGTAGAAAAACTAGTTCAAGATTCACATAGATCTTAAGTATAAGAGCATATTAAAACCTGAGTTTTTTTACTTCAAATACTGTGTTTTTTCTGCTACCTGCATAACATAAATAACTTGCTTTTCCCCCTTATCTTTCATTATTCCACAACCAGAGTCTAGCCAAATTATACAACTCACAATTCCCAGTATATGATTTGTTCTTTTCTAACCCTACCTCCACATAAACTTGAAATGCCCTCCATTGTCAGCTTTGCCTGTATGTATCTTAATCATCCTTCAAGGTCTAGTTTAAATGTCATTTTTTTCTTTTCATGAAACTATTTCCCGTATCACTCCAGTCAGAAAAGATCTCTTCACTCCAGTCAGACAAGATCTCTTCTCAGAACTCCTGAAAAAACTCTTCACACACACACACACACACACACACACACACACACACACACACACACACACACACACACACACCCATGTTATCCTGTAGTTCCACCTATCTCTCACCACTGATGGTGAGTAGCTTTTCAGGTCACCTTTCAGTAGGTAAGCTAACTCAGTTTAGATAGAAATGCTTCCCCTGAAAGTATCAGAGGGATAAACCATTTACTGTTTATCTCAGTAATGAAAATCTATGAAAGTTTAAAATATTGCTCCAACATTGCTGTAGGGTCAGACAATAAATTGTATGACTCTGGGCCTAAAGACCTTTGTTTAAAAACATTTTTTAAAAATTCTTTTTAAAAAATATAATTAATTCAGATCTCAATTCAGCTGCCTAGAAGACATTCAGAAAATGCTTTTAGCCAAAGTAAATGATAACAATCTAGCAATTTACTCCATTTTGAAAAGTAACAACACTGACCTTTGACTTGGGAAAGAAAACATCATTAAATATAGCCTAGTTTGTCTGCACATGCTAAACCAGCCTTCTAGCAGTTGTAAGTGGGTAATGGGAGCAAAATGTTCATTTGCTCTCTAAATTTTTCACATAGAAAAGAATTTATAAAATGCCAAAACTGACAATGTCATCATTTTATAAATAATTTTAAAACTGTAAATATCTTTAATATTAGAGAACCACAAATCTATCTGTTTACTCTTTCTAATTTGGGTAAAGGAAAATGGAAAGGCAGTAAGGTATAATGGGTGGAAAGACAACCTTTGAATCAGGATGTTACAGGATCACTTCTTACCTCTAACACATATTGGCTAAGCATTGGCGGGAGCTAGGTGGTACAGTGGATAGAG
The DNA here is from genome assembly GCF_019393635.1 of Dromiciops gliroides. NCBI lineage: Eukaryota > Metazoa > Chordata > Mammalia > Microbiotheria > Microbiotheriidae > Dromiciops > Dromiciops gliroides. Next base: position 405,014,494 of record NC_057864.1, on the reverse strand, counting down.
CACAGAACCTGGAGTCAGGAAAATCTGAGTTCAAATATGGTCTCAGACACTTACTAGCTATGTGATCCTGGCAAGTCACTTAATCCTGTTTGCTTTAACCTATTGGAATAGGAAATGGCAAATCGCTCCAGTATCTTTGTTGAAAACAAAAACCCCACGAATGGTATGGTTCATGGGGTCACAAACAGTCAGACACAACTGAACAACACCACCACAAATTAACCATCTAACAACTCAGTACCCCAGGAAACCCTCTAAAAATATGTGTTGGAAGAGGGGTACAGATCTCTATGGAAAGAGGGAGTTTCTTCCAGGAGTCTCCATACCAATGAAAGCCAAAAAAGTGGGGGGAAGAAGAATGTCAGTTTTAAAAATTTGAAATTCACCTACATTTATAGAACAGAAAAAGGTAAATTAAAGAGTATTATCTAATTAAATAAATATATTCAATACGATTATTAGTGAATATAAACTGAATAATCCATGGTACAGTGGGAAGAACACTGGATATAAAGTCATAGAACCAGAGCTCACACATTGGTTTTGCCAATTACTACATGTGTAGTCTGCTTAAGTTCTATTTTTTGTCATTTATTTAGTTCTTTCCCCCAATTATATGTAAAAAAAAATTTTAATGTTTATTTTTAAAGCCTTGAGTTCCAAATTCTCTCCCTTCCTCCTTCTTCTACCCACCCCCCTCATTGAAAATGCAAGGAATTAAATATACCTATAAAAGTGTAGTCATACAAAACATTTCCATATTAGTCATATTGTAAAAGAAATCACAAATTTAAAAAAATTAAAATAAAGTAAAAAAATATTCTTCAATATATATTCAGACACCATCATTTCTTTTTCTGGGGATGGATAGCATTTTTCATCATAAGTCCTCAGAGTTGCCTTGGATCACTGTATTGCTGAGAATAGCTAAGTCAGTCACGGTTGATAATGTTGTAATATTGCTGTTACTTTGTACACAGTACATTTCACTTTGCATCAGCTCATGTAAGTCTTTTTAGGTTTTTCTGAAATCTGCCTGCTCATTGTTTCTTATAACACAAGGGTATTCCATCATAATCAGATACCACAATTTGTTCAGCCATTCCCCAATTGATGAACACCTCCTTGATTTCCAATTCTTTGCCACCAGAAAAGAGCTGCTATAAATATTTATGTACATATAAATGTACATAATCTTTTATTTCACTCTTTTTGGATAAAGACCTGGTAGTGTGTAACGATTGGAATGACGCCACCTGCTGGAGACTTACTGTAGAAGAGTTCTGCCCATGAAGCGAAGGTCTTTGAGGGCAAGACCAGGAATCAGGAAGTGACGCGGGCTAGTGGGAGGAGGAAGGAAGAGACTGGTGCTCAGTCTCGTGCTCTTTCCTCTGGACTCTGGTGGAGAGTGGAGCTAGAAATGTGCTCTCCCTTTAATAGATAGGAATCTAGGCCTTTCTCTCTCTTTACCAAATTCTTATTCTCCTTAATAAATGCTTAAAAGTCTAACTCTTGCTAAAGCTTATAATTTATTGGCGACCACTCATTAGATATTTTAGACAGACTAGCTAGAATTTTAGCCCTTAACAGATGGCTGACCACGAAGAGGAAAGCTAAACCTCAGTCTTCTTCTGATCTTCTGGTTGGGTAAGAAATTTCCCCTCCCTCTCCCTTTAACTGCTAAGTACTGGTGTACTGGCTGTGTTTTCCTTTAAATTTTTTCAAATGGACCTTTTAAACTCCCTAATTACCCTATTTTTGATTTTAGTCTGTTTAACCAGACAAATGGGAGATAAGATCATGTTAATGCTTTGTTTTTGTGGATTTTCTATTTTTCTTTTTATTTTTGTTAAAAGAGCCAGCAACTTACTCACACAAGGAAATATCTCTCCCTCTCCCAACCATGCTTTTTCAGAGAAACCTGAAGAGATTCCCGCAGCTTTTCCCAGTTCTAACACTAATTGTTGCTCTAATTTTGCATGCCTGGAGGCAACGACCCACCCTCTAGAAGCTTTTAATCCCCTAGCGCCTGGAGGCAAAGTGGGGGAAGAGGAATCCAGGCCTGAGTTCAAAATCAAGTCTGATTCAAATTGCTCTGGTCCCTCCCCTCCTCTCCAGACCCCACCCTCTACTCCTCCCATGGCCAAGCCCATTGCTTCCCCTGCCTGGGAAGTCCAGAGATCTGATGGGCATGCTCAACTTTCTCTAACTACATTTGCAGCTTCAGGCTCAGCCCTTCCCCAGGCTGGCTGTGCTTCTGAGACAACCTTAGAAAACCCTTTAAATTCCAGATATACTCGTTTTGTTCATAATTTTGCTAACCTGCTTTTGTCTTTAATTAGTAATCTTATAAAGCATTTGTATGGTGAAAAGACTGACAGACAATATAGAGGGGTTAAAGAAGAAAAACTTAAGCTGAATAAGAATGACAATCAACATAGTTCAAGACTCTGCTTCTTTTGCCATGGAAGGGTATATATTTTACAGAAATGTAGAAGTAAGCAGCAAGGTATTGATATGAGTATTGGGGATTTTAGATATCGGAATCAAGAGTGTTCTGAATTCACTCAGATTATTAATGTCAGTTCAGAGGTTACATAGGATTTCTATGCTATTACATATACATTTTGGAATTAATGGTATAGGTTTATTTTCATAGAGATTTTAATGCTTTTGAGATTGTGTCTTATACTTAGTTTCTAAAACAAGGAGAATATTTGTAAAAGCTTTTTATAGTAATGCGATCAAGTTTATATTTTGTAATACTCTTATTAATATTAAGTTCATATTCATTTAGATTTCCCTAGTTTGAATTTCATTGTCTTTTATTATTCCACGTGTATTTTCTTCTATTCATTCATCTATCTAATTTTGAAACATGGTTTTGATTTCATAATACAATGTTAATTCTAGGAGTATTGTGCTCCCATATTCTGAGTTATTTGTTTTTGCTATTTTTTCTCAACTGATTATTTGATCAAACTCTTTAAAGCATTTCCCTGGCAAATTGGTTGCCATGGCAAGTGTAAATTGATTCTAGAAGTATTATTTTTGATAAGCATATTCCAAAAAAAAAAAAAGAGGGGAACTTTTGTAAAAGTTTTCTTTTTTCAAAAAAGAAGTTTTCTTTGAGATTGTGTTGTGATTTAACTTATATTTAAATGTTATGATTTTTCAAAAAAGAAATTATATACTAAGTAAAAAAAAGGGGTATTATTTGAAATTGTTCCATAATTATATATTGTGTTCTGAGTCAAGATGTATTCACATTTTTTGCAATCATTTATTCAATTTATTCAATCCTCAATTTTTAAATCCATATGAGACTTGGATTATGGGAACTTATCATTTAAGACATTAATTGCCTTTATTCTGAGTTATCAGATGCCAGTTGGCCAAGATGCCATCCAATCACAAGAGGAATACATGCAAGAGCATGTCACATGAGGGGAGACATGCACGAAGTCAAGGTATGGCCGAGGGAACGGCTTTTGACAAATGTTGAGGTTGGATTCTCTTGGTTTAATATTTTATTCTCTTTTTCCCCACAATATTGTACAGATGGCTGGAAGTATTGATCCCACCCATCTCATTTCTACACCTGGCTTCTATGCCCCCTCCTATATGCCTGATGCCATGGATATCTGAATCCCATGCATCTGATTAAGTCTGACTCAGTTTTCTCCAATATATTCGGTGGCATGGACATATATTCAATCCACCTATTTTAAGCCTGGCATACTGCATGGGCAGTACATATTGCTCAAGTGTGGGAATGCTCATATCCCATCATTTCTCTGTTCTTTTATGGTAACCCCCATAATTATCTCAGATGTCATGATAAATAACAGTGTTGAATTTGGCCTTGACATCTGTTACCAATTATATTAGATTTAAAAATTTCTCATAAAGGCATGAGGATAATTAGGCAGATGATGCAAAAAGTGATGAAACAAAGAATTAATATCACAGCAATTGTCTCTTCAATTACCCTCCATAAGGGGGGGGGGACTATATTAATATTAATTTTAAAGAATGTTTCAATTTTTGTTTTATTATATGTTTCATGTGTAACAACTAAGATTCTGAATTCCCTTAGACATGTTTTTGAGAACTTTCATTGTTTGATTTGATTATTGACAAAGCTATTTTAAAGTTGTGTTAAGCTCAATTTTGTAGGAAATTTTCCTGGCTGATTACCAGCATCCACACATCAACCCCTGAAAAGACTTCCATTCCACGACTCCCCCTAGAGGACATCTGAGAAAAGACTTTCAGAGACTCTAAATGAACAGTTTTGATTTGTTGTTTTTTTTCTCTTTCTGTTATAATATACACCATCCGTAACATGTATTCTCTGCAGAGGCCCTCCCTTTGCAAGACTAATATCAAAGCGTCGGTTCATGAGGACAAAAAAAAAAAATCGCCCCTCTGGACAAAACTTTCCTCTCTTCCTTTTCTATATTGTTGTTCACATATTATTAGTTAGCAATAGTTATTATATTGTTTTTACTGTTCCATCAAGGAAACATTTTGTTTCTTGAGGAACAACAGGGGGGACTGTAACGATTGGAATGACGCCACCTGCTGGAGACTTACTGTAGAAGAGTTCTGCCCATGAAGCGAAGGTCTATGAGGGCAAGACCAGGAATCAGGAAGTGACACGGGCTAGTGGGAGGAGGAAGGAAGAGACTGGTGCTCAGTCTCGCGCTCTTTCCTCTGGACTCTGGTGGAGAGTGGAGCTAGAAATGTGCTCTCCCTTTAATAGATAGGAATCTAGGCCTTTCTCTCTCTTTACCAAATTCTTATTCTCCTTAATAAATGCTTAAAAGTCTAACTCTTGCTAAAGCTTATAATTTATTGGCGACCACTCATTAGATATTTTAGACAGACTAGCTAGAATTTTAACCCTTAACAAGTGGTATTACTAGGTCAAAGGGTAGGCATGGTTTTATAACTGTTTGGGCATAGTTCCAAATTACTCTACAGATGGGTCCAATCAGTTCACTACTCCACAAATAATGCATTGTCTCATTTTTGTCACATTCCCTCCAATATTTGTCATTTTTGTCCTATTAGCCAATTTAACAGGTATGAGGTAGTACCTCAGAATTGTTTTGATTTCCATCTCTCCAATCAATAGTGGGTTAGAGCATTCTTTTTTCATACAGCTATAGATAGCTTTGATTACTTCACCTGAAAATCATTCATATCTTTTGAGCATTTATCAATTGGGGAATGGCTCTTATTTTTATAAATTTGATTCAGCTCTCTACATTTGAGAAATGAGGCCTTTATTATAGAAACCTGCTTCAATTTTTTTCAGTTACTATTGCAAAGTGTTATTTCCCTCCACCCTATACCCCCCACCCATTTATTCTATTCTTTCTCTCCTTTCACCCCATCCCTCCTCAAAAATGTTTTGCTTCTGACTACCTCTCCCCCAATTTGCCCTCCCTTCTATTTGCTCTCCCTTCTAATACCCTTCCCCCTTCTCTTATTCCCTTCCTCTCCTATTTTCCTTCAAGGCAGGATAGATTTCTATACCCAATTGAGTGTGTATGTTATTCCTTCTTTGAGCCAGTTCTGATGAAAGTAAGATTCACTTACTGTCCCTTTTGTTCTCCATCATCCCCTTCACTGTAAAAGCTTTTTCTTGCCTTTTATGTGAGATAATTTACTCTATTCTACCTCTACCTTCTTCCTTTTCTCCCAGTGTATTCCTCTCACCCCTTAATTTTATTATTTTAGATATCATCCCTTCATATTCAACTGACATCTATGCTTTCTGACTAAATATACTCCTTCCAACTGCCCTCATAATGAGAAAATTCTTGTGAGTTACAAGTATCATCTTTCAATGTAGGATTGTAAATAGTTTAACCTTATTAACTGCCTTATGATTTCCCTTTCCTGTTTATCTTTTTATGCTTCTCTTGTATATTTTTATTCAGTTCTAATCCTTTTTTTTTAATTTCTTTTTTGGGGGGGTCAGGGCAATGAGGGTTAAGTGATTTGCCCAGGGTCATACACCTAGTAAGTGTCAAGTGTCTGAGACCAGATTTGAACTCAGGTCATCCCGGATACAGGGCTGGTGCTTTATCCACTGTGCCACTTAGCTGCCCCCTCAGCTCTAGTCTTTTCATCAAGGATGTCTGAAATACCTGTCTTTCACTGAATGCCCATTTTTTTCCTTTGAAGGATTATACACAGTTTTGTTGGGTAGGTGATTCTTGGTTGCAATCCTAAATCCTTTGCCCTCTGGAATATCATATTCTAAACTCTCTAGTTCTTTAAAGTAGAAGCTGCTAAATCTTGTGTTATTCTGACTTTGGTTCCATAATACTTGAATTGTTTCTTTATGGCTGCTTGCAATATTTTCTCCTTGACCTGGAAGCTCTGGAATTTGGTAACAATATTCCTGGGAGTTTCCATTTTGGGATCACTTTCAGAAGGTGATCAGTGGATTCTTTCAATTTCTATTTTACCCTCTGGTTCTAAAATATCAGGACAGCATTCCTTGATAGATTCTTGAAAGATGATATGTAAGCTCTTATTTCAATCATGGCTTTCAGGTAGTCCAATAATTCTTACATTATTTCTCCTGGATCTATTTTCTAGGTCAGTTGTTTTTTCCAATGAGATATTTCACATTATCTTCCTTTTTTTCATTATTTTGGTTTTGTTTTATTATTTCTTGCTTTCTCATAAAGTCATTAACTTCCATTTGCTCAGTTCTAATTTTTAAAGAATCATTTTTTTGTTTTGTTTTGGTTTTTGGTTTTTTGCAGGGCAATGGGGGTTAAGTGACTTGCCCAGGGTCACACAGCTAGTAAGTGTTAAGTGTCTGAGGCTAGATTTGAACTCAGGTCCTCCTGAATTCAGGGCTGCTGCTTTATCCACTGCGCCACCTGGCTGCCCCAAGATTTATTTTTTTCTATAAGTTTTTGTACCTCCTTTTTCCATTTGGCCAATGTAATTTCTAAGGAGTTTTTTTCTTCAGTGAATTTTTGTGCCTCTTTTTCCATTTGGCCAATTCTGCTTTCAAGGCATTCTTCTCCTCATTGGCTTTTTGCAGTTCTTTTTACTATTTGGTCTAGTTTATTTTTTAAGATGTTATTTTCTTCAATATTTGTGTGTGTGTCTTCTTTGCCAAACTGTTGGCTCATTTTCATGATTTTCTGCCATCACTATCATTTCTCTTCTCCATTTTCTCCTCTACCTTTCTTATTTGATTTTTCAAAATCGTTTTTGAGTTTTTCCATGGCTTGAGGCTAATTGATATTTTTCATAGAGGCTTTGGCAGTAGGAACTTTGACTTTGTTATATTCACCTGAGCATGTGTTTTGACCTTCTTTGCCACTACAGTAACTTTCTATGATCTGTTGTTTGCTCATTTTCTCAGCCTATTTCTTGACTTTTAACTCTTTTTTAAAAAGTAGGGCTCTGCATCCAGCGTAGAAAGTGCACCATCTCAGGCTTCAGGGGTTTTGTGCAGCTGTTTTCAGAGATACTTTTAGGGGGGCACCTAGGTGGTACAATGGATAAAGCACTGACCCTGGATTCAGGAGGATCTGAGTTCAAATATGGCCTCAGACACTTGACACTAGCTGTGTGATCCTGGGCAAGTCACTTAACCTTCATTGCCCCGTAAAAAAAATGTTTTAGGGGTAGCTAGGTGGCACAGTGGATAGAGCATCAGCCCTGGTTTCAGGAGGACCTGAGTTCAAATCCAGCCTCAGACACTTGACAGTTACTAGCTGTGTGATCCTGGGCAAGTCATTTAACCCCAATTGCCTCACCAACACTCCCCCCCCCAAAAAAAACACCCAGAGATACTTTTAGGGACCTGTATGTTTTCAGTTCTTCCAAGGTGGAACTACTACAAGGTGTATTTACCACTCTCTTGGGCTGTGCTCTGGACTTTGAGAGACCACAAGAACTCTTCTGCCCTGGAACTGTGAGGAGGGTCCCTACCTCCACTGAGGCTACAAGCTCTGGTGTACTACCTCCTTGTCTGGGATTGTCACCCATCGTCACTTCATTCCAGATCTGGGTATGGGCAAAGCAATAGAGTCCTGCCTCAGTGCTAGCAAAGAGACCCTTGTAATGTGCTTCTGTTGCTGATTCAGTGGCTCTGAAAGTGTGCTCCTGGGTTTCTGGGGCCCTGTCTAATCTGGCATGGCCTGTTCTGGACTATGCTTCACTCTCACCCAGGTGCAACATGCCTTTCCTGCCAAACTTCTAAGTTGTCTTTGACTGGAAAATTATTTTACCCTGTCCTTTTGTAGGTTCTGCTGCTCCAGGAATTGTTTTATGGAATTATTTAAAGGTATTTGGAAGGGGTTTTAGGGAGAATTCAGGTGAATCACTGCCTATTCTTTAATACCTTGGCTCTACCTTAAATTCTCTTTCTAAAGTTGAATTTATTTTTAGATTCTCTATTTCTTATTTTGTTAATGTCATTAATTTTTTTTTGGTACAAATTCATCCATGTAATTTAGATTTCATGTAATTGGGCTAAATAACTTATCTTACTCATCTCTTTTTTCCCCTCTCCATTTCTTGTGAATACCTCCTCATTTTTAATTTTAGTAACTTGAAAATTTAGTAGCTCTTGAGTACAAATAGTTTTAATCATATTAAAGGAAAACCATTCTTAAACTGCTATTGGATTAATGTAAATTAGGGATGCACTCTTTTTAATTTAATCCCTTAATGGTTTAATTTTAAGATTTTAAATGTTTTTATATGCTCAATTATTTCTCTTCAATTTTGGTTATCTCTTCTTTGGTTTTCAGAATCACTACTTTTGTGCTTGTTCTGTGATTACTATTTTGTCAACTAGTTTTTTGACCTAGATATTGACCTATTTTAGTCTTAAAACACGTTATTTAGTCTTTTTGTTATATCATGTGTTTTTTAATTATTCTTACATGACTGATAAAGTTTCTGAACAGTTTGATCATACTACCTTTAATAAAAAGAATTTTCTAATTACTTTTAGTAAGAGATCACTTCGTCTATAGCAGCTACTTATTTACTGGACTCACCAACTTGGTTTGGTTAGATAATCATGTACCTCACATCACCCCATCTCCAGGATTTTGGTACTTAGCTCTGCCAGCCCTAAAACCCAATTGTCCTTTCGATCATTGTTTATGATGTTCTGGGACAGTGATATATGATCATCAAATGCACAGGGATTATTTTATGCAGAAGATGTCATTAGTTTTTTTTGTTGTTTAAGATAGCAATAAGGACAGTAGATCAGCACTGTTTAACATTACTCAACATCAAGATTATGTTACAAAGGTTTAGAGTTGGAACAGTCCTTACACATTTTTTAGTCTAACCCTCTCATTTTACACATGAGAAAATGGAAGTGCAGAGAGTTTAAGTTGACTCTCTCATACTAGATTTTTTTTTTAAAGTGGAGAGACATTATTGGAATAGAATAAATAAGGAAAACCTAGACTGACATCATAGAAAAAAATGAATCCAGTAATGTAATATTCACAAATCTTAACACACAAATGACTAGGGAATGGTCTCCTTCTAAAGGAATAGCTGGAAAAATCAGGACCAAAAATTTATAACATGATAAACTTCAAATTGATAAAAAAATCTAAATAGAGAAAATCTTAGTACAAAAATTTAGAGAACAGAAGCTTAAAGCTAATTACAGCTAAGGATTCAGAAAAAATTCATAACCAGGTAAGAAAACAAAGAAATCATAAAAGACAAAATATAGTCTTAAAACAAAGTCAAATTGATTATTATCAGAAGAAAAGACACATATGTGGAAATTAGTTGCATATATTATTGACCCTCTTTGAAGTTTTCTTGGCAGAGATACTGGAGTGGTTTGCCATTTTCTTTTCCATCTCATTATACAGAAGAGGAATTGAGATGAACAGGGTTAAGTGACTTGCCCAGAGTCACACAGATAGTGGGTATCCTACTCCAGGTCTGACACTCTACCCACTGTGTCACCTAGCTGCTACTTTTAAGAAGACAAGTATGCTAATTCACTGTTAGTAGACATTCAATTAATTGGTTCAACCATTCTCAAAAACAATTTAAGATAAAATGATAAAAGTTACTAAATTTTTCAGACCTTTTGACCCATAGATTTTTATATTGTTAATTACAGGCCACAAGGAGTCTTGCATCTAGAAAAAGATGTAGGGTACAGAAATGTCCTTAGCAGTTTTTATGAAAATAAGAAACAAAAGATTATATGGATACAATGGAATATATACAGTAAGGCATGATAAATGTTAAGAATTCAGAAAGAATCAGAAGTTATAGAAAGTGATAGAGAGTAGATTAGAGACAAAAGATATATATGTGCATGTATATATGTATATGATAACTTCAATAATATTGTCAATAAGTGCCTATTGAAAGCCACTAAAATTTCCATTGAATAAATGCTATCAAAGTTAAAGAACTCTTTTTGTTAATAGATCAGTAAACATGATTTTCAAGGATTTTCTCATATAGATGGTTTATTAATACTACTTGAAAAATATCTCTAGCATTAAAACAAAATGTATCCATTTTTTGGAAAAAATCATCTGAGTATAATTCAAATCAGAAGAAGTGATAAAAGTGATAATACATTTCAATCTAAACAACTTAAACAAGTTCTCAATACCAAAACTATGAAAAAACTAATTTCCTCCGAAAATAAAGATACCATTCCTTTTAAGTTAAACAAAATAGTTCACATAATAAGGAGGTAAAAAAGAACCAGAAATCTTAATCAACATATAATCTCCTTGCCAAGCAGAGGAACAAAGCAACGCAAATTTAGGGTACAAACTCATTTACAAAACTTTATGGAGGAGGAAGAGGATAGAACTATTATAAGTAATCTCATTAAATGGTTAAAAAATAGCAATTAAGAAGAAAATTAGTCTCTGGAGAACTTTTCCTAAGATCCACCTAAACCAGATCATCTTGACAACACCTGCATTTAGTACTAGGGGACAGTAAATAGATGCAAATGAAAGAAATCTTCTGGAGTTTTTATGGTTTTATTTTCACTGATGATGATAGTAGAACCACAAAGTTTAGACTTTGATCTCAGTATCTCACTGATATTCCATGTAAGAAAATGACATTGGAATTGATGAGGATGAAGGCAGAATTAGTGATTCAACCTAAACAAAAATATGTAATGGAAGCAACACAATTTTTAAATCATTCAGGAATCAGATTGGGATATTTGCCAAAATGATTTTTTTTTCTAGCAGAAAAGTGTGATAGAGAAGATATCAGCAAACACTAATCCATAAACTTGCCTTTGAATCTCTATAAAATCTTTCTGAGACTAGTTTATATAAGCATGGAGAATAGTTTTGATGAAAACAGATTTGATATAATCAGAATTTTGATTTTCTGCAGTAATGTCTATATATTTATGGTTATACAACCGTCATAGAAACATCTTTTTTTTTTTCAGAGTTCAATCAAAGCCATGGGAGCAGGTTCTTAACTGTAGGAGGCCAATTTACAAAGTCACATGAGAGTAAGATTTTTTCCTATTTTTTTTCACTTCTCTGTCTCCTCACCTAATTACAGTTCTCAAAGATCCCACAACATAGGTATGTGAGTAGAGTTAACAAATAATGCCTTGTATTCCCACCAATCACTATTTTAGGATCCCTAGGAAGTGAAGAAATTAGGGGAACAACACTGACATGTTAGGAGTTAAGATATTTCCTGTATATAAAATGGAAGCTGAACAATTATTTTTCTTTTTCCATGTTCTCCCTTGATATTGACTTGACACCATTTTCATTCAGCTAGAAAGCAAATGGAGACTTACCATAACATAGACCAGATATCATATAAATTTCCTTGTAGTATCATGCAGTATCTACCTAAAACTGACTCCTATTATAGGTATCTCTATATATGTGCCATAGTAGTATGTAATGGCTTAGGTGGAAAGAAGAAAAAATATGAAATCAGCCATTTTACTTACATGGCATATTTTTCTTCCCAACTTGACTTTCAGGCAAATATTACCAAATAATGAATTAAAGGCACATCATCTGACTTCTAGAAATTGCATCTTTCTACTCAAAGTATAATAAAGAGTTCCTTTGAAATCACGAGGATATTTGCTATTCAGGAATGACTAAAAAATACCATGGAAATTAAGAAATTATAAGGATTCTATGGATTTACTATTCACATAATTTATATTTGTGGTATATTTATATGCATGGTATATTTGTATATAACATGTTTTACTACATGCACATACATTTTGATTGTAAAGAGAGATTAAATTATACTGTTTTATTTTGCAAAAACCTTACATTCTTTTATTATTGAAAGTGATTACATATAAAGAATTTCTCCCTCTACAATCCATCTCTTTGATTTTATGATTATGATCAGATTTATATCTATATGACCAAAACATTCTAAAAGGAACATCAGGAGTTTCCACAGTAACTCTTTAGGTTAAATTGCTATATGTTTTTAATATAGAGCTTTGTAATTGTGACTTATTTAAAGACTAAAAAAATCTGATGGGAACTAGAGTTGAGTTGAAGTATCAAAGTTGCTGGGAGTTTTATATTGTCACCTCCTTGAAAATTGATACTAGATATATCTCATTCATTGACTGAAGATAAACCTTGGAAAAGACACTCTTTGGAGTTAATGACTTCATAATCATGGGGAGGTCTTTGTTGCTGAAAAACGAAATGATCATGTGTAAATGGCAGAGAAATGAAGAAGGTCCTTTTAGTCCAATCTCTCCCTACTAGTGCAGGCCACAAGTACAATTTGCTTATAAATATTATTTGCCCTCCCCTATTTTATTTATCTGTCTTTTCTATTATTTCAAATAAAATCTTCTGTATTTTGTTATTCACAGAAAATGTTGCTTTCCACTGAAAGGAATAACAACAAGAAGAAATGACCCATGTTTTCAGAATCACTGGAGATATATTAAATTAAGGAAATAACGAAATAAAGGAAGATGCTTACCTCTCACAACAAAGGTATTTGTAAGAAATCTTCCTCAAAGGAGATGTTATTTGAAGATGGAGTTACATGTGTAACAAATAAAGATATTGAAATGTGTTGCTTTTAACAACTGTGACTTTACTAGGCCATAGACTGTTTAGGTGGGGTTATACTAAATAACAAAAGATCTAAGTATTTTGCTGAATTTAGATTTGTATTATGAACTATGACTTTGTAATAAGCATAAAATAATTTCATTAAAGAGAAGACTGAAAAATATTTTATAGAGTCCTAAAATTCAGGTAAACTAGTAAGTTAGGTTATGATCAAGGAATTGTGATCAATATTAGATAAAAGAAAAATAAATCATCTTCCTAACTGAAACAAATTCTGTATTCTAAGTTGGTAATACATGAGAATCCTTTTGGCTTTAGGTATAACTTTTGCTTGAACTGTAATGAAAAGAATGAGATTTTTGTAAACAAATGTTTTGTTTTCCCAAACCCCAAGATACACACACACACACACACACACACAGTCTAACACACATTCTAAACGAGACACTATGTATAACATCATAATAGTCTCTTCCAAATGGTAACCATTTCATAGACTGTGAATATGGTATACACACACACACACACACACACACACACATTTGTGTGGATTTAATGTGACATTAGAAAAGATGTATTTTGAGTATAACAATTCAGATGCTACCAGTATAAGTTATACAACTTTGAAAGCTATATTAGTTACTTAAAGTTCTATTCCCAATTATTTGGTAAATTTAGTGTTATACTAAATTCAAAACCATTTATAAAACAGAACCATAATTTATTAAGCTTTTGTAAAGAAATCATACATGTACTGTGTTTTACTATATTCCCTTTGTACTACATTCCCTCTGTCTCTTTTGCTCTTAAGATTAATTTTTTCTAAAGAGCATAAATTACATTTTGATTACACCAATAGGCAGACATAAATTTAATTAAAAGCTAGTTGGAAGGTCAGTTTTTCAGTGACATTGTAGGAGGTCAGGCTTTTAAAGGTGTAGTAGGAAATATACTATAAGGTTGAAATATTTTGTACTTCAGTAAAATGCCATATTTTAATTGATAAAAGACTTTGACAATCTAAAATTTTCTGTTCTGAATATTATCTGTTAGTTGAGTGAATTTATGTCGATTTGATAGTTTTACAAGAGATTTATGTAAAACTCAGAATTCATGAAGTGGAAGACCTTGGATTTGGGGGTGGGATGAGGGCAGGGAAAAGAAATCTTTCTCACTCAGGCCAGCAGCAGCTGGAGGATGTTGAGAGGCCAGGAAACTAACAGATGAGATCTTTGGAAGGTGCTTATAAATCAAAACATTATTTTTATTATTAAATCATCACAGGATGATGGGCACAGCATTTCTCTTGCCCCAAACCTTTCCGGATAACGACAGCCTGTCCACCTGTATCTTCGTGTACCCTGCCTGATTTGGAGTGAGTGCATTGAATTGAGGAGATATCACTTACGACTGAATTTTTCATCATGGCTTTGACAGTGAAGCCGTCAGAAACCAGGGAGTGCGGCTGGTGCACCGGGAGTGGCTGTTGCGGCTGTAGTTTGGTCCTCTTCATCATCTTCTCTGGACTTTTATTTAGGTTCAGGGTCTCTTTTTCTGCCACCATCTTCCTAGGAAATGTCTTGTTCCCACATCCAGTGCTTTAAGAATGACTGGGAGGTGGAGGGGAAGAGGAGAGGGGGACACAGACGGAGTGGGATTATGGAGAGTAAAAACGGCACTGTAATGGTAATAAATTAAACCCTCCAGGTCCTGCCCGGGTTTGCTCCCAGTTCCAGCTGTTTGGCAGCTCCAAGGTGAAGAGGGAGTTTGGGGGAGGGGAGGGGCAGAAAGGGGGGCAGGACCGTATTCTGCAGCTGCAACAGGCTTCCAAAGGTGCTCAGCGAGGTTGCTAGGCAACGTATCAACATCGCAGCGGAACAGCCTCCCAGTGACGTAGACATTCTGGGCCAGGAGCCGGCAAAAGGCCTCGGGGCGGGGGTGGGGCGGGGGCGGGGCGGATTAGAAAATGAGCAGCAGGTTCCGCACTACATCTCCCACAAGGCTGCAGGGCTGTGTGCAGAGGTCTGCGCGTGCGCATCACTTCTTCAACCCTCCCTTTTCAGGGGGCGGGGTGGGGCTGGTGAGGGCGGGGTGGGGGCGGGGACAAAGGGAGGAGGGATCGGAGGGCTTTAAAGCTGGGAACGCTGGTCGTAGGAGGCGAGCGCGAGGCCTCGGGGCATGCCTCTGTGCGCGAGTTAAGCCCCCTCTGCCTGTCCTTAGAGCCACCACCTGCCCTGTGACCATGATAGGTACGTGGGTGTCCTCCAGGTACAACTGCTTTCTGCCTCTTCCCTACCCCACCATGTGCTGGTTCCTTACGCAGGTGAGACCCTGCTGGTCTCTTTCAAGGACGATCTGGGTCACCTGGTGAGGTGAGGCGTCCTCTGAGTGTCCCAAAGCCATGCCTCTCCCTGCGGAGCCCAGGACAGGAGATTTATTCTGGCCTCTAGCCTGCTTTCTCTTTCCACTGAGGACCAGAGTCTCTCCTTTACCCCTGACTCCCCCCCCCCCAACGGTGAGATGGTGGTGAGACCACCCTTTCCTTGCCCAGTGGGTTGTGTGAAACAACTCCTCTCCTCCCCGCAAACAGGAGGCCATCCAAAGAACGTTACCTTAAAAGTGTCCACTGGAAATTGACCCCTCCCCTCTCAAGCCCTGCAAACCTTCAAAAACTGATGAGGTTTTCGAGGGTCAGATGGACCCCCTGGTTTTTTCCTGTTCATGTTTCCTCCCCATCATCTAATTTAACTGCCCTTCCCGTGCTGCAACTTCGCCCCTTCCCCATTCTGTCAGTAAGCAACCTTGGACCATCCCAGAGACATCCCCTGAAGAGGGAAGATAGGCATGCATGTCATGAGAAAGGTTGTTCCAACGTGGTTTTTAAACTTCTCGATGTCCTTGGCTTGTTTTCCTTAAGGCCCTATATGAGGGGGTGTTTTTTGAAGTCTGGGACAAAATGAGAGATCCATTTATTTGACCTTGTGATTGATGGAAATGGAAAACAGCTTAAAAAAAAAACTTTTTTAAAGTTAGAGGTTTTCTTAGTATTGTTAGGTAAAATACTGAGCGAGGTTTTTTTGGTTTTTTTTTAAGCCATATAATTTTGCCTCTAAAAATTAATGGAAAAACTTATGCTTAGGAGCATCTTTATAGGACTATCAATGACTTGTCATAGCCAATGTTCAGGGTTTTATGGAATTGGTTTTTGGATTATTGTCAGCACAATGAGTATTACTGATACAGTATCTTTGAATCGTTTCAAGTAAATATTTGGAGCCCATTCCATCCATAAAATGTTCAGAAAACATATTACCATGTTTATGTGTGGTGCTTGTTTATTTTTGGAGAAGCAATCACTTCTTAAGCATTTTAATTTTGTTGTAAAATTAATGATACAATGTAAAATAATATTCCTATTGTTGAAGAAATAAATCCATGAATATCATATTCCTTGGGGACGATGTAGAAATAGGCTATGGTGAGGTTTGAAATTGTGATGATACCATTGGTAGTCCTTTTCTTATCCTCTTCTAGCTTGGCGCTGTTTTCAGTTAACGACCCAAGAAATTAATGTTTGAAAAATATTAATGGTAGTACACTTTTATATAACTCTTTAGAGTTTACAAAACACTTTCTCCACTATTACCCTCAGAGCTAGATAGTGTTAATATGAATATCCTGTTTTATAAAGAGCCATAGTCTTGAAGCTAGCAGTGGAGCTGGGATCAAAAACCAATTCTCTTAATTCCAAGTCCAGCACATAATTGTCAGAAACTAGACAAGTTGATGTTTATATAGGCCATTCAGGCAACATGCAAACCTTCACAAAGGCAAAAACCAAAATCCAAAGAGTAAACGTTTACCACAAAATTCACATAGGGAAATAGGTCAGGAGGGAAGAAACACCAGGACACCGATTAGGAAAGTTTGGATTACTTGGCCTAATATGCTTTGGACAATTTCTGAATTTGGTTATGGGTTGGTATACTATTTTTGTGCCTTTATTAGTAACCTTTCCACTGTACTATACTACTTTATATTTTAGTGGATATGATCATGGGCTCTTAAAGACAAACTGACCAGTAGAGCATATGATCTGGTAAATAAGCCAGAAGGATTCTGAATGTGGCCCAGTGAGGGACTGTTTATTTGTATCCTGGGGACTATCCTACCTATGTGAAAAAGTTGTCCATAGAGTGATCGTATTTATTTGGCCGTAGAGACTAAGATTAAATCATGGCTCAGTGGGAAAAAATGTTGGCCGTGAATTCAGAGAACCTAAGTTTGAATCGTGGCTCTACTATTTACAACTTGGATATGTCATTTAAGTCATATGGGCCTCAGTTTCCTCTTTTGTAAAATTAGAAGAGTTGGGTTGGAATATCTCTGAGGTCCACTCCAGCTCAACTTCTATGATTGTGTGAGATCAAGATTTAAAATATGACTCATAGAGGACCACATTAACAAAATTTCAATTCCTTGAAGTATTAACATAAGGAAAATCAACAATTTTGAAAATAGCCATGTACATGTGTATGTATATTTTAAATAATTTTATGTATGAGCATACATATAATAACTTTAAAATTATTATAGTTGGCTTCAGCCTAAAGGCTTCATTTAACTACAGACTTTCAACTAGGTGATTATGTTTAAAAAACAAAAAGTAGTTGGATAAAATACCTCCTGTAGTGTTTTGGTGATTTTGGGAAACAAAAAATAAATACTATAGTTGATGCTTTGATTAGATGATGTGACCCTCACCAAAGATTGCTGTGACTTCCTCAGAATAAGTCTTTAGAAGTTTTCTTTTCTTTTTGTTAACATGACACTGGAAAATAAATAACTGAACATTGAAAAGGAGGGAGCATGTTGTCATAGAAAGTTCTAGAATGAGGAGTCATGCTACCCAAGTTG
Source organism: Dromiciops gliroides (assembly GCF_019393635.1). Taxonomy (NCBI): domain Eukaryota; kingdom Metazoa; phylum Chordata; class Mammalia; order Microbiotheria; family Microbiotheriidae; genus Dromiciops; species Dromiciops gliroides. Next base: position 404,996,465 of record NC_057864.1, on the reverse strand, counting down.
AAATCCTGGCCTCCATACTCACTAGCTATATAACCCTGAACAAACTATTTAACTTTTCTGAGTTAAGGGTCCTCATCTGTAAAATGTCAATGTTACTTGTACTATTTGTCTCTTAGGGTTGTTGTGGGAGAAATACTTTGCAACCTTACTGTGAATTATTGCAAATGCCACGGATGAAAAAGCCAAGAAGGCAACAGATGATAGAATATGGACACCAGACTTAAAAGATGTATAAATTTTAGTTATAATGTATCTGTGTATTTTTCCATTATTATAAGAAAAAAATCATACTGTGATTTTACTGTTATTAGGTCATTACATTGAGGAACTTATCCAAACCTTCCATGAACATGTCATATTTTTAAAAATTCTTTTAGGAGTTCAAAAATTATTTATATTTTTAAAATCACATTTTAATTCCAATGCTTATTCTCATAAAAATTGATTGTACTTTTTAGTTTTACCTTATCTTTTTAAAAGTAGTGAGTTTAGAACACAATGTTTTACTTAATAATTAAATCTAAAATGAGTTCTTGTAATTTTTGAGTGGCATAGTTGAAAGTAAACTAAATTCCTTTCTATTTTCTGCTTATTGAAAAATTTGGATTTTGATGGTTTATGTAGTGCTAAGACATTAAGTCTGGAAAAGAGGTTTGTGCATTTGTGATTAAATGTTTCAAGCCAGAAAAAGCACTGTGGCCTTCACCTAATGCAAATCAAGGAGGTCAAGAAGATTGCTGACACATAGTATGGATACTTGGAACTCTGCCAATGGCAATTACACAAACATGGACTTGGATCCTTTAATGTCTTTGCTAGTGCATACCCTCTTTAAAATTTTTCCAGTAATGCCTTTGAAAAAATACTAATATATTATAGTTGATAATACTAAAATATTATTATGTACATGTTAAATAGTACTGTACATACACACACACACACACACACATATATATATATATATATATATCTCTTACAACAATATTGTGTAGGAAGAGACTTTAAAGATATCATTTAATTTATTGCCAGGAAAGGTGGCATTTAAACTACCCTATTTGGAAAAGAACCTCATTTCAGAAAGAACGGCTTTTAAAGTTGTGACTTCACAACAGTCAAAGATAACCCAGACCAACATATCATTTTCACATCTAATGTAAATTCTCAATGCTTCACTTTAAGCATTTTCCCTCTTTGTCCTCAACAGAGACAAAACTGCTTACCACCTCCTCTGTAGTAATTCTTATTGCTTATCTCAAAATAGAGCACATTTATATTTAAAAGATGTGCTTCAATCTTTTATTTTCCAAGCTATGTCATTTTTGTCTTATCCCTCAAAACCCTTCTTTTCCTAATGTTTTCTTATGAATCTTATTTGAGTTGTTGTTGTTGTTGTTTTTTATCTAACCCATGTCTAGTAAATACCTAGATGCTTAAAAGCATTTCTAAAAATAGAATCTTGAAAAAATGCCATGTCTTGAGGTGGCATGAAACAAGAAAGCCTGGAGGAGTATTAAGTTAAAAACAGCCAGGATATTAGTTAGCATCCTAGAAAGAGGAATGCCCTTCGTAGCCAGAGAAATTTAGGCAAAAATTACATTTTCCGTTGTTCTATAGTATAATGTCTAATTTCTGACCCTATGAGTGACAGCCTTGTAAGCTAATTGACAAGAAGGATTCTTTAAGGTTTGTATCACATGGCTTGATAGTGGGGCAAAATGGCATGAAAGAAACCAATCTCCACTGATCCCAACTTTAAACCCCATATACAAGCTTTTGATATACCCATTTCATTAGAAGAATGCTGTTTTATTACTCTGAACTGCTTTCTCAGAACCCACGATTCCTTTTCTGACAGTTTTCTGCTCTAGTCTCCAGTCTGTTTTAAATGCAGTCATAGTTCTCCCTTGGACTATGATTGATGTTTTAAATGCTCTGACCCATCCATGTTACAAAAACAAAATTTTTACTGAAGTCAGTGAGAAATTGTGCTTTTGTGAGAAGTATGGGATCAGGTTTGAAGAGATGCTTAAAAAAATAAAGCAGGACAGAAAAACGAAGAAAAAAATGACTCAGAAAAATGAAATTGTTTAGATAATAAATCTCTCCTATCTGCAGTGGAAAGTATTTTCTTACACATTTCTATCAGCCCAGTCTTCAAGATAGTTTTTATTTTTTTTTTAAATTAACTCCAGGCATGAAGACATTTTATTTTTTTTGCTGTATATTTTAAACTATACTTTGCTTAAATATTTGAATGATATATGCATGTTTATATTGAGAGTTAAAACTAATTACAGGAATTTACATACTTATTTGTAAGGAGGGAAAATTAATTATTTCCCAATTTTTTTTCAAGTTGGCTTTTTTCCGTCTTGAAATGGCAAAGGTATTAATTCCTGAAAAATAGTATCTAGTAGTTGAATGATATCTATCTAGTGCTTGTCATTATCAACAGGAAATCCTGCTTTAGTGAAATTTACGTAAAAACTAGGTTTTACTACAAGAGGAATAAACATGCATGTGGAAACTAAAGCTGGGGTAAAGAATTTATGATCTTTATAGAAGTTTTAATTTTTATAATGGTAGGACAAAGGGAGGAAGAGATATCAGGAAGGGATATAGCATGGGAAGGGTAATTAATGGTGCAGCACAGGTATGGGACACCCAAAACCACTCCCCACAGGGAAGAGCAGAGTAACAGCAAAAGTCACCTTCTTTTCTCTTGAGAATTGCTAAACTTTGAAGATAGGTGAGTCCTCTTATCTGCAGAAGACCCCAGCTGCACAACACTTATTCAGTCTGGCACAGACTAACTGGCATCCATTTTGCCTCCCAAGGACACACAGGGAATCCAGCTTGGGGTACAATAACAAATTATGTCAGCTCAAGGGGAGCTTTGTCCATGGCACATTCAAGGCCTCCTCCATTGTTTCTGGAAAATATGGCAACTCAAGTAGACAAGTTGGATCCAGGGCAACATTTCCCAACACCATGCCACATAAAAAAAAAATAATAATAATAACAATAGACTTACCCTCCATATTTGTCCCCGTAGTTTAGGATTTAGAAAATCATATTGAAAATGGTGTGCAATTGTGCCTCAAAATAAGTTACAATGACCTTTTTCAGGGAAGGTCTTAACCAAATGTAGGAGAATCGTGTCCTCAGACTCAATTCTATTGATGACGTGGTAGCTAAAATGATAGCCTATTGCTCTTTTTACTTTTAGACTTTTTAGAAGGATGTTTGAATCCCTTTATGTTCACATTTTGATAGTTGCCTTGCTTTGAGGCAGCTGGAAGGCTCAGTGTATAAAGTGCTGGAGGAGCTTGGAGTTGGGAAGACCAGAGTTCAAATACAGCTTCAGATATTTAATAGCTGTGTGACTTTAGGGAAGTCACTTTTTTTTTTCTCGGCTTCAGTTTCCCTCTCTGTAAAATGGGGAAAATAATAGTACCTATATGCTAGGGCTTATTGTGAGGATCTAATAATACACATAAAGTTTTGTAAACCTTAATATGTGTATAGTATATATTACATAAATACCATATAAATGCTAGCTATTATTTTTATCATTAGTGATTGAAAACATTACAGTTTCAATCTCTGGGTTGAAAATATTTTTTTTGTCATGGTATGCTAAGCTATGTCTGCCTCCAGATCTTCTTTCAAAGATACAAAAAGGATTCCTCCTGACTTTGAAATGCTTCATACTTTTGAAAAGAAAACTAATGAAAAATAGTTTATGATGACTTCTAAAATACTTTGGCCCAAGAAACTAATTTTTTTTTTTACCTTTCAGTCCTATAATCTTTGTGACACAGCACTTAATCAGAGCTGCCATGTTAATTTGAATTTAACAGAGACTTTTTATGTTTGTAGTAGTCTAGATGGTTTACTTATGTCTAATTTTTTAAATGTGGAATTTAAGACTTATCTAAGAGTCACTTCATTTATGTTATAGTTTGCCATGCCACCCTATAGGATATAATGTTTTAAAGGGTCAAGGTAAATGAGGAATGTGACTACTATAATATCAAATACTTTATTACATTTTTATGTTGATACTATGTTAAATCATAACCTTTTTATTATGCAGGCATTTTGCCTGCATTATGCTAAGTAGTAAAGAGAAGGGGATATAGAGATATTTAAGATATAGCAATCCTCAAGGAACTTGTTTACTCACAGATATTATGGTGGTACACTTGAGATTCTAGGTAACTAATTAGATAATGTGAGTGGAGAGGGAAAAGTTAGAAAATAACAAGAGCTCTTCATTAGTGACTGAAAAATAGCAATACCACTGATAGAACAAGGCAAATCAGAAGGAAGACTCAATTTTGAGGGAAAAGGAATAAATATATTTCATTCTACTGTATAAGTCAATTACTGGATATTTTAGTGACTATATAGATAAAAATATTAGGGATTGTGTGTGTGGGAAACAGGATATATAATATAATATATAATTATAATAATTATTACTATATATAATAGAGAATAATGTAATATATAACATGTCACACAATATATACACACATATTATAGATAGATGATAGATAGAAAGATACATACATATACACATACATACATAGACAGACAGACATAGATGACAGTTCCTGTTCTCAAGGAGTTTACAATCTAGTCGTATGAGATATTGTGACATTCTAGGAGGTGCTGTCAGTAGTGTCTGTCCTCTTCATTAAGCCATTAACCTAGGCATATAAAACTTGAGTGTCAATTAAGTATTTGGACCTCATGATCATGATCAATCTCTAAAATAACAGGTTTATAGAAGTTGTTCAGCACAGGAAATAAAATACATCAAAAGAGGAAGAGAGAGAAACAGAGAGAGGGAGAGGGAGAGGGCCCCAAAACTCTAGACTGCAAAACAACTGACTTAGCAAGCAGGTCACCATTTTTTTTTTTTTTTTGGTGAGGCAATTGGGGTTAAATGATTTGCCCAGGGTCACACAGCTAGTAAGTCTTAAGTGTCTGAGGCCAGATTTGAACTCAGGTACTCCTGACTCTAGGACCAGTGCTCTATCCACTGCATCACCTAGCTGCCACACAGGTCACTATTTTTCCCAATCTCCTTACACTGGAGCTCATTCTTTTCAAATCCCTCACCCTTGGCTTTGTCAGTCAGGTGTATGGCTGTCCTTCCTTTATATGTACTCATCCTTAAAGTTTGGCTGTGTAACACAAGTGCTACTACAAAAAAATGACTAATGATGAAAGGCTGTAAATGGTAAATGTCAAGTGAAGAGTACATACTCTAAGAGCTGTAGATTCAGAGGAGAGGAAGGATACTAGGATGGAGGTGGTTTCATAAGTCTTCCCAGAGAACCCTACATATGAACCTTTGCTGCTTCCCAGGGGAGCTAAGGTATCTTTTCACACTAAATAGCCCTGGCCTTGGGCTCATGGCCAGGTTCAGTCCTAGGGGAAATGGCCTTTCAAGAGAATCTGTGGACTCTTTCCCCATTGTCCCTAACTCTTTATGCTCCATTCTAGAACAGTGGGAAAAAATCATATAAAGTTTACCATGCTAGGAGCTGGGGATACAAAGAAGAAAGAACCCCTACCCTTAAGGAACTTAAAATATAATACGGAAAGACAACACACAAAAGGAAGCTCAAAATGGGAAAGGTAGGCGGTAGACACACCTCTTTCCCTGCTACGGTCACAGGAACCAAGGATTTGTTGGATCACCCCCAGGCAGAAAGTCTTTCACCACTGATGCAGAGCACATGTGGACTTCTGGAAGTGGCCCAGTTCCATACATGTTGCAATGGGTTTAACTTTAGCTAGAGCAGACCAGGGTAAGAGGGTCCTGAGTACCCCTATTATACAGATGAGAAAATGGCCAGGGAGCATCATTTTATTAAAAGTAAAAAAGCATTAGTGAGCTTGAGGATAGATCTATTGTAGGAGAAAATTCTTGAGGAACAGAAACTTGCTTGCAAATACTATGGACTTTCTATAGTGGTTAAAAAATCTCTGAAGTAAAAGAGGTGACCCGGTATTGTGTAAAGAGCACTAGAGCTAGAAAATCTGGATTTCAGTCATGGTTTTTCCTCTTTCTAGGGAAATTCAGTTTGTCTTAAAGTGCTATGTATAACATGTCGCTACTTACCTGATTCCCATTCCCGTTAGTGGGCCAGTTCAGTAGGGAGTCACTGACTATTGCAGAGCTCTACAGCTCTGCAATCCTCAAGCACTACATTCCTTGTATTGCTGCTCATAAGTCTCCATCAGTGTGTTTATCCTTGATTAATAATGAGTAGCCTTGGTTAGCTTTGAGCAGAGTCATTTACCAATCTTGTATAGCAAAAATGTTTTTATTTTTTTTATTTTATTAAAAAAATTTTTTTTTTTTGCAGGGCAATGGGGGTTAAGTGACTTGCCCAGTGTCACACAACTAGTAAGTGTCAAGTGTCTGAGGCAGAATTTGAACTCAGGTACTCCTGAATCCAGGGCTGGTGCTTTATCCACTGCGCCACCTAGATGCCCCCGCAAAAATGTTTTTAAAAAATTGATCCTCCCCAAACTAGACACATTCTGCTCTTGCCTTGTACACGCAGGTTCTGTAGGAACCAAACTTGAATCACAACAGTATTGAATATACATTGAGAAAACATATGTGGCCAAGGGACTGCCTCCAAACAGGTTGTCTCTGAGAGTCATTTTTTACCTTTCACAATCAGGTGTAGTTTCTGCTGGGTCCTGAGTATCTGCCTTTCTAGAGGTCATGGCCAGACCACCTTTTCTAGGGTCCCACTCTCAGAAGCCAACATTGCCCCCATGTAACTGTCTCTTTACATGTCTGCAGGTACTTAGTCTATCTTTGGTGTCTCTGACCACTTCTACTCTGGTTGTCATTGCTACTGCCTCTTATAGCATTTGCTACCAACTGTATTAGCTAGTGGTACCTCTGATGGAACCCCTAGATACCCCACAGCTTGGGTACTAGCCTCTTAGTATACTAATTCACCTAAGACAGAAAAAGAATAAACACAAAAGAAATCAAGGTGCAATATGCTTAAGGATATGAAGCCAACAGGCGGAGGAATGTGGCCAAGGGACCATCCCCTCCCCGCCTTTCCCCTCCCAAACAGTTTTTAAAGTTGTCCTGTCTAACTCAATACCAAGATGAAAAAGAGACTGACAGGTAGGTGGCATCTTTTGTGTGTACACTCAGCTCCCATTCTGTACCTGCACTTCCAGAAACCATGAACTGGGAGTTATACCTTTTCCACATATATTCTATTAGCTTGAGTTCAATTTCTCCTGTATTCTATACATACTTTGGGGAAAATATGGCATCAGTCTTCACAGTAACGTCTTGTACCAATTTTTCTTACTCTACCCTCTTAATACATAGCCTTTTCTAATTCCTCTTTAAGATTAGTTGACTAAAATGATTATTGATAATCTTGAGAGGGAGCATACATACGGAGGATCAGGATAATGACATTACAGAATCATCCCAATTCCTAAGGAATGCTTAGAATTTATATGAGCTGTGATAGAAAAATGAATTTTAATAATAATAATTATTATTATCACTACAACAACAATAAGTCATATTTATATAGTGCTTTAAGGTTTGCTAAGTACTTTACAAATATTATCTCTTTGGATATTAACAACTCTGGCAGGTAAGTACTATCATTATCCTCATTTTAAAGATGAAGAAACTGAGGCAAATAGAAATCAACTGACTTGCCCAGGATCACACAACTAGTGTCTGAGGCAGAATTTGAACTCATGTCTTCCTGACTCCAAGTGCTATATGTACATCAGCACCTAGCTGCCTTATAACATATTTTATGGCTCTTTCCTTTGCATTTATATTCTAAGTTTTATTTTAACCATTTGTAAAAATATCTTGTTTCATTTACTAAGTATTTTGTTCATTTTATTGTCAGCATCACAGAATATGAGAAATATAATAAAATATAGCTAGAATATTACATTTGCTGTTGTTTCTTTTGAGTATTAGTTAAGAGTAGAAAAAAATTTGTCAGACAAAACTTAAAATCCATGGACATTGTCCTAGGTGGCAAAAGAGCAAGAGTTAGACCCAATTTTTTAACCTGCAAAATGAGCATAACAGTATCTAACTTCCAGAGCTGTGAGGATAAAATGAGATAATATTTGTATAGTGCTTTGCACTTCAAGGGCTATATAAATGCTTGCTGCTGCTGTTATTGTTATCATAATTTTGATAGTGAGTTTGAATTCAGATAACTATGCAAGGCACCTGGGCAAAAATGTTTTATGCTCATTAAAATAATTTGGGAATTCAATTTTGAACACTAGAAATGTAACTCTTTTGCAATAGTTTAACATTGCCCATGTCCTTTGTAAGTAACAATGAATCAGATTTATATTGAATAATTATGCCACTTTTGGATAACCTCAAATAAGGTTATAACTATTGTTGAGAAAAAGAAAATGTTAAAAAAAAAATAGGCCAGTATTATATAGCTTTACTTGTAGTCATTGAAGGATTTCAGAGTTGGGTTTCTTGAAGAGAATTTAATTGAGATGTCTGACAAACATGCCAGTATAATAGACACAGCATCATCCCTTGCAGCCTGTTAGTACGATTAGTATAAATGCCAACCAAATGTAGAGTACAGACCAAGATATAAAGTAGGTTAATGCAGAAATTGACTTGTAAGAAAAGACCAGCTGAATTCTTCCTGTGAAAAAATGATGAAAATCAAAATGTAAAAATATCAATGATGCAGATTCGGCTGCTCTGAAATTAGTGACAGTTTTAATCTTGTGTAATGAAACAACTTTTCACTTCCTGCTATGGGGTTTGGGGAGGGAGTTGAGGGAACATCACATTAAAATGTAACTGTCTACTTTCACGGTACCACTTTGGATTTTCAAAACCATTATTATTATTAGGTCTGCCTCTGAATTGGATGTCTTTTAACCAAATGGGAACTAGTTAGGATGAGTTCTGCCTTTCTCCTCCATTCTTTATGGCTTATGAAAGCCTTGCCTTGAACACCTTTGAATGGATTCAGCATTTTTTCCCCTGCTTATTAAATCTGGGACAAAACTTGTAATTCTTCAAGGTTTGTGTTTCTTTTTGTTAAAATACATTTTTAATGATAGAATTTATTTTTAAATTACCTACATTTCTTACCATCTCATTCTCCCTTTTCCTTCCCAGGGAGTAATTCCTTAATATACAAAGTGGAAAAAATAACATACATTAATCAATATATCAAAGAAGTCAACCACTATATTCAGGGTTCTGCATTCTTTGGTGTAGGGTCTTCTATTTCTTTGTGGCAAAGCTTGATCTATATAATTTCAAAGCATTTGGTTTATTTTTTAAAATTTTCTCCATTTTTATTGTTACAGTCATGATGTAATTATTTTCCTGGTTCTTCCTACTTCACTTCCTGTAAATTCATAATCTTTAGATGTTTCTCTGTACTCATCATACTCATACTCACCATTCCTTACAGTTCTTTCACGTGCAACCTTTAATCCATTCTCTAAGGATAAGCTTTTAACTTGTTTCTAGTTCTTTGCTACCACAAAAAGTCCTGCTGTAAATTTTTGTTATATATAGGGCCCTTTCTTTTTGTCATTGACAGTTTTGTAATACATGCCTGGCAAGGGAATATTCCAATCAAAGGGTAGGGACATTTTAGTCACTGTCTTTGTATAATTCTGAGTTGCCCAACAGAATGTTTGAACCATTTTACAGCCTTTCCCCGAATGCATTACTTTGCCAGTTTATCTATAAGTTTTTTAACATTGAACATTTCCATCTTTTTTATTTCATCTTTGACAATTTTCAGCCTTTGAGGTAACACCTCAGCTTTGTTTTGATTTGCATTGCTCTTACTTATCATTTGCAACATTCTTTCATATGGTTGTTAATAGTTTGTAATTCTTTTAAGAACTCTGTATGTCTTTTGAACATTACCTATTGGTAAGTGGTTTTTGGTCCTACACTTGATATTTATTTTTCTTGGATTGCTGGAAATTATGAGAAATACTTGATAACAAAGATTCAGTCTCTCATTTTCCTTCTTATTCCAGTTACATTGTATTTGTTCAAATAAAAAAATATGTGACCTTGGGCAAATCACTTAAGCTCCTTGACCCCCTATTTCCTCACTGTAAAAGGGGCTTTTACTAGATGACCTTCAAGGTTCCTTCCTGTTCTAGAACTGTGATTCTTGTTCTACTATATGTTTTGTAATTGCCTCTATACGGCATTTAAGAATCCCCTTCATAGCCATAGTTGTGAAAGATATTTATATCTATAACTATACATTTATCTAGATATACACACAACTATATGAATGTATATAGACATGTATACTTGTATAAGTGTATATACATGTGTACAAATGATCTACTAATCTTCTAATTTTTGTGTTATAATTATTTAACATTAAATTAACCTATTTAAATTTATTTTCACATGAGTGTTAAGATGTGGTTCTAAACCTAATTTTGAATAAACTGCTTTACAATTTCCCCAATTATTCTTGTCAATTATGGAGTTATTTTCTGTTTAATTTAGGTTTTCAAATTTGCTGGATATAGGATTATTGAGTTCTGAAGGAAGAAAAAACCCTACTGCTAGTAATGGATTTGTGGAAGAATTTTATCATATTTTAAAACAACTAATACTTGTACACATTCTCAAAGATTGAGAAAGAAGCCATTTTGCTGAAGTCAATCTTTTTTATATTTGAAGATTTTCATAATGACTCTTTGAAGAATTTATTTGATAGTGTAATTTAGAAAGTAGTTGCTATATTTCTTGAAATTTAAAGCATAGGGTTTGGGTTTTAGTTTTTTTATTTTGGAGGTGATTTGTGAATTATTTGAATCAAAAGTATTTTATTCCCTGCACTCAGAAATTCTTACATTGTTTCCTGCTTTATGGCATTCAGGGTTTAATTTTTTTTTTTATTTGTCATGCTGTTTTGGCAGGTAATTATTCTTAAACCCTACTTGCACATTCTGTCTTTAAGGTCAGTGACTAAATTTCTTATTTCTGCATCAAGAGCTAAACATTCTGACATATATGGTGTCTGGAAAATCTTAGTGCATATTCAAGCTTTAATAGCTTAAAACCTAAGTCTTTGGGGATACCCTCTATTTATTCCTAATTTATGCTCTGGGTTTTTATGTTGTCTTTTTTCAAAAATTAACATAGAACTTTTGGTAAGAAAAAGAATAATGCCTCCTGTCATGTCTTTTGTGAGAAGAGTTTTACAATGATAAAAGAGAAAAGAAAATTATCTTAATTTAGATTAAGATTTTGAATGGATTTTTAATATTTTAAGTAGGGCATGAAACATCTGATAATTAATGACAACTTGCGAAAATAATGAGAAATTATGACAACCTTCATATTTTTTAGGAATCAGGAAGCTCAGTTCTTCCATGATCTCTAATTGGAGAGCATTTTTCTTAACTAGATCTTGAACATTATATCATTTGAGTTGGTAGGGAAGTTGAGATCAATGAGGCCATCCCTTTTATTTTACAGAAGAGGATATCAGGACCAAGTCTAGTGGGCTATCTGTGCCAGTAGTTTTAAGTGTTGCTCAAAACCATACAGATTATAAATTACATAGCCGGGTTTTAAGCCTAGGTTCTTTGATGCCAAACCTACCATCTCTCTTTCCTCTTCACCAAGTGGTTTGGTAAAGTACTATCCAATCAAATCCACCTTGTATCTAAGATGCCTGCATGAAACCTATACTCTTACTAAAAACTGTATAATTGTTTTGCTTTAAAAAGCCTTTGGGGGGCAGGGCAGCTAGGTGGCACAGTGGATAGAGCACCAGCCCTGGAGTCAGGAGTACTTGAGTTCAAATCCGGCTTCAGACACTTAACACTTACTAGCTGTGTGACCCTGGGCAAGTCACTTAACCCCAATTGCCTCTCTAAAAATAAATAAATTAAAATTTTAAAATTTTAAAAAGCCCTTTGGGTCAAAAAGGAGAAGCATGCAACTGAAAATTATTAATGAAAAGTGTATTCCCATTCTTAGATTATGATTCATTAACTTTAGGATAGGCTTTTTTTCTGTCACCTTGGACAAGATAAAAATTGGAATTGGCAGAAGTTAATTGGAAATATTCCCTTTAGAACTAGAAATCAAGGAAAGTGGACTTATCTCTTTTGTCTCTTCCTTAACTGATGTTTCTCCTTATTGCTTTGCCTAATAATTGCCCTTAGGGAGAAACTATCAAGTGATTTGAATTCTGAGTCGCTATAGAGTATAAGAAATGCCAGGTATATTTTAAAGGTAGTTTGTATAGTATAGATCACATGGAAATAATGAATTAGCTGACCCTTTCCCTTCTACCTTCAGTTTTTATTTTTAAGACCAATATATTTTGTTACATTGAGTGTCTGAATTTTTCTGGCTTTACTAATGTGGAAGCTCAGTGGAATACTTTCAGTAGAAACATATGCTCAAAGCTTCAAAGTAATTATGATATCACTAAAAGCTTCATAATTACATTACTGAAACTAAATGTTAAAAAATTTGATTTTCCTTGATCCAATCATTTCAATTTAATTCTAGACTACTGTGTGATTGATTGAAGAAACAGGACAAAGTCAAAGTGTGTTTATAGTACCTAAAACCTTGTACAGAAAACATCAAGATAATCTAATTTGGAGCAGAAATTCATTTCAATTATTTTAAGATTATTTTTTCTCTCCAGATAAGGAGGTTTCGTTTTAAATTGTCTGACTTCATGTTTGGTTTCTATGTTATCTATTTACCCCTACCACATGTGAGGCATCATGGTGAAGATCTTTGACTTGTCTATCTCAGAGAAAAAATTGTAGTCACTGAAGGTCCTATATATTTCTTAAAGCCTGCAGTTAATTTTTTCTCATTGGGACGCATAAAGTGGTCCTTTTTCTATCTTCTTTTTAAAAAAAATGAACCTTTTGCTTTTTCTGAAGAAGTTTGGTACAGTTTTGAATCTTTTTGAGGTAGGCAAACACATATCAGTGTATTTGTATAATACATTTGTTCTGGCTTCACTTAATTAAATAACATTGCAACCACTGACTTGTCAGAACATGTCAACTTAATAACATTTGTGAAGGAACAAAGCATTATGAATAAAGGCATGTTCTTTTAAAAATATTACATCATAGAGAATGAATAAATAATTTTCTATTAAACTTAAGTTAATAGATGTTCTAATGTGGACTTAAACCCATCTATATTTTTAATTAATTATGGGAATAATATAATCTCCTTATACTTTAAATTTCCCACCCACCCTCCAAAATACTGTTATCTAGTCACACTGGCCTCCTTGTTCTATCTCTAAAAAGACAGCTCATGCTTGACTGCACATTTTCACTCACTGTCCCCTATTCCTGTAGTGTTTTCTCTCCTTATTTCTACCTTTTGGCTTCACTGGCTTTCTTCAAGTTCCAGACAAAATATTGCCTATCACAGGAAGCCTTTTCTGATCTCCCTTAATTCTAGGGCCTTCCCTCCACTGGTTATTTCCAATTTATCCTGCATCTAGTTTGTTTGTACATAGGTGTTTACATGTTGTCTTCAGCACTGGAAGGTGGCCTCCTTGAGAGCAGTTTGATTTTTTGCTTTTCTTTGTGTCTCCAGCACTTGGCTCAGAATCTGACACATAGTAGACCCTAACAAAGCTTTATTGATGGACACAAATAGTGTAGCCTTTACTGGTTTTCTTAATTATTTTTTTTCAGTTAACAAGCATTTGTTCTCCCTCTCTCCAGGATGGGAGAAGCCTGCAGTTAATTTTTGTCATAAAAACTCTTGTCATAAATATGCCTAACCAAATACAACAAATTCCCACATTGGCCAGGTCCAAATGTATGGGTCTCATTCTACTTATTGAGTTCATGCTTTCTTATATGGTTGGCAACATTCTTTATCATTGCTACTTGGACTCATAAATTGTACTTGATTTAATTAGAAATCTTAAATTTTTCAAAGTTCTTCACTTTTTTTTTTTTTGGTGGGGCAGTGAGGGTTAAGTGACTTGCCCAAGGTCACACAGCTAGTGTCAAGTGTCCGAGGCTGGATTGGAACTCAGGTCCTCCTGAATCTAAGGCCAGTTCTTTATCCATTTCGCCACCTAGTGGCCCCTCAAAGTTCTTCCTTTTAATGGTGTTGCTGCTGTCTGAAAAAATTTTCTTTTGGTTCTGTTTAGTTTGCCTCAGTTCATGTGTAAGCCATACCAGGTTTGTATGAAATGTCCCTTTCATAATTTCTTCTGGCATAATATTTCATTATATCATTATTATCCCTTAAGTTGGTCAACCATTCCCCAATTCATGGGTGGCTATTAGTTTCTAATACCTAATTTTCTTAGTACATTTTCTCCTAACCAATGCCTTTCAAAACACTTAACCTAAAATATTTACTACTACACTGTGTTTCTCGTTGATGCAGCTAGAAATCTGAACTTAACATTGTAGTAGCTTGATAATTGGCTTGTATAGTCCGCCTTCCTAATGTGTGGTAAACCTTGTTTCCTCTTTGCCAAGGAGATATAACCCTTGTTATCTCCTTGCCCAAAGTAGAGGTACACCAAAAGATGAAGAACAAATGAGGGATTATGTCTTAAAGGGATAGGTTGCTTTTCTCCCAACCCCTGGGAGAGCCTGGGAGCCTCTGAGACCTAACTATATCAATTCTGGGCAGTTTGGCCGCAGATATAGAGTGCTGTTTCGTTATTGTGGTTTTTTTTTTTTTTTTGGTGAGGCAATTGGGGTTGACTTTCCCAGGGTCACACAGCTAGTAAGTATCAAGTGCCTGAGGTTGGATTTGAACTCAGGTCCTCCTGACTCCAGGGCCAGTGCTTTATCCACTGCACCACCTAGCTGCCCCCATCCTTATTGTTTTGAGAGAGTGACAGAGAAGCTCTTGGAATTGTGTGTGCAGAGTCGGAGGATTGAGAGGAGTTGGTAGTGGTAGATGAAAAGAGTTGGAGGCTGTGGCAACAGGATGGCAGGCTGTGTGTGCTGATGGCTTAAGAGAGACAGGGACACTACTCCAACATGAGACAATAGGGAGGCATCTTTGACTCTCTCTGTTTTTCTCAATTTACTGCCTCTGCCTCTTCAGTTCCTTAACACAATGGTTCTTAATAATTTTTGATGTGTCACAGACCACTTTCATAGCCTTAGACCTCTTTTGAGGTCTAAGCATTTATTAAGTACTTATTAGATCTTATTCTCACAACAAACCTTGGAGGTAGGTGCTATAATTATCCCCATCTGATAACCTGTTTGCCTCAGTTTCCTCAATTAAGTGACTTGCTCAGGGTCACACAGCTAATAAGTGTCTAAGTCAGGATTTGCACTTATTTCTTCCTGATCCCAGTCTTGGTACACTATGCACTGTACCACCTGGATTCCTCTATGTTTTGATATACTTCATTCATATCATTGTCACCCAGGAATAATTTTTTGTTGTTGTTGTTGTTGTTGAGGCAATTGGGGTTAAGTGACTTGCCCAGGGTCACACAGCTAGTAGGTGTTAAGTGTTTGAGGCCGGTTTTTGAACTCAGGTCCTCCTGAATCCAAGGCCAGTGCTCTATCCACTGTGCTACCTAGCTGCCCCACCCAGGAATAATTATTAAATGGTTACAGTGTCAAAATTGTACTGTCTTGCAAAAGGCATGGATATGATAAAGCTTCTGATTTTTAAAATGTCTATCAAATATAAAAATGCTACTGTTTTAAAGGAGTTTATTATTCACCAGAGGTAACATGGCATAGGCAATAGAGGACTTACCTTAGAGTCAGAAAGACTTGGGTTCAGATCCCTTCTTGGATAGACTGACTGTGCAACCTCGGAAAAGACATTTAACTTCTCATCCATCTTTCTAAGATGGTAAACTGATGATGTGGAGCTTGCAAACCCACCTGAAGCGCTCCACACTCTTCAAATAACCATGGCTTTCCTCCATCCTTCCCTTGCCTCTTCCTTCCAAATATTCAGTAAGGGGATTTTGGAAATTAGGTTACTGTTCATGCTTCTCTTTGAAGAAAGGGAATTTGGTATATACAAAGCCACCCGATGAATACATGTTAGGATAAAACTTACTTTAAACACAACACTCTGGAGATTTTTCTGTCCTGGGCAAACTTAAATAAACCTGTTGACTCAGAGTTACTCCCTACCCCCAAAAAAAGTATAATGCTGAAAATAACTTTCCTTAATAACTAAAGATCTTGCATTTATGAAAAATCAGTTCACTTTGAACAAATGTTTATATCACATAAGTCACATAAGTAACTCATCAACATGTGGCTGAGATGACCATACCACAGAGGCAGAGGCATGCCTAAGCCCCATTTGGGGATTCCTTAGCAAAGATACTGGAATGGTTTGCCATTGCCTTCTCCAACTCAATTTATAGATGAGAAACTGAGGGTAACAAGGTGAAGTGACTTGCCCAGGGTGACAAGGTTAGTTCATGTCTGAGAACATATTTGAACTCAGGAAGATGAGTCAGGTCCTGTATTCTATCCACTGGTATCCCTAGCTACATTAACCTGTTATGTTATTCCCTAAAAATCAAGAGCTGAGGGGGAAAAGGAGATAAAGGCATATCTGAAACATTAGGTGTTTGATTACTCTGTATATACTTGGGCATAAGCTCCTCTCAGGTTTATTATTCTGTTTACCTTAGCCCTAACACAATTTATTCCCATGGGCAGCATATCAGCAACAGTAACAACTAGCATCTATATAGTGCTTTTACTGTTTGCAAAGCACTTTACACATATTATCTTATTTGATCCTCACATCAGCCCTCTGAGCTAGATATTACAGTTTACATATAAAACTGAGGATAGGAAAGGTTAAATAAGGAGCAGCTAGGTGGCACAATGGTTAAAGCACTGGCCCTGGATTTAGGAGGACCTGAGTTTAAATCTACCTTCAGATACCTGACACTAACTAACTGCGTCACTTAACCCCATTGCCTCACCAAAAAACAACAAAAACAACAACAAACCAAACAAAAACAAAAAAACAAAGGTTAAATGATTTGCCACGGCTTACATAGGTAGTAAGATTCAAACTTAGGTCTGGGTGACTCCAAGGCCAATGCATTCTACTGCGCAGTGGCCTAACACAACAGATAACATAGTTGTAAACAATGTACAGGAGACAAGATGGAGCATGTTTTATCCTCAAAAAGGTTAAAAAAAATAAGTTGCTAATATTAAATTTGTGTGAATGTATGTGTAGTTAGGCAATATTTAAGCTAGTTCTTATTTTCCTCTGCACCCATGCAGGATGGGACCCTTGAAGGAACAATTGCTAACCAACCAGATTCAGCAGGGGTTTTGTGAATTTGCACTCTTAAATCGATAGCTCATAAGCCCGTCACATCTATACGCTTACCTTTAATAGTTAATACCTCAAATTAGCCCAAGGCAAATGTATTTACTAAGATGGAAGAATAAAAACAATAATAAGTAGTCAGACTATTCTAATAAAGCTGAGGTAAACTCACCCACAAATGCAGCACCTGTGGGGAGAGTGTACAGAAACTTAGGGTACAATGTTAGTGAGACACACATAAGTGATACTTATTCCCAAATTTTCATCTTTGCAAGTTCAGTCATAAGCAGTCAATGGCCACAACTAGACAATGGATATTTGTGTAACAATGACCAAATAGCTCTGGAGTTCTGGGTTTCCCAGTTTGTTACTCTTAACTCTCCTGTTCATCCATGAGAGAAAAAGTACTGAGGCATTCTGTGAGTAGAAACAACCTTCATTATCTTGGCCTTTGCTCAGCTGTTTTCCTGCCTTCTTCAAATGCAAATCAGCCAGTTGTATTTCCTTAACAAAATATAAACTGATTCACTAAAAACTGAAAGATTCTTACCTATCCTTAAATCTCATTTTCCTATCTACCTCTTAAATTCTGAAAGGGGCACACCCTTAAGGACAATACTGCTGATGTACAAGAAACTGAGCAGAACATTTAGTAGCACAGGATGGAATATTTGATTATAAATGGGAAATGGTACCTTGTTTTCTTTGTAAGCTTTTTTTTAAAAAAAAAAGCTTCTCAACTAAACAAATGCTTATCTTAAAACAACAATAAAAAAGTTCCTCTGCTCACTGTTCTATAGCTGTAAGTTATAGGGAACCACAATCTGTGAGGAATTAAATTGTGGGTCACTTAAAGGGTAGGAAAGAACTGCAGTAGGCATGTAAACATGTTGCAGCACATTACATATAAAACTGCATGGAAAGAGATTTAAAAGTTGTATGAATGGAAAAATGGGACAGTTAACAAACAAAAGCAAGAGAATGCAGATGGACAGCCTTTGTGCTGTACTGTCATCTACATGTTGGCCAAAATTTAGTGGAAAATTTTGGATATATTTAGGTAAGTTTCTGAGGATGAAGTGTGTACTTGAGAACATCAGTAAGAGTCCCATTGTATCAGGAAGCACAGATTAGATGTCATCTATGTAATTGGAGGGCTATTAATATTGATACAATGACATATACCTTTTTTTCCTTTTTAAAGTGAAATGTTGAAGAAGTTGGGTTAATTAAGGTTTTAGGTCTACTCAGTTCTAATTAGTTAAAAGTTTTAATGACAAATGAACAGAAGATTAAACCAAATGTGTAGTTTCCATATTCATTTGTTCTTTGTATACATTAATATGGAATGATTTTAGTTGCTATGAGCCTATATGACTGACAATCTTTCCCGCATTTTCATGGAGGAGGTCTGTCTTGCTTTGTGGTGATGGACACTGTTTTCTAAGTCTTATAGTTGGAATTTAGCCCTGATTAGCTCATATTGTAACATATCTTCTACATATCATTTAATCTATAGCTATTTTTCTCAGAGATCAATTCTAGGTAGATGAAAAGTAGATTAATTTTAAAATGCAGTGGCCTGTATATCTGGAAGTTTGGAGTTTAAGTATAGACTATGATGGTTATCAAATCTATGAGAGTTAGACCAGGAAATTGATTGGTAGTATGGAGTAAGGGAGAGGAATGAGCTGTAATACCAATGGGTTGGCATTATGTTGGAACAGAATCCAGGTTAAAGAAAGATGACCAAGTAGCTTGAAGAGCAGTGAGGATAAAGTGGAGAACAAGCACGAACCAGCAATTGGTATCTGCAGAATTTTTGTGTGTGCATAAAGCCAAGACAAAGTAGGCAAGTTGTGCAGTATAGTACACATTGGCCTCTGCTTCTGGAGCATGCTGGCTGCGTTTTTTCTAGCTTCTTAAAGGACTAACTTTGTGGAATTAAAGAAGTGGACAGTTCTTGGCTTAAGACATGAAAGTATCCCAGTTATGTGTCTCCCCTTATGTAGTACAGAATGAGTTTTATTTCTGTATATTGTGGTTAGTATATTAATTTAACAGTACGCCCCCAAAAAGTTTTTTTTTTAAATAAATCTACCTTGTTGACGTCATTATACTATTAGGTTCTCTTCTAAATGTAAAATCTATAGCAAGTGTGATGAAAAGCATTTGGATTAAACTTTTTTTATCCCGCAATTTTTCTTACTTGGCATCCTATTTCTGTCTAACTGAGCCATCCCCTATAATCAGAATACACACTGAAATGGCAGATGAAGCTAAAAACTTTCTTTGACTTATCACAATTTTCTCCAAAATTATCTTTTTGAAAGTAAATAGTCCATCTGGTTTACTCTTTTTCATGGTAAAACTCCTAAGTGAGTTCTGTGACTGAGATGGGGCTATTGGCCCTAAGCAAGATGAGCACAATATGTTTCTTCTATTTCTAATAAAGGAGAAGAATTCCTTCATTTGCCTCCTTGATTCATCGCCTGAATTTTATGCTTTCTTTGTCATATTGGCAGCTCTCCTGCTGCTCTTTTTTTTTATACAGGTGAAATGAAAATACATTATAGACACATTTAGATACCAAACCACTGCAATAAAATAGTATTAACATTTTCAAATCATAGCATGGGGTGTTATCTTCTTGACTTCTGTTGACTACCTAGACCCGGTGGGCATGCTTGAAAAAGTTGCATTGCTGATGCCCATTCTGTACCTGTTCTGTGAATAAACAGAAGAGTTCAGCATAATGCCAGAATCAGTGAGAATCATTTAGCTAAGCTTTATACAATTTAAGAGCTTGTTTTAAAGTCCCTCAATTAAACTGAGTTTACTTTCAGGTAGCAGCAATGAATTTTTCTATCTCCTTAATAATTACCTTCTTTCAGTGGGTACAGAGAACTATAAAACAATGGTTTTAAAAATTATATCTATTTTATCTAGAAAAAAGATATAGAGAAATGGAATTCTGTTTTGGACATGTTGAAATATAAACTTAAAATGTTTTCATATGTTTCCCTTAAGTATCAGAGTTAGGAAACATTAAACAATTTAAAGTCAGTATGAAAAAAGTAAAAAAAATATTTTTCTAATCTTTTAGATTTTATACATTAAGAAACATTGAAACCTATTATACAATATGTAGAACTGATAGCTATGTAAACCATTATTAATAGTGTTATCTTTAAATACAAAGTGTCCTAAAAGTGTTAGTGCAGGATTAAGCTTTTTATAGTTTTTAAGTGCACTAAAACTTTTGGGACAACCTAAGTAAAGGTTGGAGATCTGGTTTAACCTTAAAAACATAGTATAAAATTTTATTTTTTCCCTTTAAATAATAGGGAATTGAATGCAAAAGATTAAATCAATAGATCTGTAGTGAGAGCTCAAATATTGCTCAGTAGAAAAGTAAAATATAAAAAGTTTTTTTAGCAATGTTAAGTAGCATATTATTTCAAACCATATAACATTGTATTTCAACTATTATGTGGCTACTTTAAATATTGCTTTAAAGTTGGTTCAGTTAAATTTTTGCTTTTCAGATTTTAACTTTGGCTTCTCATAAATTTGGTGTGTTTTCAAATTTAACTGGAAAATTATGTTACAACATGTCAATCAGTATACACATGTTATGGTGCATCTCTGAAACCAATTTATTAGAGTTGCTTATTTAAGGAGTTAAAAATCTTTCACTTGTCAACAGTGAGATAATGATGCACTATTAATTCTCATGTCATTTCAAAAAGTGCTATTTTAAAACTATTCATTTCATCAGTTCTGAGAACAAGGGTAAGGTAGACAGCCTGCTGTAAACCAATTTAAGATGTGATTGCTCTGCTTTATTCCTGCAATGCACGAATCAGAAAGTTGATTTAATGTGAACGCAGCTTTTGAAATCTTCCTTACCTCATTTTTAGAGATGAATATGATTAGGCAACCTTGAGAGGACAAAAGAACCCATGTTGAAGAAGGGAACTTTCAGGAGTTCTGCTGTTTGCAGAAGTCAGGTGGGGGGCAGAAGGAGGCTGAGATTGAAGATTAAGAAATGGTCTTTTTCTTTCTTCATTTGATCTAAATATGCTTTCTGCATAGGATTAGCTGAAAACTAAAGCCCTCTCAAGAACTTCATTAGCAATGACCCCCTGTGGAGGAACTGGCAATGGGATTTTTTTTTTTAATTGAGGGGTTTTGTTACTGATCCTCTTGAAGTTGCTTTTTAAATAACAATTTTAAATAATCCAAGAAAATCAAAATATCATGACAAGCATTTTGGAAACATTGCTTTCACTGTGCTGCCAAGCTCATATTATAACTTTAAGTCCAATAGCACGCAGACTTTATACTGAAATAAGGGCAACACAATTTGGTTTGAGTAATCAGTTGAATGTTTTTGCTAGTTTGTCTTTTCAACAAATGATTTCCAAGGATATTATTCATTTTTAGCTCCAGAGGCAAACTGTTCCACTTTTCTAATAGTGGTGTTGAGGTTTCTCCTTACTTCAAATCTAAATTTCTGTAACTCTCTGGGACCAAGCAGAACAGAGAATGGCACTTCTACAGGCTAGACTTTCAAGTACATGCCTCCTAAGCTGTCACTTTTCCAAGATAACCACCCCCAGTTGTTTTTTTTTTAAAAATCTGGTCCCAGCTTTCAAGGCCCCTGACTATCTTCACGACCTTTGTCTGGACTCTTTCCAGCATATCAATTAGGTCTCTTCCTAACTGGTGGCATCCAGAATTGTATACATTATGTTAAGTATGGTCTGACTTAGGACTGAGAACCGGACTAACCCCACCTTAATATAGGATACTATACTTCTCAGTGTAACCAAGGAGCATATTAGGTTTTTGTGGTATCATATTACTATTGACTCATTGAACTTACCATTCACTAAATGTCTTTCACACACCTCCCCCCATTAGAAAACTGCTATCTAGCCACACTTTGTCCATTTCTGAAAGCATAATCAAGCATAATCAAGCATATCAAGCATAATCAAGATTACGTAATAGAATGTAAATACAAAAATGGAGAATGATTTTGTATGAATAATGTCAGAAATGCTAAAGCTCAAAATGAATGCAGGTTAGGCAAAGGTGCCTCTCCCCAGAGGGAAGAATGAGAATTAGTGGTTGGAAGTTTCAAAGAATCAAATTTGTACACTTTACACAACATTCTTAGTATATTTACATTTCTTATTCTAGAAATATACAATGACCAACAAAATCCAGCAGCAAGAGAGAAAGAGAAATTCCATTTAAAGTAACGGTAGATATAAAATGCCAAGACAAACACAGGAACTCCAAGAACACAATTACAAAACACTTTTCACACAAATCAAATCAGATCTAAATAATTGGAAAGATATCAATTGCTCATGGCTAGGCAGAGCTAATCTAATCAAAATGACAATTCTACCTAAATTAATTTACTTATTCAGTGCCATACCAATCAGACTACCTGAAAATTACTTCATAGAGCTAGAAATAATAATAGCAGAATTCATCTGAAAAAACAAATAGTTAAGAATATCAAGGGAAATAATGGAAAAAAATGCACAGGAAGGTGGGTTAGCTGTACCAAATCTGAAGCTCTACTATAAAGTGGAAGTCATCAAAACTATCTGGTACTGGCTAAGAAATAGAGAGGAAGATCAATGGAATAGGCTAGGCACAGGAGACACAGTAGTAAATGACATTAGTAATGTAATGTTTGATAAACCCAAAGACTCCAGTTTCTGGGATAGGAATTCAGTATTTGACAAAAACAGCTGGGAAAACTGGAAGACAGTATGGCAGAAATTAGGCATAGACTAACATCTTACACCTTATACTAAAATATACTAAAATAAGGTCTAAATGATTTAGACATAAGAGGTGATACCATAGGTAAATTAGGAGAGGAAGGAATAGTCTACCTTTCATATCTTTGGAAAGGAGAACAGTTTATGACCACACAAGAGATAGAGTATATTATAAAATGCAAAATGGATGATTTTGATTACATTAAATTAAAAAGGTTTTGTACAAACAGAAACAATGCATCCAAAATTAGAAGGGATGCAGAAATCTGGGAAATAATTTTTATGGCCAGTACTTCTGATAAAGGCCTCATTTCTAAAATATATAGGGAACTAAATCAAATTTATAAGAATACAAGTCATTCCCCAATTGAGAAATGGCCAAAGGATATGAGTAGGCAGATTTTTGATGAAGAAATCAAAGCTATCTATTCCCATATGAAAAAATGCTCCAAATCACTATTGATTAGAGAGATGCAAATTAAAACAACTCTGAGGTACCACCTGACACCTATCAGATTGGCTAATATGACAAAAAAGGAAAATAATAAATGTTGGAGAAGCTGTGGGAAAATTGGAACACTAATGCATTGTTGGTGGAGCTGTGAACTGATCCAACCATTCTGGAGAGCAATTTGGAATTATGCCCAAAGGGCTATAAAGCTGTGCATACCCTTTGACCCAGCAATTTTGGGTCTTTTTCCCAAAGAGATCATAAAAAAGGGAAAAGGACCAACATGTACAAAAATATTTATAGCTGTTCTTTTTGTGGAGGCAAGGAATTGGAAATTGAGGGGATGCCCATCAATTGGGGAATGGTTGAACAAGTTATGGTATATGAATGTAATGGAATTCTATTGTGCTATAAGAAATGATGAGCAGGAGGAGTTCAGAGAAACCTGGAAGGACTTGCATGAACTGATGATGAGTGAGATGAGCAGAACCAGAAAGACATTATACACAGTATCATCAACATTATGTGTTGATCAACTGTGATAGACTAGATTCTTCTCACCAATCCAATGGTACAAGAAAGTTCTAAAGGACTCATGATGGAAAAGGCTCTCCAAATCCAGAAAAAAAAAAAAAAAGGAACTGTGAAATATGGATGCTGAGTTAACCATACTATTTCTTTTGTTTGGGGTGCTGTTATTTTTCTTTTTTGAGATTTTTCCTTTTTTACTCTGATTCTTCTCTTATAACATGACTAATGCAGAAATATGTTTAATGTTATTATATATGTATATATATGCATATGTATATATGTGTATATGTGTGTGTGTGTGTGTGTGTGTGTGTGTGTGTGTGTGTGTGTATATATATATCTTATATCAGATTACCTGCTGTCTAGGGGAGGGGGGAGGGAGGGAGAAAAATTTGAAATTGGAAATCTTATCTAAACAAATGTTGAAAACTAAAATAAATAAATTAAAAAAAAAGAAATATGCATCTTTCTTTCATTTGTTATTTTGGGGGGGAGGGCAATGAGGGTTAAGTGACTTGCCTAGGGTCACACAGATAGTGTCAAGTGTCTGAGGGCGGATTTGAACTCAGGTCTTCCTGAATCCAGGGACAGTGCTTTGTCCACTGTACTACCTAGCTGCCCTTCATTTGTTCGTTTCAAGCTCTGTTTCCTTTCTATTCACACCCATATTTTCCTGCCAAGTGTATATAGTGTTTTAACTTGAGAGAATTTTATGTAGCAATTAAGTGGTGATTTTTTGTTTATTTTAGAAAGATAGGTCTTAAATTTAGATACTAACTAATGCTTTATACTTGTATATTTTATAGTCTTCAAAGTGATTTACATGTATTGTTGCCTATGCTCACTGTGAAAAGGTGGCATTATCCTTAATAGATAAAGCAACTGAGATTCAGAGAAGTTAGTGGCTCACTCAAGGCTACATTATGAGAAAGTGAAAGAGAGAAGACTAGATAGTTCTTCTGAGACTTTAGGCTCTTAACATGGCATTGGAAAAGTTTAAAGACACTTTTTATTATGATTACTATAATCGTACTATACTATACTATAATATATTCTATTCACTGTAGACCATATAAAAGCCTAGGCGATATCTGTTCATTGTTAACATAAATATGTTTAAAATTTATTTGTATCTTCATTAGGAAGTTTCTTATTCTTTAACTGCAAAGATATAATCACTGGAAGGTTTTACTGCAAACCATATTCAGTTTTTGGTTGATAAGATGACAAAGATCAGAACTCTTTTGAATTGATGGTATTTTCGTCAGCCCAAAGGAAGATCAAATCTACCTGTGTGTACAAGAAAGGTTTAGTTTTTTTTTAAGTAAAATTAATTTTTCAAAGTAACAGCAGTTTTATGGAATTAAAAACAATGAAATAATAATCCTCTTAGAAGACTTATCAAGAAAATGTCATCATCTCAATATGGGAATTACCATAAGACTCTTCGGTATGAGGGTTATCAGTATGTCCAAAGGTGAAGGATTTGGATAACAGAATTAGGAAAGTAGGAACCCTTTCAGATTGTTCACTTAAAGCAACAACCACTAGTGACTAATGTTATATTCCACATACTGAATAAGAATGAAGCATCTTGAATAATCATTTATTTATTTGCAGAATGGTTTCCTCTCATTCTCTATTTCCAATCTAGCATAGGGTCCTTTATAATTCATTTTCTGTTCTTATTGCCACTATTCTGATTCAGGTCCTTGTCACTATTTCTCCAGATTACTTAGTAAGCCTCTTAAATTTTCCTCCCTGTCCATCATAGAGTCATTTCCACCTATTGCCTCCATAATCTTCCTAAAGCAAACTTTCATTGTATTATACTAAAAGACTTATTGCTATATTACTATTTCCTACATATATCACTGAAAACTTCCTCAACAGGCTATTCTGAGCCTGAAATGAAATGATGTTGTATAAAGCACTTTGCCAACTTTAAAGCAAAATATATATGTTAGGAATTCTATCTTATAAAATTTCATATGTGTTTGCAGATTATTGTAGCTGTCTAAAAATATAGATAATATGACAACATGCAGATAACACAAAGCATATACATAGTAAACATAATTATAGCATTTTATCTCCTTAAGTGTTGTTGTTTTAAATTAAATGAGGTTGGTAGTATTGATAACATTTCATATCTAAAAATGTAGTAGTATTTTATATCTTATAGTAATGAATAATGATTAGCATTACTTATTTATTTTAGATTTTCATAAATATTTACAAATGTTGGGAGCGAACACCTGTTAGGGTATATTTAACTTACATTGTGACATAATCCTAAACATGACTTCAATTTCTGTGATACAGAAATATTGATTATTTATAAGAACTTACTTTTTAAAACTTTTATCCTTGTTTAAATGCACAGATTCTGTCTAAATGTCTATGAGAATACAGCCCTCTGAGGAAATGACAAGTTATATAGATTTACTTTATTCTTATTCCCTCAAGCAGAAGTTATAAATATTTTCAATTTTTTTCTCATTTTTACCTGCAGATTATACTGACATGTGGTGCAGAAGGAAGGTGTGGACAAAGTAGGAGTGTATTGACAATTGTCAGAGTCTAACTTCACAGCTTCAGAGATAAATACAGGATTAAAAAGTCAAGTGGAATCTTGATCAAAAACTTATATTTAACTTGAAAAAAATGTACATGTGAATTTAGGACTCATTACCAAAAAGATAAGATGAGTAAAATTGGATTTTTTTCAGTCTTGCAATTGGTTACTATAGTGTAAATAGAAAATATGTATTCACATGAAGACCATAGAAGTCCTTTTTTTGAATTCTGTTCCAAAAATATTCATTGTATACCAGATTTACTCAGTTATTCATGCAGTAATAATTTTTGAGAAATTATTTAGTTGATCTCAGATGAATATAGATCTTTATTTTAAGAGTCAAAGATCACATATAATTTTAAGTTTCCTTGCTGTTACACTGTGCAAACATCTTGACTAAAAAATTTGCTAGATTAAACATTCATCTTTTATTATGGACATATTCATGTCCTCAGATCAATCCCAGAATAACATAATGCATATTACTCTATGCCCTCTTACAAAGTGATACTACGTTTAGTATTATCCTTGCCATCAGAAAAAACTGGGTGAGGGTGCCACTGTAGATCCTTATTCACTTTGTGATCATGGGAAAATCTCCTGACATTTCTCAGCCTCATTTTTCTCATCTGTAAGAACTGGGATATTAATGACATCTATTTCAGAGGATTATCAAGAGCCTATAATAATATAATGTTTATAAATGACTGCAAACCTTGAAGCTTGATAGAAGTGTAAGTTCTATTGTTATTGTTAAATGTTGATTTACTCTGAATTAATTTGTGACATTTGAAAAGGGCTCCCTGTTCATTTTTTGCCACTTTTTATGAATAAATAGGAATGCAAGGGCTGTTTTAGAAATGAAATAAATTTTCTTCCTTCATATTCAAGTATGCCATTGTTGAAGATCATTTCTCTTGCCCAGTTGCTGTGATAATTAGCCCTGCCATTTTCTCTGGCCTTTAGAATGAAAGGAAATATTATGATTAAGAAGCTGATTTAGAGCTATTAACAAAAACCTTAACATAAGTAACTTTTAGTCCATTTTCTCTATTAATTAGTAATAACATGAAAGTCTATGATAAAACATGTTTGCTTCTTTTTCCTTTTGCTATTGGCATGCAATTATGATATTTTACAGGCCAGCCCCCCTCCCCCTCTCCCTCATCTACATCTATATCATCTCTCTCATATATATATATATATATACATATATACATATATATATATCTGTGTATGGATCAGGATGTATAGGTTTTGAACATATTTACTAATATATATATGACGTGGGAATTTTCTGTTTATGTCATTTATTAAATAACTGATGTATATGTTAATGTCTGCCTACCAGTTGCCATGTTTTCTGAATAATATTATGTCCTGTCTACTTAATGTTAAGCAGACCAGCCATTAGTTTTGTTTGCTTAATAATTTTCTTTAGTCCTACTCATATCCATCAGTCTGCTTGTAACTTCTTGAATTGACTCCTACTGTTATTCTGTTAAATTAGGAAATAGTGTTCTAGAAAGTATGTTCTTTTGCTTAATCAAGTGAAGGGGGAGGAAAAGACCCCCAAATCCAGCTGCTAGAATTGTAAATTTTTCATCCTGTCTGTTCTTGTGAAAGCAGCAGCTTTTAAGAATCCAAATTTCACTTTTATTAGGATGATGGAAGAATGCTTGAAGAAGCCATGGAAGCACTTTTATTTGTTGTTTTTGTTTTGTTTTGTTTTGTTTTGTTTTGGCTGGGCAGTGAAAGTTAAGTGACTTGCCCAGGGTCACACAGCTAGTAAGTGTCAAGTTTCTGAGGCCGAATTTGAACTCAGGGCCTCTTGAATCCAGGGCTGGTGCTTTATCTGCTGTGCCACATGGCTGTCCCACACTAAGCACTTTTTAAGAACAACAAATTCATTGTGACCTTAATCACCAACAAATACAAGCATTTTAGTATGCAGAATGAGAAAGTCTTGAATAGGAAATTGAAATTATGATACATTCAATCTACTTTTTACAAAATACATATTTATAAAACTTTATGACTGATTCCTCTCCAGTGTCAACCAAGCACTACAACTATGTAGAATAGCTATGATTGAGAAGATGAGAGGCCCACAAGAAGACCAAGCAAGTTCAGTGCAGATCCGTCAGATGGTCCAGAAAGGACTAGAGATAGCCCCACCAATCTGAAGAGGATTATAAACAAGAATCACAAAGCAGCAATAGAGGAAACCTTAAATTCTATAAGAATGCCCAGCCTCTGCCAAATCAGAGAGTCACATACAACTATGAAAGACATTGAGTCCCTCAAGAGTTTCAGGGTCTCTGTCACTTCAGAAATATTTTAGGTTGATGACAAGTTTGGTGAAAACGAGATTGTGAATCTTATAGGAAATCGCAAGGATTGTGAGGCTAACCAAGAAGGAATAAGTCCTCTTGAAAAGCAGATGGATAGCTTGTCAGCTATTGTTACACTTACCCATGCTTGAAGTCAGGTTCCAACAACTTATGCTGTTATTCTGATTACTGCAGTTCCTCAGTTTTCTTACTTTAGAGCTGTTTTGACTTTAGTAGCCCTTGAACTTCAAAACTGTGCTATTATCAAGGAAAAATGAACCTTGAGTATTATTTTCTTGTTATCTGTTTGTTTAAAAGGTAGTAACTAAATTAACTCAATTGCTTACATTTTCAGCACTTTTTTCTCCTATGAATTTTAATAAAAGATTTTATTGATGCTTTTTTGAATATCTCTTACTCCTCAGTTACATATTCCCCACTAAGAGAATACCTCACTGTAACAAATATGTGTAATAAAAAAAAGAACCAAATTCCTTCATTAGTAAATTAACATTTGAGATTTAGTGAAAGCACTGAGGAAGTCTTTAGGTCAGGGAGAAGAGGGATCCAAAGATATATTCTTGCCTGGCCCCTTCATCAGGAAGGAATAGAGGGTGTGTGTGTGTGTGTGTGTGTGTGTGTGTGTATTTATTTGTGTTTGGGTAAAATAGGGAAATAGGAAAGAATACTGTTTCTCAGAACTATCTCCTATCCGTGGGGTGTGTCTATCATTAAGGATGAGTGGTCAGGGAGACATAGTTTTTGAAGGATGAGGTGCTGGCCTAAGGATTGGCAGCTCTTGAACCCAAGGGCTTAGAGTTGGACAGAAGTCTTGGACTGTACATTATAAAGTCCTTCCACCACTGCATACTTATTCTATCATTAATATTTCTGGCAATGAAGCATATCTTTTAGAAACAGATGAGGGGGAAAGGGTGGAAGATACATAATCAAATTAATAGTTGGGTTAGAGAGAGGAATGATTTTTCCCCCAAAGCTTTGCTTGCTTATGAGGGTTGCAAAAAGAATAAGAAGAGCAGATAAACACAAAGGCAAGAAATGGTAGATTAGGGGGCAGCTATGTGGCACAGTGGGTGAAGCACTGGCCCTGGATTCAGGAGGACCTGAATTCAAATCTGGCCTCAGACGCTTGATACTTACTAGCTGTGTGAACCTGGGCAAGTCACTTAACCCTCATTTCCCTGAAAAAAAAAAAGAAAAAGAAATGGTAGATTATATTCTAGACTAACATAGGAGGGTAAGGAGTCATTAATGTGATGGATTGAAATAACATTTGATTAGAAAGTGGCCCTACAAGTAAAATTTATTCAAACAGATTGGATTGTAGGGGAAAGGCTTCCAGGAAAATTTTTGTATTGTATTATTATCTGAGCTACAAAAAAGTATGGAATACTAATATTAAAAGTAAACTCAAGGAGACAGAAATGGGAGTAGGAGGGGGAATGTGGGAGATGTGGTCAAAATGATATAAATAAAACAAGTCTAAGTACTGATTTAAGCATTGGAGAAATATTAATATGAAACTTAAGGAAAGAAAGCACAAGCTTGACAATTATAACCTTAAATGTAAATTAAGCTCGTTAAAATGAAAAAAATAAAGCAGAATGTAAAAGAAACCAACACCCCGAAATCGGCTGCATATAGGTAACACAAGTCAATATGTAAGACAAGAGACTAGAAAAAAATGTATTATGTTTCAGGCAATTCCAAAAAGCACAATTGAATATCACAATTTTGTATAATCTATATATTTATATCTACCTATCTATCTATATCCCTCAAATTCATCAAACTGCATATGTTTTGTCCCAACAATACCACTATGAAATGGCCTATAACTGAGAGGGAAAAGACCCATATGTATAAAATACTATCAAGAAATACTTGTTGTTATAGCAACTGAAAAAAGTGGTTGCCTTGTTTATCAATTGGAGAATGGCTTAACAGTGTGTTATGTGAAAGTAAGAGAATTGTTATATCATAAGATGAAATAAAATGATTAAAGAAGGAAAACCTAGGAAGAATTCTATAAGCTGATAAAGCAAGCAAAACCAAGAGAGTAATTTAATTACTATAACATGTAAAGAAAAATAACCGAACAGCTTAAGAATTTTGCTCAAATGTAATAACCAATTACAACACTAAAAGACAACAAATCATGTTTCCTATCTCTTTCAGGGTGTGATGAACTAGAAGTACAGAATGGGGCATGTATTTTTAGATTCAGACATTATTCAAATTTGTTTTTCTTTGTTGTTGTTGTTGTTGATTCATTTCAGTCATGTCTGACTCTTCATGACCCCATTTGGGGTTTTCTTGGCAAAGATACTGAAGTAGTTTGCCATTCCCTTCTCCAGCTCATCTTGCAGATGAACAACTAAGACAAACAGGGTTAGTGACTTGCCTAAGGTAACATAGCTAGGAAGTATATGAGGCCAGATTTGAGCTCAGGAAGATGAGTCTTCCTGACTTCAGATCTGTCACTCTATCCATTTCACCACCTAGCTGTTTTTCTCTTTTAAAAAAAATCAATTATTTTTTAGCTTTCAACATTTATTTATTTAACTAAGATTTTGTGTTCAGAATTTTCCCATCTCCCTCTCCTCCCTTCTCCCTAAGAAAGCAAGCAACCTGATATACATTATACATGTACAGTTATGTTAAACATATTTTCACATTAGTTATGTTGTGAAAAAAAGATCAGAACAAAAGGGGGAAACCATGAGAAAGAAAAAAAAAGTAAAAATAATATTCTTCGATCTGCATTCAGACTCCATAGTTCCTTCTCTGAATGTGGATGGCATTTTTCATCACAAATCTTTTGGAATTGTCTTGAATCATTGTATTTTAGCTGTTTTTCTTAAATCTCTTAATGTTACTTTTGAGAGCTTTAATATTTCTTTTGGGGGATGTGTGGAGGAGGGCTAGTGAAATAAAGTAATAAAAAGCATCAGTGAATCATAAAACAAAAAGTTCATAAGGGTACACAGTATTGGAATTATGATATTGTATTCGAGTTTTAAAAAAGAAAAACTCTAGACCTTACAAAAAAAACTACAACTCATCAATAGAAGAAATGCAAATGAAAAGAACTCTGATACACACACACACACACACACACACACACACACACACTATTGATTAAACCTTAATCCAACTATTTTGGAAAACATTTTTGCATTTTAGACTACAGATAGAGAATGAGATATGCATTCTCAGACATCACCAATATGTTGAATTGTTTTGCTATTTTATTTTATTTTATTTATTATTTATTTATTATTTATTATTTTATTTGTGTTATATATAATATATGTATATATAAACATTTGTATAGTACTTAAATACACAAATTACAAGGGAGGGATTCACTATAGGGAAAGTTTGTGTGTGTGGGGTTAACAGATGAATGGCTATATAGACTAATATGCAAAATGTATCAAAAAATTTTAAATGTATAAAGAAAACAAATTTCAGAGATACAAAAGCATAAAAGTTATTAAAGTATTTTTAAAAACATTATTAATTTGTGTTTGTTGCTTATGAAAAAATATAAATATGAAGAAAGATACCATTTTAAAAGCTCTAATTTCCTAGTGAATATATGATTTCATGAAGCATTGTTTCCAGTTACAGCTGGACATTTGGTACCCATAAATTAGTATATTAACATCTTTCTGTAACATCATAATGGCCAGTCAACATATTTTAAAATTTGAATTGCCAATCAATAAAGAACCTTTCTAACTTCCTAAGAACATGGAGTCAGGAGAAGTGGAACAAGGATGGAGCATTTGCTTCCATTAAGTGTTAAAATCTAAAAAGCTTGCCAAAATCACAGATAAAATAAGTTTAATCTATTGATTTCTTTCTCTGTGTCAATTGGTTGCCTTTGTGTCCCCTGTCTCTTTTTCTCTAGTTCACTTGAGGTTTAGTGTTTCTCAACCAGGGCATTAGATAACTCTAGATTCTCCCTCTCTTCTCAACCTAGGAAACTTTTCCACAAATTAATCATTGGAGCTAAACTTAACCAGAAGTGGAGGTGGTTTTGGGTTGCGTTTTAGGATTTTTACACTCATTTATTCTGATGGGGCTTATGTTTATTTACAGTGAGCATAAATGACACAGATGCATAGTTCTGACTTTATCATTGAAATATAATAACTTTATTCCTTTGAAAATTATAGCAAGTAAATGGGCATGTTTTGTAACATTCTTAACCAAAATTTTTATTGGAATTTGATGGTTTGGACATTGTCATGCTCTTGGATACAGCTGCCCTGTACAGAGTGGTTCCTTTCTTATTAATTTTTTTCCTTTATTTTTTTTTCTTTCAATGAACATTTATTTTATTTTTCCATTTACATGTAAAGGTAGTTTTCAACATTCATTTTCATAAGATATAGAGTTCTAAATTTTTCTCTCTCCCTCCCTCCCTTTCCTCCCCCCTCCACAAGATCGCAACCAGGTTATATATGTACAATCCACAAGTGTTCTTTTTATCAGTTCTTTCTATAGGGGTGCATAGTAAGCTTCCTCATTAGTTCCTTGGGATTGTCTTGGATCATTGCACTGCTGAGAGTAGTTAAGTCATTCACAATTATTCATTGAACAATACTGCTGTCATTATGCACAATGTCCTCTCAGCTCTGCTCACTTCACTGTACATCGATGTTCATTAGTCTTTCAAGGTTTTTCGGGGATCATGCTGTTTGTCATTTCCTGTAGCACAAGACCATTCCACTACAATCATATAACACAGCTTTTTCCATCATTCCTCAATTGATGGACATTCCCTTGATTCTCAATTCTTAGCCTCCACCAAGAGTTGCTATAAGTATTTTTTTTACAATTTTCCCCCTTTTCTCTTTTTCATGATTACTACTGTTAACTGTTTCCCTTCCATCCTATTCCTTTCCCCATGATATTTATTCTATTATCCATGTTCTTTCATCCTATCACTCTTCAAAACGGATTTGTTTCTGTCTGTCCCCTCCCCTACTCTGCCCTTCCTTCTTTTGCCCCACTCTCTTTATGGCCTTCCCCTCCTATTTTCCTGCAGGGTTAGAGATTACTCCACCCAATTGAGTGAGTACATTATTCCCTCCTTGAGCCAATTCTAATGAGATTGAGGTCTTTGAGCCAATTCTGATGAGTGTTAGGCTCATTTACTGCCCAGATTAAATAGATTACTCCACCCAGTTGGGTGTGTCTATTAGTCCCTCCTTGAGGCAGCTCTGATGAGTTTAAGATCTTTGAGCCTTTTCTGATAAGTGTAAAATTCATTTACTGCCCTGCTCCTCTCCCATCTCTTCCCCCACTCCATAAACCTTTTCCTGTTACTTTCATGTAGGATTTCGCTTCTGCCCTTCCCCCTTCCCCAATGAATTCCCTTCACCCCTCAATTTAACCCTAAAGATGTTATCAACTAGCTAAGTGACACAGTGGACAAATCATCACCCCTGGATGCAGGGGGATCTCAGCCAAAACCTGGCTTCAGATACAAGACAGTCTCCCACTGTATGACCCCAGGTATGTCTCCCAGCTCCATTTTTTTTTTTTATGGTTCCCTAGGGTCTTGTATATGAAAGTCAAATTTGCCATTCAGTTCAGGTCTTTTTATCACAAATATCTGAAAGTCTTCTTTTTCATTAAAGTCCCATTTTTTCTGCTTAAAGATAATGCTGAGTTTTGTTGGGTAGGTGATTCTTGGTTGTAATCCCATTTCCTTTGCTCTTTGGAATATCATATTCCATGCCCCCCGGTCCTTTAATGTAGAAGCTGCTAGATTTTGTGCTATCCTGACTGGGGCTCCACAGTACTTGAATTCTTTCTTTTTGGCAGCTTGCAAGATTTTCTCCTTGACCTGAGAGCTCTGGAATTTGGCTATAATATTCCTAGGAGTTTTCTTTTTGGGATCTCTTTCTGGAGGTGATCAGTGGATTCTTTCAATTTCTATTTTAGCTGCTTCTTGTAGAATTTCAGGGCAATTTTCCCTGAGAATATCTTGGAAGATGGTGTCTAAGCTCTTTCCTTGATCATGGTTTTCAGGTAGACCAATAATTTTCAAATTATCTCTCCTGGACTTATTTTCCAGGTCAGCAGTTTTTCCCAGAAGATATTTCACATTGCCCTCTATTTTTTTATTCATTTGGATTTGCTTTATTGTGTCTTGGTTTCTCATAAAGTCACTGGCTTCCATTTGTTCAATCCTAATTCTTAGGCAATTCTTTTCATCAGAGAGCTTTTGTACCTCCTTTTCCATTTGACTTTTCAAGCTGTTGACTTTTTTCTCATGTCTTTCCTGCATCACCCTCATTTCTCTTTCCATTTTTTCTTCTACCTCTCTAATTTTATCTTCAGAGTCCTTTTTGAGCACCTCTATGGCCTGAGACCAATTCAAATTTTTCTTGGAAGCTTTAGATATAGGGGCCCTGATGTTGACATCTTCCTCTGAGGGTGCCCCTTGGTCTTCCTTGTTACTGAAGAAACCTTCTATCATCCTCACCTTTCTCTGTCGGCTCATCATGCCTTTCTTTTACTAGACTTTTAGCTCCTTAAAGTGGGGCACTGTTTCCAGGATGCAGTATCCCAAGCTTAAGAAGTCCCAGGTGGTATGATTTAAGGAGAATCAGATTCTTCACTCGCCCGACCTGTTTCCTGGTCCTAGATGACCCCAGACCAACTTGCCAATCAACCAGCTTTGTGTGTTGGGGTTGTTAGCTCTGACGAGCCTGTGCCCCTCCCCCACCTGGGCCACTTCTACTTGAGCCTACAACCTGGTTCTCAGTAGGGATGTAAAATTAAAGTTCTGCCTTAGCACCAGCATAGACCCCTGTAGTCTCTCCCCTGCTCAGGGCTCAGTCCACTCACCAGACTGTGAGCTTAGTTCCAGACGACATTGGTGCTTCAGCTGATTCAGAGGCTCTGGGGGTCTCCTTCTCTGGTGAGGCCTTCCTGAGACTGGATCTGTGTCAGGGTGACTGTGGGGTTGGGCCCGACTCCTGTATCAGCATAGCAGCTCCCTCCTTCTGACCTTCCAAGCTGTTCTTGGTTAGAAGATGATTTTAGCACATTCTTCTGTGAGTTTTGCTGCTCCAGGCATTTTCCTATGACCTTATTTGGATGTTTTTTGGAGCGATCGGTTCCTTTCTAAATGTGTTAAATTTAGGTGAATTGGCATGTAGTATATAATCATTCGTTGTTAAACCATTTTTACAGGTACATACATAGATCTTTACATATGTATTTGTGTTTCTAGTGGAATTTGATTTTCAGATAGCTCAGGCTTGAAATTACACGAATTAATTTAGGGCAAATTCTGTGTGTGTATAGTCAAATGCATTTTCCTCAAATGTATTATTAAATCAAGAACTACTTCACTTATAGATTATTTTGAGTGCAATTAACTCTACTTGTACTTAAGTGCTGCAAACTTTTGATATGGCTATGTGCTATTTGTATACTTTGTGGTCATAGAAAAGGAAATTTACTACTTATGTTAACTGTATTTCAAGATGGAAAAAAGCTCAAGTATAGTTCCAGTTGTAGAACGCTGTTCAAAGACTAACCTAGTTAAGTCAAGCTCATCAGAAGCAGATTGGCCACTAGGGGAAGATTCTTTGGCTATGCCAATCCATATGGCAGATTACATGAAATACTCACCTTAAATATCACCTAGGTAGGAAGGCTAATAAAATAAATAAGCATTTTCCTTTTTGCTGGAGACGTTTTTCGATTATCAAAGGTATAGAAATCATTTCTGGTTTTGTTCCTTGATGAATAAGTTCAAATTATCCTTGGAATTCCCTCAAAAGCAAAATAAGGTATGTGCCAAAGAGTTAAGTTTGGAAAAGCCTATTGAAAAGCATGGCATAAGTATAATAGGTAATATTTATATAGCTTTTAAGGTTTGCAAAGAGCTCATTTGATCCCACAAACAAACCTGTGAATTAGATGCTTTTGTTATCTCTGTTTTGCAGATGAGGAAACTGAGACTATAATAGTTTAAGCCACTTGTTCTGAGTACAGAGCTTGCAAGTGTCTGAGGCAACATTTAATATCAGGTCTTCCTAACTCCAAGTCCAGCACTCTGCACTGTTTTAAAAAACAGTTGTTATTTTCCAGGATAGTTAAACTAAGCCTGTCATGCACCATGAGCATTGGTGCAGGATGTTAAGCCTTATAGGAAGATGATAGCAAATGAAATCTTTTACTGGTCTTGAATGTCCCAGAATTCCTAGACTTTTTTTTTATTTGACTTTTTTTTCATTTGACTTTTAACATTGTTTATCTGTCTATTCCTGTTAACTTTTTTCAATAAGAGTGATGCCCTATGAATGATGCCCTTGTAGTGAACTAAGGAAGTTCCATGAATTATTAATAACCATGATAGTTTAATGTGGTTGTATTCTCCCTGTAAGGCAAAGAATAGTGTGTACTCTGTAAAAACAATTTTGTTCACCTGATCTTGATAAATTGAGAGCATCAAAAGCACATTCCTACTTGTTAATACAAGAAGTGGGGGGAAGGTGATTTGGGAATGCATCAATATTTAGCCCTTTTGTAGAATCTCAAAAGGGTAATAGTGAACAGTGTTTCTTCATAAATAACTGTCTCGCCTATCTTTGTGGTTTACTGTGGTAGGCTAATTCCTTTCTGTCAAGTAAAGCTTTATGGTTCAATTTCTGCTTTAGTCCTTGAGAAACAACTGAAAAAGTAAAAACACAATTATAAAGTGCCTGCTGCACAATCATTTAGTTCTGTTTGTAGGACTTTATTCTTTTTAAAATGTATTTTCTCCTTGTATTAATGTAATAGGCAACAGGAGCAATTATAATTCCTTTTATAACAATAGCAATTGTTTTATCAGTATGCCAGCTTATATAGAGATGTGGAGAGGAGGATTAAGAATTGTACCAACACTGAGATGTACAGTGATGTTATTTTATACAAGGAAATGGTCTTTATGAGATTCTGAATGTGTTCTGTCACTAAAATGTAACATTTAATGTACTTCTTGTAAAAGGGTGAAGCTTATAGCATATTAATAAAGGCAGATTTATATTAATATAATGAATGTCTGGATTGCTCCCTTTCTGAACCAAATTGTGTTTTACTTAGTTTCTTGGTTGCATAGCTATTCCTTTAATTTATAGACTTTCTAACCTGAGGGTTTAACTTTTAACTCAGGTTCCTTATTGATATAAACAAGTGTTTCTGTTGTGGGAGCAGAGCTGATATATCTGGTACATCAGTACTTGTAACAACAATTAAATCCAGGCTCCTAAATTTTACTCTTGTAAAGTTAACTGCAAATTTAAGCATGGTTTATTGATGCATAAGGTCCTCAAATTGTTCCTTTTCTGTTGTTTCTGAGGCATCTAAGAGCAATGAGCTACCCCATTGTGTAAATTAGCAAGACCTTAACATTCATTGTTACTTATTATAGTTGGAGGTTGTAAATTGCCATTCCTGTAGTCATGCTGAGAATCAAATTGCATTTATAGAAAAGTAACACCTTTGTTAAGCCATCCCACTGGTGTGATAATTTGAGATTCCTGGTAGGTTTGTCCAGTATAAAAAGATAACACAACCAGAAAAATTTGTATACATGTCCCTGTGATATGTTAAGATTTTTTTAGAAAAAGAAAATAATCCACTCATAATTGTTAACCATAAATTACCGAGGTACCACTGTATAGATTTTTCTATCACTTGTGGGTATGCAGATTCTTCTGTAGGGTAGCTGTGATAAAGAGGGGGCATGTTTCATAAAAATTAATCATTTAAATGCACCCTAACTTCATGATGTTCCAGGGAAAGTAGAAGGAAGCATCCTGATATTAGTAATACAAAATTCGGTTCTTTAGATGTTCTCAGGAATATAAGTTGCTTCTTTCTCTATGCTTTTAAAAATGTCTTCCCTACTCATTTCTTTTGCTCAACTAAAATTAAATTGGACACATACTGCCAATATTTCAAGTCTGTCCTCCAAGTTGGAGGCTACTCTATTGCAAGTTAACATTTGAACCAGGACATAGGTTGTTCCAGATACTCTTTTTAGCAAAAATAATTTCCAGTATAACTTTTTACTGGTTAGTGTAAAGTTCCTTCATGATGATTCAGAGAATTCATTAGTTCTTGATTACAAAATGATCAGTTTTAAAAGGTTATAAAAGGTTAATTTCTATATGTGATTTCACTTTTTGCCTCTAAAAAAAAAGATAACTTCCACTCTTAAATTGATGCTAGATTCCAACTGTTTCCATTTGGCATTCTAATCAGTATCCTACATTCTTCTTACAATCAAGTGCTATTTGGATTTTACTGATATCTGTTACTAAATGGTATTCTAATAATTTGAAGGAATTCACATGTTAAGTGGTAGGCTTTGGCTGAATCATAATGATACCATATATATTAATCTAGTTTGGCTTATAATAATATTGTTATTGGAATCTACTAGTATATTTTGAATGGAGGCAATATCAACTGTATTAATATCAAGAATCTCTAATAATTGAGAATTGATCATAAAAGGAAACTTTCTTATTATTTGAGTTGCTTGGCAGATGAAAAAATATATTGGAGTTTACAAAATATTGTTAGAGGGCCCTCTGTTCAGAATCATTATGATAAATCATTTTGTTATGTTCAGTCTTTCAGTCATGTCTGACTTCATGACCCCATTTGGGGTTTTCTTGGCAAAGATTTTGGAGTGGTTTGCCATTTCCCTCTCCAGCTTATTTTACAAATGAGGAAACAGGGGCAGACAGGGTTAAGTGACATTCTCAGGGTCACACAGTAAGTGTCTGAGACTGGATTTAAATTCAAGTCTTCCTGACTCTAGGCCCAGAATTCTATCCACTGCCCACACCTAGCTGCCCTGATAAATTATTTACATAGCAATTAAAACCAATTTATAGATTAACAATATCCACTGCTTTTCCATCTTACTTCTTGACTTTTACCTGTATAATTGTTCATTACCACTTCACTAAGAATCATGTCTCCAAATAATATCAGATTACAGGTACAAATCATTTTATGTAATAAATGTGTTTCTAAAAAAAAGTGATGCCTCTGTTGAAATTTTCTAAGTTGTATGTTTTTAATGCCTTAAGTAAGCTTAATATTTAAAGGGAACTTATTGCAAATTAAATTACTATCTCAGTTTTTGTGTTGTAGTACTACAGGAAATCCGAGTATTTGTTAATGCATCAGGTAGACCATGCCTGTTAAAAGGTAAAATTCTATTGATATAGTTTGTTGTTCAGAAAGGAATTGTTTTGTCATTGTGTTTTGGTGGAAGTCATTTGTTTCAGAATTCTGAAGGCAACTGTTAAAGTTCTGTTTTTTTCCTTAGGAAATCATCCATTGGTTTTAATTGCTGTGGGGATAAAATTCCCATCCCTAAGGAACACTTAGTAACCTTTTTAAAATATGTAATTTTTGGTATGTGAATAAATCTGTTGGGGGAAATCATCTTTTTAAAATGTATCTTGAGAATGTATAGTCACAGTTTATGCTGCCTTGATTTTCCCGGATAAAGAGGCTAGCTTTAACTCTCAAGAGTAGAAAGAAGTGCATTAAAATCAGAGCTCTTGGCATACTTCAGCAAACATAATCGGCCTTTTGTAGTATTCAGAATACGTCAGTAAAATATAGCTTGCATATTTGAAATGAAGGCCTATTAATTTAAAATTGATTGGAACATCTTCATGAAATGATGAGGGTAAATCAAGAAAATTAAATACACTCTCTAATGGGAAATATGTAATATGCAATGGAATACCAGCTGCACAAAATATTATAGTAGATAAAGCTTGCATTGATGATAGCATGGAATATTGTATCTAAGCTGTTTTATAGTGTTGCATTTGCCTATCCGCTTGACTTGAAGAGAATAATAAAGCTTTTGGGAAACTATCTCTTTTTTCTTCTGTTAAATATTGTATCTACTCAGTGACTCTCATATGACTTGAACACAGGTGTTATGTGTTAAAAATAGAACTTGTCTTTTTACTTTGTGTTCTATGTTTTTTCTTTAATCTATGGGATAAAAATGTATTTTTTTTTTCTTTTCAAAAAAATCCTTTTGAAATTCTCTGCTAAAATTCACTTTAGGGACAAATGAGGTATTTATTTCCTTATATTTCTATGATACATTGATGTAAGGCAAATAATCATTAGAATACAAGAATAAAGCTGGCTGGCTTCTTCAGACTGATCTCACAAGATGAGTCACACCTTGGCATGGTTACTGAATCTGAGACTGGTTCTCAGTGTTGTAGAATCAGAAATTAAGTTTATGATTTGCATAAATAAGCCCTTAATAAATGCTTGTTAACTTGACTCGATCTTCCTGACTGCATAGGTAGTCATCTAAGGTATGTCTTTCCTTCCTGGTGAGTAGATCTATTTAGAAGAAATAGCATAAAAGATTGCTTGATAGGCCTAGGAACAGTATTGGGAATATATCAGGAATATTCCTGTCTAAAGAGCTGGTCCTTTATCCTCTTCTTTAGTCAGTGATGGAGACAAAGTAACAAAGTCTTATTCTCTCACTTTCCTTTTTCATTATTCCCTCTGTCACCAGAAGTTTCCTTTGCAGCCACATTATTAGTTCAAAAGTTATCATGAAGTCTATTGGCAGGACTTCAACTAAATGCAGGCCTGGAACTTGCAGATTTGCACCTTTTTTTAAGGTTTCCAGGTGAAAATGGATACAAAACCCAGGGATAAGAAGTTCTTTGTTCTTCTTTTTTTGTGGGGCAGTTAAGTGACTTGCCCAGGGTCACACAGCTAGTAAGTGTCAAGTGTCTGAGGTCAGATTTGAACTCAGGTATTCCTGAATCCAAGGCTGGTGCTTTATCCACTGCGCCACCTAGCTGGCCCCTCTTTGTTCTTTTTTAACCTTTGTTGCACTGGCCCAAGAAGCCAACTATATCCATGAGGCAACGTATCTAACTACCACCCATACAATACAAGACAACCATTAAGATGGTTGGGCCTCAAGATCATGCAACCTAGGGGGCAGCTGGGTAGTGCAGTGGGTAAAGCACTGGTCCTGGATTTAGGAGGACCTGAGTTCAAATGTGACCTCAGAAGGTCACAGCTATGTGACTTTGGGCAAATCACTTAATGAAAAAATAGAGTAATCCAGCAGTGGAATGGACTTTCTTGGGAGGTAATAGGTCATTCTTTATGGAATTCTTCAAAGGCTGAATGTTCACTTGTTAAGTAGTTTCCAAATGATTCTTCTTCAGGTATTGATTGGATTGGTCCTTGAGAACCTTGTGATTATTGAAGTCTCTTTCAAATCTGAAAACTTGTAATTGTCTCAAGGTCATGCCCTATGGGGAATGAATGAAGAAACTATGAAGGGAAAAGGACCTACATGTACAAAAATATTTATAGCTGCTCTTCTTGTGGTGGCAAAGAAATGGAAATTGGAATGTCCATTAACTGGGGAATGGCTAAATTGGGGTATTTGAATGTAATGGAATACCATTGTAAGAGAAGAATCAGAACAAAAGGGAAAAAATTCAAGAAGAAACAACTACAACAACAAAAAAGCAACAAGAAAAATGAAAATAGTATACTTTAATCTGTATTCAGACTCCATAGTTCTTTTTATGTATGTAGAGAGCATTTTATATCATGAGTCTTTTGGCATTGTCTTGGATCACTCTGTTGCTAAGAGCTAAATGTTACAGTTGATCATTGCACAATGTTGTTGATACTATGTACAGTAGTGTTTTCTTGGTTCTGCTCATTTCATTCAATAGAAATTCATGTAAGACAGGTTTTACCTGCTTGTCATTTCTTACAGCACAATGGTATTCCATTACTTTCAAATACCACAACTTGTTTAGTCATTCCCTAATTAATGGACATCCCCATAATTTCCAATTCTTTGCCACCACAAGAAGAGCAGCTATAAATATTTTTGTACATGTAGGTCCTTTTCCCTTCATAGTTTCTTCATTCATTCCCCACAGGGCATGATCTTGAGGCCCAAGCATCTTAATGGCTCTCTTCTTGGTATTTTCTCACTTAGAAATATCTTTCCTAAAATATTCCAGAAGTGATATGATCAGTATAGTACAATGGGCTATCATTTCTGAACTCATCAACAGCTTGTTTCTCTTACTGCAGCCTAAGATTATGTTAGCTTTCTCTTTCTTTCTTCTTTCTTTTCTTTCTTCTACCTAGCATTTAGTAATAGGTGCTTAATAAATGTTTATTTGTTGACTTTCAGTCCAAAGTAGAATTCTGATCAGTTATTCCTAGATGCTAAGTATAGCACTTTTTCTAGTAAAATATGCTTACTTTAATACCACATTATTGATTTGTGGTCCATAAAACCTGCATCTGGTCCTCCAAGAATGACTTGTATATACTTTCCCCACTGAGTTTTTTTAAATCATACCTGAGGGGGTTTGTTGTATCTTTAAAATGCTGTTGTCTTGACCTCTCATTACAGTGTGTTCTCTCCAGTATTATCATTTTGTTGATAATCAGTCAGACTTAGCTTTTAACAATGAAGTATTTGGGGGTCGGGGGGCAGTAAGGGTTAAGTCACTTTCCCAGGGTCACACAGCTAGTAAGTGTCAAGTGTCTGAGGCTGGATTTGAACTCAGGTCCTCCGGAATCTAGGGCCAGTACTTTATCCACTGCATCACCTAGGTGCCTCCAACAATGAAGTATTTATGAAGGCAATACAGTAAACAGTTGTTGCCAAAAATCTGTCCTTCTCTCACTTGTACACACAGAATCCAGAAGAAAGTGGGCTCTTGTTTACATTTGGCAAAGGAGTAACTTCACAAAACCTGGTTGCAGGAAGTTCTTATCTTCCCCATTAGATTATAAATTCCTTGAGGTCACGAATTATCTTTTGCTTTTCTTTGTACCCCTAGGGTTTAGCATAGTTCCTGGTATGTAGTGGGTGCTTAATAAATGTTGATTGATCTTCCTTTCATGGGTTGCTCAAAGACCTTAGAAATGCTTAAACTTCTTTGTTGGGCTACTTGTAGATCCTTAAATTGGCCATCTCAGATTTAATCCAGTCTGTTCTTAGCTCTTAATTCAAGCACTACTGCTGGCTGCTACTGATGGTGTTAGGGCACATTTCTTCTTTTATTATTCTTTTTAAAGGTTCTCTGGGAAGGGGTGGGAGGAAACTCCTCTTTGTGGCCTCTACTGTAGCTATATTGGCAAACATAGGTAATATAAAAACAAAAGATTGACACAAAAAATGTATTTTTAAAAAGCAAAAACAAACAACCCAACACCACTGAATCATAGATTTTGAACTGGAAAGTATCTCAGATATTTCTTTAATCAACACCCACTCCCATTTTATGGATGATAAAATAAGTTGAACAACTGGGATTTGATGAACCCCAGGGCTAAACTCTCCAAACTTCAGATTCAGCCTTCTTTATCATTGTATCATCATGCTTTTTGAAGATCCTGTAAACAAGTTAGTCTTTATTTCTTTTCTTAGTTCTGTTAATATTGTTATCTTTCTATTTTTTTCTAGATTACTAAATTAATTTAACTAGTTTTTTTTCTTCTCTTGATTGAATATTATGAACTGTAGCAAATTCTACTATGGAACAAAAATTATAGACATACAAGTCTCAAATTA
Source organism: Dromiciops gliroides (assembly GCF_019393635.1). Classification (NCBI taxonomy): domain Eukaryota; kingdom Metazoa; phylum Chordata; class Mammalia; order Microbiotheria; family Microbiotheriidae; genus Dromiciops; species Dromiciops gliroides. The sequence continues at coordinate 404,951,697 of NC_057864.1, read as the reverse complement.
GCAAATGCAATAGTAGCTTTGGTGGCATTGGTGAGGAAGATGTAAGTGCTTATTTTTGAGATATAAAAATTATTTTTGTATGTAGACATTCTTGTACAACAAAGTGTAGGATATCCATATTATTGAACCAGTGGTCCTGAAAAAGTTATATATGAACATTTATTCTTATACACTGAAGTATGTTTTAAATACACATAAGAAGTTCTCAGTTCAGGGAACTACTATAGTGAATCTTTGATACAGCAAATAGTTCATCTTAGAGGTTACCTGGGTCAATGCCTCTGGCTAAGGCAGGAATCTCTACTACATCATGTTCATTAAGTGGATATAGCTTCTTCTGGAAGATCATCACCAATAAGGAAGTCACTATTTCTAATCGAAGTCCATTATGTTGGGAGCAACTCTTTGGTGTCGAGAAGAAAGTGGAATCCAGCTTCCCTATGGTGGTGTTTTATAAATTAAAACTTTAATATCTTAAATTTCTTTAAAGCAAAGTAGCTTCCTTTACTGCCTTGTTTGCTATTATGGTAGAAAGATTACTGGATTTTGAGTTAGAAAACATGGGTTCAAATTTCACCTCTGATACTTAATACCTCTGATATACCTTCTAGCATAAAAATCCATGATTCTGTATTCCTTTTTTTCAAAATACATTTTTGTTTTTATCTTTTGTAGATCACCCATGTTTCCCAATATAGCCACACTAGAGCCTACAAAGAGGCGTTTCCTCCCATGCCCTTCCCAGAGAGCCTTTAAAACAAAGAATAAAAAAGAGAAAATGAAACATTTCAGCAAAACTTACCAATGCATTGGGGAAAAAAAAAACAACAACAACAACCTGACATCTGGAGTCTTTCACACCCTAGTCCCCAATCCCTTGCAGGGTATTTTTGAAGAGTAACTCTGAAAATGAAATATCACTAAATCAAGAACAAAGAAGAAAAGAATAGGAGAGTATTAAATAAGTCTAGAGATAGAAATGAAAAATGTTTTACTATAATTCAAAAAGCAAATCAAGTTTGTAAAAATGTAAGAATTGAGCAAAAGGTGAATTTTAAACAAATGAAATTTATAAAGGATGTACAGATGATTTAACTGTGATTCTTTCAGTCTGTGAAATATACATATATATAAAACATAATTAATTTGAATTTTTGATAACTTAAATGCAGTCTAAGTTCTCCATGCATGATCTACTTTGAAATAAGGATTTGCTAAATAAAGTAATATTGTAAAGAATTTTTCAGGTTATAGCTCTTTCTTAAGGAGGCAAGCTATTGCCTTTTGACATTTAAATCAATTTTATTTCCATTTCCATATAAAAATTAATGTGGTAGGTAGAAATGATTCTTATCTTCTCATTCAAGTACCCAGTCTATTTGACAGTACTTGGTTAGCTATTAGTTTGGTTTATTTTACATGCTCCAGAGTACTACAACTGCATTTTAAAAAGCTGATTGGGTGCTTCAGACTATTTCAATGCTTCATGCCCATGCCGTATTCCTTTATATAGTAGATATTTTTCAGTACATAAACAATCTGAAATTTTGTCAGTATGGTTATCATGTAAACTGCAAGCTCTCTATAGGTTGTAGAAAATGGTTTTAAAGAATATTTTTGGCAGAAAAATTAATCACCTGTGCCAAATCCACTGATGTATTTCTGAATGTACTCAGCTTGATCACCAGATAAGAGACATAACTTGCCACCTGGCTTATGGTTTAAGACTTTAAGACTTGTTTTGGTAGGACTTCCTAGAACTAGGATTCCTACCTTCGTAGGGCTTTTAAGTACAATTGTACTTAAACAATTGTACATACTTTATATTCATTTTTTCAACTGTCATACACTTTTATCATTTTTAGTCAAATATTACTAGCATATGGGGAACTATGGTGATTTGTTCAGTTCAGTAGGCAATTATTAAAAATATACGATTGTTGGGGCAGCTAGGTGGCGCAGTGGATAGAGCACCAGCCCTGGAATCAGGAGGACTTGAGTTCAAATCTGACCTCAGACACTTGACACTTACTAGCTGTGTGACCCTGGGCAAGTCACTTAACCCCCATTGTTCCCCCCCCCCCAATTTTATATATTATATATATGTGTGTGTGTGTGTGTGTGTGTGTGTGTATATACACACATACACACACTATTATGGGGGTAGCTAGGTGGTGCAGTGCATAAAGCATGGCCCTGGATTCAGGAAGACCTGAGTTCAAATCCAGCCTCAGACACTTGACACTTACTAGCTGTGTGACCCTGGGCCAGTCACTTAACCCTTGTTGCCCTGCCCCAAACATACATACACACACACACACACACATATGTGTGTGTGTGTATGTATATGTATGTGTGTGTGTATATATATACCATTACAATAGCTTCAGCACTTAAGTTTGTTCCTTGTCTTAAGCCCATGCCTTCACAGGACTCCATACATAGCTTCTTAATTCCTGAATTGTTCATGTTTCTTTTCTGAGGTTGAAGTGTTTAAACCTTGTTTGTGATTGTTTAAAATATTTACTAGGGAAGAGATTAAGGATTTAGAACACTTAGAAAATAGTTTAATTTTGTATTAAAAGCAGTATAAAAAAGCTCTGTGGACTTCAGTTCAATGCACCTAAAAGGTATAGTTGATAAAATGGTAGACTTGGAATTGGGAAGACCTGAGTTTAATATAGCCCTGGGCACTAATTAGCCATGTGATCCAAGCAAGTAATTTAACCTTTTTGGGCTTCACTTGGTTCCTTATCTGTAAAGTGGTGATGATAAGAATACTAGCTTCACAAGATTGTTGTGAGGATCAAATGAAATTACATGTCTATAGCAAACTTTATTTAGTTGTATACAAACTTCAAGTGATTTACCTTCAAAATAAGCAAAATAAAATGTTATTATAATCATCCTCTTTGTTCTCCTCCTCCTCCTTCATCATCATCATCATCATCAATCAGGAGTCATTGAACCGTATGTACTTAAATTCCCTGTTAAGTACCTGAAGGTTGATTTGCTGGGGAGGTTTATTTTTCTTTAATAGTAAAGTGAGACATTATCTCCTACTAATAGTCACAGGGAGTTTTATACTGTCAGTGAAAAAACAGTTTACATAATTCTTTTCCTATTACTTCTACTGTGTGAAATGGAAGAGGGAAGGAGTAGGAGGGAGCATCAGGGAATTTTCATCTATCTGGAACGCTAGAGATGTAAAGTAAGATTTTCCTTTTAAACCATCCCTACCAGGCAAATTGATTGTCTATGGTTAAAAAAAGGAGATTCTGCCAGTCTGTAAGGAAAACATCCCAAAGGCACTTTGATGCTGACCTTGAAACCTAGGAAGCAAGCCTTCTTTCAAAACAGAATTCATACAATGTAGGAAAAGGACTATTTTAAGCAAAGTCTCAACTTGGTTAAACTCCAGATTAAAATAAATTTTCATTAATCACAATTAAGCATTAGTAATAAAGGTATTAAAATATACTTGGGGGACAGCCAGGTGGTACAGTAGATAGAGCACTGGCCCTGGATTCAGGAGGACCTGAGTTCAAATCTGGATTTAGATACTTGACACTTACTAGCTGTGTGACCCTGGGCAAGTCACTTAACCCTCATTGCCCCAACCACCCCCCCCAAAATATATATATACATACACACACACACTTTGGTTTTTATTCCTTTAAAATTTTATATTCAGATATTCACTGTTAAATGATTCAAACAACCATTTAGCACTTAATGCATGCAAAGCAGTATGCTAGACTTTGGAGATATATGGTGTTTACAATCTAATGAGTGGGCAGTTAAAGTATTTATATAAATTAGTATTATAGAAGTTTCTTTTGAGGTCTAAATCTATTCCTAGGATATAATGTGATAAGCACCTTATTGATTCATTCAGGTCTAGGAACCATGTGTAATTTCATGGAGAAGGTATCACCTATGCTAGACCTTATGCTTCAACAGGTAGAAATTGGGAAAGAGTGTGTTCTAGACAGGAGGCAATGGTTTATGCTAGTGCATGAAAGTTGGAAAATACAAAATTCAATGTGAGAATAGCTGGTAACTGAAACATAAAGGTTGCAAAGGGAAGTTATATGAAATAAGGTTGGAAAAGTAGGTTAGAGTCAATTATGGAAGGCTTTCAAGCCTTTTCAACTTTTTCAAAACAAGACTAAGGAGTCTGTCTTTTCTACTCTACTGGATACAGTGACTAGAGTACTGGGACATATATTAGCCAGAAGAACTGGATTCAAATCCTAGCTCTTCTACTTTCTAGCTTAAGTAATTCATTTTCATAGAATAATAGGAATTCAAAGATTGAAGAACCTTAGAGGTTATTTGGTTCACAGTCTTCGGTTTATAAATTAGGAAGCTGAGAATTGGATGGGTTAAATGACTTGCCCAGAATCACACAGCTAGGAAGTGTCTGAGGTGAGATTGAAACATAGACTTCAAGTCCAGTGCCCTATGCACTTTAATATACTACCTCTGGAAAAATTGAGGACATGAGTGATGGGTTAACCTTAGCAAGGAGAGCTACCTCGTCTTCTAAGGAAAGAATAAGTAGAACATAGTGATGATTCCAAGTGTGGAAGAGGTATGCACATGCTCTCAATTCAGTAAAATAGGAAGCATAACAAAGCCACCATCACTGTAGCCTTTTGACAATGTGCTGTAGTTGCCAAAAAAAAAAAAAGTATCTAATTCCATGCAACAAATGTTTTATTCAGTGCCTACTCTGTAAAAAGAAAGAAAGAAAGAAAGAAAAACACAGCAAAACAGTGGGCTGATATGGCAATAAATTATGTCTTATCAAGTCCTAACTTCTATCAATCAACCAGCTTTTAATAAGCACCTACTATGTGACAAGCACTGTGCTAAGTTCTAGCAAAATGAGTACAAAGTCAAAAATGAAATTGTACATTCTTTTGTCTTCTTTCCAGTTAAGTAGTCAACACTTTAGTCTGAACTATTATGACAATTTTCTAATTTATATTTCTTTTTCCAATATCTCCCTTCCCTGAATCTTCAAGATGTTAACATGACTCCTAAGGTATAAGTCCGATTTTGTCACTGCTCATTTGGGATTGTACTGAATACATCTGTTACTTCTGAAGAAACACTTCAGTCTTGCATTTAAAGCACCCTACAACCTACATTCAACCTACCTTTCTAGTCTTTTTTCAATATAATTCAATATATTTCAATATAATTCTCACCATGTTCTCCAGCCAAACTGTTCTACCAGGCATTCCTGCAAACTCAACTTTCCCACTTCCATTCCACAAGCTATCCCCCATCCCTTTCTGCTCATCTCTGTTCCTGAAAATCCTTATCTTTTTCTAAGCCTCAACTCATGTGCCACTTCTTGAAAGCATTTATGGTATCATTTAGGTCTTAATGTTCTTTATATCCTGAAAACACCTTGTGGTGACTTATCTATGTATATATTATGTCCCCTAACAGAATATAACTTGAGAGTAAAGATTGTGGGGTTTTTGTCTTTGAATCTCCGATTCCTAATTCAGTACTGCCACATAATAAAGTTCAGTGAACTTTTAATAAATGATTTTCATATTAAATTTTGCCAAGGATACAGTCTATTATGGCAGCAAGGCTTGAAGTAGCAGTCTCCTGCTGCAGAAAGAATGAAATCAAATGTAGAATTTTTGAGTTTCACTTGGGGTTAAATAACTTGCTAAGGATTACACAGCTAATATGTGTCAGAAGCTAATATTGAATTCAGTTTTCCTGATGCAGAGTAACTCACTATATCATGATCTCTCACCCTCTTCCTCCACTTCCCATTAATATACAAATGTGTATACATATGCATATATGCAAAGAGGGGGGGAAGGAGGGAGAGAGAGAGAGAGCCTTTTGCCTCACTCCTGTTTGTGGACACTATACTTTCTCTGACTGTTTGTTTTTACTAATGCTTTGTCTTATAGAATGATTCTCATCTCTGATTTTCAAATTTTATCTAAGGCATAATACACTCTGATCTAACTACTCACTTTAGCATATGTGAACCGTTGTGTTTTAAGTGTGTAATTTTTAGACAGCATATTATTGGATTTTGCTTTCTAATTTGTTCTGATGACCTTATCCATTTTATGGGTGAGGTAGCCCATTCACAGATATGATTGTCAATTGTTTTTCCCTCCATCTCAGACTCTTATCTTTTTTTTCTTCTCCCAAATGAAGTTGTCAAAAGAAAAAGAATGTGATCTGTGCAAGTAATCTATAATTGAAGTAGTCCACTTTCATTCCTTTGCTACTCCACTCTTCATCCAGTACAGACCATTATTCCTGGCCCTTGTCATTTCTTCCTGTGTGTGTGTGTGTGTGTGTGTGTGTGTGTGTGTGTCTCCCCTTTATGATCCAATACTGAAGGGGTGGTTTGTTTTACTTATTGCCATTCCTTCCCAAATTCTACTATCCCTTTAAAATTTTCCTTATCCTGTTCCTGCTTGCTTCCCTATTGAATTACTATTCCAGATTCTGTGAGTGAGTGTGTGTGTGTGTGTGTGTGTGTGTGTGTATTCATCCCTCATTTTTCTTGGTTCTAGTAACAATGAAGTTCATAAAATACCTACTCCACATCCCCATGGCTTCACTATGTACTCTTCTGTAATGCTCAAGTTATGAGAAATAACAAGTTTCTACTCTTTCTGCATCATTCTTTTCTAGAGTATTCCATTTTTCCTTACTTTCTTTTTCTTTAAAAAAACAAATAAAACAGAACAGAGTCACCCCAGGCCCTACATTTGTGTTTCTTTACTCCTTCTGTGACTCTTGAAGTCAGTAAGATACTAGAAGGACGCTTACTTGTTTTTCCCCTGTTAGAATGTAAACACTTCATCATCCTTTAGCTCCTTTAGTATATTTACCTTTCTGAGTTTCTCTTATTTTGTGATTCAAAGATTGTACATATTTCTTGCCTCTTAATCAGGTACGCTTGAAAGTCCTCTAGTCTATTAAAATTCCATTTTCTCTTATAAGATTATCCTTAGTTTTCTTGGATATTATTCTGCCTTCTAAACCATTTTTTTGACTTTTTAAAAATATTGTATTCCATTATTTCCTCTCTGTCACAGTAGTTAGAATATAATATTGTGTGACAGTAACATTTTATTGGATGAAGCAGAGATACTTACATGTACTCATATAAGTAAATGCAAAATACAAAGTGAATACAGAGTTTTTCCTGAGGGGGTGAGCTGGGAGGATAAAGACAGACATCATGTAAGAGATGGTACTTCAACTGAACTTTGAGGAAGGGAGGGATTGTGAGAAGCTCAATTGAGGAGAATTATGTCCAGGCAGGAGGGAAGGGCATTTGCTAAAGCATGGAAAAAGAAGAGGTAATATCATGTAGGAATAGGAGCAAATAATTAAATCATAGAAGGTATGAGGGGAAATAATATGCAAAAAGCCTGGAAAAGTAGGCTGCAGCCAAATATAAAGAGACTTTAAATGTAAAACAGAGAAGTTTGTATTTTATTCTGGAGAAAAATAGGGGACCACTTGAGCTTTTTAAGCAGAGGAGTAGGATATGGTTGGACCAGTGCTTTGGGAATATCAGTGGTTGCTGTGAGGTAAGAAGGGAGCAGATGCAAGGACACCAATTAGGAGGTTATTTCAAAGGTCACGTGATGAGGGGTAATGAAGGTCTGAACTCAAGGTGGTTATTGTATGGGAGAAAAATGGAAAATGTTTAAATATGTTTTGGATATTGAATTTATAAGATTGGGAACAACTGTGGCATCACTACAGTTTGTGGCAGGCTATGGATGATTACCCAGCAAAGAAGACAGGGTTATGAATTAGTATGATTTAAAGAATGGCAGTACCCTTAACAGAAATAGTAACATTAGGAAGAACCATGGATTTGGGAGGAAAATGGAATGAATTTTGATTTGAATACACTGAGTTGGAGATCCCAGTTATATATATATATATATATATATATATATATATATATATATATATATATATATATATGTGTGTGTGTGTGTATATATATATATATATATGTGTGTGTGTGTGTATATATATATATATATATATATGTGTGTGTGTATATATATATATATATATATGTATGTATGTATATGACTGGAAATCATGAGAATAAGGTGTGGACATATGTATCTGCGAGTCATGTGTATAGCTATACTCACTGAATCTATGGCAGTTGAGGTCACTGAGTAAAAAGATGGAGAGAGGGTCCAGGCCAGTACTTTGGGGTATCACCACAGTTTATGGTAGGCTACAGATGATTACCCAGCAAAGGAGAGTGAAGGGAGGAAGAAGATTTGTAGAATAATCCAGAGAAAATAGTGTCACAAAAACCCAGAGAGGAAAGAATATCAAGGAGGAAAGGGTGGCCAGCAATGTCAAATGCTGTTGAAAGGACAAGAAGGATGAAAACTGAGAAAAGCTCATTGGTTTTGACAATTAAGATAGCATTGGTCACTGTGGAAATAGCAGTTTCAGTTGAGTGATGAGGTCAGAAGCCAGACTGAAAGGGGTTGAGAAGTGTGTATGGAACATACAGGTATTTACTGCTCTTGTATGGTTTGAGGTCAGAGAGCAAGCAATTATCCCTGGACTTAGGGGCAATTTGGATGATTCTGTACTGCTTAGTCAAGAAATAGGCTATGCCCTCTGTTCAAGGAGTACCAGACTTCAACTGTAAGGAGAACCAGCAAAAATGGTAATTGCCTTACTATAAACTATAACTTGGTAACTATGAAAATATCCCATAGCTCCATTCACAATTTCTAGTCATCCCATTGAGCTCAGATTTTCTAAATTTGAACATATATCTAAACACAAAAATAATTTTGTTTATATATTAATGATTGAATTCAAACAGCAGCTGATGTTGACACCAACCAGTTAAATTAAGTATAATTCACATTTTTGACAATTATCTAAACATGTAGTCAAGGAGTCAGTAGTTTCATATTCATTTAACAATGGCATAGTTAATTTACTTACTTTATATTAACATTTTCTGGCATGTTTTGAGTTGAGATTTTTCTCATTTTATTTCAGTACATATCTTGCTGTCTTATTCAGTAGAGGAATTTGTCAACTAATATAAAGATTAGCTTGGTTGGAATTTTGTAATATGTTATTGTTTTGTTAATTATCTTTACTACTTGTGGCTTTACTAAGGTGTGGGTGGAAAATAAATATGCTAAAACTTCATGTGATTCTTTTTCCATTTAGTTTTAATGTTCTCTTTTTAAAAGTATGATTATTTTTACCACCAAAATTAATAGTGTTGAAATTGTGAAAATAGATGTTAAGACTCCCTTTTAATTCAGAGCAGTATTCTGTCTGGTTATGTTATAAGAACCTGACTCTTTTGTGTGGATTTGCTGAAGTATTTGTCCCTTATGAAAGCCAATACAATCAGGAGAGCAAGCATAGATAAAAAGTTACGTAAGATTGTATTTTAGGAGCCAGACTGTTTTGTGACCATGTTCTGCAGGCAGACCAGAGGTGACAGTATTATTTACTTTTGTTGCTCGGGGTCCAAAGAGAATAAATTGCTATTGATTTTTGAGACATTACAGTGAAGTGTCTGAATGCCTACAGAATAGCCGGGTGGCAGGACAGCCAGTGATTGTAGAGAAGCTGCCTTTTAAAATGAAAATTCATTTTCTTGTTATTGTCATCAAGATTTTTTTTTCTGTTCCTTGTAACCGGTAACAAGAAGATGAGGTTGTGGGTGCAGTTAGAATTATAAATGTGTTCTATCCCACCAAAAGAATAGAAGTCAACACTGCCAAAGCTATTTGAAATTGACAAATTTTGTGTAAATAGTTGTATGCATGTTATGTTACAAATATAAAAATGACTTTTAATGTCATAAGTGTCTTATCCACTTCACTAAAGACTGACATTTTCCAAAGATTTGGCAGGATATGGACTTGAATTTAGGTGTATTTAATTGTAAGTAATAATGTGCACCTATCATGAAAAGTTCATTTTCTTGTAACCAATTTCTATTTTATTATCCGGACTCGACCTTTACATTTATGCTTTTAGAAATCAATTTGGAGAAAATTGTCAAAATCTACTCATTTGTTTGATGTTGTTTTTTTTCTTCATATTTTGGCATTTTGGCATATTCTGGCATATTTTGTGTATTTCTTTGCATGATGTCAGTCACCTTCGTAACTGTGCTTGGTGTTGACATCAGCAGGGAGCAAAATAAATGAAATAACTACAAGTATCTCTTGACTCTTCCACATCATTTTAAAATTATCAATCATATGCATCCAGTGTAATTGTATAAGATGGCTCATATTTCCTAGATTCCTTTGTATTCATGGTTTTTCTTCTTTTTTTAAGGCAAACTTCTATGTCAAAATTACTGGTACAAACAAGCTCACTCTTCAGACATTATAATTATAAATAATCCCATTTAGGACTAAAGTTTATAACACTAGAGAATGGTAATGGAAACAAATTATAAACAGTTCCAGAATTAAATTATCCCTTTAAAAAAAGTATATGCATTAAAAGTAATAAATAATCAATAAACTTAGATCAAAATTTGGTAAACTCCCAATACACCCTCAGAAGTCTAGAAATAAGTATTTTACCCTTAAAAAAATAATAGCAAAAGAGATGATACTTACCCTATAATACTGATCTTGAAGGCCGATGGACTGTGTGTGTATGAGTTTTTGTGGTCTTTTGGTTTCTGCTCTTTAGCGTCATAGAAAAGATGCTCTTTTCTCTCTGAATCCCTAGCACTTAATAAAGTGCCTGACCTATAGTTAGTGCTTTAACATGCTTAATTGATTGATTGATTGGACTCAAAGTCATGAAGTCGTTGGTTTGGCCATGGTTTGCCAATTTCTAGATGTGTACCTTTGGGCAAATTGGTTAATATATCTCAGTTTCTTTCATCTTTAGTGAAATAAGAATAACAACTTCACAGTTGATGTGAAGGATCAAATAAGAGCATGTATGTAGTGGACTTTGTAAATCTTAACTGTCTGTGTAATTATAGGTAGCTGTTATTTACTTCTGTATGACTATTTTGATTTCCTAGGAAAATTATTGCTAATGCATTCAAATATTTCCATTGTATTTTGAATATTTCTCTAGTAGAATATGAAAAATCAGTATTTTTCATAGTTTTCTGTAGTAGATATAAATATTCTGGGCCCTAGGAAAAAGTAGCTAGGATGGTTTTCCTGTAAAATGTTTGAAAATCTATTTGAATGTCTTTTCTGTTAAATGTTTTTAATTCTCAGTTCCTTCTTGGTAGATAAATATTATTCTAGTCAGGGACTATCATTCTGTTAGTATGTCTGAAAAGATACAGTCTACCAACACAGTACTTGAGTCATCAAGAAAAGCTTCATATATACATGCATACACACATGTACCTGTACTTATACATATATGTACATAAAAAAGTCAGTCAGTGGCTTACATGTAAAATAAGGTTAATGTAATTCCTAATATTTACCTCATCCCCTCAGTGTAAAGCTCAAATGTGATAATGGGTGCAAAGTGCTTTTCAACTATCATATATAATTACTTACCACTCTAATAGATTAAATGCTTTTTAATGGCATGGGACATTTTGTTTTAACTTATGGTATCAGAACCTAGCATAGTGTCTTATCACATAGAAAATGCTTGAGAAATCCATGTCTAATCTAAATTGATGTAATTTATTCTAGCTAGGACAAATTTAGCCATAGTGAGGTTAACAAAAAGTAGTAAGTCATATTTTATATCACTTTTAAAGAACGTTCAAAACATTGACACATACAAAGTCACAAGTAGATGATATTTTCCATTTTACAGAGTTACAAAAGCACATGATAAGTGACTACAAATTATAGACCTATGTTTATATATATATATATATATATATATATACACACACACACATATATATACATATACATATACACACACACATATATATACATATACATACATATATATATATATATATGTACTCATACTTTTACAGGATACTCATATGTATATGTTTGTATATATGTCTGCATATATATGCCTTGCATTTATCTCTGTATATACATATACATTTTTAAGGAGGCCCCTAAATTTGTCTTTTTGAGTTGTCATATTTTTCAGAAACATTAGACCCAGAGCATGCAGGAGACCCTGAATGTGTCAAGGACAAAGTGCTGACCCTCCCTCCCGCCCAAGCTGATATAATTTGACATAATTTGTTGTTTCCACCCCAAGCTGGTCTCCCTGTGTGTCCTTGGGAGCCAAGACAGGCACCAGAGAGTCTGTACTAGACTGGGAAACTGCTTTTGCAGCTGGGACCCTTGTAGATAAGCAGACCATCATATCTTCATAGTGCAGCAGTTCCCAAGGGAAAAGAATGCTGCATTTGCCATCTTAATTTATTCATGATTTCACCTCCCCTGCCACTCCCGTTTAGGTGAAGATTTCTGTTTCTCCTACTCTTTTTGTCATAATAACATAAATATGCAAGCTTCTGTTTGGATTATGAACTCTTTGCCCTGTCTTAAAGTTCCACATTCACATTCATTTCTTTTGTAATAAATCTACTTGTAATGCAGTGTCTCATGGACTTGTCATGTTGTTTTTTTGGTTAACAACATGCTAATGTTTATGCATGTTCACAAATGTGTATATATACATGCACAAGTTCATGCATGTTCATATACATACAGACAAAATGTACTGGAGGAAAATATTTTGTAAAACTGGGAGGGGATTTGACATTTAGTTATTTATTGCAGTCAGTTTTCATGTTTTCTTGTAACTTTATAAAAGGGGAGGAATTAATACATTGGGGTCTTTGTGTTAATGTTTAAAAAGTTCTCTAAAAGTTGCATGAAATATGCTTCACTATTTTTTCTTCACTTCATTGTAGCTGAATTTATCTTAACTAGAATAAGTTATTTGAAATTTAAATTCAGTTTATATGTAAGACACTTAGGCTCTGAAGATATAAGACAAAAAGTAAATTTCCTCTGCCTTCAGTAAGCTTACATTCTACTGGAATAGTAACTACTATTTAAATAACAGTGGTAAAGAACTATCCATACATTGATCACATTTGAGTTTCACACTATGGAGGTGGAGTAGATTATTTATATTATCTAGGCTTTAAATGTGAGGTGTTCTGTCCTTTTTGAAGATGAGGAAACTGAGGTTCAGAGAGATTGTTACTGGGTCCATTTCATGTAACTAGGAAGGCTCAGAGGCAGTGTATAAATCCAAGTCCCTTTTGCCTCTAACAGTGGTCCTTTTACCACTACATAGCTCTTATTAATTGGAAGATTTCTAAATTTATCATGTTGATTCCTGTATGTAGAGATTATCTACTTTGTAGATTGGGTTGAGTGTTGACCAGACCTATGATTTGGTAGATATAGGGAAATCCTAATGAGGAAATTCAGCTATCAATGAGGATCAGTATCTTTTTTGCACTTTATATTCCATGAGAGTTTCTTGGGTTCCTGAGATTGTGATTTGTCACATAGCCAACATATGTCAGAAGTGGTACTGGAACCCATGTCTTTCTGCTTTAAAGGCAAGCTTTCATCCCACTCTTCAACATTGCCTTTCTTCATTTGATAGATGAAATATGAGAACACCAGAAAGGTTATTTGCACAAGGCAATGCTTTTAAAATAATGACACCTGAAAGTAAAATCTAAATATCTGAACTCCTATTGCATTTCTGTTCTCTTTTGTTTTACTTCTACTTTTACTTTTCACTGACACAAAACAGGAACTGAAAATTCTAATATTGCTCTGATGAAAACATTAATCAAGGTAATCTTTTTTCCACACACTCATAATTTGTGCCTTTATATAATTTTTCTTATTATTCACTGCTAAGCGTACCCATACCATAGATGCTTTTCATTTTCTGGTTGATACTTAACTGTTCTTGTTAGAGTAATCACTATTTTTCCAATGATATTTTGCTTCATCATCTCAGATTAATTTATAATTACATTAACCAATTATATTTTAACAGTAGCCTGACAATTTATCCTTCTGCTTATATTCATAAATCCAAATAATTTGTCACCTCATTTAAAATATATCATTTATGTTCTGTCGGTAAATTCTGCATAAAATTAATAATTTTCAAAGTGGATGAAATTATTTTCTTATAAAGGCAAACTATGTTAAATAGATTTGCATTTCTAAATCTTAGGAACTTAAAGTCAGGGTTTAGGCAAAATGGCCTTTTTGAAAACAATATGAAATTTGTCATAGAACAAAAGACACTATAAAAGGACCTTCCATTTGAACAAATGGAAGTTAAATTCAACTATCTGATTTCCCTGATAGTCTTATCTCTTCTCATGCTGAGAGTTAACCCAACTTATTACCAAGAATACTCATTGTGGGGCAGCTAGGTGGCGTAGTGGATAGAGCACAGGCCCTGGATTCAGGAGTACCTGAGTTAAAATCTGGCCTCAGACACTTGACACTTACTAGTTGTGTGACCCTGGGCAAGTCACTTAACCCTCATTGCCCTGCAAAAAAAAAGAAAAGAAAAGAAAAAGAATACCCGTTACTGGTCATAAGAAAAAAAGGTAGTTTTAAATGCTTTATTAGATTGGAATATCATTAATTTAGGGATGTTTCTATGCATCAAGTCCTGAAAAATATGCATTTTGTCTTTTGTGTTATGATAGTGATACTTATTTCCTAAAGACTGATAATCCAAGAGAATTCAAACTGCTTTATGAACTCATCCTAAACAGTTTCTCCCAAATTAGGAAAAACTGGATGATTCCTTATTACCAACATGTTTAATATGATGTTTATATGTAGAATTCATTGTACTCAAGTATATTTAGGTTTGAAGTAATTTAGTATAATATGCTCAGTTGTTTCTTATTGCCCATTTGTCCATTTGGAAACCAACAAGACACATAAGACTCTATAAACAGTATTTGGTGTTTTTGTTCTCCTATACATCACTGTGTTGTGCAAATGTGGGATTTAGGTGTCCAGTTTAACCCCATTATTAATGATTATTTGAGCATAATAAGTGACATTAAAAACTATTGTCCAGATTTATCCTGTTCATGTAATGAGGGCAAGAGCTGATGAAAACAACTTCAGTGCTGCCCAGGTAAAAATTGAAAGTTAAAATACCTCAAGGCCTTCAGTACTTTAAGCAGGTCCTTTATGGGAGGACTTAGGTAAGAATCATACAGGCAGAAATGATAGGGACTAGTTAGATTCTGCACCATTCGAAGGATTTCATACAATTAAATCAGAGACTCATTCATCAAAGAATTGAATGTGTTCCAAATGTCCATTCTTTTAATTTAGTTTGTCTGATTTTTGTGGGGTTTGGGGAGTCAGAGAAGTAGATTCTTGATCATGTTGCAAAACTGTTTTTTCCTTTTTATGTTTGTATTCTCTATGCCTCACATAGTGTCTTTCATATAGTGAGTGCTTAATGTTTCTTTTTCTTGTTATTTCTGTTAGCTGCTTAATAAATTCTTGGTGAACTGAATGCAATTAATAAGTGGTTCCCATTAATGGACTTGTAGAATGAGGTCAATACATACTAATTTTTAACTCAAATAAAAATGTGCAAGCTGAAGTATTTTTAAAACAATGTTTCTATGTATAACAAATTTTATTTTTCTTAGAAGAAAATCTTTTTCTAGAAGGATCAGACAATCAAGATTAGTGGCTTGGGGGACTTGTGATTCTCTTGCACTGTTAAAGTTTCAGTTGTGAAAATGCTTAATGTTTTCTTTTACTAGAAATTTATATTTCTTTTTCTACAGGTGAAATATAATTAACCGTTTTTAAGACATTTTGAGGGAGAGGCATGCAGTATAAGTCATAGATTTGGATACTGTTTCTTACTTTTCTAATGTAGATTATAGAGGCTATAATAATTTTATTTGGCATCATATGGGTTAATGATAAGGGTGTGCAAGAAATTTTTTATGATAAAAGCAAAGTTACTTTGAAAAATGTGCTTTAATTGAAATCCTATTTTAAGGGTAAAATTATGTTATTGATTTTGATCAAAGTGTCCTAGACACTGATGAATTCATCAATTCACGTTTCACTAGGGCTATAAATCTTTTAGCAGAAGCACAAGAACGTGAATAAGATGAATATTTTCAAATTATAGTAGCACATTACTTATAATGTGCAACTTTTGTGATCTGTATGTTGTGTTGGAATGGAAATGGATTTTAAGAAGCTCTGTAGAAAAGTTATATATAATGATTCCTGTGTCACAAATCAAAGTCAAATAATAATCCTCTGTTTTCAAACAGACTTCTCTAAATGGGAAGCTGAATGTTGAATGAAAGTATCTTTAATAGGCAAAGGAGAAAGAACAGAAAATATTTTGTTTTCAAGCATGGTCAGAAAAGGATTGTATTTACAATTGTAGAATTCCAGCACCTTAAATGTACTTATCTAAGGAAGGACTTGGATAATTCATTCTTCCTGCTGTGCTGTAAAGGTTTGAAAGATTGTGTATGATTAATCCATAAAAAAATGGCAGACCCCTGAACCAATATTACCTATGTAAATGGAAGGCTTTTCACAGCAGGATATATTTTACAGATTGATGCTCCCCACTGTATACTATTTCTCCTATTTACCACTAAAGAATTTTATGTTAGACTCTGTTGTGCATACAGATCTTGTTTTAAATGTCATGACATTAAAAAAATGCATTTAGCCACTTGAAAAATTCCTTTTTAAAGGTCCTTTAAATACTGTTTGTCTTGAATTAAGGCTTCAATATACTTGGAACCCAAGTGACTTAAACAATGTTGATGCCTAAGTACCTAATTATCCTTCAGTTTATTGAAGATGGGTTGTGCTGGAGATTCAAGTTCAAATTCCACTTTATATTCCTTTCTTTGTAATCTCCCAGGACAAGGAGTACGCAACATGCTTTTTTTCTTGGACAGAAAGAAGATATCCCTCATACTCATTCCAAAATCCCACAGAATGGTGCTAAATAGAACAAGCACAAATATTGTCACTTTAACTTTGAAAATTATTAGATTTTAAATCCTTTCATTTTGCTTACAATTCTAAGCCCTAGACAAAGAAATTAAATAAATTCAGACTTGCCCAATAGAAATCTTACCAGTTGAGACTGTGATATTATTGAATGTTTACTAATTCCAAGGCTGTGAAATATAGTACATTCTTTGGGGAACATCTACTATACTTGTTCATATAAAGATTGGCAGCTGGGACCAAATTCATAGCATCTAAAAGGTTGAGAGCTATAGAAGGGACCTCAGAGATCATGGAGTTTAGTCCCCTGACTTTTCCAGATGAGAACACTGAGGACCAGAGAAATTACATGACCAAGGTAACTTAGCAGTGATTCAAACCCAGGTTTTCTGATTACCAATATATTGCTCTTTTCACTGAAAACTTCTTGACTTTTCATAGCTTCTTGTCCATAAATATTTGTGGAATTAAACAGAATTTAATTATCTCATTTGATTATAACAATAATCCTATGAATGAGTTGTTATTTATCTTATAAATTAGGAAACTAAAGACCAGAAATTCTGAGTGACTTGTTGCCCAAGATCGCACAGCACTTTGGTAACATAATAAAGATAAGAAACTGGATCATCAAATGTCCTCTTTCCACTGAAATATTAAAAGTGTGTGACAATACCAAGCATGGTGATGGTTACCATGTTGATAATATCAGGCAACATCCCCAACTTATTTTTGATGTTTTTGTTTTCAGGTGAAGAGTTAAAAGAGAATTAGGAAATAGTTAATTTCCTATTCAGCACCTTTATTATATTATGATGTGATATAATTCACAGTACTTTCATTTTATTCATGAAGAGGAAAGCAACGTAAATGATAATATGATTCTTGGCATATTCATTGAGTAAGGCCAAGTCACATTTGATTGTCAGTTTGCCATTGGCCTACACACAGTGGCATAAATGACAGTCATTGCATCAAGTCCCCCATGTTAATGTTTGGCAGATGTAGCCATGGATTCAACAAGTGTGGCTAAATTATTATAATATCTTCTGTCTCTTTAGGATTTGCCATATTGGGTTCTAAAGTTCTGATGATGCTGGCATAACATTTCTGAATTCTGAATAGGTCAAAGTCATTAGACAGATATTAGAAAGTTTGGGAGCTTAGTGATATTTGGTTGATTCCAAATCTGATGATTGCTCACCTCTTCTTAAAGGTGAGAAGAATGAAGTAGGAAAGAAACAGACATTTATGGATTGCCAACTCTGTTCCAGGCACTGTGCTAAGTGCTTTCCAATTATTATCTCATTTGGTCTTTACAGAACCCTGGGAGGTAGGTGCTATTATTATCCCCATTTTACAGGTGGGAAAACTGAAGATGAGAGAGACTGATTTGTCTAAGGTTATTCCAGTGCTTATAGTACTCATTTTTATTAATAGTACATCTTTGGTGGAGTCTTTATGCAGATGTTGACATTTGAATAATTTAGTTCAGAAAAAAGATAAAGTTTGGACATTATAGCATGTGATTTTTTTTTTTTTTGGTGAGGCAGTTGGGGTTAAGTGACTTGCCCAGAGTCACACAGCTAGTAAGTGTCAAGGGTCTGAGGCTGGATTTGAACTCAGGTCTTCCTGAATCCAGGGTTGGTGCTCTATCCACTGCGCCACCTAGCTGCCCCAGCATATGATTTTTTACTAAGAAAATTAACCTTATACCCATGTGTGCCTATATAGTGCCTTCAGTAGAAACTGAAATAGAGCTCAATTTATTTCTGTATAGGAGTTTTTATCCACAGGAGAACACATGTAGTTATTTGACTCTCAGGAGAACATCCAGACATGATTTGTATTTCACATTGTACATTGACATAAATAAATTTCATTTTTTATTCTTTATGCACCTATTATTTCCTTTTGTTGACTCCAAAGAGATTTGATGTAAGTTCCCCCTCCCACAGAATGTATCCCCCCAACCTCATATTAATGCAACATTATGACTTAGAATTAAAATGCTTGAAAGAAAATTCAAAGTTTATGATCCCCAAAGCCAACATAATTCATGCTTACTGCATAAACAGTATATATTAAAGGCATACATTTAACTACATATCCCTTACCAAAAAATACTACATATATGCTACAAAGATACTGAATTACAATTGCTGTGGGAACCATAACTTTCAACTTTCTGACTTGTGTGTTTAAATTCTCAACCTAATGTTGAATTAGCATAATGTTTTCACTGAATATATCATTGGTTCCAAATACCTTTGTTGGGAAAAATTAATAAAAATACAATACTTATAATATTACCACATTAGAAAGGGTAGGATAATTATTTGGACATTTTAATATGTCTTGACCTAATTAAACCTTTAATAAAAAGTTTCTTCAATACCTTTAATATGTATAAAAATCCACCTACATAGAGTTTTACCTGGGCCAGGAAACATGGGAAATAGTAAGGAAATAATTTGTTTCATTTATTGATCATTTGATAGAATCATAGAAATTTTTCTATTGGACAGAACTGTAGAAACCTGTTTCTGGTCTAGAAAAGAAACCATCTAGTTAGGATTTCTAACTATGCACATCAGGAAACTTTAGCCCTAGAAAGTCTGACTTGCTCATGGTGTACCCAGAATGCCTCCCCATGTAAATGACTAGATCATTTCTATTGTGTTGGCATATAGATAACCGCTACATAAAATGTGTTTCAGTCTTTGTGTAATGACCCTGCTTTTACTGAAAAAGTTTTGAAGGTGTAGTATTATATGAAATATTTATTTTATAGGTTAATATTGTTGTTCACTATGCTGACCCTGAAAAATTAGAAAAAACTAATTCTTTTAGCTACTTCGATGGGAAAAATATATCTACCAACTTTAATTAGCATTAAAAAAAGAACTTTACATTTCCTAAAACAGAATTGTCAGATGTGAAATTGTTTTCAAATTGATTAGTGTTACTATTATTATTGTAACTAGTGAAAATGTAAAATAAATTTGCTAAGACTCCCTGGAAAAGAAACATTCAGGTTATTACTATAAGCTTAAGAAAGTTTCCTTGTTGATGGTGTTATATTTTAAAGTTTATATATATAAAATACATGTAATATGCATGTGTAATACATACATATACACATGCATATGGTGTCAAAGCAGTGTTTCACATGCTGTGAGCCTAAATGATGAGATAGTAAAATAAAAGGTAGTTAAAGATTTAGAAATGAGGTAACAGATTGATGCACAGAGTTATTCCAAAATTCCAGTAATGCTCTAGATAATGAACAAGTTTGGTTAATTAACTTGGTTTCTAGCATAGTGTCCTCCATGCCACATTTAGCATTTTCTCCTAGTAGACTTCTTCAGTAGGTTTTTTTCTTTTAGCTTTTCACCTTTTCCTTTTCATATTTCCCCATCCCTTAACTGGTGATATACAAGACAAAAAGCAGTAATGGTTCTTATCTCATAGAAGTGTTGCTAAATACTTTTAATTTGATAAAAATTCACAAATTTCATGAGTTTTTTAAAAAGAAAACTTCTGTTACCATATGTCTACACATGACTCAAAATTATATATCATTTATTAGTTACTACCAATTTTAAAAAATAAAGTAGTTATGATAATTACATATAATAATTACTTTTTCAGATAAGAATTGTAGAACTTCCTCTCTATACTCAGCATTCAAGGTTGATATTAGGTTGCTGCTCTTTAATTTATAGATTTTTAAAAAAACTAACTTTGACTTAATTAAACCACCTAGTTACAAGAAATATGCTCTTCGGGAGAATAGATATTTATTCAAATTTAAGATGGTTCACTGAAGGGACTATTAAGGCTGCAAATATCTATAGTGTCCTCCATAGCTCCTTAATGAGAAGTTCTGCAGAAGAATTGTGCTGCTAGTAAATACTGAAGAAGGTAGGTTAGAACTTTTTTCCTGGGAATACTTTGACACAGACTTCTCTTTCTCTAAGAAATCTGAATGCTGCATGGTGATCTCACTTAGATGCTATGCTGAACCTTACAATGCAATGGACAATTGGCCTTATTTCATATAACTTTTAGCTTTTTCTGGTGAAATATTTTGTCTTCCTTTTATTTTCTTGGGGAAGAAATGATTGTAAACTTAGCAGACACAAACAAAAGCAAAAAATAAAATAAACCTACAAAATAACTGGTATAATTTTATCACAAACTCAGCCTTTAACAGGACAGAATGAAATTGAGTTTGTGTGTGCTGCATTTGGGTTTTTGGGGGTTTTTTTTGCGGGGCAATTGGAGTTAAGTGACTTGCCCAGGGTCACACAGGTAGTAAGTGTTAAGTGTTTGAGGTCAGATTTGAACTTAGGTCCTCCTGAATCCAGGGCCAGTGCTCTATCCACTGTGCCACCTAGCTGCCCCTGCATTTGTTTTTAAAGCAATGGAAGTTGGCATTGTGTGTAAATTTCAAGAACTGTCCAAAGTTTCACCATCTTTGGCATTGTTTTTCTCTTTCTGTTTTCTTGTATAGTTGTAGCCATTTCATACATACTTGTTAGACTAAAAGGGGCTCTGAAGACTTTTCTGCATTGTAAAAATCAGTGGACCAGAACAGTTAAACTTACTGAGTTCATGAATAAATTGTAGTTACATTAGATCTAGAAGGAACCTTAGAGATAATCTCATTGAACCACCTTATTTTGCAAATGAAAAAACTGAGGCCTAGATGGTTTAAGTACCTGGCCCCGTAGAATCCAAAGTAGGTCTCTAGATCATAGAACTAGAAGTCCTGTTACAATTTGCTTTTGAGCCTCAATCTTATTGATAAGGGTCAAATCAATCTTATTGATAAGGGTCAAAATTTTATGTTAGATTACAGGTAGGCCTAGATTACTGAATCTACCTGAGTATTCAAATACAATACTTTTTAGGAGCAACTCCAGGTTATCTTTTATAGAGTTAATACAAAGACAGGTTAAATAAGTATGTAACGGATGCTGACATTACTATCTGACATAAACCTTATAAAGGTATGATGGAAATCTGAAGAAGTCATAAAATTCATTAGGAAATTTACTAGGAACTTTATTGGAGGGCCACTAATTGAATTCAATAAGATCAGACTGATGAAAAAATGCATTTCTTTACAAGAATTCTTATTAGATGATATATACAGCTTGCAAAATGAACTACCACTTTAATACTCAGTTTATGACTAAATATATTCTCAGACCTACAAAGTCCAGAAATCTGGTCTGCCAAAATTCTCAATGCATAAATGATCAAATTTAGAGTTGACTTCATTAGTTTTCTCAGATTGTCATCTTAAAAGTGTTACTAAAAGAGTTATTGATAGAGAGAACTGTGAATCTATGACTCAGCTGTGACTGGTACTTCAACTGGACAGACCATGGGCTAACCTTGTCACCTAAGTAATAAAACCAACAGTGACACAGTGATAGCTGTCTCCCAAAACACAGCTGTAATCACTTTTTTCTCCCAGCTTCTCTAAGGGTGCCAGTTATCAGACAGGCAATAAAAGCAAGCAAAAGTCTCTGTCCATGTTTGTATGAATAGAAAGTTTATTATACTTATATGTCAAAGGAATCATTTTGAAATGTGATTTCTCTGGGTTTGGGAAAGTTTAGAATCACAGAGGACTGTGGCCCTGAGGAATGCCATTCTCTCCCCACACACATACTTTTTCCCTCTTGTGATTAAAGAATGTTATGTGCCCAAGGAGAGCAGATTGCCCTGAGTGTGTGTCTTATCATTCAAGTCAGAAAATTCCTCTAACCAAGAATCTTTACTCTATGGGTCAAATGAAATACCTTAGGCACTGGCTAAACATGACTTCCCTTGTGGGGAGGTGGAAGGGATAAAATGGACTGGGGATTATGCTAGTGAATATTCTGATAATACCATGTTTTTTCTGAGTGTTCTTTTCCCACTTTTGAGGCTTATGCCTAGGAAAAAAACCACATTTCTTTCTATGTAGTATTGATCTGCTGTATAGTACCATAGTAATATTGAGAAATTAGAAACTAAAGAACCACATTCAACATGTTACTAAATTGACTGGTAAGGAAGTGCCATTACTTTCAAGAGGGGGCAGAGGGTGGCTGGGAAGGGGAAGAGAGAATTACTTATCCAATGATGATAAATGTGGCAGTATAAGATGGTCCCATAAAATTCTGCCAATACCTGTTATTTCTAGTAACTTAACTTGAAATTCCACAAAATTACAGAATCTCAAAATTAGAAGGGATCACAGAAGGCATGTAATTCATCATTATTTTATTTTACCTTCTTTGAATATTCTACAGGTTATTTATACCCTTTCTAAACTGTGGTGCCCAGAAATGAAAACAATAGCTAAGATGTTGTTTGTTGAGGGCATAATGTTGTAGAACTACTGTCATTTCTTCCTTGACCTTTGGAAATGTAGCCTAAAATCAAGTTTTTTTCATATGCAGTTTATATTGTTAAAAAGCACCTTGGATATTACCTTATTTTAGCTTCCTTGTTTTGTTCTTCGAAGGGGATAAAGATATTTAAGTTGTCTAAGTTAGGCTGGCTCACTCTTACCCCAACTCAGTCTTTCCAATGTTCTCATTATGGGATCAGACAATTCTCTATAGAATAACTAAATTTCAAGTGTCCAGGGGCTAGCCAAGCACTCTCATTCATTCTATAGTTACCTTACTAAACTGCCCACATAGACAAATTTGTATCACATGTCATATTATAATGTTAGACATTATAATATAGTGCCTAGAAATCCAATAACAAAGCTCACCACCTCTGCCACATACTAACTGTACTCTTGGGCAACTTAACTTATTAATACCTTATTAACTTATTAACTTATTAATACCTTAAGCAACCCTCTTGGTCCAAAGAAAGTGCTAATATGCATTAGTAGAGGAAGTTTACTTGTCCAGGAATTCCCTACAAAAATGATATCATGGGTCTAGTATCAATTACTATGCCAATCCCTTATAATTTTTAAAAATTACTCTTTGGGGCAGCTAGGTGGTGCAGTGGATAGAGTACCGGCCCTGGAGTCAGGAGTACCTGAGTTCAAATCCGGCCTCAGACTACTAGCTTACTAGCTGTGTGACCCTGGGCAAGTCACTTAAACCCAATTGCCTCACTAAAAAAAAAGAAATACTCTTTAATGCTCATGTTTTCTGAAAACTTGCCTCATTTAGGTATCATTCCTTTTCTCTTCCTCACTCATTCTTGATCTATGCCTTCTTATTGGGTCCTTTTCCACCTACAAATATGCTCAGGTCTCCTCCATCCTAAAAACCTTTATTTTGCTATTCTCTCAAGCCAAGCTCCTATACTACTCTAATTAAACTCTCACTAAGACTGTTTCCTCATTTGTAAAACAAGGGGGTTAATAATATTTAGTTATTTTGAAGATCAAATGAGAGGATTTATGCAATGTACTGCCTATAACATAGTGCTATATAAAAGGCAGGTATCATTATTATCTCCTACATCACTACTCCCTTTCCTTATCAAGCTTCTCCAAAGAGTTGTCTGTACTTTCTGCCCCCAATTGCCGCAAAACCCATTTATTTCTCAACTCCTCATAATATGAAGTAGAACTGTACTGAAATTTATGTCTCAGAGGTTACCAGTGATAGCTTAACTACTATATCCAGTGAATTTATTCTGAGAACTTCATCTTCCATGACTTAGCTTTTCAGTCAGCCTTTCCTCCTAAATAATCTTCTGTTGTCTTTCATGACTATTTAAAGTTATTAAATAGTACTTATTAGTAATCAATAAAAAGATACTGAGATTTCAAGAGAGAAAATACTCTAGTTAGAGTTGTCAATAAGCTTTAATGAAAGATTTCCTTCAGTTAGGCAATGGAAGTGGACCCTACTTTATTTATTTATTCTTTCAGCCTTTCTGATCTATCAAGGCTTAAGACTTTTAAGACTGACAAGAAGGTTATCATTTAGGCGGTAGTTAGGTGATGCAGTGGATAAAGCACCATCTCTAGATTCAGGAAGACCTGAGTTCAAATGTGGCCTCAGACCCTTGACACTTACTAGTTGTGTGACCCTGGGCAAGTCAATTAATCCTCATTGCCCCACCAAAAAAAAAAAAAAGATATCATTTAAAGTCTCTGTGATTAATTTTATACTTCTGTAGAATGAGGTGGATATGTTCTCCAAGCTCTGTTTTGTCTCTGTTTCTGCATTCAGTCCTTTAATTAAATGATCTGAGTGTGTGTGTGAGAAAGAGAAATAGAGACAAGTGGAATGGGTTTTGTGGGAATAGGGAGGGAGACCAAACAGAAGTTGAAAACTAGAGTAGAACAGAAAAGAATAACTTCGAATTTCACCAGTGAGCTGTTTATAGTCCAATTATAAACTTATAAATGTCTGTCAATGTATATAACACATTATGCTGCATTCACAAGGGTGAATATCTAAAAATACTGACTAGGCAAAAGGCTCAGTTGGAAAATGTAATAGTGTGAAATTCAATAAATGTGTGAAATTTAAATACATCTATTGAACAGGCATCCATGAACCTAATGAAAGCAGCAGACATTGGTTAAAAGAAAAAAAAATGATTGTGGATGATTAGACAATAAATCTATAAATAGTACTCTAACCCAATTTTTAAAATTATACTTCTTTGTCAGACACAACAGGCTAATAACACAAGTTTGCTTTTCATATATTATTTTGGAATGGGGTGTGTGGATAGAGCACCGGCCCTGGAGTCAGGAGGACCTGAGTTCAAATCCGGCCTCAGACACTTGACACTTACTAGCTGTGTGACCCTGGGCAAGTCACTTAACCCCAATTGCCTCACTTAAAAAAAAAAAAGAAGAACCTGGAATGGGGTGTATATTTTTCTTGACCTGGTCTAAAAATGTTGGAAAATCTTTTTATTGATATGGTTTCAATAGACTGACACCATTTCCCTAATTTTAAGAACATTAACCACAAATGATAGAAGAATTTCAATTTAAA
Organism: Dromiciops gliroides; assembly: GCF_019393635.1. Classification (NCBI taxonomy): domain Eukaryota; kingdom Metazoa; phylum Chordata; class Mammalia; order Microbiotheria; family Microbiotheriidae; genus Dromiciops; species Dromiciops gliroides. The sequence goes on along the minus strand of NC_057864.1, from coordinate 404,925,674 downwards.
GGGAGAAGGTGTGGAGCAGCTAGGTGGCACACTGGATAGAGCAGTGGCCCTGGATTCAGGAGGACCTGAGTTCAAATCTGGCCTTAGACACTTATTTAACACTTAGTAGCTGTGTGACCCGGGGCAAGTCACTTAGCCCCAATTGCCTCACTGAGAGAGAGAGAGAGAGAGAGAGAGAGAGAGAGAGAGAGAGAGAGAGAGAGAGAGAGAGAAAAGGTGTAAAGATGTTTAAGAAGAGGGCCCAGGACAGAGCTTTGAGGTAAAAACATACTTAACAGGAGAGACAATAATGATTATTCAGTAAACAACACTGATAATGGGCGGCTAATCAGCTTGGAGGAGAAGCAGGAGAGAGGAATGTCATGAAAGCCCAAGGAGAGGGGAGTACTGATGAGGAAGGGAAGCATTAATAATGTCAAGGTCAACAGAGAGTTCAAGAAAAATGAGGACTGAGAAAATGCCACTAGATCTGGCAAATGAGATCACTGATAGTTTTGGAAATAATGTTTAGTATGGTGTCAGTTAAGTGATGAGGTTGAAGTGAAAATGAAAGTGGAAATGAGAAATGAAAGCAAAAAGTGAGTATTGCTTTTCATGGACTTTGGTTATGAAAATTAGAGATTTAGGACATTTACTTGGGGATTAGAGAGTCAAGTGAAAGGTTTTTTGGGGTTTTTTTAAGTATGTGGGAGACAGATTTATTTATACACAGTAGGGAAGATGGCAGTAGATGGAAAGAGGTTGTAAAGTAGATAAAAGGATGGAATATTTGTGGGTGTGTGACATATAAAATTAAATGTGTGGTCACCTTATTTCTGTCCCAAGTTTAGGGAAAATTAGCTGCGGTTTCTAATACATTTGCTCCTTATAAATTAGAAGCTTTAACACCAGTTTTGGGGCATTAAGCATTTATTAAAGCATACCAAGTATTACTAAAAAGAGAACACCTGGGTCAGAAAGTTAAGAAAAGGCCTATCTAGCCTAGAGTTCCAGCCTGGCCTGTCTGATTCTTCCTCCAAGTTTTCTACCATGAGCCTGTCCAAGAGAGCAAGTGCGAGTAGAAACTTTCTCTGCCTCCAGAAGAGAGGCAGTCCTTATACACTGTTTCAAGCTAATTGGCTAACATGACCCAAATCCATTGGTTCACTGGACTTGAGGGTGGTCCTATATTGGGGTCAGAGTTCACACTCTCTGAGAATCCTCTTGAGGCCCAGGCAGGTATGGGTTTTGTTTTGTTTTTCTGGGCAATGAAGGTTAAGTGACTTGCCCAGGGTCACACAGCTAGTAAGTCAAGTGTCTGAGGGTGGATTTGAACTCAGGTACTCCTGAATCCAGGGCCAGTGCTTTATCCACTGTGCCACTTAGCTGCTCCAGGTATGGTTTTAATTGAATTAACTTTAAGTGAGTTAATCAGTGATGTCAGTCAATCCAATCAATCCCCTCAAGCTGGAGCCTTTGGGTGGTCTAAAAACCACAGGTGCAACCTGCTAGAGTAAATAGAAGACAGTACCATACACTACCACTGCTAGGGAGGGAAGTAGTACTGGCCTCCTCAAATTTTTTTTCTTATTCTATAGTGAAATTCATTGGCTACAAGTATGTTTCTTCGATTAATAAGGCTAGAAAGTTACCTTAATCTTCAGAAAGAATGTAATATGCCATTTTAGCATAATTTAAACTTTCTTTAATTGAAAATTTGGAAATCATGGATTAGATTTTAGAAAAATATAGAGGAATAAGAGTGTAGTAGGTAGAGTACTGAGCTTGTAATCAGGAACACCTACATTCAAATTTTGCCATTGACCCTAGTTTTGTTACTTACAATCTAGGTGCCTAAGACAATTCCCTGAGACTTTTCTGCTTCTAAAGACTATGTTCTGTGTTAATAGAGGGAGTCATCGTACCGGAATTTCTCTGTGCTTATGAAATCACATATTCTTCCTGTTGTAAAGGCTAAAATTCTAGCTAGTCTGTCTAAAATATCTAATGAGTGGTTGCCAATAAATTATAAACTTTATCAAGAGTTAGACTTTTAAGCATTTATTAAGGAGAATAAGAATTTGGTAAAGAGAGAGAGGCCCGATTCATCTATCTATTAAAAGGAGAGAGCATTTCTAGCTCCCTTCTCCACCGGAGTCCACACGAAAGAGAGCAAGTCAGAGCACCAGGCTCCCCCTTCTTCCTCCCACAAGCAAATGTCACTTCCTGACGCCAAAGAAAAGATGCATGGTCTTGCCCTCAGAGACCTTCACCTCATGGCAGGGCTTTTCTACCATAAATCTCCAGCAGGTGGCATCATTCCAATCGTTATACTGTATTTGTATATTTTACTAGCAAAGGAAATATTAAGTTACAAAGTGGATTGAGGATAGTCCTTTAAATCAGGAAAACTTTACTTCAAGTCTTGCCTCTGACACATACATGTATGATGATAGGGAGATCACTTTAATCACTTTCATGCCCTAAGAAAATGGGTTGCAGACTTGGAGATAAGTTATGTATCAGTGGAGGAAGCTTCTACACTGGGGGCTCCCTATGCTTATGAAATCAGAGGCCTGGAGCCCTTCTTCCTGCCTCTCCCCAAGGGGGAAAGTTTCAATTTTATAGTAAATGTTAACATAAGAATTTTTTTCTGTTTTACTATCTTTTAATGCCTTTTAAATTATGAAGAAGTCCATTTGATGCAATTAGATGGCTTCTAAGGTAGGGGTTCTGAACCTATGGCCCATGAAATTGTTTAAAAATATATATTAAATATATAACATATATGTTGTAATATAGAATATATTAATACATGTGTAGATAATATTTCCTTGGTAACTTTGTATTTTGTTTTATAAATTTAAAAACATTATTCTTAAAAGGGTTCCATAATTTTCACCAGACTGCTAAAGTGGGTCTAGCACATAGAAAAAAAGTTTAAGAAGCCTCAAAGGAATATTTTAGGAAGTTTCTTGGTGAAAATATTTTAATTAAAAAACTTTTAGTTCTTTTTATTATTACCATATATTATCACGACATATGTCTTTTAAAACATGGAACAAGAAGATGTAGTTCTTAATATATGGGCAATTATGGTCTTGGCATCCTGCATGTGTTGTTTTTTTTAAGTTCCCTTGATTTTTTAATTTCCTATCAATCTTTTGGTATCAACTTAAAAGAAATATAAATGTTTTCAAAACTGTTAAAAGATAAACATTAAGAACTAGAGTGATCTGTGAAACTGTGGTGTATTTCTTCTGTGGAAGCATATTTAAAACATTGTTTATAATAAAACTGAGAGTATTAAGAAACATAAAATCTCTTTCTAAAAATCCTTGGATAGATGTTATTTGTAGGAAAACAAAAAAGTTTTCTTTCATTAAATAGATGGATTAAGGGTGATAACTAAAAACCAGGAGTGCCTTATGTAGTTATCTAGGTCTCTCGGATGAACTTGAGAATCAATTGTGAAACATGGGAGACTCTGGCACAGAACCTCCCTGCATAGCATGCCCACGTTAAAAAAGGCACTATGGTCTATGAACATATAAGAATCACAGTAGCACAAAGGAAATATGAGATGCACAAATCTAGAGACATGTCCAACTCAAATGTTCAAACAGACTGTGCCTGACTTGTGGTACTGCCTTCCAAGCTCATTTTGTACTGATTAGCCACAGTCAAACATACTGTACCTTGATCCCAACATTGTGATGTCATTGGTCTTTGAGTGTAAAGGACAAACAATAACATATCCAGGATATAGACCCTTCTAAGGGTAATCTCCTCCCTTTATCCACTAAAGGGATTAGACTAGGGCCCACCCAATGGGAAATACCCTCTTTCATTCAACAGGAGGCACTCAACCGACCTCTAAATCAATGTGGATTCTCAATATAGCTTTATGAGAGGAACCAGATAGATTTCTCAAGGAGTGTGATCTAGCATAGGGATATGTTTGTTCATTTCTGGCATGTTAAGCGAACTTGTACTTTAAAATATCTTTTTCCTTATTCAAGATTCCTATAAATGTAATTTGATATTGTTTCAGGTCAGAAATTTATGTCAATAGGCACAGTGGACTACACAGTTTGGAAATCACTCTTTCTCTAAGCTAAAAATTATTTCAATATTAGATTAATGATTATACATATATACACATATATGTATATATGTGAAATTCCTGAGAGTTATGTGTAGAATTAGCATTTGTTAAAATTTTTAAAAATTATGTGGACAAACTACTTTGGCCTCAATACAAAATGGAAATCACATAAAAGGTTAATGAAGAGGAAAAAATAAAAATATTCCTATGCAGAACAGAAGGCACATTTAAGGTTAGATAACATATATTTGTAGTTGAAACTATCAGCAAGATTGTTTGCCTTCCCCCGAAAGCATATAGTAATAGAATAAGAGGAGAGAAGGTGGATGATAGGCAACCCAGAGATGAGATTTGGAAAGTCATTACCAGGAGTAGGACAAGGGAATATAGCATTCAGAAAAAGAAGACAATGTACTGTAAGGGATAAACTTTAGTGTCTTTCTTTCAAAACAAAGAAACTGGGGGCAGCTAGATGGTAGAGGGCAGCTAGGTGGTGTAGTGGATAAAGCACTGGCCCTGGATTCAGGAGGACCTAAGTTCAAATCTGGCCTCAGACATTTGACACTTACTAGCTGTGTGACCCTGGGCAAGTCACTTCACCCTTGTTGCCCTGCCAAAAAAAAAAAAAGTGAAAAAATTGAGGCCCAACAAGTGTAATAGATTCAAGTATCAGGAGAAAGTGGAATGACTAGAGGCCTTATTGAACCCAAAGAATACCTTTTGGATGAATAAGGCAGAAGAGACGGAAGAATATGAGGTTATTTTTTGAGAGAAATTTCAGAATTCTGGATGATAGAAATGGAATGCTTATGAGTAACCAGGAGTATAACCATATCTGTGTATTAGCAAAGTGGAATGAAGATGGAAGACATGAATGCTAAGGAAGTTGACATACTCAGAATCTGGAATTTTTGAGTGAATGGGAAAAAATGTATGTTTTATTTTTAAAGTTAGTAGAACATAACTGTGTTGTTTATAGTTATAATTAATAGAAATTTCCTATTTATATGTAGGAAAGAAAATATATATATAACTTGATAATTGTTTTCCCAACTTTCACCTGTATGATTATTGAGAGCCCTTGTAAATCTGTTAGGATTAAATATCTGATGTTGTCTAATAAGTGACTGTTTTTTTTTAAAAGGTTGAGTGATCCAGTATATTATTAAAAGACTGTTGTAGTGCATATATATATATATATATATATCAGTCGTCTGTAAAGACTTCTCAACCCTGTCTCAGAGTGGTAATGAAGTGGTGCAATGAATAGAATAAAGAACTACCGGACATAGAATCAGAAAACCCTGAGCCCATATCCAGCTTCAGATACTTACTAGCTGTGTGATCCTGCGTAAGTCACTTAACCTCTGTCTTTAAAATGGAAATAATGATCGCACCCACCTCCCAGGTTTCTGTGAGGATAAAACAAAATAACATTTTCACCCACAAACCTTACCCTACTTCTCCTAACTTGAAATGAATTCCACTACTTCTTCCCTAAGCTCTAGAGAAAAAACATTTTACATTTCATTGAATTTTTCTTTGATTTGTATTCAGCATTTTTTCATATTATACACTTTTCTCTATCCCTTACCTGATGTTCCTATGTCTCCTATACTATTCTGCCTAAGGATATGAAGTTTTAGACAAAGAAATTTGTCATTGCAAGATATCTTTATTGTTATGAGGGGTATTACTCTGTGGATTTTCTAACACCTTTGTTTTATGCTGATTTAACTGAGAAATCTCAGAAAGTTACCTTTGTTGAGCTAACCCAATAATTGCATAAGTATAGTATGGAAATACCTATTAATTAAGAAATACTGATGTTCTAATAATGAATATTTGACTTGGATGAAGATGTAGAAGGCATGCTTATAAAACAGGCAAATAACACAAAACTGGAGGGATAACTAATTTATTGATAGAATTAGCATTCAAAAAAATCCTTGACATACTGGAACAATGAATTGAAATTTAATAGTAACATGTAAAATTCCATACTTGTAATTTTAAAAGTCAACTCCATAGAGGCAGCTAGGTGGAGCAGTGGATAAAGCACCAGCCCTAGATTCAGAGGGTCTGAGTTCAAATCCACCCTCAGACACTTGACACTTACTAGCTGTGTGACCCTGGACAAGTCACTTAACCCTCATTGCCCCACATAAATATAGGAAGGGGGGAAAGTGTTTGAAGAGCAGTTAATATGAAAAAGAGCCTTGGGTTGTATTTGAGTCCAAGCTCAATATAAGCCAAAAGTGTTGCCTAAATGTTAAAAAAGTACATTTAATTTGGGATAGCAATAATAGAAGCAAAATATTCAGAACAAGAAAATTAAAAATTAAATTAAAAGCCCACTTTAATTTGCACTGGTCAGACCTTCCTCATTCAAAGTATTGTGTTTAGTTCTAGACTTCACATTTTAGGAGAAATATAGGTAAACTGGGTCCTATATAAATGTGGCCAAAATGACAAAGGGTTTGAAAATCAAGTAGCTTGAAGAATATTTAAAGGAAGTGATGAGGTATTACCTTTAAAAAGAAAACTAGAGGAAAATGAACCCAGTTGTTTGAAAATATTTAAAGGATTGTCACATGTAAAGGGAGGGAGGTTATATTTACTCTGGCTTCAAATGGTGTCTAGGATTAGATGTTGGAATCTTATCCAGGAAGCTAGGTTTTGGTTCAAAGTCAGAATTACCCAACAGTCAGAGTCATCTAAAATTCGAATAAGATGAACTGTTTGTTTTTTCATTGTGGAAACATTTATTTAAAGTTTTGAGTTCCAAATTCTTTCCCTCTCTCATTCTCTCCCTCTGTGCTCTCCCCTCTCCCCAGGGTTGCAAGCAATCAGTATAGGTTACACATGTGCAGTTACATAAAACATTACCATATAATTCATTTTACATAGAAAGATTCAAGTAAAAAAAGAAGGAAATTGCAAAATAGCCTGCTTCAGTCTGTGTTCAGTCAGTTCTTTCTCTGGAGGTGGATAGTGTGCTTCATCATTGGTCCTTTGGGATTGTCTTGGATCATTGCATTGCTGAGAGTAGTTCAGTCATTCACAATTGCTCATTGAGTGATAATGCTTTCACTGTGCACAATGTTCTCCTGGTTCTACTCATTTCACTATAATACATCAGTTCATATGACTCTTTCCAAGTTTTTCTGGAATCATCCTGTTTGTCATTTCTTATAGAACAATAATATTACATTAAAATCATATACCATAGCATGTTCAGTCTTTCCCTAATTAATGAACATTCCTTTGATTTCCAATTCTTAGCCACCACAAAGAGTTGCTATAAATCTTTTTGTACATTTTTTTTCCTTTTCTCTTTTTTACAGTTACTATTGTTAATGGTTTCCCCCATCCTATTCCCTTCCCCATGATATTGACTCTATTTTCTATCTTCTTTCACCCTGTCCCTCTTCAAAAGGGATTTGCTTCTGATTCTCCCTCCCCCAATCTTCCCTCCTTTCTTTTAACTCCATCCTTATCACCTCCCTCTCCTACTTTCCTACAGGGTTAGATAGATTACTCCACCCAATTGAGTGTGTATGTTATTACCTTGATGAGATTAAGGTCTTTGAGCCTCTTCTGATGAGTGTAAGGTTCATTTATTGCCCTGCTCCTTCCCCATCTCTCTCCCACTCCATAAGCCCTTTCCTGTTTCTTTCATGTAGGCCATCACCTCATTCTACCTCTTCCCTTCCCCCTCCCCCAATGTTTTCCTCCCACCCCTCAATTTTACCCTTAAAGAAGTCATCATGGGGCAGCTAGGTAACACAGTGGACAAAGCACCCACCCTGGACCCAGGAGGATCTGACCCCAAATCTGGTCTCAGACACAAGAAACTCACCTACTACACAACCTCAGACATGTCACCCAACTCCAACCACCCCACAAAAAAAAAGATAAACAGAAAATAAATACTTTATAGATATCATCCCTTCATAATCAATTCCCACCTATGCCCTCTGTCTAAATTTATTTCTATCATCTGCCCTAATATGGAGAAAGTTCTTATGAGTTAGACATATCTTCCCATGTAGGAATGTAAACAGTTTAACATTTTAACATCCCTCTTAATTTCTTTTTCCTGTTTACCTTTTTATGCTTCTCTAGGGTCTTGTATTTGAAAGTCGAATTTTCTATTCAGTTCAGGTCTTTTCATCACAAATGCCTGAAAATTCTCTTTTTCATCAAAGTTCCATTTTTCCCCTGAAAGATTATTATCAGTTTTGCAGGGTAGGTGATTTTTGACTACAATCCCAATTCCTTTGCCCTCTGGAATATTCCACGCCACCCCCCCACCACCACCCCCGTTCCTTTAATTTTGAAGCTGTTAGATCTTGTGCCATCCTGACTATGGCTCCACAGTATTTAAATTGTTTCTTTTTGACAGCTTGCAATATTTTCTCCTTGACCTGGGAGCTCTGGAATTTGGTTATAGTATTCCTGGTAGTTTTCCTTTTGGGATCTCTTTCAGGAGGTGATAGGTAGATTCTTTCCATTTCTATTTTACCTTCTGCTTCTAGAATATCAGGACAATTTTCCCTGACAATTTCCTGGAAGATGATGTCTAAGCTCTTTACTTGATCATGCTTTTCTGGCAGTCTAGTAATTTTCAAATTATCTCTCCTGGATCTATTTTCCAGGTTGGCAGTTTTTCCAAGGAGATACTTCACATTGCCCTCTATTTTTTTATTCATTTGGATTTGTTTTACTGTGTCTTGATTTCTCATAAAGTCATTAGCTTCTATTTGCTCAATCCTAATTTTTAAGCAATAATTTTCTTCAGAGAGCTTTTGTATCTCCTTTTCCATTTGGCCAGTTTGACTTTTCAAGTTGACTTTTTTTTCATGACCCTTCTGCATCACTCTCATTTCTCTTTCCATTTTTTTCCTCTACCTCTCTTACTTTATCTTCAAAGACCTTTTTGATCACCTCTATGGCCTGAGACCAATTCATATTTTTCTTGGAAACCTTGGAGCCCTGATATTGCTATCCTCTTCTGAGGGTGCACCTCAATCTTCCTTGTCACCAAAGAAACTTTCTATGGTTCTTGCCTTTCTTTGTCTGCTCATATTGCCTGTCTTTTTTTTTTTTTTTGATGAGGCAATTGGGGTTAAGTGACTTGCCCAGGGTCACAGAGCTAGTAAGTGTTAAGTGTCTGAGGCCGGATTTGAACTCAGGGACTCCCGACTCCAGGACCGGTGCTCTATCCACTGCACCACCTAGCTGCCCCTTGCCTGTCTTTTAATTGACTCTTTTTTTGTGAGGCAATTGGGGTTAAGTGACTTGCCCAGGGTCACACAGCTAATAAGTGTCAAGTGTCTGAGGCCGAATTTGAACTCAGGTCCTCCTGACTCCAGGACTGTGCTACCTAGCTGCCCCTTAATTGACTTTTAACTACTTAAAGTGGGGCACTATTTCCAGGCTGTACTGTCCCAAGCTTCAGTGGGTCCCATGTAGTATGATTTAAAGAGGGACAGGTTCTTCACTCATCTGGCCTGTTCCCTAGTCTGTAGATAACCCCAGGCCAACATACTAATTAACCAGGCAGCAAAACTGTGTGTGCTGTGGTTGTTAGCTCCTCTAATCCTGTGCCCCTCTCCCACCTGGGCCACTGTTACTAAAGTCTACTTCCTGGTTCCCAGAAGGGGTGAAAAAACCAAGTTCCACCTCAGCACCAATAGAAGTCTTCTAGAATATCAGGACAATGACTCTTTGAAAATGAAGGACAAGCAACAAAAGTATAACTGCTGTCTGTATTTCCCCAAATATAGGCAACAAACCATTCAACTTCCACATAAATGTTTAATGTACAGTATAGGTACTGCCGATGGGAGAACCTTTTATTTTTATTTCACAGACAATACTCTGGACATTAGGAACTTATGAAGAGATATAGCAAATGGAGGAGCATTAATTACTCAAAAAACCCTATCATCTTCAGCATGAGGAAATCTCACTGTAGAACAGGGATTTTAAACTTTTTTTGCGTCAAAGCCCATTTTGGCATTCTGGAGAATCCGTGGACTCCTCTCAGGGTAACATTCTTTTTTTTGGTTTTGTTTTGTTTTTGGCAGGGCAATGAGGGTTATGTGACTTGCCCAGGGTCACACAGCTAGTGTCATGTGTCTGAGGCTGGATTTGAACTCAGGTCCTCCTGAATTGAAGACCAGTGCTTTATCCACTGTGCCACCTAGCTGGCCCCAGGATAACATTCTTAAATTCATGAAAATCATATAATTACAAATGTAACCAAAGATTAATGAAATTAAAATGTATTTTTCCCATCCAAGTTCACAGACCACCTGAAATCTATCCCCTTGTCCCCAGGAATCCATGATACACCAATTAAAAGCCCCTGTTCTAGAATTCCTAGTGCTCAAACTCTTGTCCTCAGTAATTCTCAAATTTGTGACAAGCTATAAGGGAACTCTCAAAGCTGATGCTGCCCAGGAAATTTCCTTTTTCTGGTTTTACAGTTAGATTTCAGCATCACAATGTTTAGAGGATCCAAAATTGAACATTTCCATGCTATAAAAGGATTTTGCTTTAGGACTGATGTCCTAGAATTCCTTTCTCAGGCCACTTGAAGCCTTTTTTTGTCACCCCTTGCTATAGGACTGGGGAAGGGCCATTCATAAATGGTATCCTAAACAATATCCTGAACAATATGTTGCCAGCTTGTTTTTTATAAACCACTTCCATGATTTCCTTACTACCTCTCTGACTGTTCTTTTTTCATCTTTGTTGTCAGATCTCTATTTTCTCTTTCTTCTTAAACATGAGTGTCCTTCAACCTTCTATTCATAACTTAGTGTCTGTCTGTCTGTCTCTGTCTCTCTCTGTCATCTTATTTATTTTCATGGCTTTAGTATATATGATTCCACCATCTTTATCTCTCTTCCAGGATTTCCCTAGAGATCCAATTATATAATTCCAAATACCTTCATTTGGATACCGTTCTGTACCTCAACTTGAATTTATTTAAATCAAATCAACAAACATGTATTAAGCTCTTACTATGTGCAAGGGACTAGATGCTGGGGCATGGGGGTGGGGGAGAGAGACAAGTGAAATAATCCCTGTTACATTTTATTTGGGTGAGAGAATATTCGCTCCCTTCCTTTTCCCTTTCCCCCTTCCATGATGAAATCATATAAAACATTTACAGTATGAAGATTATTTAAAAGAACTTGTGATGTTGACTCCTGAGAAGAGAAGACTCAGGAGAGACATAAAACTATCTTAACGCATTTAAGAGACTAGTGTTTGAAGGAGGAATTAAAATTGTTTTGTTTGGTCCCAGAACTGGAGCTAGGAGGAAAGGACAGAATTTGCAGAGTCAAATTTAAGCTTGACTGTAAGGAAACACATTCCTAAAATTTAGGGCTACCCCAAAGTGTAATGAATTGCCTCAGGCATTAGTGGGATTCCTCTCAATGGAGGTCTTAAGGCCTTCTTTTGGGCTTTGTAATAGTAGAATTTCATTTTCTTAGATGGGTTGAATTAGATTGTTACTGATGTCCCTTATAATTAGAAAATTCTATGATTCTGTGAGTATCGTTTCAGAAAAACGACAGGATTGCATTAGTTTCAACTTTGTCTGATTCTTTCTAGAAAGGCAGAAGTATTTAGAATCCTGATTCTGCCATTGCTAGTATTAGCTATCCTGGTATTAGCTACCATACATAGTTTTCTGTCATCTGAAAATTTGATATCTTCTTTTACATAAGCCAATTCATATAGTCAAATCATATATATATATAAATATATACATATATATAAAGGAAGGAATGGTACTTATTTTACACTTGTTTTTACATATATAATTCATTAATTTATTTTTTCATACTAAAAACCCAATTGATTTGTTGCTTCTAACGGTCTAGAAGTAGTTTTGCAAACACAGTTGTTTTATAACTAATCAGGCTATTTTTCTATAAGTGTACTGAATAAGTTATACACAATTCCAATTTTATTTTGTATATGTTTAATGAATTCCTTAAAAAATATGCAACAGATGTCAAAAATCAGAATGCCAAACTTTAAAATAATAATCAAGAAATTTACAAGACCAATAAATATTTTTCTCATAACCATGCAAAAGGGAAATATCTGTCATAAAAATTAATTCACATTTTAAGGTGGAAAATGTGCATAAATAAAATTTGTAGACTGCTAGAGTCTACATAATTCTTTTTGTAAGTGGGAAACCATTTAAGTACCATATAATAATGAAAATACATAGTCATTAAGTGTTTTATTTATTTCAATGACATATTCAAATCTATTATCTCTCTTTTTAAAAAAATCTATTATCTCTTGATCATATGGAGATAACTGATAGATAACCCATTGTTCCACTGATACCCTTGTGTGATGTCAAGAGAAATCAAGGAAGGCTCCCAGCCATTTGGCTTGCCCCCCTCCCCCAAGGCAAACTTATTGGTTATTATAAATAAGATGTACAGGATGGGTCAGGAATGGATGAGTTGTTATCTTCACTGATAAAAGGAATAACCACATTGATGAGATCACAGATCCATTGGAATAATCTGATCAATTATAAACAGATTGAATTTAGAATCTACTTTGAGATGTAAAGTATTCTGTAGAGGCATGTTTATATAGTCTGAAACCTATAAAATCTCAATATGTGTACATTGTTCTATATCCTAAAAATATTATCAGCTGAAGAAATGTGAATGCTATAGTATGAAGAAGACCTGAGTTCAGGCAATTGTAACATGTTAATCTTGTATTACATTGATTGATCTTATACCGTAATTCATGCCTGTAATTTAGAAAGGTTTCTTCTTCCTCTATTTTGTAAACAGATTGTGTAGCAGATTGATGTTCTAAATTCCTTCAATTATATTTAGTCTTGATAACCAAACTAGGAAGCTATAAAGTAGGAAAATAAAATTATAAGCCAATTTAGTAATAGAAGAGTATACAAAAATATTAGCCAATAAACTATGTTTTTTACTATTTTATTACAATTTTTAAATGCTGGCTATTAAACAAGAAGAGGAAAATAACACAAAGAGGAGGTCGATAGAACTATATACCTATAGCACTGCATATATTCAAAAACAACAACAAAAAAAATGAAATCAGCTCCAGAAATAAACTCATAAAATCATTAGCCTTTCTGTATATTGCTAACAAAGCCAAAAAGAAAGTGAGAAATTCCACTCAAAATAACTTTGAAATACCTGGCATTTAAATTAACAAGATTCATTCAGGAACATACACACATTTCTAAACACACAACTACAGAGAAGTAATGAAAACAATGCAAGAAGTAAAGACACTTAGCATTATCTGCTCTCAATATTCTATGAAAGTAGTCATCAAAATTATCTTACACTGGTTGCAAAATTGCAACATATATTAGCATAACAGTCTAGATGAGCAAAACATAGAAGTAAATAATACTCAATGTTTAATGAACTCAAGAATAGAAATTACTGGGAGAAGGGACCTGTTATTTAATAACAATTGCTTAGAAAACTAGAAAACAGTTTAGCAGAAGGGAGGTTCCGACTAGTATCATGTTTCATAGGAACATCTAAATGAATACTTCGTCTAACTGTAATAACATTTAAAAAACACACAGAAATAAGTACATTTCAGATATATGACTAGGGTTAAAATTCTTAAACTAGCAAAGGATAGAAGAGTTCATTAAAGAGAAGATAAATTTGATTTTATAAAATTTAAAAGCTTTTGCATGAACAATACAGCTAGAATAGAAGAAATTTTAGTGTAGAAAACATTTTTGCTTCCAATTTATCTAAAAATAGTCTGATTTCTAAGTTTTATATAGAATTGATACAAATATAGAAGGCACAGGGCTATTTTCTAGTAAATGAATGGGCAACAGGTACATACGTACCACATTAAAAATGTTCCGAATCATTGATATGCAAAGAAATGCAAAATAAAAGAACTCTAAAATCTCAACTCGTACCCATCAAATTCATTCAGAAGATGAAAACCAGAAATAATTGGTTTTGGAAAAAATCTAGGAAAATCAGTCCCTGATACTCTATTGTGGAAAATTTGAATTGGTCCAAATTGCAAAACAGTTTGGAATTGGGATGAGGAAAGTGCTAATTTGTTAATAGCTTTGCGCTAGATGTATCCCAAGGAAATTTTTTAAAATACAATTACCATATATAGTAAGATACTCAGTAACATTTTTGGTAGCAACATTAAGTAAATAGTAAGTGAATTTGAAACAAAATAGTTGCATATAAATTGAGAAATATTTGGATAAATTGTGCTATATGTCTATAAAGAAATATCATAACACCATAATAGACAAACATAAGGAATTTGCATAAAAATGTGAAAACCTATATGACTCAGTGAAAAATGAAGGAAGAACCATAAGAATAATATACAAAATAACCAGAATAATGTAAATTAAAACAGAACAGCTGAACTCAGATTTAGTATAATGACCCATATTGATTCTGAAGGATAAGGTTGAAACATTCTTTGATCCTCTCAGGGAATAGGTAAAGGGAACAGAACTGAGAACATCCAAGTATTCTTTGGCCTGCTTTTCTCGACTTTAAATTTTTAATAAGGGCAAAGGTTTTGGGGTGGAAATGTCATACAAAGATGTTATTGTAATGTCAAAAAAAAAAGCATACACCTATTTTTTTTTAAAGAGGAATACCTGGGATACTTAGCTTTGAGAAGAAAAAATTGGGGAAACATTGTAGCCATCTTTAAACCATTAGGATGTTTATCACATGGAAGCAGGTTTAGATTTTTTTTTCTGCTTGGCCTTAGAAATCATAATTAGGATAAATAGGTGGTAGTTGCAAAGAGACAAATTTTGGCTTGATATGAAAAACTTTTAATTAGAGTTATCCAAAAGGGTAAAGTATTGCCTAAGGAGTTAATGAGTTACTCATCGGTTTATTCAAGTGGTCACTGTTATATCTGTTAGAGATATTGTAAGAGGTTTTGTTGTTGTTCAAATAGAGGTTAGACTAAATTAATCACTAAGATACCTTACAATTATTAGATTCTTCTTGGATAGATTAAGATGGTTTTAAATGCTTGTTAAATCAATTAATAATTTTTTGTTTTCACTTTTTCTACTTAAACTATACATTTCTGTCAAAGATAATTATTGGGAATATTATGAAGCAAAAATTAATCATAAAGTTTAGTTTTGATAACCAAGCTGTAGACTGACCATGATAACATTAAAATTTACAACAACAAAAAAAGTTGAATATTGATGGAGTAATATTTGCTATGAAATAGAATTCAAAATTTAAATGGTTAGTCTTGGACTCAGTCCAAGGAGGCTTTAGTAAATGAAGTACCAAAAAGAACTTGTTATAAATAGTGTTTTCATGTTTAAGGGGGTTCCATGACATGGACCCTGAGGACAGCATTATAACCAAGCTCCAGTATACTAAATTTCTGTTAATGAATAATTAAGGGTCAGTTTACATTTCATTCACTGTAGTTAGCTCACCATTTTTTTTTTTATTGGTTTGCAGCTCATATTTTTTTCTAAATGAATTATAGCAGAAGCCAACGGGGGAAAGTGCCATATGGGATTACAGCTAATGATGACCCCAAATCTGCTTCTCATTTTCTTTACATCTATTTTGTGTATTCAAAGACCTTTTTCAAGTAATTGAATCTTTCCTTTCAGTGATTGAATTCCAAAGAAGCTTTTGCAATTCCCTTGTTTTCTATTATAACCATAAAATTAAAATTGTTGTCCCAAGGCCTGTAACTTAGGAAAATTTCTTTGAGAGCAAATTAAATATGAAAGCTCACTAACTGTGTAGAAAATAGACTTCTCTTTACTTGCTAATAAATACAAATTAATATGTACCATCCTAAAAATTGAAGGGGAGTTTACTATTTTCATCAGGGTCACAAGAGTCACAAAGAATGGTGGAATCTTCAAATATTCGCAGCCAATAGAAAGCATTTCAGGGTGGCATTTGGTTTGTTATTCCAAGTGGTAAAATGGGGAAAATATGTTCAGAGAGGCATAGAGAAGAGTGGATAAAGAGGTCTCCTTGAAGCCAAAACACCAGGATTCAAGTCCATCCTTTAACATATACCAACTGGGCAAATGGCAAGTCACAACCTCTCAATGTTCTATGTAACTTTTATGTTTTTGTTTGTTTTGTTTTGTTTGTTTTTGTTTTTTTTTGGGGGGGGGGGCAGGGCAATGAGGGTTAAATGACTTGCCCAGGGTCACACAACTAGTAAGTGTCAAGTGTCTGAGGCTGGATTTGAACTCAGGTCCTCCTGAATCCAGGGCCGGTGCTTTATCTACCGCACCACCTAGCTGCCCCCTCTATGTAACTTTTAAGTTTCAGAGAAAGACCTGACTTGAAGATAGATACATAGATACAAAGATACACAGATACATAGATACATAGATACATAGATAGATATAGATATATACACATACAGACATATATACACACACACACACACACACACACACACGCTCACACACACACACACACACTCACATAATCCAAAGCAGTTTCAATTTACTTAAGCTCAGATTCTTAACTGGTTATCTATTCTAAATTTCACAGGAAATGCTGCTACTTTCTATTATGTTAAATTATTTTTAAAAGACTGCATTTTTGTTAATTGTTTGAAGTATTTCTATTTCTAAGAAAGCAAAGTGAATAGTTTTCTACTTGAGTGGAAACAGATACCTGAGAAGAAAGTTTAAGAATCACCTTGGCAAATCTTTGTTCAAGAAGGTTTGGAAGATCTTTCTGACATAATCTTTTATATTCATAAGTGCTGTTATTTTAGCCCAATTCTTAAATACTAAACACAATTTGTTAACTAGAAAATATCACCTCATCTGTTACTGATTTATATGTAAGTGTATATACATATATATATATACATATATGTATATATATGCCAAATGCCCAGTTTTAAGTAATAATTTTTAAAAATTATTTTATTTTATTTTATTTTTTTAGTGAGGCAATTGGGGTTAAGTGACTTGCCCAGGGTCACACAGCTAGTAAGTGTTAAGTGTCTGAGGTCGGATTTGAACTCAGGTACTCCTGACTCCAGGGCTGGTGCTCTGTCTACTACGCCACCTAAGCTGCCCCTAAGAAATCATTTTTTAAAAAACCTGTTTTATGTTCTGTCTGTATATGAGCCTTCTTAATCTAGGACATTTAAAACATTTAAAAATAATCACTTGTCTAACTCCTCTCCCCTTCACTGCATAACAAGAGTATACTTCCATGAAAATAAGAATCAGGAGACTGTATTCTAGTCCTTAATTTGTCATGCCTTAGCTGTGTGATTTTAGAGCTAAACTTCCCAATATTTCATTTTCTTCATCTCTCAAATGTATATTATAATACATTCTTTGTGTACCTTAAAGGGTCATTGTATCAAATAATACATAAAGGTGCTTTGGGAAAAAATGCTATAAAATACAAAGTATAGTTCCCTGAGGAGCTTTAGACACTTAGTAGGACTTCAGTAAATATTTGTTGAATAAGTTATGGAAACCAATATACCCTCTCTTTTATTTTTCCACAAAGATTTGTTATGACATTCTGTTATATATACTAGTCCATTAAAGCCTTTTAACTAAAGTATTTTAGTGAATTCTTAACCTCCTTTCTAATGGTCATCTTAAAACTTTTCATTTATGTAATTTTAGGTTCTTGAAAATGTTATAAAATAAATGATTAGATCAAAAATTCAGCTGAAATAAAATAATACTTAAGCTCATGTTCATGTTCAGTCTTTAGAATGTTTTACTGTTACAGTTCTCAGTTCAAACAACAAATATCTATTAAGTGTCTACTCCAGGATTAAGAGAGGAAGGCAGGTAGAAATATATACAAAGATAAATATGACACAAATCCTACTCTCAAGACTCTTGAGTAAATAAATAACTTACTAAGTAGTAAGTGAGAATTAAGGGAGAATTCAAATATTCCAATGGATCCACAGTATTGAAGTGGGTGTTCCCTCCAATGATGCATATAGGAATTTATATGTATCTGTTTGTTTTGTCCTGTTCTTGTCCAGGATATTCCATGAGTTTCACCACAGTAAGGTTACCAAATTGTCTTCTTGACATTTTGAGGATTGTAATTGCTTATTGTTCTTTGAAAGTGATAAGCCAGTCTTTTTGGATAATACTTTTCTTTGATGAGATCCTTTATGTTGCATCACTTGCACAGTTCCCTTTTTATGATATGAGGCAGCCTGCTTATACCTAATACATACTTCTTCATTGTCCTTTGTGTGATCCCCAAATGCAACTGTTGGTAGACTAAGGCAGGCTTGGAATTGAACAAGTGGATTAGACTGTGTTGTGTTTGGTAACCACAGAGTTTGTGTGAAGGGCATATTTACAGAAGATTAGTACCTCTGCCTTTTTCAGGGCTGCTTCCCACATTTGGTGTCCACCTGATTCACCTAACTCTCTCACCTCTGGCTCCAAAAAAGCTGTAGCATGCATAGTGCCTATTGATAAATTGTTTTGGTAGCTGGGTTAAACCAGGTTGAGGGTAACCAAAGGGTCTCAAAACCTTAGGTGAGTTTGGGGGTAGGGAGTGTCTACCCCAAGTATGTGAAGACTTCCTTTTGTAGAATGGGTAGATGAGAACAGTTTCTTTCAAGGGCCATGAAGGTGGCTGAAGCAGGCTTTGCGAAGCACTTGAGAGTTTGGTTAGACATCAAAGATACCATGGTCTTCACTAGCCAGTACTATGACATTCATACATGGAACTAGTTCATATAGCAAATGGAGAAATTTTGAGTTCTGTGGATAAGTTCATTTACCTTGGCAATATGCTTTCCAAGGATGTACACATAGATGATGAGGTTTAGGCACACATTGCCAGAGCTAACTCAGTGTTTGGAGGGCTCTAAGGAAAAGTGTGGAAGAGAAGAAATATTAGGCTGCCTACCAGACTAAAGGTCTACAGAGCCATTGTGCTGAATTCATTGTATGCCTGTGAAATCTGGACGGTATGCCAGTGCCAGGCTAGGAAACTGAAGTGCTTCCATTTTAATTGTCTAAGGAAGATTCTGAAGACCATCTGACAAGATAAAGTACTGAACACTGAGGTCCTTTCTTGAGATAAATGGTCAAGCATTCAAACTCTACTACAGAGAACACAACTTAGATCAGCTGGCTATGTTATTTAAATGCCAAATGTAAGTTTGCCTAAAAGACTACTTTAAATAGAATTCCCAGCAGCTAGGTGGCTCAGTGGATAAAGCACCTACCCTGTATTCACAGAGACCTGAGTTCAAATCTGGCCTCAGACACTTGACACTTACTAGCTGTGTGACCCTGGGCAAGTCACTTAACCCTCATTGCCCTGCAAAAACAAACAAACAAACAAAATAAAATAAATAAAATTCACACAAGACACATGCTCACATGGAGGTCAGAAGAAGTGATATAAGGACACTCTTAAGGTCTTTCTAAAGGACTTTGGAATCAATTGCCTGATGATGGCAAGAGACAGCCCAACATGACATATCTGTATCAAAGAAGGCACTGTGTTCTATGAGGAAAGCAGAATTTCAGTAGGTCAAAAGAAATGTGAGATGCACAAATTTAGAGAAGTCTCCAATCCAAATGTTCACATGAACCGTTTGTGCCTGACCTGTGCTAGAGCCTTCTGAGCTCATATTGGTCTGATCTGTCACAGTTGGACACATTGTCCCTTGGCTCCAAAATAATAATGCCATTTTGGTCCTCTTCAAGAATTGAAGGACAATGGGGGTGGCTAGGTGTTGCAGTGGATAAAACATCGGCCTTGGATTCAGGAAGACCTGAGTTCAAATCTGGCCTCAGACACTTACTAGTTATATTTGATAGACATTTTAAAAACAGATTTTAAAATTTAAAAACAGAAGCTTTATCATATCCATGCTTTTTGCAAGACAGTACAATTTTTACACTGTAACCATTTAATAATTATTCCTGGGTGGGGCAGCTAGGTAGCACAGTGGATAGAGCACTGGCCCTGGAGTCAGGAGAACATGAGTTCAAATCTGGCCTCAAACACTTAACACTTAGTAGCTGTGTGACCCTAGGCTAGTCACTTAACCCTAATTGCCCCACCAAAAAAACCTAGTTAGGAAATGTTTAACAAAATAAATACAAATACAGTAATAACATAGATGATGTTAATTTGCAGTTTTCTAAGTCAATATACAGACCATTTGACACATCTGCTAGGATACTTTAACTGTAATAAACAGGTTAGATAATAGCCTTTTTTTGTTGTTCACTATTTCATATATTGGATATCTTAAATCTGTTTGATGCCCACCCACCAGGAAATTACTTAGAGCAAGAACAAGCCCCACTGTACTATTTTCTTATCTATATAAAACTTTTATGAGAATAATATACATACTCTTTGAGGGTATCTTCAACAAGGGTATTAGTAGGGAATGAATAGGCTTTCATAAGCAATAATTCACTTTTGATAACATCTTCACTATCACACAATTGACTGAAAAGGTGTAAAAAATATAATATTCCACTGGTCTTATTGTTTGTTGCCTATAATAAACCTTTTGATTCAGTACATCAGAAGATTATTTTGAAAACTCTCTACCAACAAGGTGTCTCCTATGCATACATCAAAATTATGCAATTTTTTGAGGATATAATACCAAGATGACCTTGTTTCAAGAGCCTCTGATAATTACAATCAATGACAAAGAATAAAGAGATGTGTACTTGCCAGAATTGTTCACTACCATCTAGGAGGAGATCCAGGATAGTCTAATTTGGTTTGGTTTGGTTTTTTGGTAGTTAATTGGGGTTAAGTGACTTGCCCAGGGTCACACAGCTAGTAAGTGTTAAGTGGCTGAGGCTGAATTTGAACTCAAGTCCTTCTGACTCCAGGGCAGGTACTCTATCCACTGCACCACCTAGCTGCCCCCAGGATGGTCTAATTTGAAAAAGGGATTCCCTTTAGATGGTGAAGTCCTTCAGATGATTCTCTTTTTAGATACTCTCTGATGATTGCTTAAATCTCTGGAATATTGTGAGACTTCCTGGTTGAAATCTCTAACCTCTAAAGAGTGGTTAGTATAACCATCATCAGGATTGTGATTGAAGTGTTTATTGTGGTTGAAGTGATTATGATATGCAGTTAGATGGATGAATTTTAGAACTCATTTATCTTGGATAAGTAGCATAAATAGGCAGTAAGCTGGGTCCAAGATTAAACAGGAGTAGGAGAATGGGCTGGATCACCTGTGGGAAATTGTAGAGCTGTTTTTAATCATTCCAATGTTTTCCCCTGAAATGAAGGCTCGTCTTTTCAACACCAGTATTTTATCAGTGTTAAAAGATTATATTCTTCAGACTGTTAAAGTTGACTATCACTCACATTGGGGAATGGAGAAGTATATCGTGTGTCTGAGAAGATTGTAAGACGTAACAAATGAGAAACTTCCAAGAAAAACTAGAATAAAGGATATAATCAAAGAAACATGAAGATAAAAATGATGATAATATGACAAATAATAAGAGTGATAAGTACACCCCTGTAGCAAACTTACAGGAGGATATGAATGAGAGTCATGAAGGAACGGTGTGAGAGGGGTCGTGATCTACATTGCTGGAGGATATCCACATGGATGAGATAAAATTTCAGTATTTGAACATGTTTCACAAAGAGAAAAGAGATGGAAATTGCTTCTGCAATGTCACAGTGTTCTCAAAGTCATTTCTGGTGAGTAGTTTTCTAGGAGAAATTGAAAACAAAATACATACTATTGCTAAAAATCTATAAAGAGTAATAGGAAAAAAATTCTTAGTATAGCAAACTTACAACAAAATGCTACTCATTAAAGTTATTCAATTTGTTGAGAGAACTAGAATCCTAATAGCCTAAGAGATTATCATGACATATTTCAAAATAACCAGTTGGCCTTCTACAGAGTAGATTGGAAGGTTTGGAGCCTAATTTGGTCAACACTAGCCTGTGGCCACTAGTAAAAAATGCCTCAAACTTGGAAAATAATAATTTTATATGTTTGATTTTCCTTTTATGCTGTTTGTAGTGTTTTCTTCTGGTACCACTCTGGTATAAATACTTATGGAAAGGTAGTAGTTAATGAGTCATTTATATCTTCCAAACTTACTATAGTAAGTGATAAGATGTTGCACCCTCTTGCCCTTATTGGGTAAGAATATATCTCCATTAGCCTATCAGTCCAAGACTTTAGACTAAGTGTAAAGGTCATTGGATGAACTGGAGTGCTGTCGTATAGAGAGTGCTCAAATTTATCTAGGGAATCCTGATTGTGCCCTGTCAATTGTCTGCAGATTTCTAGCCATTTGTGGAACCATGAGAGATAGGAATGAGTGGAAAGCCAAGATGGAGCAGCTCAGGCTGCCCTTCTGAGGAGTCACTTAGAGGGGAGGAGAGCATTTGATCATGAGCTTTGAAGGTTATGAAGGATTTTGGATTTCCCATCTTCCCATTAGTACCCTAGGATTATGCCCAGAAAAGAATGACTGGCAGCAGTGTCTATACTAGGAGCCAAGAAGAGACTATGATAAAGAAAGGCAGTTTTGAGCCTTGAAAATGAGTGTAATGAAAAAAAAAATGAGTGTAATGGAAAAGATACACCATACTTAAGGGGGAATATCAACTAAAGGATACCAGGAGCTGGGAATTACTCCTTTGCCATACTTGCTTTCTAAGATTAAGCCCACTTTACCCTAGACTTTGTAACTCCTAAAAGGAGAGTATGTCTCAAACTTTGGGGCGAAGTATTATGCCAGTTGTTCTTAAATCTTATTAAATACCTTAAAAACAATTCATGCTGACTAGGTAATTCATATCAACTTATAATCAATAATTAAATATTGAAATACCTACTATGTGCCATGCACTGTGCTAAGCACTGTGGATCCCCCAAAAGGTAAAAGACACTCCCTGCTCTCAAACAGTTCACAGTCTAATGAGGGAGACCACATATACAAATAAGATAAATGCAGGATAAATTGGGAAACATAAAGAGAGGGAGTGCATTAACTTGAAGAGGGACCAAGATAGGTATTCTATACAAGGTGGGGTTTTAACTGGCTCTTGAAAGAAGCCAGAGAAGCCAGGTGGAGAAGGAGAGCATTCCAGGCATGAGGAACAGCCAATGAAAATGTCTGCAATCAGGAGATGGAGTGTCTTGTTCAGCATTCTGCAAGAAGGCCAGTGTCATTGGATCTCAGAGTATGTTGTGGAAGGGAGAAGTGTAATGTATAAAAAGAATGAAAGTATTGGGGGGGAGCAGATTATAAAGGACTTTGAAAATCCAGAGGATTTTTTATTTGATCTTAGAGTTTATTGAGTGGGGTAGGGAGGAGGGAAGGGAAAGAGAATTAGGAAAATCACTTTGACAGCTGAGTAGAGGAGGGAGAGACTTGTAGCTGGCTGAACAACCGGAAAGTTCTTGCAATAATCCAAGCATAAGGGGACAGCTAGATGGTACAGTGGATAAAGCACCAGCCCTGGATTCAGGAGGACCTGAGTTCAAATTCAGCCTCAGACACTTGACTTACTAGCTGTGTGACCCTGGGCAAATCACTTAACCCTCATAGCCCCACCAAAAAAAAAATAATCCAAGTATGAGGTAATGATGACCTGCAGTCCCACCATCTACAAGAAGCCCTTCCTAACCCTTCTTAATTCCAGTGTCTTCTCTGTTTTAATTATTTCCAATGTATCCCATGTAAAGTTTGTTTTGTGTGTGTGTGTGTGTGTGTATGTATGTATGTTTGCACATCGTATACCCTGTTAGATTGTAAACTCCTTGGGGGCAGGAATTGTCTTTTTCCTTTTTTTTTTTTTTTGTATCCCCATTGCTTAACATAGTATCTGGCACATTGTAGGCACTTAATGTTTGTTTGTTGATAGAGGAGAACAGGGGGCATATTTGAAAACTGTAACAAAGGTAAAATCAACATTTCTTAGCAACAGATTAGATACAGCAAATGAGGGAGAGTGAGGAGTCAAGATTGG
The DNA here is from genome assembly GCF_019393635.1 of Dromiciops gliroides. Classification (NCBI taxonomy): domain Eukaryota; kingdom Metazoa; phylum Chordata; class Mammalia; order Microbiotheria; family Microbiotheriidae; genus Dromiciops; species Dromiciops gliroides. The sequence continues at coordinate 404,901,509 of NC_057864.1, read as the reverse complement.
GAGCTTGGGTGACTGGTAGGTTGTGGTGTCCTCAGTAGTAGTAGGAGAATTTGGTAAAGGAGCCAGATTTGGGGGTAAAGATGACTAGTTCACTTGTGGAAATGTTGACTTTAGATGTCCATAGGATATTCAGTTCAAGATGTCTAATAGATAGTTAGAGACATGATGCTAGAGATAGGAGAGAAATTAGGACTGAGTAAGTAGATACGGGAACCATTGGTATGGAGATGATCATTGAAGCTATGGGCAGCTAGGTGGTTCAGTGGATAAATCACTGGGCCTGATGTCAAGAAGACTCTTCTTTCTGAGTTCAAATCTGGCTTCAGACACTTACTGGCTGTGTGACCCTGAGAAAGTCACTTACTCCTGTTTACCTCAGTTTCCTCATTTGTAAAATGAGCTGAAAAAGAAAATGGCAAACACCAAATGGGGACATGACAGAACAACAACATGGGATTTGATGTGATCATCAAGTTGATATAGTATTGAAGGAGGAAAGAAGTAGGCCCAGTACAGAGCCATGATTCTATCACCCATATTTAGTGGGTGTGACCTAAATGAAGATCCAACAAAGGAGCTTGAGAAGAATTAGTCAGAAAGGTAAATTACTGGTGGGGGCTCGTGAGCTATGACATTAGAGGAACATCCCTTAACAAGATGGAGAAGCCATGATCTGGGGACATGATTCATCGTGACAGTTGGATAAGCAGCATCAGAACACATGGTAGGAAGAGAAAAACAATGATTTGTTTAATGTCACTACTATTAGGAACTTCATTTTCCTTTGCTCTTGATTTAGGAGCAAAGGTTTTAATCATATTCACTGGAAGATGTAGTACCATCTAAATTCTCAACAATTGGTACTAACAGAAGGCAAGAGTGGTATGAATAGTCTGAATGGCATGTTATCCCTCTAAAAAATTTTTAAGTAGGCTTTTGCACTTATCTTTGAATATAAGGGTAATTATTTTAAAGAGAACTCACTGGTGTCCTTCCAGTTAAGATTAGCTCATGGCAAAATTATAAATTATTGAAATTTTTCCTTTGAGGAACATCACTTCCTCTTTCATAAACACCTTTTACCCCTTTTGAGGTCTTTCCCTATGTATCTGCTACCTTTATGATACCCCTCTGTTCTACTGTGATACCTTACTGAGGCCTTTCCTATAGAGGAAGCATCCTGTGATCTAAACCTTTTCCCCTAGTCCCTTTATTACTTTGATGAAATCTTAACTGTTTGTATGATGTAGGCTTCTTTCCTTTATTTTTCAAGTTTGCATAAGCTGAGATGAATCCATTCTATTAGTGTTAATATGTTATGAAATGCTAATATTCTCTACCCTCCCATGATCTAAATATGAAATTATTGTCATTGCCACTGAAAGACAGATTTGGGGATAGATGAGGCCTGGTGACATCATTGCAAACACATTTACATACAGATATAATTCTGTTCACAAGTACTGGTGTCCTCTGCAGTCAATTTATTGGAATATTAGATTGTTTCCTTTTAAGGTATATTAACTATAGGGGAAGCATTCTATGTCCTAAGTATATTCAGCTTCAAAGCAGATACAGCTGGGGTGACAGCTAATGCTACTCAGGTGGTCATACTTCAGAGAAAAATGTAGTCTGGTCCTGATACTTTAGCAGTGGCTGCAAGCTGTGCTAGAAGAGTGTCTGAGCTGCTTTTTAGTTGGCCATACCTCAGAAGATACTGTACTCAGACCTGACAATACAGTTTCTTTAGTGAATGTAAAACTCTATGGAAATCTAGCCAGCATGACTTTTGACAAGGGAGAAGGGTATAAAAGCATTACCCATTCCATTGTTCCTCCTTAATCCAGGAATCTTCATAGCACTTATGTAGTATTTTTGGACTCTCTCCTCATTTCAGCCCTTATTTATTATTCTTTTTATAATATTAAATTGTCAAAATTGCTTTGATTCAATATATTAATTGTATAGTAATGCAGTTGTCTAAAGACACCCGTAATTGTTGAAGGTAACATATGACCAAAGGAACTGACCTCTCAAAATTTACTTGAAAAAAAGATTGGAAAGAGTGTGCAACATAATTCAAAACGTTAATGATAAATTCCTCCTTTTACTATATATTCTTACATTAAGAAATTCCATATTGTAAAAACTCTTTACAAAATAGGACTAGTTTAATTTTTAAAGAAAAATGCCATGCAGAGCCTGATTTTAAAATATGATGTTGATGTATTCTTAACTATAAAGGTCATTTAATCAACAAATATTTGTTCAGTGTATCCTTTGTGCTAAGTACTATTTTACTCCCTGACCTCAATTTGCTTAAATTTGGGGGGGGGGGAGTGATTGGGAGGAAGGACAAGTGTGCATAGCCAATTAAATGCAAACTTTATATGGAATTAATAAAAGTAAGTTCGGAGGAGGAGAGAAATAAGAACTGTGGGAATCAGTACATTTTAACTTATCTGCATTAATGAAAGGGTTAATTGGTGGACATGATTTTATTCTTTTCTAGTTTTGCTTTTTAGCTTACCAGTGCAGCAGTATGGCAGAAATTCTACATTGGAGAGAATACAGAGAGTCGAGACAAGAAAGAAATACACTGCTGATGGCCACATTGCTGCTATCACACTCTCTACTCTTTGGGTATGGATGGGTAGTGTGTTGACAATAGTCATATAATGTAGGGTATAGGAAAATTTGTTCTATGTCCTCTGGAGAAAAATATCTCAGCCCAGAAGACAGCAAACTATTGGCTATTTCGGGAGATTTATATAGAATCTAGAAGGGTTGCCATACCTCCCTATCTTTCTTCCCTCTGTGCCTCTCATTTTGATTCAGGCTCTTACTATATATTCTGAATTCTTCCTTTGCTCCTTCTCTTGGTTACTTGCTTATTTTTGTAACAAAATCAGTTATAGGAGAAGAAAAGGGTCTGTGACAGGAATTATACCATGGGAAATGGAGCCTCAGAAATTCCTTCACAGCCCCCTTACCTCGTATCTCTTTACATGCCATCATTGGGCTATTGGGCCAAGAGCTATATGGTCAGAAGGTGAAAGTGCCTTCTTTTACTTTCCCCCTTATGAATTATTCATCTGCTATTCATGGGCAAAAAAGAGATTATTGGGAACTTGACCCTCCTAGAAAGATATATGGAAAGCAGCTTAATTTGTCTATAAATATTGACAATTTTAATGACCAACAGTTTATTTAACAGTGTATATAACCCAGTTGTTGTATGCCTGTTTTCTTAATATGTTCTTTTGCATAGAGGTATAAAATAGAATTGTGCAAATACCAAGGGAAAATCCTACTGCAATATATCCTCTGAAAAATGAGTTTTTAAAAATCCTTATCTTTCATAGTATATGAATTTTATCTTTAGTGACCCCATCTTATACATTTCCCCTTTATTTCTACCCTCTCTAAACTCTAATCCATTGTGCTATCATAGCCTTTTTTCACCCAGATATAAAGTAACACACGATAACCAATGTGAAAAATGTTTTCAGAATTTTAAAATTCACTCTAAGATATACATCCTGATAGTATTTTAGATATAATCTCTTCCCAGGGATATTGGAACTCTACTATGAAGATGGCTTAAATAAATACAACATATTTTGTATTCCACCATGATGAATTAAGGAGATACCTCCTACTTTTCAATCTCAAAGTTGGGAGAAACCTCAGAGATAATTTATTCCAACCTACGCCCAAGTCAGAATGCCCTCTTGTTTGTCTTAACAAATTGCCATCTAATTTTTTTTTTATTAAAGGCCTTCACTGAAGGATGACCCACAACCTCCTGCATCAGCATTTTAATAACTCTAATTGTTAGGAATTTTTCCTTACATCACTACTGAATTGCTTCTTTATCACTTCCATCCATTGAAACCCTTTACATATTTGAAGACAGTTATAGTCTACTTCCTCCACCTCCATGCCCAGGCCTTCTATTCTTCATGTTAAAGTATCCTAGTGCCTTGAAATAATCTAAATATGGTATCATGTTGAAGCCTTTCTACATATTAAATATTCTCCAGTTTATCAACATCTTTCCTAAAATCCAAAGGTTGTCAGATTGAGATAGAGCATATTTCAAGATCTTCCCTTGTGTGCATTCATAATGTGTGTGTGTGGGGGGGGGGTTTTCCCTTTTTTACACGTGGCCAAATTCTAGTTTATTTGACTATGGAGTTGCTTTTATTTTGTCAGTTTACAAAAACATAGTTACCAGACTTCAGGTTTGTGGACATCTTTAAAATCAAGTGTGTGTGTGTGTGTGTGTGTGTGTGTGTTTGTGTTAATTTCAATTTTCCCCTGAAATAGAAATAACTATGGTAATTTTGAAATTGACCAATAAGGTCCAAATTGCTCTATTTCTGAAATAATCAATTTGAGTATTCCTTAATATTCATACAGTAAGCAGTAGGTTGTATATAACATATGTGTGTGTGTATGTTTGTGTGGATCAGCAAGAATAACAAAATATATTTGATACACATATTAGTCAATAAGCATTTTTAAGTAACTTCTTTGTGCTAGGCACTGGGAATATAAGGAGAAAAAATGTCCCTTCTCTCCATGAGTTTAGATCTTCTGCAGTCATGTTTTTCACATTCTACTATGTTATGGAAATGCTTGTTTTGTTTCTTAAGTTTCAAATAACATAAAGAGATAAACAAATCCTGTTGGAGGAGGATGAGAAACAAAATGTGTACAAACTGGTATAATATATATGTACACACAAGCATATATGTAAAAGGTCTTATTCAGGGAGAGAAAGTAGCAACTGGGAGAATCAGAAAAAGACTCATTCAAGAGGAGATTCTTGAATAAGTTAAAAGAAACTAGGAATTTCAGAGACATAAATAAGATAATAAAAAGACCTAGAGACAAGAGGTAGAACTTCATGTATAGGAAACAACAAGAAGGCCAGTTTTACTGGACACTAGAGTACATGAAGGAAATGTTTTGAAATTAGAATTGACTAGATTTGTTGATTGGTTAGACCAGTGACTTATAGTAGATCCAGTGATTTTGTGTATGAAAAATATATTGCAGGGGCCGCTAGGTGGCGCAGTAGAATCCAGCTTTGGATTCAGGAGGACCTGAGTTCAAATTTGGCCTTAGACACTTGACACTTACTAGCTGTGTGACCCTGGACAAGTCACTTAACCCTCATTGTGCTAAAAAAAAAAAGAAAAAGAAAGAAAGAAAGAAAAAATATATGTTGCAGCAAGTATGTAAGATCCATAAATTTGAAAATTCTTATTCTTAAAGCCTAGACAGTATAAGTATGTAAAAATACTGTTTTTCATTAAGTGTTTTTCATTCAATTTAGAGTTTAGTGGTGTTGTTCAGTTGTGTCTGATTTTTCATGATCGCATTTGGGATTTTCTTGGCAAAGATGCTGGAGTGGTATGACACGTCCTTCTCCAGCTCGTTATATAGAAGAGAAAACTAAGGCAAACAGTGTTAGGTGACTTGCCCAGGGTTACACATCTAGTAAGTGTCTGAGGCTACATTTGAACTCAGCTATTCTTAACTCCAGGCGTGGTACTCCATCCACTGCACCACATAGCTGCCCCAAAGCTTAGTGTACTTCAGAAAATATAGAAGTAGGGTTCCAAGAAAGCGTCAATAAAAAACCTTTTTCTTAAAATACTTAGAAAATCAAAGATCCCACATCCATGGAAGCTACTAGAAAAATAGACTAATGAGAAACATACAATGGATCCTATCACCTAGGAGATCTAATAATAGTTAGAACCAGATTTTTTCATGGTGAAGGCTGATAATTTCTTCTAAAATGTTGCTGTATTTTAGTTTTGAGTCAAATTTAATGTCAATTTCAGCAAAAAGCATATATTACTAGACAATTTGTTCTTTAGTCTTCTTCATGCATGCCTTTTAATTTTATTTTCTATACACCATGGCAAACTTTATTTATGATCTATTGCTCAGATAGTATTTATACATTTTTAAAAGAAAAATAGAGAAAAATTTAGCTTTATTTGACCATTTATTTGATTTTTGTTATCTATGAAAATCCATTGTTTCATAAGTATACATTTCTTGTATATGGGGAAAACATCATATACATTGGGTTTAATTTAAGAGGACTGGTATAGTGGATAGAACGCCAGGCCTAGAGTCTGGAAGTGCTGAGTTCAAATGTGGCCTCAGCTTCTTATTAGTCATATTACCCTAGTCAAGTCACTTAACCCTCTTTGCCTCAGTTTTCTCATCTGTAAAAAGAGCTGAAGAAAGAAATGACAAACCATTCCAGTATTTCTGCCAAGAAAACCCCAAATGGAGCCACAAAAAGTCAGACATTACTGAAACAACTGAACAACAAAAATACTTAAGTAGTGTACTATGTCTATACTAATTTAATCTCTTTTTAAAATAGTATAGTGTTAAGCACTATAGTTGTGGTGTCTAATAATGACAACTCTTAATATAGTAGCCACCTGGGTATTATTTCCGATGAACAGTTATCCCATTATAGTTGTATGTGCATTGCTTCAATACTGGCAGACTGGTACCATTCTTAGATTGAATTGTCTTTTACTTAATGTCAAGTATGGTGTATAGTTATTTGATTGTTATAGAAACTGCTGATAAAGTTGAATATAGCTTCTTTTAGCATCTCATCAGTTGAAGAAATAGTATCTTCCTTTATAGTGAATGTAAGTATTTGCATTAGCCATGGGTGATTGTGACTACAGCTTCTCATTAATAGAACACTTTTAAGTTTTGTAAGGTGCTTTCCTCACAATCCTGTGAGGTAGGTATTTCTAGTATTAGCCCCATTTTACAGATGAGGAAACTGAAATATAGTTAAGTATGAAGCTGTTTCCTTCAAGAATCACCAAGTAATGTTTTATATTGTGATGTTTAAAATCTTAATTGTGGTCGCCAAAAATTAAAAGGCTTTAGTACCAGTCTTTGGGCATTAAACATTTATTAGAACATACAGATATTTACAAAGAGTTCAGAAGGTTATGAAAAAGAAGTCCTACCTAGCCTAGAGTTCCAGCTTGGTTGGGTTCTTCCTGAAGTCGTCCTCCACAAGCCTGCTTTAATCAGGAACTCCTCAACGAGCCTGTTTTAATCAGCATTTCCTCTGCAAGCTGTTTGTGGAAGCTTTTTTATAGATCTGGAACAGAGGCGGTCCTTACACACTGCTTCAAGGTGATTGGTTGGCGTCATCCAAATCCATTGTCTTTGAAGGTGTTCTCAATATAATTGCACATGTATAATCCATATCTGATTTTTTGCCACCTCAAGGAAGGAGAAAGGGAGGGAGGGAAGGAGGGATAAAATTTAGAACTCAAAACTATAAATAAAAATGTTGATTATTTTTTTAAAATAGGGAAAAAGAATGATTGCATGTGAAATTGCAAATGTTACATATAACTTGCTCTTCCTTTTAAATATATAATAAAGTTATCATGTAACTCTCAAAAAAAAAAAAGAATCACCAAGTATTCTGAGACATCAAGGCCAGATTATTATACTGTTTCAGAATTGGGGTCCTGAAAATACTTACCTCTTTTTCTTTTGTTCATAATCTCAAGAAATTGGAAGGGGTCATGGAGTTAAACTAAAACATGAACCACAGGTTCCTCTATATTTATATAACAGATATCATACAATGCTTTGTTTGCAAATTTCCAGTGAAGGAGGCTTCACTGTCCTATACCCTTCCATCATCCAGTTTTTTAAAGGCCCATTCCATTTTGTAGAGCTGTTCTTATTAGGCAGTTCTTTACCTAAGTTTGCATTTGTACAAATTCTGCCCATTGCTCTTACTTCTGTCCTTTGGAATGAAGCAAAACAAATCTAATTTCACTTTCACATTATAGTCCTTTACATACTTAAAGCTTTCAGTCCTTCCTCATCCCGTTCACCTTCCCATTTTTCTAGTTCCTTGAACTTTAACTTTACATGTCATGATCTAAAGAATAGTTCGACTTATTTTGGTTACTCCATTTCTGTCTTTCTCTGTCCCTCTCTCTCTCTCTGTCTTTCTGTCTCTCTTTCTCAATATGCTGCCCAGAACTGAATATAATGCTTCTGATGTGAACTCACTGTAGCAGAACTTAACCAGACTATAACTGCTGTAGACTTAGTCACTATATCACTTTTAAGATATCTCAGAATAAAGAGCAAGCCTTTTTGGCTGTCATGTCAGATTTGACTCCTTTGAATTTGTAGATCATTAATATCTCCAAATTCTTTTACAGGGATTGAAAAGAAGTAATATATCATGCATCTCATATTTGAAATGTTTTTTTCAACTCAACACTTTTATTCCTATTAAATTTTACCTTGTTCAATTTGGCCCAAGGCTGTTGTAGTCCTTTTGGACGATCACTGTCATCCAGTGTGTTTATTAAGTCTTTATTCCATGTTTGTATAATCTATAAATTTGATAAAGATGTAATCTATATTTTTATCCAAATCACTAATAAAAATATACATTACAGAACCAAGAAGAGATTCCTTGAATACACACATAACCACTTATTAATAAGTACCTATTGCCATTCAGAACTTCTAGATCCCTATAGTTGTAATTTCTTTTCACTATCTCTCCATCTTGTCCACAAGGATAACATGAAAGAATTTGTCAAATGCTGTATCAATGTATGTGTGTGCAATATTTAAATGGATCTGTGACTGATGTTATTATTCCCTCACATTACTCAGATTACACCCCCATCCATGCCTACAACTCCTGTAGCACTCTTATCTATAACCTCTAAGTTTGTCACAAGAGCTTAAGCTAGTGTCAAGTGTCTGAGGGCAGATTTGAACTCAGGTCCTCCTGAATCCAGGGCTGGTGCTTTATCCACTATGCCACCTAGCTGCCCCTCTTACTTTATTTTAACATTAGGATAATACCAATGGAGTATATAATCACTCTTTGTTAACCCTCATGCATACACTCTGACAATCAATCCATATTCTGTTTTGATGACACATTTCTTTTATGACATTATTTTTTTAATAATAAACATTTATATTTAAAGTTTTGAGTTCTAAATTTTATCCCCCCTTCCCTCCCCTCTCCCTGAGGCAGTAAGCAATCAGATATAGGTTATATATGTGCAAATATGTAAAACATTACCACATTAGTAATTTTGTTTAAGAAAACTTGTATAAAAGAAACAAATGAAAGAAAGTAAAAATTGCATGCTTCAGTCTGTGTTCAATCAAAATGATTTTGATTGAACACAGACTGGGATGCTAAACAAACTGTGGTATATGATTGTAATGGAATATCATTGTGCGTGAGTAGAACCAGGAGAACATTGTGCACAGTGATAGCAATATTGTTTGATGAAGACCTGTGAATGACAGCTACTCTCAGCAAGACAATGATCCAAGACAATTCCAAAGGACTAATGATGAAGCACAATGTTCTCCTGGTTCTACTCACTTTACTATAGATCAGTTCATAAAAGTCTTTCCAAGCCTTTCTGAAATCATCCTGCATATCATTTGTTAAAGCACAATGATATTCCATTACAATCATATACCACAGTTTGTTTAGCTATTCCCCAATTGATTAGCATTCCTTTGATTTCTAATTCTTAGCCACCACAAAAAGAACTGCTATGAATATTTTTGTACAAATAGGTCTCTTTTTCTTTTGGGGGCTATCTTTGAATATTGCTGCATCAAAGGGTATGCACAGTTTTATAGCCTTTTAGGCAAAGTTCCAAATTGCTCTCCAGAATGGTTGGATCAGTTCACAATTCCACCAGCAGTGGGTTAGCATCCCCGTTTTCCCACATCCCCTACAACATCCAACATTTTCCTTTTTTGTTATATTAGCCACTCTGCTGGGTGTGAGGTGATGCATCAGAGTTGTTTTGATTTGCATTTCTCTGATCTATAGTGATTTAGAGCATTTTTTCATATGACTATGGATAGCATTGATTTCTTTTTCTTAAAACTGCCTGTTCATGGGGCAGCTAGGGGGCACAGTGGATAAAGCATTGGCCCTGGATTTAGGAGGACCTGAGTACAAATCCAGCTTCAGACACTTGACACTTACTAGCTATGTGACCCTGGGCAAGTCACTTAACCCTCATTGCCCCACAAAAACGAAATACAACAACAACAACAACAACAACAAACTGCCTGTTCGTATCCTTTGACATTTATCAATTGGGGAATGGCTTGTATTTTTATAAATGTGACTCAATTCTTTATATATTTGAGAAATGAGGCCTTTATCAGAGATACTTGTTACAAAAATTTTTTTCCAATTTTCTGCTTTCCTTATAATTTTGGTTGTTTTGGTTTTATTTGTGCAAAAGCTTTTAAATTTTATATAATCAGAATTATCTGTTTTACATTTTGTAATGCTTTCTATATCTTCTTTTGTCCTCAATTCTTTTCCTGTCCATATATCTGACATATAAACTATTCCACCCTTTCTTAATTTGTTTAAGGTATCACCCTTTAAGTGTAAATCATGTACCATTTTGACCTTATTTTAGTGTCATGTTCATTTATACCTACTTTCTGCTATACTATTTTCTAGTTTTTTTAGCACTTGTCAAATAATGAGTTTTTGTTCCAAAAGTTTAGCTCTTTGGGTTTATCATATAGTGGATTACTATAGCCATCTTTATAGTGTATTTCATACTTATTCTATTTCACTGATCCACCAGTCTATTTCTTGGCTAGTACCAGATTGTTTTGATGATTACCATTTATAATACAGTTTGAGATCTGGTACTGCTAGACCACCTTTTTCACATTTTTTTCATCAATTCCCTTTATAGTCTTGAGCTTTTGTTCTTCCAGATGAATTTTATTATTTTTTCTAGATCTATAAAATTTTTTCATAGTTTGATTTGTATGGAACTAAATAAATAGACTAATTTAGGTACAATTGTCATTTTATTGCATTGGCTTGGCCTACCCATGAACAATTAATGTTTTTGTGTTTGTTTGTTTTTTTCATTGTTTAGATCTGACTTTACTTGTGTGAAAAGTATTTTATAATTCTGTTCATTTAGTTCCTGGGTTTGTCTTGGCAGGTAGACTCCCAAGTATTTTATACTGTATACAGTTACCTTATAGGGATTTCTCTTTTTATCTGATGCTACTGGAATATACAGAAATGCTGATGAATTATGTGGGTTTATTTTGTATCCTACCATTTAGCTAATGTTGCTAATAATTTCGAGTGGTTTTTAAGTTGGTTCTCTAGGATTTTCTAAGTATAACATCATATCTGCAAAGAGTGATAGTTTTGTTTCCTCTTTGACTATTCTAATTCCTTTAATTTCTCTTTCTTTTCTTATTCCTATAGCTAACACTTCTAGTACCATGGTAAATAATAGATGTGATAAGGGGTACCCTTGTTTCACCCCTCATTATATTGGTAAGGCTTCTAGCTTATCCCCATTACAGATAATACTTGCTGATGATTTTAGCTAAATATTACTTATCATTTTAAGGTAAGCTCCATTTATTTCTATGTTTTCTAAGTGTTTTTAATAGAAATGAGCACTGTGTTTTGTCATCTATTGAGACAATCATCTGATTTCTGTTGGTTTTGTTATTGATATGGTCAATTATGATGATAGTTTTCCTAATATTGAACAAGCCCTGCATTCCTGGTATAAATCCCACCTTATCATAATATATAATATAATATAATGTAATGTAATATAATATAATATAATCTATTGTTTAATCTCTTTGATGGTATTTTATTTAAAATTTTTGCATCAATATTCATTAGGGAAATTGGTCTATGCTTTTCTTTCTTTCTCTGTATTGGCTCTTCCTGGTTTGGATATCAACACCATATTTGCCTCACAAAAGGAATTCAGTAGGACTCCTTCTTTACCTATTTCCCCAAATGGTTTGTATAGTATTGGGATTAATTGTTCTTTAAATGTTTGGTAGAATTCACTTGTGAATGCATCTGATCCTGGAGATTTTTTTCTTAGGAAGTTCATTGATGACTTGTTCAATTTATTTTTCTAAAATTGGGTTATTTAAGCACTTTATTTCTTCTGTTAATCTGGGTAATTTATATTTTGTACATATTCATCCATTTAATTTAGATTGTCCAATTTATTGGCATATAATTGGACAAAATGGTTTCTAACAATTGTCTTAATTTCCTTTCCATTGATGGTGAGATCACCCCTTTCATTTTTGATATTAGTAATTTGGCTTTCTCCTTTCCTTTTTTTTTTTTTTAGTTGACGACATTCTTTACTCTTCTTATACTGCCTAATTCTGTAAGTTTTCTAGCATACTGATTCCCAGTGTTTACTTCTCCATTGTCCATTGGCTAATCCTCAATTTCATTTCATTGGTTACTGAAGTATTCAATGATTTATAGCCTTCTAGTTAATCTATATAGTATTCCACTGAAGTCTAGGAATCCTGTCTGAACAAAAACAAACAGGAAAAAATGGAAATGAACTCACCTAGCATGACCTGCTCTTGATAAAACCATACTGGGCTCTTTGTGATCATTGCTTCTTTTTCTAGTAATGAGTCACCAACAGTGAATAAGCATTTATGTTTACTCACCATGCCTTTAGTAATATGGACTGGACCTGTGATTTCATTAGTATTGGAACCTTCCAGGAAAAGACACTTTCTTTCCCAATATGTTAGCACCTTCACTGCAATTTATAGGAATTTTGGAAAATGTAATAAGCACTTTTATTCATAGTTTTGGGTTCCAAATTTTATCCCTCCTTTCCTCCCTCCTCCCTTCCCTGAGGCAGCAAACAATCAGATATGGGTTATACATGTATGATTATGTAAATCATTACCTAATCAGTCACTTTGTACAAGAAAACTTGAATAAAGAAAAAATGAAAGTGAAAAATAGCATGCTTCAGTCTGTTCCATCAACATCAGTTCTTTCTTTGGAGGTGGATAGTATGTTTCAATAGTCTTTTGGGATCAATGTATTGCTGAAAATTGTCAAGTTATTCACAGTTCCTCATCAAACAATATTGCTGTCTCTGTGCACAATGCTCTTTCAGTTCTGCTCACTTCCCTATATATCAGTTCATACATGTCTTTCCAGGCCTTTCTGATGTCATCCTGCTTGTCATTTCTTATAGTACAATAATATTTCATCACCATCGTATACCACAGCTTGTTTAGACATTCCCCAATTGATAGGCATTCCTTTGATTTCCAATTCTTAGCCACCACAAAAAGTGCTGCTATAAATATTTTTGTACAAATAAGTCTTTTTCTCTTTTTGGGAATGTCTTTGGGATATAAACCTAGCAGTGGTATTGCTGGATCAAAGGGTATGCACAGTTCTATAGCCCTCTGGGCATGGTTCCAAATTTCTCTCCAGAATGGTTGGATCTTTTCACAATTCCACCAACAATGGATTAGTGTCTCAGTTTTCCCGCATCCCTTCCAACATCCAATATTTTCCATTTTTGTTATATTATCCACTCTGTTAGGTGTGAGGTGATACCTCAGAGTTATTTTAATTTAAATTTCTCTGATCAATAGTGATCTAGAGCATTTTTAATATGGTTACAGATAGCTTTGATTTCTTTGTCTGAAAACTTCCTGTTCATATCATTTGACCATTTATCAATTGGGAAATGACTTGTATTTTTATAAATTTGACTCAGTTCTCTATATATTTCAGAAATGAGGCCTAACATAAAGGATTAAAGAATGGCCTGGAGCACTGATAGGTTCAGTGCTTGACCTGGGTCACATAGTTATTAAATGTCAGGCAGAATTTGAACTCAGGACTTTCTTTTTCTGGGGCTAATTCTTTAACCATTTTACCAGATAGCCTGCTCTGGCTTCAATAATACATTCTATAATTTTATCAGGTATATGTCAAGTTCACTGACTTATAATTTTCAAATTCATTTCTTGGTACAATATTGACCCTTCTCAAATCCCATTACATCTCTTCATGGTTTTTAAAGTTAACTAATAGAACCTCACTAATTATTCCCACTGATTCTTTTGGTAGCTTGTAAAATTATTCCCTTGTTCTTGGTAACTTGAATGAATCAACAGCATTTAGATGCTCTATGATATTAAGATTGAAAATTTAGAACTAGCAGTACTTTAAAGATAATTTGGTCCAACACCCTCATTTTACAGATAAAGAAAGACTAAAACCTTACTTAATTTTCCTAAGGTCACACATACAGCTTCAATAGCATAAAATTACATCAAGACTTTTGGGAAATCCTGCATAGTCAAGTGGCAAAGGCAAGCTTAAAACTAAAATTTTCTCAACCATAATGTAGAGATTTTTCCATTCTTCCTAACGAGAGCCTCTTTCAGGTTTGTAAAGCCCCAGTACTTTTAACCCACAAGGAGAAAAACAACTTATCAAATATTCAGAAAATAATAAAGTATGAGTGAGATTTCCCTTACCCCTTAAATATAAGAGATTTAATTGTAATAGTAATCAGTATAATAGACTACAAATGGTGATTTGCTCTAAATTAGGTGTTTTTTGATTACTTAAGTTAATAATATCATAGCATAGAGCATAGATATTATGTAATTATTCTTCATACTCCTTAGTAGCCTAAACTCATGCAGTAAGTGGTTTCAGGCATCAATGAATTGTGAAGTTGCTCTTGTTCTGAATAACTAAATCCCTTTTACTGTATTCATTGTGGTACCTTGTGGTTAACCCAAACTTCTAAAGATAGTATTCCTCAAGCTGAAGAGGACCAATCAGCACATTTAAGATCATGACTCACCAGGACACCTTTTTATGTATATGAACATTTACTCCTTAAGCTAATGTCCTACATGGTCAACCAGTCAGCTGAAAGGAAATGACCTTTGTGTCCAGAAACGAAGACCTCAATGTCCATTAACAGTTAAAAGAACATCTGTGAGAATTTCAGAATTTTACTTTTTTTTTGGTATTGTTTGTTTTTGTTTTGCAGGCAATGAGGGTTAAGTGACTTGCCCAGGGTCACACAGATAGTAAGTGTCAAGTGTCTAAGGCTAGATTTGAACTCAGGTCCTCCTGAATCCAGGGTCAGTGCTTTATCCACTGTGCCACTTAGCTGCCCCATTTAAGAATTTTAACTGAATGTACGAACTCTACTATTTACCTCGTGATGTAGATAAAATGGGAGGTGTTAATGTCTTAAAATAGTAAGATATATAAGTATTTAAGTCACATACGGGTATAAAATTCAAAGACCTGTAGAGCTTGGGGTCTCTCAGGTCCTAGCCCTGCCTGAGACCAGCTTTATTGTGAGATAGGCCCTCTCTCAATAAACCTATTTGCTAAGCTCGGAGACTTTGTTGTTTCTTCCCTTCATCAGACTTAGAAATTTTCAGGACAAAAGTCATTCAAAGTTTGAGGAAAAATACAATTTTGGGTATACCAAAATAATGTTTTTGTGTTTTAATTAGTAAGGTACTGTGCGTTTTAAATCAGCTATCTGTGTTGTCTACCTGGTTAAGTTGTTTTGAGAATGCTGTTATTGATCATAACAATTTCTTAAGGGAACAGTTACTTCCTTTACTGGGTCAGGTTAAATTGTGCAATGTTAACTTTGCAGTGAATACTATGCCTATGCCACAGATAACAGCTATCAACAGGTGACTAATATTAAGGTAACTTCAGGGTGATTAATGGTTAAATTAGTTTTAGGCCCAGATAACCATCTGAAGAAGAACTAGCTAAGTATACAGAGTCTCATCAACCATAAGTTGACCATAAGATGATGAATTTTTTTCTTGCTTCATTTTTTGCAAAACAAAGACCAAAAATTGTCTTCATTACTATTATTGGAACTCTTTCATCTTCACCACTGGCAGAAGCAGACTAGCAGAAAATGGTTTTAGGAGCACTAAGAATCACACAGTTTTTTAAAATTAAAATATATATATATACACACATATATACACATATATATACATATATACATATATACATGTATACATACATATATATATATATATATAACTTTAATTGTAGTATACTAAATGCTTGAGCTTCCTCCAGTGACCAGAGAATTGACATCTTTTTGCAAGATCTGAACACCATCAACATCAATATTCTCACAATAAATGAAACCTAAAGACAAGAAGTAGCTGCCAAATGGATAGATGGCTTATAGCCTCTCCTTGGAGAGGCAAAAAGTTGGTACAATTGAATACATCTTTTACCTTGCTTTGTTTTGTAGAAACATCAATTGTTCAGGCATTGGTGATTTTTAAAAATTATGTTATGATATTTGCTGTGCCTTTGCTACACATTTTAGTTATGTATGTGCATTTCTTTTTTTTCTTTTTTTTTTTTTTTTAGTGAGGCAATTGGGGTTAATTGACTTGCCCAGGGTCACACAGCTAGTAAGTGTTAAGTGTCTGAGGTCGGATTTGAACTCAGGTACTCCTGACTCCAGGGCCGGTGCTCTATCCACTGCACCATCTAGCTGCCCCTGTGCATTTCTTTTTTGCAGTGTCTACTGCTTTGTTAAAATTTCCCAATATTTAGGGGCAGTTAGGTGGTGCAGTGGATAGAGCACCAGCCCTGGATTCAGGAGGACCTGAGTTCAAATCTGGACTCAGACACTTAACACTAGCTGTATGACCCTGGGCAAGTCACTTAACCCCAATTGCCTCAAACAAGCAAAAAAATTCCCAATATTTGTTCTAAATAGTCAATTTTATTGTTTGTCTTTTAAGATTATTTTAAAAGAGATATTTTTCTTTAATTCTTTTATCTTTTCATCCACTATAGAGACTCTTGTGGTAATTCCATTATCATATATGAAGTTCTAGCTGTTGTTTTTATAGTATTTTTTTTCTATAGATATTTCTTTATTTTATCCCATAGTATTCATGTTATTATAGGTCAAGCATGTTGTAGTGGATAGTGAGCTAGACTCAGAGTCAGGAATATGGACTTGAGTCCTGTTTCTGACTTATCCATTAGTCAGTCAGTAATCATTTATTTAATGCCTACTGTGTGCCAAGCTGAGAACTGAATGGGCTTTGGTCCAACTATTCACTTAGTCATCTTGCTGATCCTCATATGAGATCTTTATGAATAAACATTCTGAGCAAATACTGAATAAAATGCTTTAGCCATTTATGCTATATTAATATGCCATTTTACCTATTAACTCCTTTCTGCAGGGAAAAAATGCTTCTATTTGTTCTCTGATAATAGAATGGAAATTGCCAAAATATTAATATTAATGTGTTTTAATAACTAGATATTATCTATTAACTTGGATTGAAATTAAAATACTGTATGGAATTTTTTGATACTCAAAAATTCCTTACATAATTTTCTTTCTACATGTCAGAAAACTCATGAGGAAAAAGCATGTTTGATTCCTTGTACAATGTGCCCTGCAAGGATTGTGAGCTTATTTGTTTGTTTTGGTTTGGAAACTGAGGATTCTTCCAAATACCTCTATACTGAGGGAAGCTAGGTGGTGCAGTGGATAAAGCACTGGCCCTGGATTCAGGAGGACCTGAGTTCAAATTTGACCTCAGATACTTGACACTAACTAGCTGTGTGACCCTGGGCAAGTCACTTGACCCTGATTACCCTGCCAAAAAAAAAAAAAGGATACCTTTATACTTCAGATCCAGTGTTGATAATCATAAAAGTCCATAATGTCTGATTAATAAAATTTTAAGTTAGTGTCAGTAAAAGTTTACATGATATTTCTTTGATTTCAGGCAAGTGACACATTTTAATGAATCCTTTGAAAAATATGGTCTTAATGTCTGTAAATTTGGTGGGAGCTTTCAAATAAGAAAAACAACAGAAAATCTGCTTCTATTAAATAATTAGAGGGATATTAAGAAACTGAACATTATTTTTCTTGATTTTTTATTCGTAAAATTGAAAATCAGAAAACTTATAAATCATAGTGACAACCAAAAAATCTGGATGGCAGCCAAATTGGGGGAAAATACAAGTTCCATGGAAAAGTAATGAAAATAAATAGTATCATTTAAATAAAACAGGGAATCATTAATACTGAAATGAAATCATACTAAATGGCACATTATCAGGATATATTTGTAATGTAGCATTGAAATGATATTGCCACCAGACAAATATGGTCAAATGAAAAATTATAATTTTAGATTTATAAGTATGCATATGTTCCCTTTGAGAAATGTATCTCTAATTGTGTTTGTGGTAATATTCTTGAAGGTCCGGGTACTGCTATAGTTGACTAGTTTTTCATAAACCGTAATTTTCCTGATCACCTAATAAAGAAAAAGGGAAAAGTTAAAAGAAGAAAAGGAGAGAAGGGAATAATTTATTAGACTTCAACTTTTTTCTTTATTGCAAAAGCACATTACAATAAGCATTTATTAAGCACCTACTATGTACTACTCTTTGTGATAAGCAATGAGGATACAAATAAGCTGTCCATTGAAATCGGAGAATACTTATTACTTCAATAGATCGCTGATCTTATTCTCCTCCCAGCCCTGTTCCTATTTTTCCCTGGACTTCAAAACAATACTCCTTCTACTACTGGCTGACACTAGAAGTTCTTTAGTTTCTGGAGCTCCTCCCCCTATAAAACTCTGTTGTGCATTACTCGTTTCCTTCCTTCTTTCTTTGATACTACCCCACTCCGATGTTGCATATCAGACCTCTTTCATGCCTTTTTATTCTATATAATTAATACCTTTATCCACCCACAGATCTTCCATGAAGGATACATCCAACAAATTAGAGGATTCCTATAGAGAATTTTAATATGCCATGGTTGCCAGTGTAGCACTTTCTATCTCTTCTCACTCACTATTTTGCCTGGTCTATTTCCCTTTTCAATCATCTGTTTCCTAGAGGACATTTTTATGCCATTTTGGGACACAAATCATCATTGTTAACATGCTGCATTTTGCTTTTGTCTACCATGTGTCTTCTCGTGTACCCCTTTCATCAATCAACTGCAATTTTTATTCCTGAGTTCACATAATTCCATGAATCATGATCACTTGGCATCACTAACAGAATATTGGTTTACAAAAATGTGTTGTTAAGCCAGAGAGCAGCTTGGGATCATTGAAAGTGTTGTTTAATTTCCCAAATAAAAAGCCCAGCTTCTTTCCCCGCCTAGTATTCAATTCTGAATCCAGCTCATTCTCCATCTGCAGTGCCTGTACAAGATGTATGCATTCATGGAGAACTCAATGGCTTGCCCATCCAATTGCTTTTGATGGTGTGAACAAGAATTCTTAATCCATTTTCTTTCCTTATATAGATTATTTAGTCAATCCCATTTGTTTGGTCATAGATATCATTAGAAGTCCCTGTAGTAATTGGGCACTTGATACAGACAGCACGATATCATCTGTATACATAGGAACATCTAGAGGTCTGCACCATCCATATGTATTCCTTCTCCTATTGAGACTCTCCACAGGATATACTTCCTGGCAGCTGTTCTTGCTATCTTCATCTTCTTAAGTGTTGTTTCTGCTTTCTTATGTGGAACATCAAATGCTGAGATATCTGAGCAAAAATGTGGTGGTTCCATTGCCTCCAGCCTCTTCCCTCTCCAGTTCATCTTCCACACACCCAACAAATTGTTATTCCTAAAGCACCAGTCTGATGACGTCCTTTCCTTCCTGAAGTTTCAGCAATTCCCCTTTGCCTCTAGGATAAAATATGAATGTCATTATTTGGCATTTTAACTCCTTACATTTCCCCTCTGACCTGTCTTTCCATGCTGATCTCACATTATTCCCCTATATGTACTCTATGCTTTTTCAATTAGGCTGGATGGCCTGCCCAGTGTGTGGCAGTTGGTCAGCAATTTGTGTGGGTAGCTGGCTACTTCTCCACATGATTGGCCTCCCCAGTGCTGCCTATGGTGATTGTGCTGGAAAGAAGAGGAGCATCAAAGAAGGAATAGGATTGTTGCTGAGAGTGGAAGGGGGTGGATACAGAAAGAAGCTTCTCAATTTTTCTTTGGCTTTCTTTGCCAAGGAGAATAATTTTTGTACTTAAGAGCACAGAACCAAAATGGATACCAGAAAGTTAAATACAAGATAAGCAGAAAGAGGGGGCAGCTAGGTGGCACAGTGGATAAGCACCAGCCCTGGAATCAGGAAGACCTGAGTTTAAATCTGGCCTCAGACACTTGAGACTTACTAGCTCTGTGACCCTGGGCAAGTCACTTAACCCTCATTGCCCCACCAAAAAAATAATAAAATAAAAATAAGTAGAAAGAAGGGAAAGGATTATCAAACTCACTTTGGTGAATTCAAGTCATCAAGGGATGTAAAATACACCCAGGTACAGAAAGCACTTAAATATTTGTTGGCTGAGCCACTATCAGTGATCTTCAAAAGATAATGAAGAAAAGGAAATATGATAAAAAGAATTGAGTAGGGCAAATGTCCTGATTTTCAAAATAAGGAATAACATATTTGCACACTGGAGATCAATGAGCTTGACTTCTTTTTCCGGGCACATTCTAGAACACATTATTGGAAAGCTGATTAGTGGAGTTATAGAAAAGACAGTAATGATCACAAAGATTGAGCATGGCTTTTTAAGAAAAGGTCATACCAGACTAATCTTTTCTCCTTCTTTTATAGGATTCCCAGACTCCAGGGAGAAATGCTTTAGATTTATTTTACCTGCATCTTAGCATAGCATCCTTTCAAGGTTCAGTTCAGGTGCAACATGCCACATTAAGCCTTTCATCATTGCCTCAGCTCTTAGTGTCATTTCCTTCTTGAAATTACATTTTCTTTACTTAACTGTGACCATGTTAAAATCTTTGAATACTATGGAAACTCTTTGAGGGAAAGGGCTTTCATTTTATCTTTGTATCCCTACCATGTAGTAGAGTGCTTTGTTTATACTAGACAATAAGTAAATGTTCATTATATTGACTTGCATTAAGCTGATGGTAGTGCATTTAGGTGAATTTGGAACTAGTTAAATGGCTGGACCCCAAAGTAGTCATTAATATTTTAGTGCCAGTGTGAAAAGAGATTTTGAGTGTAGTATTCCATGGATCTGTTCCTGGCCTGTGCTATTTAACATTTTTATAAATCACTTATGGGGATTATTTAAAGGTATAAAGGATGTTTAGATTTCATGTGATTGAGAGCTATCACATGAAGAGAATTTGGATTTGTTGTACTAGTGACAATGGTTAAAAGGTTCACAAGGAGGAATACCTGGATTTAATATAGAGGGGAAAACATATCTTTAGAGATAGGTATGTATGTACACACTTGCATATGTTTATAGATATACGTACATTATATACATGTCTGTATATACACATGTACATGCTTACATATACATATATGTATGTATTTAGTAGATTATTATTCACATATGGGTTGAACTAGGTAGATCCTCAAGTCTATTTCAACTTCGAGAGTATCTAGCTTGTGATTCTGATTTTTAAAAAAAAATCTAAGAATGAAAGGCTTATTTGAGTTTCACATCAAACTTTCTACAAAATCCTTTTCCCCTTCACTGTTCTACTGTTTCATAAAACAAACAAAAAAAATATTTAAAATCCTTATTGTTGAGAGATGAGTTTACATTCAGAACTGATATTGTCCTTTGGCTGCTGTGTCTCTCTGCTTTTTGAGTAGATAAAATGTTTGGTACTGGAGTTAATTTCTGGGCTATTTCATGATCCTTGTGACATTTTGTTATCCTTGTGACAGTTGCTTTATATCTATCAAGTTCTTTGGGAAATGGTATTTATCTCAATAAATAGCTTTTCCTTTTTCCATTTTTCATTTCTTAGGCATTAGCATGTTTAATTGTTTTGTTGTTCAGTTCTTTCATTTCAAATTCAGTCTACACGGTTAAGTGACTTGCCTAGGGTCAAACAGCTAGTACATGTGTGAGGCTGGATTTGAGACCAGGAAGATTAATTTTCCTGACATGAGGCAAGGCATTCTATCTGCTGTGTCACCTAGCTTCTCCTCAGTTTTTACTTCATTATTATTCCATTTATAGTGAAGAATTTAATATCAATATCTTTACATTGTATCAGCGATCTGTCATATTTTGACCATCAGATAAAAATCATATTTGGAATATGAAGTTAAATTAATGTTCATAAACAGTCTAAAATTGTCATTTAAGAACCTTTTTCCTGCCACTGTGCCCATATCATTGTAGAAATGAAAAGGAACACACATGACTAATGATCATATTTTCTTTGATCTCTACATGGGTTTGCATAGCTTCCAAAATTATAAACTAATGGCCAACCTATTGGTGATGAATTAATCTTCACTTGACTAGAATGATCTTTAGGCAGCAGGAACAGTCTGTTACCAGGACCATAATGGAAGCATTTTTTTTTCTTAGTAGAACCTTCAAGAAATCAGGTTAATCTCCATTATTGCACAATGAGGCACTTGGGTGAGGTTTTGTGACCATTTATTGCCTCTTCATTATATTTCTTTTTTTCATTATATTTCAAATAAAGTAATAATAAGTACCTTCTATTTGTCTTACCACTTTTTAATTTCCAATGCATTGTTATGTACATTTTTATATTTGATCAACAAAATAAAAATCTAAGTTTGGAAGAGCCAGTATCATCATCCCACTTTTACAGTTGAACAAATTGAAGCTCAGAGAGATTAAGTGGGTTACTCAAAGTATCTGGTGGAAGCAAGTATTCTGATTCCTAATACCATGCTCTTATGAGTACACAAACTACCTCATCAGGTAATGGAGAATCACTTTGGTCTGAACTCAGGTAGGTGGTGTAATAGATAAAGGTGATGAACTTGGAATTAAGAAGATTAAAATTCAAATCCTGCCTCAAACATCTACTAGCCATATGACCCTGGGCAAGTCACTTAAACACTGCATTAGTTTTTTCACTTACAAAATAGGGATTATAAAGCACCTACATCATAGTATTGTTGTTGGTATCAAATGAGATAAATTATGCAGTCATTTTGCAAACCTGAAAACTGTATATAGAAATGTTAATTATGATCAGCAGTGGCAATGCGAGTTGTTTTGTCTTCAGGATGATGTGATTGGGAGAGGTGGTGAGTAGGATACCAAAAATTCACATGCATGGCTAGATATGTTAGTACATTTCAACGATATCAGTACAATGGTAGTACAATTTCTTCTCTACCTAAATAATGTAAAGAGGTTTCTTTAATAGATATGTCTATAGCATCTATGCATTCATTAATTTAACAAGTATTTATTAAGCACCAGCTATTTGTTAGACACTGCATTGGTTGTTGTGCATAAAAAACAAAACAAAATTGAAATACTCATTTGTCTCAAGAAAGATTTTACAAATGAGTTAACAATTTGAATATGTGTGAAAAAAATATATGTATATATATATATATATATATATATATATATATATATATGTGTGTGTGTGTGTGTGTATATACACACACACACAAAGTAAGTACCAAGAAATTTCAGTCCTTTATTAGGGTTAAGGCTAGAGAGGAAATAGAGTTTAGGTCAGAGAATGAACTTAACTGACTTCTTCCAGGTCATGATCTGTGCATAGTCTTCATTTACCCAAATTAGGGATTTTTTTGCACATATGAGAAACATAACAGCAGTCCTTATTATACACAATTCAATAACTACTTGTTGAACACTTATGCCATACTAGGTACTAAATGGCATATAATTTTAAGAAATGTTTTCTCATCTTAAAGTGGTAAAATCTGGTAGGGTAGAAAAGACTTGCCTACACATAATTGTAATACGTATTAGAGTATAATATATGTATAATGAAGGAATTGGCCAGTAGCGACCCAGTCCTCAAAGCACCTGAGGAGGCTAGGCTTGCTGCCAACCCATATTGGATCTTTGGTGTGCCTGCTTTTGAAGGGTATAATAACATATAATGGAAGAGTCATGACACTGATTCAGAACATGCACTGGTATTCTATGACGATTTCCTGCATGTTTATGGCTTGGTGAAGAAGAGCCTTTTTTTAATTAGCAGCTGATCTAGGAAAACAAAGAACAGGACAAATGTCTCTGTCTCTCTGTCTCCATCTCCTTCCCTTTCTACCTACCTCCCTACCTTCCTCCATTATTCTGTCTCTCCTCTCTCTGTCTCTATCTCTGTCGCTCTGTCTCTCCCTGTCTCTGTCTCTCTGTCTCTATCTGTCTCTCTGTCTCTGTCTCTCAAGGTGTCAGGCCATCCACTTTCCCCCATCCAAGAATGCACATGTTTTCTCTTGATCACTACCAGTCTGATTTGGTGCATAAAGCAGAGACAAAGTACCTAGGAGATTAGGAGGAAAGTAAGGTTAATTTTGGCTAATGGGAGAGGAGAGAAAAGGCATCTTAGAGGAAGTGACACCTGTGTTGAGCCATAGCAAGTAATCCAGACTGAATATGATGGTGAATATAGGAGGGTTACAATCTGAATCAATGGAGGGACTATTCATAGCATTGACATCTTGGCAGTTTGAAGTATTGAAGTGGGTAATAATAATACCTCTAGTTGGAGACAATGGTATGTTAATCACCCATCACATCCACTTTACAAAGATGGAAGTCATTTTAGGAATAGGACCTTAGATAATGATCAACTATGCCCACAGCAAAAAGTATATGGCTTTGGCATTGTTAAAAATGGACACTTTAATAATGTGAGTGCTCATTATCATGCTGAACAGAGAGATGCTCA
Source organism: Dromiciops gliroides (assembly GCF_019393635.1). NCBI lineage: Eukaryota > Metazoa > Chordata > Mammalia > Microbiotheria > Microbiotheriidae > Dromiciops > Dromiciops gliroides. Next base: position 404,876,811 of record NC_057864.1, on the reverse strand, counting down.
GATTTGGGATTGTTTTAAAAGAACTTTAATTACTGTGTTTCATTAGCAATTTGGGCAGTCTAGGAAATCAAAGTAATTGGTATTAGCTTTCCAGAAGATCACTGCTCTTTTAGTGAAAAGAAATTGTGTTAGCTTGGCAGGGGTTATAGGGCCCAGGAAGAAATTACAATTTCTAGTTAAGAGGACCCTTCAGAAATGTGTAACTTCTTTGATATGGAGTAGATTTTTTGACTACATATTTAAAGTAATGGTGAAAATACATCTATAGAATAAGGTAAATTGTTTTATTTAGGAGATGAAGCAAGAATTCATAATCTTAAATCAGTGTACACTTTTGTTTCAGATTTTAATGTATTATTGAGAATTTAAAAAATTTACAGTTGGAAAGATTTCTCCAGCCATACTGTGTAATAATTGTATTTATCAAAAGATATGGTCATATTAGGACCCTCACATTGCAAAAGCAATAATAAAGATTTAAGCTCTAATACTTACATGGTGAAGCATTGTTTTTTTTAAAAAAAGATGCCCTGGATAAAACATAGCTTATACAGAATGGATTAATAAAAAGATGCTAATTACTTTTTGTATAAGAAATCATTATTTTACCATTTTAATGTTTGGTGCATTACATATTCTAGATCATTCTGCTATAACAAATAACTAAAACATGTTAACAGAAACAATTCTAATATGATTATTTATGTTTGCTGAAACTTTCTTTATTACCTTTACATAAGCATCATTTCCTAAAATGTAAACATTTTGGATGGTCTGTAACCTCTATGGAATCTCCAATTTAGGTCCTCTGTAGTGGAATCTATTAAACATTTAAGAATATCCAAATCTTTCCCTATGGTGAAAAGGAAAATCTGTGAAAATGAAAATTAATCCTCTGGAGAAAACCTACTACAGTTAATAATAACCAACAGCTGTAAAACTGGTACAGAGATTTGTAGGTAATTAGCCAACAGGACTGAAAGACCATATGGTCAGGAATCACGCATTACTTATTTTTATGCGAAAAATTGTAACAAAATAGGGCTTTTCCCTAATTAACTATGTTATCTTCTTATTTATGCAGTGTTCTGTGTTCAACTAAAATGTAATTTGTAAATTAGTATAAATATGTCAACACTTTTAGGTTATTTTAGACCACATCTTCATCTATAAATGGAAGTTATGGTAAAGGTTTACTCTTTTTTATTATTTTTTGTCATTAGAAACCATGTATATATGTCAACTAATTTTCTCATTGATAAATGAATGTTCTTTATAATAATTTCAGAGGCTTTTAGTTATAATTTTAGAATGAAGTAATATAGAATGGAATTTTGCTTAGTTATATTTATTTAATGAATAAAGGAACTAAAATTTGCTTTTCGTGCATCTTCTTACTGAATTATTTCAATATCAGACATAGATATGGTCTTCATAATGGAAATGACATTAAAGAACAAATATTCTTGTTTGCTTTGCCACTGTACCCTAAGGATTACTAGGGTTTTTAAATCTGACTTATAGACTGTATGTCATCTTTTCCTATTAGAATGTGAACTTCTTGAGGAAAAGGATTGTCTTATTTTTCTGTTTGTATGGCTGGTACTTATCACAGTGCTTTTCACTTGGTAAGAACTTAATCTTCCTTCCTTCCTTCCTTCCATCCTTCCTTCCTTCCTTCCTTCCTTCCTTCCTTCCTTCCTTCCTTCCTTCCTTCCTTCCTTCCTTCCTTCCTTCCTTCCTTCCTTCCTTCCTCTCATTCATTCATACTCTTTGAGTAGGAAAACTTGATTATTCTCAGTGGAATTGTAGTAATGCAAATGATAATCGAAAGTACTGAAAATTTTATATATGACATTTTAAAATTCACTATATTGACCCAAAAATAAATCTCACTGGAGAACTGACAAAAAGAATTGGAATCTGGCTCATCAACTTTTTCTTTTTTACCCTCTTCAATACTCTGTACTAGAATGGCTAGCTTCACATATGAAATTTATGCAAAGCAGCATTGGATCATAGCATTCCTCTGATAAAAGAAATAGTTATTAATTTTCTCTAAATTTTTTCTTCTACCTATTAATGTGGTAGGATAAAAAAAGATTCTTTTGATGAGAAAACATATAACTGAGCTATAACAGCATAAATAATAATAAGAAGAAGATAATAGAGTTTTAAACTATAAGGTAGCAATGATAATTTACCTAAAACTCATCATCTTATTGATAAGAAAATAAAAGCCTAAAGAGATTAAATGACTTTCCCAAAATTACACAGCTAGGGTTTACTGAATGTAATTTACAGTATGGATGATCTAATGACCAATAATCTGGAGTTGACTTTCGTTTTTTTTTTTGAGAATAGTAATTTAGAAACTCTATACATATAGCTAAATATGACTTTTCAATTTCTGTTTCAGAATTCTATCCCTAAATTAAGCTATGTACATATATATCAGGACTTGATATTTTTCTGTTTAGTTAAATTGCAATAAAAGTGTATTATTACTTCAGATGCATGGTTTTTATAAATAGTTTCTGCTAAAATATTCTTTAAAATCTTTGTTGCTTTTTATTTTAATTTGAAAATGCAACTTTGACAAGTGCAATGCAGTTAAAAGCTTAGAAATTTTAAAAAATCAGTTTATGTACTACTCATCAATTAATTTTTCCAGAACATGCCAAGTATTCCAATATAGAATTCTTTCTTCTGCTTATGAATGAAAATAAAAAATAAAACATTTCAAATGGAATCAGGGCTCTATGACTGTTTCAGGCTTATTTTGGGGGGACAAATAATTTATAACCTAATAAAGAATCCCTCAATTTACTTTTTTTTTCTTTTACAAATACAAGGGGGTATAGTTCATAAATGTGTATGTTGCAAAATTGTTGCTTGATTCTCAGAATATATTTCCCATTGATATTATTATAAATAGTAATTGGGTTTCTAGGTCATCTCACAAAAGTTCACTTAGCCTAAAATATACCTAAATTATAGACTGATGGTACTATATTTTGACCCTGGTTAACCATCGTTTATAACAATGTTTCTAGAATAATGTATTTCTCTCTCTCTCTCTCTCTCTCTCTCTCTCTCTCTCTCTCTCTCTCTCTCTCTCTTTTGGGTTGGGCAATGAGGGTTAAGTGACTTGCCCAAGGTCACACAGCTAGTAAGTGTCAAGTGTCTGAGGCTGGATTTGAACTCAGGTCCTCCTGATTCCAGGGCCACTGCACCACCTAGCTGCCCTGATAATATATTTGGAACTTCAAGTTCAGAGATCAAGGACCAGCCTTCCACTATACCATGTTACAAGGACTCTCATAGCACCTCTTTATTCATTTGTATAGAGCATTTATAAATAAGGTGTACAAAAGTCCAATATTCTCTTCCCAAATTCTCATAACTTACTAAGTTACTTAAATAAAGCATTTAGAGTTCTATTTTCATACCCATGATATCTAAAAAGGTAAACAGTTTTAGGTCTTCATTGTTTATAATAATCCATTCCACAAGCATCCAAAAAGGTGATTTAAACCTTTAATGAAAAAAAAAGTGATTCTGTATAGGATCTTATGCAATCAATTGATTGCAATCAATACTGCTCCTTGGGGCTCCTCTCCCTTGGGATTGGAAGTGATACTGCTTCTCAGGGCACCGGCTCCCTCTTGACTGAAAATGTTCCTTTTTGCCCTTGAACTGTGACTCAGAAGTGGGTATAGGCAGTGGAGTTGCAAAACAGACTCTGGTCCTGAGTCCAATACTAGGACAAGGGTCACCTTTCATCTCTTTCTGACCAGTTTCCCTTATTGTCTCTGGCTTGAGAGCTCCCAAAGCTTCTGCGGCTTCTGTCATCACCACCTGGTAAAACACATTGGTATTTCCCCTGCTTGGGCTCCAGGCCAGCCTCCAATCTTGTGTCACAGATTTCTTTTTCTGACCTCCTAACTTGTCTTAGACAGGGAAAATGTCTCACGCTGACTTTTTGTTGGCTTTGCCACTCCAGAATTCAATCGGATACCTTATTTTTAAGTTGTTTGGAGGGGAATGTTAGGAAGGCTCAACTGAGAGCTTCTTCTATTCAGTCATCTTAGATCCATCCTGGAAGTTTCTTTTCTGTATGTGTGGTAGAGGATGCCAGGTCATAACACAGTTTTGTGATTTTGCAAGCCTTGTAAGGGACCATTGTTTTGTGAAGGTGTCCTTTTACATCTTTACTGGCCAGTCTGATGAGAACTTGAATAGATCATGCTATTTTATGTTTCCTCATATTCTCCAACTATAATTGACCCTTGATAATGGCTGTCCATATTTGCAATTTTACTTTGCCTTTTTCACCTTTAGCGGTGCTCCATTTCATCACTGTGGCTTCCCACTTAACCGTCTACCTGTATTCTCTCTATCGTTTAATATTCACCTCAGATATTGCTTCCCCTACAAAACCTTCCCTGGGCTTCCTTGTCTGAAATGAACTAGCTTATGTAAGTCATTTATTTGTCAGTTATGTTGCCATAAACCTTCTATTATTGACTTTAAATGTTGCGCCTTTATTTACATTTTAAACACACATATTGTTTCTGCCATACCTCCAGCCATAGTAAAAGCTTCTGCAATACAAAGGCCTCTTCTCTACTTCATCACTATGAGACCTTGTACATAGCAAGTGCTCAGTATCAAAATATTTTGATCATATCAAAAGGCTTTCCATGTCTTTTCCTAACACCTCCATCTAAAGCTAAAAATCAGAGGCCCTTATAGACATCCTCTCTTTGAACAGAGTAGTAAGGCTTGTGATATATGGTAGGAGGATTTAATTCTATAGATAATAGGGATAGGGAAGGGGACAACTAGGGAATTCAATATGGGAAGATGATTTTTCAGTCATATTTTAGAGTAAACTTATTATTGTCTCAGGTAATTTTCTGAGAATCATACAATATCTCTTTAAATTGATTCATTGTTTGAGCATACTTTTCAAATATTTTAAGCATATCCAAAGAACTAGTTTATCATGTTTCTTATAAAATAGGAGGTCATGCAACATATCTGGTTAAGGCCATTAAAAAAACAACATTGTATTTCAGGATAGAAAATTGGACTGTATTTCTCTGTGTATCTTTTAGAAACCTTTACTATGAAGCAGATGTAATCATCATTGAAGTACAGTTCACAGCTTGAAAGCTTTGCTTGACATTAAAGAATAGTGAGGGAAAATGAGCGATTGCTATCATCCAAGTCTATTCTTTTTGAAATGTTTTTAATGTTGCCATTGTCCGTATGTTGAAAATTCTTTTCATAAACTGAAGAATGGCAATTCACATCACCATCTACTGTATGTCAGTTCATAGTTTTCACTTGATTTTTTCCATCTGTTTTCTTATTACAATAATAATTCTCATTTTGATTGAAGCAGAGATACACTGTAATAAAGAAGGGATGGTTTGTTGTTTTACTAATGCATACTCTGAATCTTCAATCTGCTTGAGCTGTGTATGAATCAAGTTAGAATCTCGATTCTGGAGTAGCTGGTTAATTCATTAATCTTTTCGTTAAAAGACTAATAGAGTACATTCTTAATATTCTTCTTTGTGTATACCTCCCTACTTAGCAAAGGTCTATTTCTTAAGATATCAAATAAATTTTGAAGTAAATATATGACATTAAATTAAAAAAAGAGTTCCCAGCAAACGTTATAAATTCAAATTCAATTTGGAAAGGACTTAAAGGAAATACTCTTAAAGGACATTGAATTGTCGCTTTCTCACAATGGGCAACTTGTTATTTTCTTTTAAAATATGCACACGTGTATAATGCATACTCTGGAAATACTATCCTGACCCCCAATTGCACTGAGATATTTGGTCCTTGGAGGAAGATTGCTACTCCCAGCCCCCACCTTAGAATTTCAGGGATACCCTGAGGGGTTTGGGGTAATTTTCTAGTACTATAGCTCATGTGCCCTGTTTTACCCTGAACTTACCACATGATAGTCCCTTCAGTTATTATGTGTTGATATTAATTAGAGAACCAGACTTAAATAGCTTTAAGAAAGGTCTATATTGAAGACAATTGATAAAAAAAATATCACACACATCCCCAAAAATTCTGTGATGCACTCTCCCATTAATACTTACAGATTCTAGTGAAAAGTGGCCCTAAGTTTAGAGTAGATAGGGCAAAGGGGAAACTCACAAATTCTATTTGTCGGAAACCCTTTTGTACTCTTTGAGTGGGGCAGTTATGAAGTTTCCCTTAGGCATGGCATGACTTCACTTCTGACTTCCTTATAGATTTCTAAAGCTGCTTTTACTCAATGTGTCTAATTTTTCCTCAGTTCCCAACACAGATATCATAGTCAACTGTTCTGGGGATACTTCTGAGACTAGGTTCTTGATGGGAAGTCCAAAATATTCTAACCCTCTGAGGTTCACAAGGTCTTCCTTTGATCAAACTCTGAAGGAATCCAAGGCATGATCTCCTCCTGTTATCACCCCTCTCCACACCCCAGCAATTTCCTCTCTGGACCTTTTCTGAGAATATGTCTCTCTCTTTTCCATTGCCAGCCTTGAATCCCTGACTTCCAAACTGACTTGATACTTTGAGCAAGGACAACAGGGAAATGACCAAGTCCCTCAACTAATACAAACAGACTTCCTGTTGGGACTAGTTGAAATGACTTTGATTGGTTGACTCCCACTCTTACATGTGTTTTAAAATAAAATCAACCTTTTAAAATGCAACATACTGCTTTATAGTGGGGAACAAGGAGTCTTTTCTATTCCTGCAAGAGAACATTAAATTAAAATTTTGTGGAGAGAAGAATAATGCAGGACATTATAGACATCTCAAAGTCACTATGTCTCTCTCTTTTTTTTTTTTTTTTTTGGTGAGGCAATTGGGGTTAAGTGACTTGCCCAGGGTCACACAGCTGGTGAGTGTTAAGTGTTTGAGGCTGGATTACTCCAGGGCCGGTGCTCTATCCACTGCGCCACCTAGCTGCCCCATGTCTCATTTTTTTTTTTTATCCTAAATTCCGTTTCTTCCCAAATTTCCTATTACTAGCAAGGGTATCACCATCCTCCCAATGATTCAAGCCTGCTACCTTACATATCCTCAAGTCATCACTCATCCTCACCTCACAGATCCAAACTCTTGGTAAAATTTTGTTTTTTCTACCTTAACAACACCACTCCTATAAATCACCTTCTTTTCACTCATGTAGCCATCAAGCATCCTAGTTCAGGTCCTCATCACCTTTTACCTAGATTATTGTAATATCCATCTATCTGGTGCACTTCCTCATACGTCTCCCAATTCTCATCTGCATTCCACTCAGCTGCCAAAGTGATTTTTCTAAAGAGCAGATCTGACCATACTACTCCTATTCTTCAAAAAAGGGAAGGGAAGGAAATAAGCATTTATATAGCACCTATTCCATGCCAGTCACTATGCTAAGAACTCTTGAAAATATTATCTCATTTGATCTTCACAACAACCCCAGGAGGTAGGTACTATTATTATCATCTCAAATTTTCAATTGAAGAAACTGAGGCAAATAGAAATTAAGTAATTTGCCCTGGGTCATACATGTTAATCCCCTGAAATCCCCTGAAATTGCCTTTTTGAGTTGCCGTATCTTTCAGGAATACTGGACTGAGCATACTGGAAGCCCTTAATGTATAGTAACTGTTTGAGGATAAATTTGAACTCAAGGCTTCCTGACTCTAGGTCCCACAGTCTATCTAATGTGCTGCCAGTTGTCTGGTGCTGGGATATGAGATCAGAGGACTGCCACTAGGATATAGGTTTAAATTCTGTCTCTGTTGCTTATTTTAGGCAGGTTACTTAGTTTCCCTCAACCTTGATTCCCTTGTACCCAAAAAGAGGCATTTGTATTAGATGGGTTCTGATGTAGATAGAATTATAGAATCATAGATTTAGAGCTGAATGCGATATTATAGGTCACCAACTTTTACAGATTAGGAAACTAGGGACCAGAAAAGTTTAGTAACTTGTGCCCGGTTGCCCAGTTAGTAAATGTATATGGAAGGATTTTAAGCCAAAATTTCTTGACTCCACATCCACTGTACTAACCATTATGCCACAAAGGTTGCTTCTAGTTTTAACTTTGATTTCATGATAATTCCTCTTGAGCATGACAGCCATTCAAATATTTTAGTATTGTAATTAGGTTTTCCCTAATGTCTTCTTCTCTGGGCTAGCCCCCATTTCTTTGAACTGAGTTTCATTTGCAATAATCTTTAGTCCCCTTAACATCTATATTTCCCTCTTTTACCCAAATGCCAGCTTTCTGTTGTGCTTCCAAAAATGTGGTGTGAATACAGATGTAGTCTGACCAGGGAAGAGAATAGAATTATATTATCTAATCCTAGACATTATTGTTTTCTTAATACAACTTCAAATTGCATTAGCATTTTTGTTTTCCTCTATCTTATATCTATGAAAGCTATTTTTAACCTAATATAGGTTATTACATTTATCCCTAATCAAGCTGATATTATTTTTTCAAGAAATCATTATAGGCTTAGAATTTTTTTATCCTGGTATTCATTGTGATAGTTGTCCCCCCCAGGTCCATTTAGTCTGCAAACTTGGCAAATATTCCTTCTCTGTCTCCATCCAAAATATTAATAAAAATGTTTACTAGCACATTTTCTCTGTTGTGTCTCAGGAAAAAGGCAGTGGTACTTAATACAGTCTTACATGCTACCCTCAATGACTACTTTTTGGATTCCATCATTCGACCAAAGCTGATGCTAACCAGATGGATGTCATTGTCTAACCCAAACCTTTTTTTTTTTTTTTTTTTTTTGCGGGGGAATGAGGGTTAAGTGACTTGCCCAGGGTCACACAGCTAGTGTCAAGTGTCTGAGGGTGGATTTGAACTCAGGTCCTCCTGAATCCAGCACCAGTGCTTTTTCCACTGTACCACCCAGCTGCCCCCAAACCTTCTTAAACTGTGGTTTACAACCCCATATTGGGTCATGTAACTGAATGTGGGGGTCATGAAAATTTTGGCAACAGTTAAATGTTATGTATACCTATTTCCATAAAAATTGGGGGGGGGGTGAAAAGAGGTAGTGAGTAGAAAAAGTTTAAGAAGCCCTGGTATAGTCTGCATTGCTTTACTTTATAATATAGCACATGTGCTATATTAGCTAATATAATTGTCAAACTCTTTGTTGGAATTTAAGTATATTCTGTCTACCACATTTTCCTGATCTTACAGTCTATTACTCTGTCAAAATATTTAATTAGTCTAGGAATCTCTCTTCCACATTTCACAAGTTATTGTGAGTGAAAAGTTCTTCCAGAGTCCAAACTTCTGGTGATGCTGGGCTATCATCTGATGAACACATCAATTATAGAATCATGTGCCATTTATTTAGAGCCTGGAGGGTCCACTGAGCCCAACTCCCTCATTTGACATAAAAAGAAAGTAACTTGCCCAAGATTACATAGCTAGTAAAATTCTAAGGAAGGATTTGAACTTGGTCTTCCTGACTCACAGTATGATGTCCACTTGAGTTAAACCCTGCTGCCTCTCATTTCGTTACCTGACTAACAATGCTTGAAGCTTTTCCAGTTTGATAAAAACATATTACAATATTTAAAGCTTATCCATAGATTGCAGGGACCTTTCTATACCACAGTCCAGAACTGAAGTAGAACCCTAACTATCCATTCCTATTTCTCACTATTCTGTAATCCTTATGCTTCATTTCTTTTGTACTAATCATATCCCTATTCCCTAAACCTGCCACAATTTTTCTTGCTTCTATACCTTTGTTCAAGTTGTAATTTTCTCCCCTTTCACAACTGAGACACACTCTCTCTTCCCTTCTCAATTGCCAAAATCCTATCATCATTAAAGGGAAAAGTTAAGCCCCATCTCCTTAAAGAACTTTATGGATTATTCCTGTGAATTTTTTTCTTTGAACTTCAACCAATTGAACTTATGGTCAACATTACACAGATGAGTACTTCATTGTTTCATATATTTTCATTTTTCCTTTCTAAAAAAGATTATAAGTTTCTTGAGGACAGTAACCATGCCTCATTTTTATAAACTTCCCGTAGTGTCTAACACAATAGTAGACACAAAATCGTCATTAAAAGCTTCTTGTTTGATTTTATTTAAAATTCTGGTATTGTTTTAGACAAATCATGAAGAATTTGTCCAAACCATTGATTTTAAAATGAATTTTTTTCCTCATCATGCTTTAAAATAACATGTGGGAGAGACATTGTTAAATAAACAAGCTCATCAGCTAAAATAAAATATTTTTGGCTGACTCTGATATTCTGGACATGAGCTTTAGACAATTTAAGGCAAATGAAGAGATTAATGAATTGAAATTGAACACATAAAATGTGTATTTTAAGATTAACTTGATCTTTTAGGGTGACGGTGACTGTTGTTCTGTCAGATTCCATCCTTGATGAACTTGCCTTGGGTAATAATTTATCCCTGTTGCCTTCGAGAAAGAACCTTATTTCATTTTAACATAGTACATTCCTTTTAAATCTGTCTTAGCTTTCTTGAGTTGAGAAGCATAAAAAAAGAAATCTTCTTTTGGGTCAGAAAGTTTTAGATGAAGCATAAGTTTTAGGAGGTCTATTACAGAGCTGTTTGAAGATAATACCAACATTTATCAATGTAATTGTTAAGACATCAGAAGGTCTTTTGGAAAAAGTATCATCAATATATTTTTCTAAAAGATTCACAGAAAAGAGGCAGCTTTCCTTTTTAAAATCCCTTGCCAAAAACATCTAATGATTCTGTGATAGTGTAGTCCTTGAACATAAATTGCTTATGATTTTTAAAATTTATTTAACTCTTCCAAGGTAGCATTTAATAAATCATAATACTATTTGTTATTTCTGGCTTTTGTGGGCTAAAGGAGTTAATGTATAAAAGCATGAGAATGAAAGAATTGCCATACAAGGTCAGACCAGTGTTCCATCCTGACTTAATGCTTTTTGTCTCAACAGTTGCAGCAAGGAAGAGATGTATATACATAAGCATGGTTTTGCTCCTTCACATAAACCTCAGAGATTAAGAATTTATCCCTAAAGTTATGACATCCTTTAATAATTTATTATAAATCAATTACCGATAGATTTATTTAGACATTTTGAAGGCATTTTGTTTTAGGTGCTAAGACTCATTTTATTAATAGCCTATAAACATTGACTTTACTGTTGCCATCCTAAACATAAGATCCCTGTCCAATGACCAGCAAATACACATGCAAGACAAACTGAAAAAATCAATATTGTCATTCTTGCTATTTGTTTTGTTTTGTTTTTTGTTTGTTTTGTTTTGATTTGATTTGCAGGGCAATGAGGGATAAGTGACTTGCCCAGGGTCACACAGCTAGTTAAGTGTCAAGTGTCTGAGGCTGGATTTGAACTCAGGTCCTCCTGAATACAAGGCCAGTGCTTTATCCACTGCACCATGCAGCTGCCCCCATTCTTGTTATTAATGTAAACAAACTATATTAGAAAGTTGTAACTAAATGGAAATATGGCTAACAGATTCTCTTTGGAGACAAAAAATAAAGAAATTGATGTTTTCATGATGCATCTAAAAACATAATTTCATGGGACATTTAGTGCTGGTTATGATCATAAGCAAAAAGACTACCATGAAGAAAACTGCAACTTTAATGTAGAAAATGAATAGGTAGAGAAAATCATTGGTAACCTTTTCTGGATCCTCCAAATCAAGTCACCATTTACACTTGACTTTAATGTGAAGGTGGGCACAGGGGAGAATGTTTTAAAATATTTTATAGTGACCTTGGGCAAGTCACTTAACCTTCATTGCCCTGCAAAAAAAATATTTTATAAAGTATGTTTCAATAGTAAATAAATTGGCCAAAACCTTATATAGTGTTCAGAACCTTTTTGCCTGTATAACTATGATTAACTTGGTTTAAGAAAAATGTTGGGAGGCATTGGAAGTGTTGAGAACCAACTAATATTCCAGGAAGAAGATTATATATATATGTATACACACACTAAGATGATAAGTATACACTAAGGCAGAAGAAAACTTGTCACTGCAGAGCACAGAAGTAATTTCTAAATTAGTTCTCAGTGATCAGTAGTGTTAAGTCAAAACAAAGACAAACAACATTAGATCAGAAGAAAGAAGGGACAAAGTGATATAAACTAAGTATAACAGCTTCAACTTAAAGCAAAAGATATTGACACTTAAAAGTGGTAAATAGATAAGGTTGATAATAGTTATAATATTAATTCGTATTTCTATAGAGCTCTAAGGTTTACTGCGTAATTTTGTAATAATAATTCTAGTGAAAGCAGAGTAAATTTTATTATCCCATGTGTGTGCCTGTGTGTATACACACAAATACATGTTATTTCATTAAATATTATTTCCCAATTCCATATACAATTGTTTTTCACATTTTGAGTTCCAAATTCCTTTCCTCCCTCCCTCCTCTCCCTGGACTCCTTGAGAATGCAAGCAATTTGATATTAATTTTACATGTATAGATACGTAAAACATATTTCCACATTATAGACAAAAAAGAAAAGAAAAATAGAAAACTTTTAAACAATGTTTCAACCTGTATTCAGAATTCATCACTTCTATCTCTGGAGTTGACAGCATTTTTCACCATGGGTCCTTTGGAATTTTCTTGGATTATTGTCTTGATTGGAATAGCTAAGTCTATCACAATTGATCACCTTTACAATATTGCTATTAGTGTGTCCAGTGTTCTCCTGGTTCTACTCACTTCACTTTGCATCAGTTAATATGTCTTCCCAAGTTTTTCTGAAGCCTTCCTGCTTGTCATTTCTTATAACACAAAAATATTCTATCATAATCATAAAATCCAACTTGTTTAGTCATTTCCCAATTGATGGGCATCCCCTCAATTTCTAGTTCTTTGTGACCACAAAAAGAGCTGCTATAAATACTTTTGTACAAATGGGTCCTTTTTCCTTTTTCTTTGATTTCTTTGGGATGCAAACCTAGTAGTGATATTACTGGGTCAAAGGATATGCACAGTTTTATAGCCTTTTGGACATAATTCTAAATCGTTTTCCAGAATGGTTGGAATAGTTCACAACTCCATGAACAGTACATTAGTGTCTCAATTTTTCATATCCCCTCAGGAATTTGTCATTTTCCTTTTCTGTCATGTTAGCCCATCTGATAGGTGTGAGGTAGTACCACAGAGTTGTTTTAATTTGTATTTCTCTAATCAGTACTGATTTACAACATTTTTTCGTGTGGCTATTGATAGCTTTGGTTTCTTCTTCTGAAAACTACCTGTTCATATCCTTTGACCATTTATCAACTGGGGAATGACTCTTTTTTAAAAAATATAAATTTGACTCAGTTTCCTAGATATTTGAAAAATGAGGTCTTTATGATAAAAACTTGCTATACATTTTTCCAGTTTCCTGCTTTCCTTCTAATTTTTGCTGCTTTAGTTTTGTTTGTGCAAAAGTTTTTTAATTTCATATGATCAAAATTAGCCATTATAATTCCAGTGATCCTCTCGCTCTTATTTTTGTCATAAACTCTTCCCTTATCCGTAGATGTGAAAGTTACATTTTTCCATGCTCCCCTAATTTATTTATATCATCTTTTGTAGCTAAATAATTTATCCATTTTGATCTTATCTTACCATGTGGTGTGAGATGATGTTCTATGCTGAGTTTGTTCCAAACTGCTTTCTAGTTTTCCCCAACATTTTAGTCAAATAATGAATTCTTACACCAAAGTTTGGATCTTTGGGTTTATTAAACACTAGATTACTGTGGTCATTTACTACTATGTATTGTGTACCTTAATCTAGCCACTGATGCATCACTCTTTTTCTTAGCTAGTACAAGATTGTTTTGATGATTATCACTTTATAATATAGTTTGAAATCTGAAACTGCTAGGGCAGCTTGCTTCACATTGTTTTGTTTTGTTTTGTTTTTCCAATTGGTTCCCTTGATATTCTTGACCTTATGTTCTTCCAGATACATTTTTTTTAAATTATTTTTCTAGTTCTATAAAATAATTCTTTGGTAGTATGGCACTGAATAAGTATATTAACCAAGGTAGAACTGTCATTTTTATTGCATTGGCTCAGCTTACCCAAGAACAATAAAAAATTCTTTGTTTAGATTTATATGGCTTTACTTTATATCCCACAATTTAACTGAAGTTGTTAATTGTTTCAGTTAGTTTTCAGTGGATTCTCTAGCATTTTCTATAGTATACTATTTTACCATCTGCAAAGAGTGATAATTTTCTTTTTTTTCCTTTTTTTTTTTTTTTTTGCCGGCCAATGGAGGTTAAGTGACCTGCCCAGGGTCACACAGCTAGTAAGTGTCAAGTGTCTGAGGCCGGATTTGAACTCAGGTACTCCTGAATCCAGGGCGGGTGCTTTATCCACTGTGTCACCTAGCTGCCCCAATTTTGTGTCTTCATTGCCTATTTTTATTCCTTCAGTTTCTTTTTCTTCTCTTATTGCTGTAGCTAGCATTTCTGCGATAGTGTTGAATGATAGTGGCAATAATGGACATCTTTGCTTGATTTTAGATAGATATTTCTTATTATTTTAAGAAGGACTCCACTTATTCCTTTGCTTTCTTATTGTTGTTTATCCTTCATTTTTGAAGCTAAGAAAACCCCAGATGAGGTCACAAAGGTTAGAACATGACTAAACAACAATGCTTTCTAGTGTTTTAATTGGAATAGGTGTTGTATATTGCCAAAGCCTTTTTCTACATCTATTGATATAATCATATGGTTTTTCTTGTTTTTGTTACTGATCTATTCAATTATACTGATAGTTTTCCTGACTTTGAATCAACCCAGCTTTCTTCGTATAAATCTCACTTATCGTAGTGTATGATCTTTGTGATATATTGCTGTAATGTCCTTCCTATTATTTTATTTAAATGTTTGCATTGCTATTCATAAAGGAAATTGCCTTGTAGTTTTCTTTTTCTGTTTTTGCTCCCCCTGGTTTAGGTATCAAAACTGTATTTGTGTCAGAGAAGGAATTTAATAGAACTACTGTTTTTTTTTTCAAATAGTTTATGTAGTATGGAGATTAATTGTTTCTTTTTTTGTAGTGCAATGGGGGTTAAGTGTCTTGCCCAGGGTCACACAGCTAGTAAGTGTCAAGTGTCTCAGGTGGCATTTGAACTCAGGTACTCCTGAATCCAGGGCTGGTGCTTTATTCACTGTGCCACCTAGCTGCCCCCAGATTAATTGTTTCTTAAAAGTTTCATAGAATTCACTTGTAAATCAATTCGTCTTGGGGATTTTTTCTTAGGGAGTTTGTTGAAGTCTTATTCAATTTTTTAAAAGATAGAGTTATGTAAGTGTTCTATTTCCTCCTCCCAATCTATCCAGATTATACTTTTGTAAATATTCTTTTGTTTTACATATATTGTCAGTTTGCTGGCATATAACTGGGAAAATGAATTCCAATAATTGCTTTAGTTTCATATTCATTGATGGTGCATATTCACTCTTTTATATTTGATACCAGTAATTTGATTTTCTTTCTTTTTTAAAATCAAAGTAACTAATGTTTATTTATTGTATTTTTTTTTTATAAAACCAAGTCCTGGTAGTCTAGTGAGTTTTTTACTCTCAGTTTTATTCCTCTCTACTTTGATTTTCAGGAGTTCCATTTTGGTATTTAATTGGGAATTGTTATTTTGTTCTTTTTCCATTTTTTTTAGATACACACCCAATTTATTGATCTGCTCTTTCTCTTATTGATGTTCACATTTATAGATGTTAATTTACCTCTAAGTAGTACTGTGACTATGTCACTTACATTTGGAGTATTGTCTTATTTTTATATTCTCATTAATGAAATTATTGTTTCTTTGATTTTTTTACCCACTCATTCTTTAGGATTAGATTATTTAGTTTCCAATTTTTTTGTTTCTTCTCTTAATAGTATTTTTTCAAATGAGATATAAAGATGGTCTTCAACATTCATTTTTATAAGATTTTGAGTTACACATTTTTCTCCCTTCCTCTCTCCCTTGCTCCCTCCCCAAGACAGCAATCAATCTAATATATGTCATACATGTACCATCATATTAAACGCATTTCCACATTAGTCACGTTGCATGTAGAAACACCACAAGAAAAAAAAGTAAAAAGTGAAAATAGTATGTCTCAATCTGCATTCAGACTCCATAGTTCTTCCTCTGAATGTAGACAGCTTTTTCCATCATGATTACTTTGTAATTGTCTTGGATCATCATATTCCTGAGAAGAGCTAAGTCTGTCATAATTGATCATTGCACAGTGTTGCTGTCACTGTGTACAATGTTCTCCTGGTTCTGCTCATTTCACTCAGCATCAGCTCATATAAGTCTTTTCAGGTTTTCCTGAAATGCAAATGCTCATTATTTCTTTTTCTTTTCTTTTCTTTCTTTCTTTCTTTTTTTTTTTGTGGGGCAATGAGACTTAAGTGACTTGCCCAAGGTCACACAGCTAGTAAGTGTCTGAGGCCAGATTTGAACTCAGGACCTCCTGAATCCAGGGTCGGTGCTTTATCCACTGTGTCACCTAGCTGCCCCCTGTTCATCATTTCTTATAGTACAATAGTATTCCATGACATTCATATACTATAACTTGTTCAGCCATTCCACAATTGATGGGCATTTCCTCAGTTTCCAATTCTTTGCCACCACAGAAAGGTATGTGCATAAAGTTTCTGTAACTTTGGGTCCTTTTTCCTTTTTTGTGATCTTTTGGGGTTACAGACCTAGTAGTAGTATTGCTGGGTCAAATGGTATGCACAATTTTATAGCCCTTTGGTTGTAGTTCCAAATTGGTCTCCAGAATGATTAGATCAGTTCACAAATACACCAACAGTGGATTAGTGCCCCAGTTTTTCCAACATCCCTTCCTACATCCCACATTTACCTTTTCCATCATATTACCAATCTGATAGGAATGAAATGGTACCTCAGACTTGTTGTAATTTGCATTTATCTAATCAGTAGTGATTTCGAGCAATTTTCATATGACTATAGATAGCTTTAATTTCATCATCTGAAAGCTGCCTGTTCACTTTGACCATTTCTCAATTGGGGAATGACTTGCATTCTTATAAATTTGAGTCAGTTCTAAATATATTTGAGAAATGAGACCTTTATCAGAAACAATGGCTGGAAAAAATTGTCATTGCTTTCCTTCTAATCTTGGTTGCATTGAATGTGTTCGTGTAAAAGCTTTTTAAGTTAATATAATCAAAATTATACACTTTGCATTTCATAATGTTCTCTCTCCCTTTTTGATCATAAATTCTTCTCTTCTCTGTAGATCTGAGAGGTAAACTATTCCATGGGGTTTTTGGTTTTTGGTTTTGTTTTTTATTCCTTGTTCTCCTAATTTAACTATGGTATCACCATTTATATCTAAATCATGTACCCATTTTGACCTTATCTTGGTATACAGTGTGAGATGTTGGTCTATGCCTAGTTTATTCCATACTGTTTTCCCAGCATTTTTTTGCAAAATAGTGGACTCTTATCCCAGAAGGGGGGGGGTTTTGGGTTTGTCAAACAGTAGATTACAATAGTTATTTACTACTATGTCTTGTGTACCTAACCTATTCCACTGATCCACTATCTAATTAATTTTTAATCTGTGTTTTAACAGCCCTTTATTATTTTAATAATAAATATTTTTATTTATAGTTTTGAGTTCAAAATTTTATCCCTCCTTTTCTTACTCTCTTCCCCCCCTCCCTGAGGTGGTAAGCAATCAGATATGGGTTATACCCATGCAATTATGTAAAACATTACTGTATTAGTCATTTTTTTACATGAAAACTTGAATAAAAGAAAAAATGAAAGTGAAAAATAGCATGCTTCAGTCTGTGTTCAATCAATATCAATTCTTTCTTTGGAGGTGGATAGTATACTTCATGATTAGTCCTTTGGGATTGTCTTGGATCATTGTATTGCTGAGAATAGTTAAGTCATTGAACGTTTTTCATCAAACAGTATTGTTATCACTGTGCACAATGCTCTCTTGGTTCTGCTCACTTCACTATACATCTTTTTATACAAGTCTTTCCAGGCCTTTCTGAAATCATCCTGCTTGTCATTTCTTATAGTACAATAATATTCCATCACCATCATATACCAAAGCTTGTTTAGCCATTTCCCAATTGATGGGCATTCCTTTGATTTCTAATTCTTAGCCACCACAAAAAGAACTGCTATAAATATTTTTGTACAAATAGGTCTTATTCTCTTTTGGGAATGTCTTCGGGATATAAACCTAGCTGGATCAAAAGGTATACACAGTTCTATAGCCCTTTTTGGCATAGTTTCAAATTGCTCTGCAGAATGGTTGGATCTTTTTACAATTCCACCAACAGTGGATTAGTGTCCCAGTTTTCCCACATGCCCTCTAAAATCCAATATTTTTCTTTTTGTTATATTTGCCACTCTGATAGGTTTCACAGCTCTTTATTAAATTTTATTTTTATTACATAATTATCTGAAAAGAATGCAATTAATATTTTTAATTTTTATCTTTGGTTGTGAAGTTTTATGTCCTAATACATTATCAGTTTTTGTGAAATTGTCATGTGTAGCTTAGAAAAAGGTATACTCCATTCTATTCCTGTTCAGTTTTCTCCAGAGGTCTATCATATCTAACTTTTATAAAATTCTATTCATCTCCTTAACTTCTTTCTTAGTTATTTTATAATTAGAGTCATCTAGCTCTGAGAGGGGAAATTAGAGGTGCCCCCTTACTATAGTTTTACTATCTATTTCCTCCTATACTTTATTTAAGTTTTCCTTTAAGGATTTGGATGCTATGCCATTTAGTGCATATATTTTTAGCATCGATTTAACTTTTTTCTATGATTCCTTTTAGCAAAATGTAGTTTCCCTGCTTATCCCATTTAATTAGGTCTCTTTTTATTTTTGCTTTGTCTGAAATCAACTTTGCTTGCTAACCTTACATTTTTTTATAAGCTGAAGCATTAATAGATTCTGTTCCAGCCCTTCATTTTAACTCTGTGTCTCTGTTTCAAGAGTTTTTCTTTTAAATAGCATATTGTTGGATTCTGGTTTCTAATCCATTCTGCTATCCACTTTCATTTTATGGATAAGTTTATCCTATTCACATTCACAGTTGTGATTACTAACTGTGCCTTTTCTTCCATTCTATTTTCTTCTATTTGTCCTTTTCTCCCTCTCTGTTTTTGTTCTGTCCCTCCTCTAAAGTCTCTTTTGCTTCTGATCACTGCCTTCTTTTTGGCAGCTAGGTAGTACAGTGGACAGAGTGTTTAGTCTAGAGTCAGGAATACTCATTTTCATAAGTTTAAGTCTGGCCTCAATCACTTACTATATGTGTGATTCTGGCCAAATCATTTAACCCTAATTGCCTTAGTTTCCTCATCTATAAAATGAGCCGGAGAAGGAAATGGCAAACCACTCCAGTATCTTTACCAAGAAAACCCTAAATGGAGTTAAAGAGTCAGGCATGACTAAAGTATAACTAAACAACAGCTGCCTTCTTTTATCTACCATCTCTTTTGTTATCCTCCCTTCTTTCTCTTATCCCTCTCCCTTCCTATGTCCCAGATGGGTAAGAATAGATATCTATTACCATTTAAGTAGGTATATAATTTCCACTCTTTGAACCAAATTAGATGTGTGTAAGGTTCAAGCATTGTCCACCCCCAACACTATTTTCACTTCCACTCTAAAAGCTCATCCTTGTGCTCCTCTTTAATGTGATATAATTTCCCCCATTCTTCCTCTCCCTTTTCCTTTCTCTCAAGCCAGCATTCTTTAGCCCCTATCCATTTTTTTTCTTTTTTTCTTTTTTTCTTTTTTTTTTTTTTTTTGGTGAGGCAATTGGGGTTAAGTGACTTGCCCAGGGTCACACAGCTAGTAAGTGTTAAGTGTCTGAGACCCGGATTTGAACTCAGGTCCTCCTGAATCCAGGGCCAGTGCTCTATCCACTGTGCCACCTAGCTGCCCCTCCCCTATCCATTTTTACAGCATCCCAGCATTATCAATTTCCTCACATACTCCTTTTCTATGTAGAATCCTTCTAATTGCCCGAATGATAAAGTTCTTAGAAGTTACTTGTATCTTGTATAGAGAAGTAAACAGCTTACCTTTATTGAGTCCTTTTTGATTTTTCTTTCATATTTGAATCTTCTATTTGAATGTCAGATTTTCTTGTCAAGTCTGGTTTTTTATCAAGAAAGCTTGAAAATCATCTATTTAATTGAATATCAATTTTTCTCTTGAAGGGAAAAACCCAGTTTTGCTGGGTAAATTGTTCTTGGTTATAATCCCAGTTCTTTTGCTTTCCAGAATATCATATCCTAAGCCCTCTGCTCCTTTACTAAATCTTGTGTAGTACTGAATGTGGCAAGTATTTTCCCTTTGACCTGAGAACTCTCGATTTTCACTATGATATTCCTGGGAGTTATCATTTTGGGATCACTTTAATGTGGTGATGAGTGAATTCTTTCGATTTCTGTTTTACCATCTGGTTCTAGGATTTTATAAAAGTTTTCTTGAAATATGATGTCTTGGAGCTTTCTTTTTTAATTATAAAAAGTTTTTTATTATTTTCCAGTTACATGTAGAGATAGTTTTCAACATTTGTTTTTATAAGATTTCTAGTTTCAAATTTTTCTCCCTTCCTCCCCTCCCTAACCCCTCCCCAAGATAGCAAGTAATCTGATATAGGTTATATATGTACAATCACACTAAACAAATTTCTACAAAAAGGAAAAACCTCAAAAAAGAAAAACAACAGCACCAAAAATGAAAGAAATGGTATGGTTCAATCTGCATCCATATTCCACAGTTCTTATTTTTCTGGATTTGGAGAGCATTTTCCATCATGAGTCCTTTGTAACTATCTTGTACATTGTATTGCTGAGAAGAATCAAGTCTATCACAGTTGATCAACACGCAATGTTGTTGATACTGTGTATAATGTTCTCCTGGTTCTCCTCATCTCACTCATCATCAGTTTATGCAAGTCCTTCCAGGTTTCTCTGAAATATGCCTGCTCATTTTTTCTTACAGCACAATAGTATCCCATTATATTCATATACCACAACTTGTTCAGGCATTCCCCAATTGATGGGCAACCCCTTAGTTTCCAATTCCTTGCCACCACAAAAAGAGCAGCTATAAATATTTTTGTACATGTGGATCCTTTTCCCTTTTTTATGATCTCTTTGGGAAAAAGACCCAAAAGTGGTATTGCTGGGTCAAAGGGTATGAAAAGCTTTATAGCCCTTTGGGCATAATTCCAAACTGCTCTCTAGAATGGTTGGATCAGTTCACAGCTCCACCAACATTGCATTAGTGTCCCTTTTTTTCCAAAGCTTCTCCAATATTTATTATTTTCATTTTTTGTCATATTAGCCAATTTGATAGTTGTCAGGTGGTACCTCAGAGTTTTTTTAATTTGCATTTCTCTAATCGATAGTGATTTAGAGCATTTTTTCATGTGGCAATAGATAGCTTTGATTTCTTCATCAGAAAACTGCCTGTTCATATCCTTTGACCATTTCTCAATTGGGGAATGACTTGGATTCTTATAAATTTTATTTAGTTCCTGATATATTTTAGAAATAAGGCCTTTATCAGAAGTACTGTCCATAAAAAAATTGTTTCCCAGCTTTCAGCCCCCCTTCTAATTTTGGATGCATTGCTTCTGTTTGTACAAAACCTTTTAAATTTAATGTAATCAAAATCATCCATTTTTCATTTCATAATATTCTCTATCTCTTGTTTGGTCATAAACTGTTCAGTAGAACAGTTTAAATGATGATGATAATGTAAGGAGAAACAACTTTGAAGATCTTAGCACTCTAATCAAAGCACTTATCATGACTTCTAAAGTGTGTCAAGGAAACGTATGTATGTATATATATATATGTGTGTGTGTGTATATATATATATACACACACATACACATTTACATGTATGTGTATGTGTGTGTGTGTGTGTGTGTGTGTCCCTCTTGGCAGAGACATCATGGTGTAGAGGTATGTAATGGAATATATATTCTCAGACATGACCACTATGTTAATTTGTTTTGCTCTAATATTTTATAAGAGAAGGCTTGTGCTTGGTAGGGGGAAGGAGTAGGACAAGGTGTGTAGAAAAACGAAAAGTCAAGCATAAGGGGGTGAAAATAGAATAGTATTTTTTACCTTGTTAAATGTAAAATCTATTTCTTTTAAAAACTATATAGTGCATATATATATATATAAACAGAAGTTCACAATTTCTCATAGTCATCTTCTTTATTTCTTGAAGTTTCTGTGTTGATTAATTTCAAATAATTTTTTAAAAAAATATTGTTATAATTGCATTTTATCTACTTATCCCATAGAGTTGTCATGAAAAATAGACTTTCAGCTATAAAGCATGATAGAAATGTGAGTTGTACTCTGTGCTGATATTCATCAATAATATAGTGTTGATATTATATACCTATGCATGTATTTATATGTACATATTTTTGTAGTGCCTGTGATTTCTTTAGTGTAGGGAACTCCATCTACCAAACAAATCAGCAACTCCTCTATAAGCTATAGTCTTAGAGAGTTACTTCAAACACTGAGAGGTTAAAGGACATATCCAGGGTCACATAGCCAGTTTGTGTTAGATGAAGACATGAACCATACGTATTGATTACAAGCTTAGTTCCCTCTCCATTATGTTACAGTTTCTCTGTTAATATTAAAGCATAAATAATAATATATGACTTGATTAACAATTGAAGGAAAGCATAATAATATAATACAATCTCTTAGTATGTATGCGTCATTGACAATCTTAGGCAATAAGACTGACCAAAAAAATGTTGTGAGAAAAACTCTTTGCAAACCTGAAGTTACTATAAGATTAAGAATTATTACTTTTATTATTTTTCCCATTATTGTTATTATTACCATTTAACCTACTTTCTCCTTATGGGCTATTATGGGGGATAACATCTGCATTCAAATACTGTGTGTGATCAATGAAAAGATATTCAAAGTGTTATCTGAAATATTATCTACAATTCTTCATGTTTCCATTCTTAAGAATGCTAATTGATCCAGTTTATATGCAAAGTAAACACCCCACCCCACTTCCCCCACCATTTCTGCATCCACTCTGTTATATCTTATATGAGAATAAGTCAATAAAATTAGGGACCATATTTCCAATGGAGAGTATATTATTACATATTGTCTATCACCTATATGAGACCTTCTTTTCTTTTTCTTCTGTAACATGCTCAGTATTTATTTATTTTTTTACTGTATATATCTCCTATTACATACATACGATGGTATAGCCAAGAATATCTCAGGAAGAATGTGGCTTTTGCTAGCTATGTCCTATCAATCAATTTATTTGTGTAGCATAAAATTGCCATTTTTCTGAATTGAAGCAGGAGAAAGCCTTACATAATGTAATGCTTTTTTGATATACTCTGACATATACATTATGTAACGGGATTTTTCTTTGCCATACTTCAGAATATAATAGAGGTATGCTTTTTAAAGTCAGCAACATCAGCAGAAATAAGATTTTTAAAATGAAGCTACTAGGAGGGCAGAATTCTAACCCTTACAACTATGAAGTTTGTTTATTATACATGAGTTAGAAGTATTTTTAACTAAATGATTAAGTTTCACTGATCATGTAAAAAGAATATTATCAGGCAATAAGAAAAGAATATATGGAAAAGAAAATTTCTCTGGATGCTTTAAACAGCTTTTGAAATATAAACTTTAAGAGTATTTGGACAAAATGTTTACAATTTTAACAAAGAGATCGAAGCCCACTTTTAAGATCCCAGGGTAGTAAAGAGGCACACAAGTATTTGCATTTGTTTAACTATCTCAGAAAAATGAATTTTCAGTTACTGCTATAGGAATGCAAGTTGCACTTCTGGGCCCAGAAAATGAAGGTCCCTTAAAGTGCATCGCAATAGCATATCTAGAGCTGGTGAACTGAATGTGTCCATTCTAGAGTCCATCATCTTTCTTTTTTAATTTGCTGAACCTTTCTGTAAAGCCTAGAATTTGAGTTTGTATGTCACAAGTGTCATGTGAACTGATCACTTAAGGAAGGAAGTGCTGTCACTCCCCCACCCATTCTGTTGTTCCTTGCTGCATTATAGGATCACTTATTAAGAGCAGAAGGGACACTGGAAGACATACAGTAAGTTCATCCTTCCTTCATTTTACAGATAAGGAATTGGAGCCTAATGTCATTTTGCCCAGGGTTTCACATTTAGCAACAAGTAAATCCAAATGCAGGTTCTCTTACTCAATCCAATCTGTACCAAAATATACTTCTGACTTGTCACCATTGTCATGACACCTGTTATCTATTTCTAGTGTGAATTTCCCTGTTTCTTTTTTTTTTTAATAATGTAAAGAGTATCCTAAATCTATAGGCATTACTTTAGTTTCAACTTCTATGACTAGAAGACTTGTAGGAAGATCATTATCAGCCCCATTGTCTCCTCTCAAGTGTTGTAGAAAGTGTGTTTACCATAGTTTCAGAAGACCCGAGTTCTAATTCTCGGTTTGCCACTTACTGCCTGTTTGACCTTGAGCAATTTTTCTCATTTGCTGTCACTGATAGTTTCCTTAGTCTTAAAATTAAAAGATTGGACCAGTGATCTATAAGGCTTCTTCCAGCTCTAAATTTATGATCCTAACTTGCTAAATTGGACTCTACAACATTTCTAGTTTCCATAGAGTTAATAATATTAAAATGAGATAACATATTTAAAGCACTTTTTAAAAAAAACCTTAAGGTGCCATATAAATGAAAGGTATTATCATCCTCATATTAATGATTATTAATTATAGCACTTGGGGCAGCTAGGTGGTACAGAGGATAGAGCACTGGCCCTGGAGTCAGGAGGACCTGAGTTCAAATCCAGCCTCAGACACTTGACACTTACTAGCTGGGTGACCCTGGGCAAGTCACTTAACCCCAATTGCTTCACACACATGCAAAAAAATTATTGTACTCACATGATATGTACATGATAACCATTGATGACTATGGGTCTTATAGACTATTTTTTGATAAACTCAAAATACTTTTTTGGTAAGTACATATATGAAGAATCATGCCTCCCCTTTAGTACAAGATTGTGGTAAGAGGAGTAGAACATGACATGTTGGCCATAGCATGTCATCATGAACTCTTCTAAGGCACAGACTGTGTTCTCCAAAGGACACAACAGATTATCCATAAACAGATATGAAAGATGGAAGAACCAGGATCCCAAATATTAACTCTTCTTTCCATATTTCAGAAAGAAGTCCAAAGATAATACCATATGAAATATGCTGTTACTTCTATATAAAATGAAAAAATATTTGCCTTATTATAATTTGCCATCTTGTTAGAAGATGAGAGGATATTAACAGGTCACAAGTTTCAAGTCCAGGATTTCCAGACTACCAATTATAAAATTATTTTTAAGTACTCTACTTCTAAGAGCTTCTAAATGAAATCTTATCAAAAAGAATAAAAATATTCAAATGAAAACACCATACCATTTGTTATACTTGTTTTCATATTAAAAATAGTCTCTGTATCTACAGAACATGACAAGTCTACTAATAATCTAACACTTTTATTGTCCATATTTTATTATTTGGTTAATGGGCTGATTTAAATAATTGTTCAGAACTGATTTCATAGTTCTGATGACTTGGTATTACCAACCCATCACACTGCAGGCCCTATTGATTGGGACCCTGTAAAACACATGTGCCACCTTAAAACTCAGGAATAATGATGTTATCTGATAAACTACCGAAAGCAAGCACCTATGATTTAGGGTAAAACGGACCACCCTCCAAAGCACTATTCAGGAAACAAGCTATCATGCTGAGATTTTTTTTTGACTTTGCATGGAAAAGCACAACTTGATGAACTCAAAATGGCTTAGTGTATAGTAAATCAGATATTTCTGCAATTATATAAGAAGCCCTGATATGTTTTCCCCATAGAGAAACTTGTGGAGGCAAATCCACTATCTTACATTTAGAGAAGCAAAGATTCTCTGGGAACTATGAATCTAAATAAGTTTCAGTCTAAAAGAGAGTTTTATTGCAGATTGATAATCCCCTCAGTTTATAATAAAAGTGCTGACACAGCCTTAGCTAGGGCATAACAAATGCAAGGCTATAATGTTTTCTTGTCAAAAATTCCCGTTTATTACCAACGCCCTAACAGATGTGCTTTACTGCCGTTAGATTTTCCCCCCAAAAGTTAATTGCTTGTCTATCAAAAAGATAAACATCTTGTTTGTAGGCTTTGGGATATTACGTGTGAAGAAGAAAACACCCTAGAAATATGTAGTGTCCGAAATTCATTTGATGTAAGCACTAGCATACTTTCCTCAAAACCATCAGGCAGACTAATGGAAAGAAACAACCACATCTCTCCAAGTGTTGGCAACACATTTATATGGGAGAAGTGATGGTTTGGTGAAATCAAATAGGATTACTTGAATACAATTTTAATTATTAGTAACTCAAAGCCCCCATTTTTTAAAAAGAAAGAGTTTAAATTCTTGAATTCATAGAATTTTCAAGCTGGAAGAGATTTTTGAGATTCCCCCTCGCAATTTTACTAAGAGGAAACTGAGGCACAAATAAGCTATATGATAATATCTCATATTTATGCAACTCTTTAAACTTTACCAAGAGGGGCAGCTAGATGGTGCAGTGGATAGGGCACTGGCCCTGGAGTCAGGAGAACTTGAGTTCAAATCCTGCCTCAGACACTTAACACTTAGTAGCTGTGTGACCTTGGACAAGTCACTTAACCCTCATTGGCCAACCAAAAAATTTTTTTTAATATTAAAAAAAATAAACTTTACCAAGAGCTTTCCACAAAAAACAAAACAAAACAAAACAAAACAAACAAACAAGCAAAAACAAGTGGAGGTCTTGTTGCAAATATTGTCACCCATTGTATGATGATGAGACTGGAGCTGAGAGACATTAATAGCTTAGTATCAGGGGTTGACTTCATAATCGATATCCTTACCTCTGAATCGAGAATTTATTTGATCAAAGGCACCCAAGACATGGGTCAGAACCTGGATCTCTTGATTCTTAGTCCGTTTTTCTTTGTACTACACCTGGTTATACTTTATCATTATTGAAATAAGAAAAACAGTAGCAGATCTTAGTTCAATTCAGTCTTAGTCCTGACAATTGTGTGGGTCTCATAAAATGAAGGATTTGGACTACAGGTAGAAAGTCCCTTCTAGCTCTAAATTCTATGGTCCTATAGACATATATTAAATACCTATCATTTACTGGATTGGATATTATTTGAGGTAGGGAGTGATGGGAACAAAGAAGAAATTTAGACAAAGTTCATTAAGAAATTCTGAGAAAGGAAAAAATACTTAAATCTTGGAGAGTGGTAGTGCAGGGGATATCACTACAGATAGGACCTGGACTGAACTGTGAAAGAAGATAAGAATTCTGGGGAAAGCAAACATGAAAATATGCATTTCAGTTTTGGGGTGGGTGGTATTACATTTGGCCTTCCATATTTATGGAGGTGAGAAACACTATATTATATTCAGTTAATACACAAGTTAGCTATTAATGTTAAGTATTTAAACAGTTTGAAAGAAGAGTAGGTCAGAACCATATTGTGGAAGTTTTAAAAGTTGAGCTGTTAGTAATTTATTATACAGTATCTAGGCTCCTATAAGTTCCATTACTATATCAGGCTATCTTCATTCTGATATCTAGTAGACATTTGGGTAGTCTTTGCTTACTTTGAGTTGTAGTATAATCAGGGAATATAAATTTATTTGAATATTAATTTGAGCAAAACATAATTAGGAAGTTAACTCTGCTGTCAAAAGTATCAGGTGATCTGCTCTAAAATCAAATGTGATTTGACTTGAAAATTTTACGATAATAACCAGAATTTGTATCATGATTTCAAAAAAATTATAGGCTATTTCCTAGTTAGTATCTTATTTTGTTCTCTGTGTGAGTTTGGTACTGAAGGAATTAAAATTTTTGTGAAAATTAGAGAACAGAGAAGTTAATTGTTAGAGAACCCTAGAATTTGAATTGAGAGTGACCAAATTTTGAATCCTACTTATGTCTTTTGCTTAGCTATGTGACCATGGACAGGTCACTTAACTTCTTGAAGACTTGCTTTCCTCATTTATAAATTAATGTTAATAATACCTGTAGGGGCAGCTAGGTGGCACAGTGGAAAAAACACCAGCCCTGGATTCAGGAGGACCTGAGTTCAAATCCGGCCTCAGACACTTGACACTTACTAGCTGTGTGACCCTGGTCAAGTCACTTAACCCCCATTGCCCCGTAATAATAATAATAATAATAATAATAATAATAATAATAATAATAATAATACCTGTAGTACTTTGCTCATTAGAGTTGTTAAGTGTCAATTGAAATCATTCACACAAAGAACTTTGCCAACCTTAACTTGCTACATAAATGTTACCTTCATTATTATCATCATTGCTATCTTTTTCTCGTTGTTTTTGATGTTATTCAGATAGAAGAGGTGAGAGAAAAAGTCACTTTTCTGCTTTTATTCTTTTATATTTAATGTTCTATAAACAATTGCATAGGTGGGTAAAATGACTACTTCTTTTAACTGAATAAGATCATCAGGATTTAAACTTATCTTCTATAGAATCACTTAAAGCATCATCTGGTTAATTCCAGTAAGACATAGACTGAATAGGATGGCATCTGCCTTATTCTGTTTCCAGGTGATTTCATCTTAGGTTATTATCTCCCCCACCCAGGGCAATGAGGGTTAAGTGACTTGCCCAGGGTCACACAGCTAGTAAGTGTCAAGTGTCTGAGGCTGGATTTGAACTCAGGTCCTCCTGAATCCAAGGTCAGTGCTTTATCCACTGTGCCACCTAGCTGCCCCAGGTCATTATCTTTTGAAAGCTTTTGATTCTGTGCAGTTTGGAAATTATGAGTTATTTGGTATGGCAACTTCCATTAAAAATATTATAAAAATTTTGTGGATATCTGACATCCAGATTGTGGGAAATAATTCTATTTTTAATGAAGTTCTAGTTCCAATATGATTTTTTTAATGACTGAGGATATATATATATATATGTTTTTAGTTGTAGTATGAAGATTTGTCATCTGTTAGTTTAAAAAGGATTTTGAACTTCTGGTGTAAAATATTAGCCACTTCATTATGTCTTTCTTGGCATCTGGTATATCTGCTAAATCTTAGTAACCTGCAATGATAAGACCTAGTTTCCATCATTTCATTGCATAATCTCCAGACTCCTAAAGAATAGCTTCCTATAACTTTTTGTGACAATGACTGGATCCTTAATCATTATCATATAAGCTTTCAATTCTAAAATCAAAAATTCTAAAATCAGTAATTTGTTTCATGCTTACTTGTTGATGTTTCCTTGTTTTCATATAAATGTTCCTTATGGTGCATCATTTGATTTAACTCATGAGGCTTAACCATTTCATAGGTTACATGAAGGGGGAAGTCACTTTCACTAATGGCATCTACTTTCTGTGAGGAAGAACAGTCTTTTTGGTCCAAAAGAATATCTGTAAAATGTCTTTTATTATCTGCTCTGAAAACTTCTATTAAACCTTTTCTTTCTATTTGAACAAAAATGTGTGACTTTTTCTATAGCTAAGTTGAAGTGATACACCTGGTGTTTCCTTAATACTGCACCATCTGTTTGCACACCTTCTGTATCCATTGTCATCTATTTTATCATGCCAAAAAAAAAAAGTGTTGACTGGTATTGGGTTTTACTTTTTGTGTGTACCTTTGCTTTTTAGTTGTATTCCTTACATTCAGTCAATTGTGGACTTTTTAAATTCAGTTCTTCCATTGTCTTTCATTTTACTGGATTTAGTCCATTCATAGTTAAAGTTTTGAGAGTTTGTAATGTTTTTTTTCTCCATTAGTTTATTTTTAATATTGATTTGTTTCAGATTTATGTTTTATGTTTCCTTTTTGTCTCTGTAATTAGTTTTGTTTAAACTACTATGATTACAACTTTCTTCCCACAAGTTCTCCTCCCTCACCCTGTTCCATTTAACTACCATTTCCCTAGATTTGGGGTTTCACTTTTTTTCTTTTATTTATTCAGATGTCTGTTTCTTCCCTTTTTTCTTTCTTTTTCCTTCTTTGTTATACAGTTAGTTCAGGGATTTTCCCTTTTCTCCCCTCCAAATTATATATTTTTTTCTGCTCCATTTTAAAGAAGTTTTTCTTTGCAGTATTCTCTTTTTATTTAATATCATTTTTTCCAGTCTATTCTGAAATTTTGTTACCTGTTTAGTGGATCATACACTTATTTATTTTTTCCTTAGTTTCTCTGTAATCTTCATGAAATTTGGACTTCTGAAGTACTGGATTTGAGCTCTTTTTTTCTAACAGTTTCATATATTACTACATTTATAGGTCTTGCTTTATCAACTTTTTTTTTTCTGCTGCTGTGCCTCATTCCTCAATGTACTAATTCATGAATAAAGCAGTTTTGGACAGAAGCAACACCATCTGGCAGATATACTGCATCCCTAATCGTGTGGTTCAGGCCTGTCCCCTGCTCCCCCAATGATTATTTTCTTCCAAAAACCATGACGTATCATCTTTTAGTCCATTCTCCCCCAAGCTACTCCCAGGAGTTCCCACATCCTTTTTCTTCAGCTATGATACAGTGTCTTGGACCATGAAACCACAATATTCAGAGAAGGTTGCTTTCCAATGTGCCTGCAACTACCAGATTTAACTCATCCTAAGGTTTCCATTTGCTGTTAGAGTTGTTTACCTCTTCTTCAGTGGAAGCTCTTAAGCATCCTCACCACACTGGAGTGATTCTCCCCCACCTCACTTTCAGTCTTTCAGATTCGATCTTTCTATTCTGTTAGCACTCCTTTTCAACTCTACCTCCTCCCTTCCATAGACACGTTTTGCAGAGAGACTTTAGGAATAATATTCCATTTACTTTTTACCTACAAATTGAGTACCAATGCCTCCACTCTAATTTCTCCTCATATTTATGTGCCATCATATTCTGATATTCTATCCCCAAAATACATTGACTTATTTGTAGATGTGGTGGGTTTTTTGTTTATTTGTTTCTTTATTTTGACCCATGGTGTTTTAGTTCTGGTCCTCTGTGTCCATTTATCCTGTTTCTTTAAATTATCTTTATATATGTATCAAAGTGTGTTCTTTGTTATACTTTAATGATCCCTCTTGGTATTTTTAAACCCCTTCCTTCCATCATTCTTTCTCCTTTTCTTTTAAAAAGGATTCTAAAAAGATTCTAAATTTGTGGTAATTAGTTTTATTATTTATTCTCTCATCGGTAGGTATATTTATTTACTTTCTGTTCATTTTTCATTAGGAATGTTTTCAAGACAAGTATTCTACTCACATCTGTTGTTGTTGCTTAAGTTTTATTGATATGTTTTGTTTTTATATTACAAACATGTGGAAATTACTCCTAATTCATGAGAGGTCTTGGGTAACAAAGTAAAACAGTTAAGTAAAAGTGATATCTGAAAGTGACCTCAACATTTCACATCCATAGCAACCTCTATGTCTATTTTTTTAAATTGCAGAAATATATTTTCTCTCCTTCCCACCTTGAACCCCATTGAGTAAACAACAAATCTCTGGTAATAAACATGCACAATCAAGAAAAACAAATTTCTTCAGTGTACATATGTATGCATGCATGTGTGTATGTATGTGTGTGTATGCGTATATTGTGAGAAAATAATTATTAATAGTGGATTCCTAGGAGAAACCCAGATATTAGTTTTAGCTGCTCTTTCCCCTTCACCAGAAACCAGCCTGGGATGAGTCCTCATGTGAACAAAAGGAATGCAGATTGATTCTTTTGATTAGCTAGGGGAAGAAGTACACCTAGATAATTGGAATTTGATCTCTAGACCACCCCCCAAGTCATGTCAATCAAAGGAGCTGAATGATGCTAACCAATTAGCTTAGATCATTGTATGGTGACCTGCTTCTACCAAAAACAGGATAAAAAGACTGGGCCATGAGGACCTTGCTCCTCTTCTTCTGTGGGCTCTTTTTAACTCTTCACATGCCCTCTCCTTGCCCTCTTGGCTCAATACACTGGGTATGTAATTGTTTAGGCCTGTAAGCCTGTAACTAGTGGGGAAGTCAGGGAGACACACGGTCAATACTTTAATAATATGTGATATTCATTAATAATAAATGCTTACTGCCAAAACTGGTGCAATAGCCATTAATATATAATTTAGTAATATTTTAGAAAACCCCACCTAGTCCCTCCAGAATTTGAATAACACATAATGGATGTATATTTTGAAAATCTGAATGGTCAGGGTATTGATCATAGTTATTACAGCTTTCAAAGTTGTTTCTCTATGCGGTTTTATTATAATTATATAAATTGTTCTGTTTCTGATCATTTCATTCTTCATCAGTTTATAAAAAGTCCTCAAGATTACTCATTTTATAACACTAATATTATAGTGTAAATTATTTTTTAAGTGCAGCCTACTTCATTCTGCATAAGTTCTTGTAAGTCTTTCAATGTTTTTTCTGAAATCATCTGTTTCTATATTTCTTACAGCACAGTAGTAATCTATCACAGTAATCTACCACATGTTATCAAGCCATTCATTCTTCAGCTGATGGGCATCCTCTTAGTTTCCAGGGTGTTTTGCCACCACAAAAAGAGATTCTATAAGTATTTTATGCATACAGGGCCTTTTATTCCTTCTATGATATCATAACTTATTCAGTGCCATACCAATGAGACTATTGAAGGATTACTTTCTAGAACAAAAAAATATATAGTAACAGGATTCATATAAGGAAAAGAAAGGTTAAGAATCTCAAGGAAAATAATGAAGAGAAATGAAGAGAGTTTATAACAGTGCCAGATCTCAAACCATACTAGAGAGCAGTAATTATTGAAACAATTTAATACTGGTTAAAGAATCAAAGACTAATCAGTGGAACAGATTTGGTACACACCATAGAGAAGCAAATGAACCTAATTGCTTAGTGTTTGATAGATACAATTACCTTAGCTACTGGGATATTAATTTATTATATGATTCTTTTTTAAAAAAACTACTGGAAAAATTGGAGAGAACAGAATAAATTACACCAACTCCACATACCTCTTATAAGGATAAAATCCAAATGGGCACATGTCTTAGAGATAAAAAGTCACATCATAAACAAATTAGAGAAACATGAAAAAATACCTATCAAATCTAGACTGGAGAAAAGTTCATGACCAAACAAGAGAAAAAGGTGATCACAGAAGAAAAATTACTTTGATTACATAAAACTAAAGAGTTTTTACACAAACAAATCTAATAAGGCAAAAATTAAAAGAGAAACAATTAACTGGGGAAAATCTTTGTGGCAAGTTTATCTAATGTAAGTCTCATTTCCAAGATATTTAAGGAATGAATTCAAATTTATATGAATAAGAGCCATTCTCCAACCGATAAATGGTTTAAGGTCATGAACAGATAGATCTTGAGGGAATGGATTTAGTCTATTTATAGACATTTTCAAATATGCTCTAAATCAGTAGTAACTAAAGAAATGCAAGGTAAAACAATTCTGAGATTCTACTTCATACTCAGAATATTTGTAAAGATGACAAAAAAAGGTATATGATAAATGTTATAGGGGCTGTGGGGGAAAATAGTTTATGGATGCACTGTTGGCAGACCATAGCTATGGATATAACCATTATGGAAAACTGTTTGGAATTATACACAAAAATTTACTAAACAATGAGTCCATTTTGAGTCAGCTATACCACTGCTAGACACATAGCCAATTATTTATTGTTATTTTTGCAGCAATGTATCAAATCCCTCTCTTTTGTTGAATTTGCATCTTTTTCATTGATGATCAGGCTTAGGTCTGCAGGAGGTGTACTTTGTACTCCAACTTGAGCTCCTTTGCTTGTCAGAATACATTGTTCTGTTACCTTCAGTAATTTGTCCTTGTGGACTAATTGTCATTTTTATTTCTTTTTTGTCATTATTTGAAGGTTTTTCTTCTTTTCTCTTTTAAAATTTGATGTTTGTTATTGAAAATACTAAATTTATCTATTTTTAACTTTTTTTGGAGAAAAATCTTTGGATCTTTATTTAAGTTTTGCTGTTTGTATTACGAAGTCATTTTCTTATATTCAAGAGACATTTTTCTTATATTATTTCCTCCTTTATGGTGATTAAGATTTTTCATTTGTCACATTCTTCTGGGAAATTGGCAATCCTTAATTTATCTCTTTAACTCTTTGCATTCCTATCTTCAGTATCAGTTCTTTTGCAGTGTGTGTGTGTGTGTGTGTGTGTGTGTGTGTGTGTGTGTGTGTGTGTGTAGGGGGTGTGGGTGTATGGTTTTATTTCTTTTTACATTGTTGTCTTTTCATTCTCTTCTGCCATGTTTTCCTTCATTTCAGTACTTTGTCACTCCAAGTCTTTTAAATCTGTCTTTCGCTTGAAAGAGACTCTCCATCATGGACTCAACTTTCCCTAATTGGTGAATTGTTTTTAAATTCTTTATTGAAAGATCTAATTTCTCATCTATAACAAAAACTAAAATGGATCATTTCAGTTATGTTGAATTGAAAACCTTCTATATACACACAATGCATTCAGTATAAGAAGGAAAGTGGTAAAAAAAAAAAACTTTTGTAAGTGTTTGATATATGAGATTTATTGGCAAATAATAGAAGCATATAAGGCCAAAAGCAGTTTTCTGATGAGTGGTCAAAGGCAATGAATCAAATATTCTCAAAATAAGAATTGCAAACTGTTAACAATCATATGTAACAATGTTCTAGACAAATAATAAAAAAGGCTCAACAAAATATCTTTGATTTTTCTTTCACCTCAAATTCAGCAATTGGTGACAAAAACAGGTGATAAAAGATGAGAATAATCAATGCTAGAATGGATTTAAAGTTTGGTGAAACCATTTGAGGCTTAAATTTTTCTCCCTGGAATATTCCACATTTGATATTAATTTCTCATGCTATTATATTGGTAGCATAGAGAAAAGTTCTTAGATATTTTTTTTAATGTTGTCTTTTTAGTAAAGAATAGTTTGCCATGTAAATGCCTAATACTTTGTCATTCTCCTTATAGTTAGATAGTTGGGTGACTAGGTGGCACATTGGATAGAGCACTGACCCTGGAGTTAGGAAGATCCTAGTTCACATCTGACCTCACATACTTGACACTACTAGCTGTGTGACCCGGGGTAAGTCACAATCCTATTTCCTCAAACATCTGAAGCCTTCTCCATTAGTCCTGATATCTATCTTGCCACTGGACCCAGAGGATTCTGAAGGAGAGAGTGAGGCTGGTGACTTTGTACAGCCCTCCCTCACTTAAATCCAATTCACTGCAAGTCATGACATTACCTCCCCATATCATGGTCTTCTTAAGAATGAAGGACAGGGGGAAGCTAGGTGGCACAGTGGATAGAGCACCGGCCCTGGATTCAGGAGGACCTGATTTCAAATCCAGCCTCAGACACTTAGCACTTACTAGCTGTGTGACTCTGTGCAAGTCACTTAACCCCAATTGCCCCACAAAAAAAAAAAAAAGAATGAAGGACAACAATAATAGTTAAATAGGTTTTATATATTTGTAGTAAATGACTAAGGAATGAATATGGAATTCAGTGAAAAACTTTTTGATAACCAGTGAAGGAAATATAAACATTAATGCGCTTTGGAGCAATTGACTAAGAGTTGAAGTAACTTTTTATACCCCCCGGAACTTTTTATCATGTCCCTTTTGTTCATCAGCCAATATATAATTTTCTTATGTTTAGAATTTTGGGGGGTGATACAGCATGCAAATGCTGTCCATGAAATTTTAAACACATAATTGGACTATATGTATATATATAAATATTACTGGCCTTCTTATATTTAGTATTTTAAATATATTAATTACTTCCTTGATATAGATGAGGTCAAGTCTGTATCAGAGAGGAAGCTGCAAAGGTGATTTGAAAATAGTGTGCTACTGCAAAATGTTTGAACAAATAATAATAGATTGTATCCTTATCTTCTGCTTTCCAGTTTTGTGGAAAAATTAGCGTTTCAGTCATCTTCCTTGATCAAACCATTCTGTCATTCATTATTAAAGGTACACAAGCTTTCTGTTTTGTTTTATTCAACTTATGTTTTCATTGCTATAGACTTTTTGTGACCATTAAAATTTTCTATCTTCTTTCTTGGGAAATTTTCCTTCTCTCCTCTGATATTTTCTTCTGAAGCCTATGTAGTAAAGATTTCAGTTGATGTTGAATTGTTTGTTTTGGTTTTGGTGTTACTTTGATTCCTTGTATCACCTTAACCTTTTAGTTTTTACTTTCAGTTGTTGATTTAGTATCAAGAAATTCTCGTATATTTTTTCTTCTGAATTCTATTCTGCACTTTTCTTTTTGTTGCCTTATCTCTTATATATGGCATTTATGTTTTCTACCATGAGCTCTAGGTGGATATTTGTTTAATCTTCCAGGAATCTTCAATAGCTCTCTCAAGTCACTTTTGCTAGTCTAGTAATTTATGATTAGGAATATTCTGATACAGCTCCTATGATCCTTACCATTGTAGGAGCTGTAGTAGATATTATTGTGTGTAGGTCTTGAAAAAGCTTTTGCAATAATCTTCAAGTATTGTGCAAGAAAACATTTATTCATGACTTTTACAGCAAATACTAGCTTTTTAAAAAAAATTAAACTTAATTGTGCTCTGAGAACTTCTGTCTATCCTTTTCCTCCTTTCTGATGAGGAGAGCTGCTTTAGATAAAGGGTCCCATATTTTATTAAGATTTTTTAGGATATTTTCTCTATTGATACAGAAGCTCTCAATGGAGAGGGCTCTTTTTTGCTTCTTACTCATTATTGCAGCTTATTTATTTATTCTTTAAGTTGAGGTCTGCTCTGGGGGCACCAGGGTCCCTGTTTTGGGCTTCTTGTGCAGGTGTATAGGTGCTGTGTGACCGGGCTTTTACTCTGAGGCCTTTATGGTGTGTGGAGATCCCCTGCCCTGCACTTCCTGTCTGATTGTGCTCGGCCAGCCAGGCGCCAGACCCCGGCGTCTGATCCCGCCGTTCGTGGCCCTCTCAGCCGGTGCAGGTAGGTTTTTCCACTGTCCTTCTTGGCCACCAGATTTTTGAACCAGGTTCCGGGAGCCTCAGTTGTTCGGCTGTGGCCCGCAGCTCCTGCTGACTTGCCCCGACCCCCTCGGCGCTGGGTTGCTGCCCTGCGCTGGGCCTCCCTTTTGCCTGAGTCAGACCGACCTTTTCCTGAAGTCTTCTAAATTATCTCTGGTTGGAGGACTGTGTCTCTCTGTCTCTTTGCAGGTTCTGTAGTTTCAGAATCTGTCCAGAGGCTTGATTTAATGTTCGTTTTGAGGGAACAGAAGGAGAGCTCAGGCAGCTTGCTGCTTCCTCTCCGCCATCTTGGCTCCGCCCCCCCAGGATATTTTCTCAATTTATTATTGTTCATTTTATGGTTTTAAAGTATGTGTTATATAAAAAAAAACTTGTATTGCATAGGTGTTAATTGTTATAAACATCTTTCCCATTGAATTTTTACTTCAGGAGGCAAGTCTCCTGACATATACAACTATAGCTTTCTCCTTGATAACTTTATGTTCTATATGTCTCACCTGAAAGTATTATTATTATTCTTACTATTGCTACTTCTACCTTTGATTTCCCAAAGTTAACTGCATAAATTACCCAGTTGGTAAACATTTATTAAGTGCCTACTATGTGCCAGACACTGTGCTAAACACTTGGAAAACAAAGAAAAATAAAAGTCAGTTGTGTGGGTGTTAAATTAGCCTCAGGCTCCCCTAGCAGAGCTGGCACCCCTCCCCCTCCATTTCAGCTGCAGGGAGGCCTCTGAGCTGGGCTAAACTGCGCAGACCAAAACCCCAAGCCCCAAGTGTGGCATAGCAAGGCCCTGTTTGCACAGCAGAAAGGCCCACAAAACCCTCAGGGACCCTGGGGTTTGCTTTGCCCAGTCCCAGTTGTGGGCTTGGAGACAGTACAAGGAAGATAGAGAAAGCTAGAGAGAGGAGACAGACAGAGGAAGGAGCAGTACAGAGTTAGGGGCTTTTCAGGGGTTCATTGCTAAGGTAGTGAGAGAGAAGTTAAAGAGTGAAGCACGGGGTTATTCAGTGGGGGCTTTTCTAGGGGAGGACGGCAGAGGACTAAGAGAAGAAGGAAGTTGATGAGAGAGAGAGAGACACACACACACACACACAGAGAGACAGAGAGAGAGAGAGAGAGAGAGAGAGAGAGAGAGAGAGAGAGACACACGCAGGGCTTCAGCGCAGCAGTACAGAGAGGAAAGTTAGACCATAAGGTGGGGCTCGACAAAGTGAAAGGGGCTTGGAATTGGAAGAAAAAAGCTGAGAAGTGAAAGCAAAGCAGGGGAGCTGGAGCAAGGAGAAAAAGAGTGAAAGTTGGAGAAAGCTGGAGCATACCCATAGGCAAGAGGCTGCAAAGGCCCCTATTATATTAAAAGCAGACAGGTTGTATAATTTGCATTTCTTAAACCTTATCTCTTACATTTATTTTTGATAAATAAATTCTGCTTTGATTATTTAATTAAGATGCTTCTAATCTTTTGCTTATCAATTTGGGAGGGGAGCAGTGTGGAGAAATTTTTTAAAGACCCTAATAAATTGGCTTTGGAAATTAATAGCAGTCAGCCAGCCATTCAAAAGTCCCCAGATTAGTCCTCCAGTTAGATAGCTGCCACCCCACCCCCCCCAGTAAATTAGGCCCAGCAGCTAGTCAGTTAAAATATCTTTACATTTGAATGGCAACTGTGGCAGGACTTACAGCCCAATTATAATTTTTCTAAAGTTATAATTTTTCATATAATCATAATTTTCATATAATTACAGTTCTATAATTTTTTCAGATTAGTTATATATAGTTAAAATATTTTTTTAACAATTGCTACTCTCAAGAAGCTCAATGTAATGGAGGAAACAATATGAAAATAACTATGTGCAAACAAACTATGTATAGGATAAATTAGAAAAAATTCAACACAATGAAAACACTAAAGTTAAGAGGGATTGGGAAAGGCTTCCTGGATAAAGTGGGATTTTAGCTGGGAGGAAGGAAGCCACAGAAACCATGAGGTGAACATGAGAAGGAAGAATGGTGGAGCTAAGATTAGAATACATTTCTTGACTCCTAACCTGACTCTATTTTCTTTGTCACTTTAAATATAAATTACAAAAACAAAAACAGGGAGATAGCCTTGGGATATCTATGCTTAGCAAATAAATCTCTTTTAATACCCCTAAGAAGGTCTCACATAAGAAAAGAATAGGTGGAAATGATAGAGATATTACCATATTTTCAGTACTCTATACTTAATTTACCAGTGTATGTGAGTACTAAAAGTCATCATGGGTTCATAAATAGATGACCTTGAAGTCAGAAGGGCCTTGGTTCAAGTCACACCTCTAACATATATTTGCTGTATGGACCTTGCGTAAGTCATTTAAGCTCTCTTTGCTTTAGTCAACTCTAGAAATTGCCAACTTGCATTGGTAGAGTTTTCTAATTTGGAGATTCCCTAAACTAATAAAGTCACAAGTCTAGTCCCTCTGACTAGCCTATTTCCTTTTATACTTTTTCAGAAGGCAGTGGGGAAAAAACAAACAAACATATTACTAGGGTTTGGGTTAACTACTTTCTTTTATTGGGGACTTATAAATGCAACCATACTTCATATAAAACCTATTGATGTAGGTAAGCCTCCCCCCAAATTCCCAAGCTTCCTATAATACTATTTTCACTTTTATTATGTTGACACCAACACCTGTACACCAAACACATGACTATGGGCACGACGACTTGTTCTTTTGCTTTATTAATAGCCTCTAAGAATTAGTCAATTGTTATGCAATTAGTGACTGTTACAGCCAAGCACCATGCTAGTTGGCAGTCATACGAACACAAAACCAAAATCATCTCTGTCCTCAAGGAGCTTATGTTCTATGAAAGGGAAACAATGTATACCTAGAAACATACACAGAGTAATTATAAAACAGTTTCTGTGGGGGGGCACTAGTAAAGTTGAAAATGTTTCAGAAGTGATATGACCAGTGCTTGTACGGAATGATAGCTCCCTTATTCTTTTTTTTTTTTTTGTGAGGCAATTGGGGTAAAGTGACTTGCCCAGGGTCACACAGCTAGTAAGTGTGTAAAGTGTCTGAGGCTGGATTTGAATTCAGGTCCTCCTGAATCCAGGGCCGGTGCTCTATCCACTGCGCAACCTAGCTGCCCCTAGCTCCCTTATTCTTGACATTATAGCTTCATTATCTCAGCCTTAAGATTTCTCAAATGAGCATTTCATACTTTTCATTCAGAGAAAGGAAGGCAGACAGATGGAGAGACGGATGAACAGGTAGACCTAACAAAATTTTGAAGCAAGCAAAGCTCATCTTTAGTACATCTCGATACCTTCTCCCACCCAGATGCCCATCACCCCATGTTGCCCTTGGCTTCCCGAGATTTCTATTTCATTGTCTTCTAAACTGCCAATTCTAAAGGATATACTGGCTATTGGACCTATTGTTTTATCACTGTCCTTCCTTTTTCCTCCTCGTTTAAAACTGCTCTTAGCTAGTTGTCATGTTGAAATAATACCATAAATGACTGAAATAAATTAGTATATTATTCCTCCCTAGGACATTTTAAAAGTCAAATATGTAAATGTTTACTGTAATAGTTCAATTTCACTCATCAGCAAAACAAATATCAATGCATGCCCCTTCAATGACTTAAAATACTTAGTGTTTTATATAGCATTTTATAGTTACAGTGTTGTTTGTTGTATTTTATTTCACCCTATTGAGATATGTGATGCATTATACTATACAATACAGTACAACACGATAAATATTTATTACATACCTATTATGTGTCAAGCACTGTGATCACTGCTGGGGTTACAAATAAGAAATAGAAAGATATTTCTTGCCTTCAAGAAGCTTACATGGACACTGTTTAAAGGAGGAAGATAAACCACAAGAGGAAGCTGGAAAAGGGAAAAGAAGGGGAAAAGTAGGTACTTGCTCCAGGGACATGATGATGGTGTATTTCAATCTAAAGAGTGAAGCTGGTGGGAAACAAAATAACAATTTGACTGAATTTCTGAGGCTTCTTTACATGGAGGTTTGGGGAGGAGTTTTTTTCTCTGCCCTCCAGATCTCCAATCAGAGCAGAAGCAGCAACTAAGCATA
This sequence comes from Dromiciops gliroides, assembly GCF_019393635.1. Classification (NCBI taxonomy): domain Eukaryota; kingdom Metazoa; phylum Chordata; class Mammalia; order Microbiotheria; family Microbiotheriidae; genus Dromiciops; species Dromiciops gliroides. The sequence continues at coordinate 404,835,389 of NC_057864.1, read as the reverse complement.
CTGATGAGGTGTGTGTACCAAAGGTGATATAATCTTTGTGATGATTAGTTTCCTGGTGATGAGCTTTTTGGCAGGGGATGGATTAGAGGAGGAGAAGGAGGTAATGTTGGTGTTGATTCCAAAGAGTTAAACTAGTGTGAGATAAATTTCTCATTTTAAAGATAAGACTTAGAAAAATTAAATTATTTGCCCTAGGTTATACAGATTATACAGATAACAAGTAACAGAGTTGGGACTGGAACCCAGGTCTTTCTGTCTTCTAATCAATCCAACATACTGATTTCACTGCTAGCCACAATGCCTATTGCTTTCCTCATACAAATTAATGTGTTTAATTTCCAGTTTGCCATAGGGCCCTATATTTGGTTAGCTGATTTGATAAATTAATCTGTTCTCATAAGGTTAGTAGTTAGTAATGGGTTTGTTACCCTTCCCAGCATATTTTCATTTTAACAGGGACCTTCTAGAAATAATGTTTTATTCCCCCCTCCAAAGTAAGATTAATAGGTAATGTTTCAGAAAACCTTGAAATTATACTACCTACTTGTAAGCCTATACTTAAGGCCATCCCTGTTCATAGCCCATATTTGTATCTATACAACCCATCCAACAAACATTTGTATATATGGTTCATAAGTTAAAAATTTTGTCTGGAAATACATGACACTGTTTAAGCTTAGATTCTGGGCAAATGTACAATGTTGCTGTGCAAATGATTTATGATATTACACTGCAATAGTAACTTGTCATGTCAGAGAAGCACTGGTAAACATTCCCAAAATAAATACTGCCAAAGCTTAGAGTTGATCCTTTAAAAATAGTGATTTTATGCTCAGGTCATGTAATTTTGCCAGTACACATTTACGATTGGGAGTCTTTTTATATGGACTGACAAGGCACAATGAGTTAAAGTAATAAAATAAACTGTACTATTGGTACCTGCAGTACATGCTAATATTTTGCAAGAGCCACATTTTTTTGTTGTTTTTAATCATCTCATTAAGACATAATGATCTTCTTCCAGCTGAGGTGTCTAATTACTGTCAAATCAAATAGCCTGTTAATTGGTTAGAATAAAGCAAAAAGCCACCATGGACACATCTTGACTGCATTCCCATTGTATAGAAATGGAATAGACCCAGAGTAATTGGTAATTACATTTTTAGTGCAGCTCCTATAATCTCACATACCTCATTTGCCTATTTTAAAGTACAAACAATAGTATTACAAGTCTGATGCATCTCATGTTTGTCTGTTTAAATTTTTGTACTTGTTATCCTTTTTTTTGACTGCATGCAGAGATTTCGTTAGTCACAGTTAATACATCTAAATATAGATTCATTGTTTTTGAAAATTAAAAACTGGATATAAAAATCTCTGAGTTGTAGTCTTTCTTAATGATGAGGGAAATTTTGGGACATAAACTTTGTTTCATATGTTTATTTTTATTTATAACAAACATCCTTATCTGCCATTAAGCCTTGGACCATGCTAAAATATATTTTATGTCTTAAAATTTTATGTGCACATTTCAATATTTATATAGTTTATGTGTAAATACAAATATAAATCCATAATTTGCATGTACTTGGGGTACCATGGATTATTTTAAATTTCTATATGCAACTGCATAAAATATAAATTTATATTAACATACATTATATAAACCATTTTTAAGAGACATTAAAATATTACTTGAAAATTGGTACTAAGGGGGTTTGTAAAATAGAACATGAAGAACTTTTCCATTTTTATTCTCTGCTTCCTTTGGTTGACCAGCCACCTCTTAAGTCACGGTTTATGCTATGCCCTACTTTTTGTTATTCTGTCTGTCCATCTCTCCGGCTGTAGCTCATCATTCTAGTCCATAATCTTCTGTGTTTTATGGCAATAGAACTTCCTTGGAGTTAGATACATTCAGGTAACTTTGCTATAGAATTGCTAGGTGAGGAGAAATGCTGAGATTATCTCTACTGCTTCACTGTCTCACTGTTGACCACAGTCACTTTGTGTTCTCAAAGATTATGTATAACATTAAGTGACATATTTTGGCAGGTCCAACCAAACTGGGAAGGCTTAGGGCCTTTCCTGGTCTAGCAACAGACTATTCATCTGTTGTTCAAAGACCAGACTGGCTAAATTCAGAAAAGGTTACCATAAAGTTGGATATCTGACAACTGTGATTTTTTTGGTTGTAGCAACTCAAAAAAGTAATTCCACTAATGCATGGAGGAATTCCTTTTAGTGCTGGTAGTTGGAGTATACATACTGATGGAAAAAGATGGATCTTTTTAAAGCATTAAAAAGTAATAAAAGATAAAAAAAGAGAGTTGGAGTGAGATTAAAAAGAAAATGCATTGTGAGGTACTTTGGATTCTAACATGAAAATAAAGTAATAGAATATGAAAAATAAATGGGTACCTTGAGTAAATAATCAAGATTGCCAGAATAAATAATTTCTATTCTTGTCATTTGTAGTTAATAACTCTGAACCCACAGGAATCGTTCTTTTGCTTCAAATGTTTTCCTATGACAGTCCTCAAATCCTAGACTGTTCTCTCAGGTATCAATAATTAGTGTTTCTCCTCCTAGGCTCCTGAGATTTCTGGTGGTGAATCTCCAATTAGACACAGTTAGTGACACATTTTAATTTTTCCATCTGTTTGTAATGAGATTTACTAAGTCCAAAACACAACAAAGGCACTTTTTCTAGAATCTCTACAATAACCCATGATTCCCAAAAAAGCAGTGCTCCAGACTAAAGGGTTCACATATTTAATGCAGGATTAAAATTTATGAATGAGATAATTTTATGGGCTTATTTTTGTTTGTTTTGTTGTATTGTTCTAGCTTTTGTGCATCTTATAATTCTATAATACAATCCCTTGTTTGGGTAGTTATCTTTTGTTTTGATCTCTGGGGTATTTTCATCAATCAACCATGTTCATCATGGTATAGCATCTCAGGGAGCATGATTTCTTTAATTAGTTAATACCAAATAATTCAGTCATTTACTCTTAAATATGTATGTGTCTGTACATATACATATGTATGTATGTATGTATATATACACACTGATGCATATACATGTGTGTGTGTGTGTGTGTGTGTGTGTGTTTCCTTCGACCCCCAGAATCTGGGAGTTTTTACTACTTATATAGAAGCAAAAGTATTTGGTGCAAGACTAGTGACTCTTCAAGGCCACAGTAATCTCTAATGACAGTTTAAAAGTCTTGAGTATGCTACTAAGACTGTTTCTTCTTCATTAAAATTGCCGGATCGTTGACTGTCTGTAATGAGATTTACTAAGTCTGAAATACAACAAAGGCATTTTTCCAAGATCTTTACAATATCCCAGGATTCTCAAAAAGGCAATGTCCCTGAGTAAGGGCTCATATTTAATGCGAGGCTAAAATTTAGCCTATTTGGCATTCCCTTTATTTTCTTAAAACTTAATACTAGAAAATGGTTGATTTCAATATATTCAGTTTATTATTTCTATTTTTAATTTAATGGTTTGTGAGTAAAAGTTCCAGGAATATATGATTATGATTTTTCAACACTATTAAGAACGATAAATCTTAATATTAAAATGTTAGAAGCTATGATTTTTAAAAAATCTACTATTCTACCATTAAGGGATATGACCACTGTATAATTTCTTACTGAGGGGATTTTGATTAGCAGTCAAAATTCTGTGAGCTATATAAAAGTGTTATATAAGTGTAATGAGCCCATTTTGTCTCAGTATCCCAGAGCTTGGCTGACTAAATTTCTTCCTCAAGATTCTAGGGCCCAGTGGGTTTGAGAATATTTCTTCTCCATTGCTTTTAGACTGAGCCCTCAGTGGTTGTGTTCCCCTCACCATTAGGTGCCAGTGACTAGCTTCCCAATTCCATTTAATCACTTAATGTAAATCAACATTTAGAAAGGGTTATTGAAGATAAAGAAATAACAAGAGTACAAATGCTTCTCTTCAACACCCAGGGGATACACTCTCTATCCCATCTTAGTTTCTGGAGAGTCTTAAACTTAGCTTAGTTCCTATATACCATTGGTCCCACAAAGTTCATGTCCATATGCCAGGTAAATCTTCCTCTCAGTCATCTGGGTTAAGTCCTGAAAGTTACTTTCAAAGGATACTTCTTGCTCCTTGTAACTTTGATGCTAAACTGACTTAAAAACCCCAAATGCTGGGATTTCATAGATACTTACTCTCTTGTTCTTTCAAGACATATAAGGCCAGAGCATATAATCCCTTCACCTAATATGGAAAAAAGAAGTGAAAAGGACAGTAATTGAGGCCTATTGTACAGGATCATATTTCAGCCTTGGTGGGTAGGGCCCATTACTTGTCATGATATAGCATTGTCTCTCAGCTGAGGCTCTCATTGCTAGTCCTTTTTGAATGCCTTTGCAACCAAAGAACCTCCTATTATCTTCATAATTAGCCTAGTAGAACCAAATATAAAATGCCTACCCATGTTCTAATATCTCTCCAAGGCATTTGCATTACAAGTCATCATACTCATCCAGAAGAAGGCTCCCCAACCTCTGCATTGGGTAGATGTGGTCAAAGCTACTCTGTCCTCATGCCAGAACCCTTTATATAAGAACTTCATAATTCTATGAAGATCAGACCACCATTTTAGGTCTGGAAAAAATAATGTGGGTTGAACAACTTCCCTCCCACAGGATAAAGCAGTTAAAAAGCTTTCTGTGAGGAGGGGTCCCTATTCACTAATGAATGTGTATGTGCATGTAAGAGTTTGACTCCTTAGGGCAAGAATTTGGGCTCTTTTTCTTCCTTCTTTCAAATGTAAAATGGTCTAAGGTATGAACCCCAGAAGGGAACTGAAATCTTTGGGGGAAATTACTCCAGGAGAAGATTGAGAAGGTTAGTCACAGAAATAATTTCATGCCCTGGAGTCCCTCAAACCAGAGTTAGGAATAAATTGATGGTGAGACCTTAAAACTGAGTTAACCTGAAGCTTGCATAGCTAGGCCTACATTCCATTTGGGTTTGAACATAACACTAAAATTGCAGTTATAAAAATTAGCTATGTAATTAAGGATTCTGCATAAGATTATGGTGAGGAGTAGTAGAAAAGAATAGACATCATGTATGAAAGACACCTCATTGAATCTTAACTTATGTTTTAAAAGTGGCTCTAAGACGATCAATCACCTTTAAGGTATATGAAAGTTGTTTTAATAGAAAAAATATATATTTAATCTAGTAGGTAGAAATATATTGTGTTGCTTCTAGAGGCTGTTGATTTCTTCCTATGTACTATACAAGCAGTTGGTGGGTAGGGTAAATTTCATCATGCTTAAATTAAGCTCTTTTTTGGATTATGCAGTTGTCTACATACATACATACATACAGTTATGTATGTGTACATATAAGGTATACATATATATATATGGATATATATGTATGTATACACATATATGACAGAACAACTATACAAATGCACACATATTGTTGTTCTGTTATTTTCATTCATGTCTGACTCTTCCTGACCCCATGTGGGGTTTTCTTGACAAAGATACCAGAATAGTTTGCCATTTCCTTCTCCAGCTCATTTAACAGGTGAGGAACTAAGGCAAACAGGGTTAAGTGACTTGCCTAGGGTCACACAGCTAGTAAGTGTCTGAGGTCAGATTTGAATTAATGGAGATGAATTCCTAACTCCAGATACTCTATCCAGTGTGCCACCTAGCTGTTCATCTTACCAACCCCTTTTGTTTTTATGAATAACAACTGACATTTATATAGTGCTTTCAGTAACCTTCATATGACACTGCTTTCTCTTTGTTCTCCTACTCACCTGACTTCTCCTTATCCATGTGTTTTGCTGGCTTATCAACCTTTCTGTACCCCCATATGTTTATTTCCCAAGGCAGTCCTGGGGCCACGGCTGAACACTCTCAATGACCCATTTAATGTTTGATGACTATCTCTCAGGTTCCTAACTTTGGCATTGTCCTTGATTTCTCTCTTTCCCTCACTCTACATATCAAGTTTTCAAATCTTGCCACTTTTTCCTCCACAGCATCTGCCACATCTGATTCTTTCTCGGTGCTCACAAAGCCCACACTGCTAGTTCAGGTCTTCACAACCTGTGCCTTGGAGGCAATTTCTCTTCTTTGGTCTCTATGCTTTATGCCTGCCCATTCCTATCAATCCTACACCGGTGCCAAGGTGATTTTCCTTTTTTTTAAACCTACAGACATATTAAAGTCTCTCTCCTCCTTTAAAAAATAATTTTTCTAGTCCAGGTTTCCCTCTTAATCTGTGAGCTCCTATGGTTGGTTTCTTTCTTTTACTAGCATGCTTCTCAAAGTCATTTAAATTTGCTCCCTTGCTTTTTTTTCCCCGCTCTGGATTTGTATGTATAGTTCCTAACCCAGTAGCTGGCATACAGCAAGCTCTTAATAAACACTTACTGAGTGACTCATTTTACCTGTTCAGGCTTCAGACCTCCATTAAATTGTAAGCAGAATGCCAGGTTGGGAAGATAATCACCGTGACTCATCATCTGGTCATCAAAGTTGACCTTGGCAGATAAGAATCTATCAATTCTCATGAATTAGCTCCATCTTTCCTTTTTTTTTAAAAAAAAATATTATTGCTATTTTTTGCTTCTGCATCACCCTTGTTTCAAAATATGTCCTTCTCCTTTCCTTTACCCAGAAAGCTGTCCCTTGGAAGTGAGTTGCTCTGTGACCCTACTCTCCCAGAGCCAGGCTGGCTACACTTACCCCTTGAAGTTCTGTAGATAGATATGCTAGGAGTTTAGAGGCATCTCTTCTCTGATGCTATTGGTTCAAGCCCCCCACTGGTTGTTTCTTTTAATGTTAAGTGACCAGCGAATAGCACCTCTAGTTTTTATTTAACCACTTAACCTCAATTAGCTTTCACACAAGGATATTTACTTCAAACAGAGAAGAAGGAAAACAAGTTCAAATGTTTCTCCCCAGTACTTCAGGGAGCACATTCTCCTCATCTTACCTCAGTCTGCAAGAGAGTGAGTTCAAACTTAACTCAGGTCCTAGATGGTGTTACCCCACAAATTTCATATTTAAATGTGGCGTTGCTGTGGTACAAATCATTCTCTCAGCTACCTCTTTGATGCATCCCAAAGGCCACTTTTAAAGATCCCTGCTTACTCTTTGAAGCAGCAATGCTGAGATCTTTCCAAGGTTGGAGACTCTAATTCCTTCCTTCATCACTGGGAAAATTTCCTCATCCTGAAAGATCAAGTCAGTCTTGGCACTCAATACCTCATCCCTGCTCTCTGCCCCTCTGATTGGAGGGTAGAGCCAGGAATATTAAAACCTCCATTTAGAGAGGGCTCTCAGGACAGATATGTCTTCATTTCTCACCTGGCTGCCCTACTTTGGGACTTCTCTACCATGTCCCAGATAGCTCATCATTAGGAAAGCCTCATCAGACATGGGTCTCTGAATGCCAAATTTAGGGAAACTCAAGTAGGTTCAAGTGCAGGTGTTGGAAAGAGCAATATGAAATGGGTCAAGAAAGGTAAACTGGGGCAAGATTGTCAAGGTCTTTTAAAAATCTAAAAATTTTATATTTTATCTTTTTCTTCTTATATCAAACTCATTTAGGAGAATGATTAGTTTAACCAGGAGACAAATGACATGAAGGTAAAGACAGCTAGAGTAACTGACCAGCTCTCTAGGGTAGTCCTAGACTTCAAATCACTTCTCTCTTAAAGCCCTACATTTAGACTTACCTGACCTTTGAAACTTAGACACTAACAAGTCTGTTAGCCTAACGTTCCTTATCTGTAAAATGAGGGTGATTGTAACAACTAACTCATAGAGTTATTACTAAGGATCAAAAGAAATTATGTATGTAAAACGCTTTGTTAAATCTTAAATCATTGTATGTTATCTATTATTACTATTACATATGCTTAGACTCTTCAGAGAGAGATAGGTTTTTTCAACCTGGAGAGGAGCCTCACGCTTCCCCCCCCCCCCATTCCATGCCACAGCCCAAATGATTTACCTAAAGCATAGTTCTGCCCACATAGTGCTCGTCTATTACCTCTGCAATCAAATATACAATTCTTTGAAATTTAAAGCTCTTCATAGTCTGCCCCTTTCCTGCCTAATGAATCTCCTTACACTTTGTTACCCTTCATGTATCATACAGCTATGCCAGCCCCTAACTGCTGTTCTTTGTCCATGATATTCCGTTTCTTCTCTTTGTGACTTTTGCACTAGTCATCAGTGCCCACCCCAACTCACCATTCTTTCCTTTCATTCCTCCTCTGCTTTCTATCCTTGGCTTCTTTCAAAACAGGTCAATTGTCCCCTTCTTCAGGAGATTTTTCCCCATTTCCAGCAGTTTACCTACCTCTGAGATGACTTTCTGTCTACTCTATATGTATTTATAGATTTACATGTTGTCTCACTTATTGGAATGTAATTTCTTTGATTGGCTTTTCTTTGAAAACCCTGCACTTAGTATAGTGTCTGACATATAGTAATCCCTTAGTAAATGATTGGTGACATATCATAATTATTTTAAAAATGGAATCATTCCATTGTTATTTTTATATCCTGCATACAGTAAAAAAAAATCTTATGGCATCAATAACACAAATCATTCATGTTGGTTAATTTGGTTAGTTTCATGTTATTAAAACACCTTCATGTATGCATAAATTCTGAGTTGAGAAACTTGTTAGTGTCTCAAGAATTCCCTTAACTATGTTAAAATAGGGTCTCAGTTATTACACTAGGGCTTTTTTTTCTTCTGTTACAGTTATTAGTTATTACCAACACTAGTGTGTTATTTCTTTTCTTTTCTTTTCTTTTCTTTTCTTTTCTTTTTTTGGTGAGGCAATTGGGGTTAAGTGACTTGCCCAGGATCACACAGCTAGCACATGTTAAGTGTCCAAGGTTGGATTTGAACTCAGGTCCTCCTGAATCTAGGGCCGGTGCTCTATCCAGTATGCCACCTAGCTGCCCCTGTTATTTCTAAAATAATAAACTAAAAGACTAATTATAAGTATATGAGCAAATCAAAGCATTTCCAGAGATTCATCTTGTGAAGAGTATAATGAATAAAATAAAACTTTAAAAAATAGCACTCTGACATCAGTCTGATGTTTTTTCCCTTTTAAAACAGTCTTCTGCCTTTTTCCCCTTTCAGGGTAAACAAGATAAGTTAAATTTTTTTTCTAGGAAATTGAGGTACAGAAAATGATTGTTTGAATGATGGAAAAGCAGTTATTTTCACTATTATCTCTGAAATAAAATTCCAGCTATTTTTGAGTTTCTAATATACTCCTTCTTCTTCTTCTTCTTCTTCTTCTTCTTCTTCTTCTTCTTCTTCTTCTTCTTCTTCTTCTTCTTCTTCTTCTTCTTCTTCTTCTTCTTTTTGGTGGGGTAATGGGGGTTAAGTGACTTGCCCAGGGTCACACAGCTAGTAAGTGTCAAGTGTCTGAAGTCGGATTTGAACTCAGGTACTCCTGAATCCAGGGCCAGTGCTTTTATCCACTGTGCCACCTAGCTGCCCCCTAATATGCTCTTCTTAACTTAATTTCAGTTGTTCCTTTAATTTTTGCCTTTCCCATTCAAATACCCTCAACTTTTGATGTATTATAGCTACCCACCATTCATTCTTTGCTTTTGATAACATCTACAAAAATGTAGATGAACTTAGTTTGATCTGGGTTTATAAAGATTTGTGTAAGGAAAATAAGTTTGCTTTAAGACTGAAAAGTTTTCATGAATCATTTATTTCAATAGTACATAATTGGATTTTTTGTTTAAATATAGTGCAATTGCATTATATGTGTGTTTAACTCATATGAGTTCCTCCATCGCTGTCCCACATAATTAGGTAGGCTTTCTCATTGCCAAAGCAAACTCCCCTACAAGCCCAAGTAATACCATTCCACCATCTCTAGAGCCTGAGGTAGTTTAGTGAAGATCATTCCTGACAAGTATTTGGGAGTGGGGAGGAAAGATTTTTTGCAAATGTGTTTGTATATTTGCTCTTGCTTTATTTTAAAGTAAATTAAAGCTAATCCAATAACAAGTAGTAAAATAGAACCTGGGGTGTTCGCACCCTGAAAATTAGGAGTAACCAACCATTGAGTGGGGTTTTGAACTTATGGCAGAGATGAGAGATCTCCCAGTCCCCTATTACTACCAGAGTCCACTGGGTCAGAGCTGAAATGTTAAGTACTTCCTGCCCTTCAGACAGAGGGGACCCAAATAAGTAATATACACTGCTTGTGGGTGTTGTATCAAGGAGACAGTAGCTGCACAGAACAGAGATGCCATTTTAAACTTATACCTCATGGGTGGCCATGGCCAATATGATAATGATCCATTTTTACTAAGTAGGCTACTCAGATTCAGATTGTCACTAGGATGTTACTCAAAGCCTTTTCAGCATCATAAAACCTGTCAGAGCTCACATTCTGCTCCTATAGCTTTCATAAACTCAGCTCTAGAGCTATACCACGATGAGTCCTTGGAGTAAGGCTGTGGAGGAATGCTGTCTTTAAAGATTTGCATTTCTTGATTTTCCCATTGCCTATAATCAGAGACAAGTTAAAAGGCCAGCCAGCTGTGGTGTCACATGATTAAAATTTTGCCTACCATCTTTAGGTCTAAGAACTGATTTTAAATGAAATTGGGATCATAGAATTAGGCATTGAAGGAAGATATCTTGGGTTGGTAAATTCCAAATTTACATGGCTATTTTGTGGTTTAGATTATGCTATTCTTAGGTAAGCCAGGAAGGAAGATAGGATATAATCATGTTCTCTTGTCACATCAAGAGTCATGGGGTCCAAGCAAGATCTAGGGAGCATAAGTTTAAAAATATGTTAGAAAGTTTAGGTATCACCCATCACTTGGGGTCATCAGTTGAAATCTGGTTGACTACTTCGCAAGGAGGCTGTAAACTCCCTGTTCAAATACAGGTTAAAGTCCTTGAACTCTGAGTTCCCGTAACACTTAGTTTCTCTGAGTCTGTAACACAATATATGTATATATTTTGGTCTAATTGTACTTTCAATTTAAGAAGTGTCAAATCTTATGCTATGTCTTGTGAAATAGCAAGATTATAATTTGAGTTGCTTAACTATCTCAAGTTTTTGGTTGAAATTCAGTTCAAGTCAGAGAGATGGGATTATAAATATAATATTTGTCATCCATTTAGATGTATATTCCCAATTAAATAGCATATCATTAGCATACTATTTCACATTTATGTTTACATAATTGTCATCGAAGTAACTACAGCCAATGGTCATTTATTTTTATATATCATATCAACCTACCATCATAAGCCAATTATACCACATAATTTTATTATATTAAATATTTTAAGTTATTAATAAGGTAGAATTGCATCTTAAGGTAAAAGATTGCTAGTCCAGATTTACCAAAAATTTGTTTAGAGAGATTGAAATAGATGGCTTGGAAATGCGAGGTAAAATTTCACTGTTAATGGATGCACTGCTTAAAATGTTATTTAGGTCAGAAGTGGAAATTTGTTAGTAATCTCAGTAAATTCTCCCTTGGGCTCTTGGAGCACAACCTTTAATCACCATAACTAGAAAGCAATGATTGGGAGAGAGCCTAGGCAGCAAATATAAGAAACACATTGTAGAGCAGGATGGGAACAAATTATGGGACTCTTTTACATCAGGGAATTTATATAGATACTAACTTTAGCCTCTATTCAATCCCTCTTTTCCAGGAGGTAACAAATTTATCTGACATACGATTTACACATCAACCATTGTAAATTTTTTAAAAATCATACTATGTTACATTGAAAATTAACTGTGCTAGGGCAGCTAGGTGGTACAACAGACAAAGCACTGGCCCTGGATTCAGGAGGACCTGAGTTCAAATCCAGCCTCAGACACTTGACTCTTATTAGCTGTGTGATCCTGGGCAAATCACTTAACCCTCATTGCCCTGAAAAAAAAAAAATTAACTGTGCTTTGCTTCATGTATATGAGGACACTGAAAAGATCATATCACAGAAGCAATAGGTACTTTGGGAGTAGAAGTTTTTGTGAATAATCCCATGGTGGAGTGCCTAATTCTGCTCATCTTCCAAGGGAACCTAACTAGTTAATAATTGGATCATCGCATTTGATTCAGGTGTATTAACGTGTATATTAATGAAAAATCTAGTGTAATGCTCCATCAATGGAATAAGAATGGATTGGAAGGAGAGGAAATATTTCCTGACTCCTAGTGCTTTGGCTGCAGGCTGATAAATAGTGCGGTTTGGAATCAATTTCAGCATTGATCTGAAAGATAATCCTCTTCATGACAACCACGTCCTGGGATTTTTACTGTCAGATATAAGAATGAATGGCAGGTTCTAAATAAAAAAGGAGAGCAAAAAGAAGACCTAAGGGGAAAGGGTCGTTATTTGCTTGTCATATGTGAGGTAATGCAGGGAAGGTGATTCTTTTCCCCTTCTGAGAGAGGCAGAGGGAGACTCTCCATCAAAATCGTATTTATTTTCTTAATTGCTAAAGCTACATTTTAAAATTTAACAATCAATCTTGTTTATTGTTGTATGTGGGAAATTAAAAATATACAGCATACAGTAATTTAACTGACTGTGCAAAGACTCTATAGTGCCTTTGTAATCAATATCGTATATTTCATGCTAGCCTGGTCATGTAGGGCACATGGAAGGGAAGAGACAGCTGTGGGGGATAACTGGTTATTTGACTTAGAAAAAACTTTATTCTGTGAAGGCTGAGAGACAAATAAAGATTGTCCAGAGAAAGCCTGGGACAATATACAGGAAACTTGGTTCAGGGAGAGCCCTCTAAAAGTGTTATGTGATTTTGCTTGGGATAGAAATTAAGACAAATTTACTATTTTATTTGATCATTTAAAAAAAAAGATGAGTGCGAATTCTAAATAGAAAGAGTAGCACTAGATAGATCATTAAAAGAAAAAAGGCTTCATTGATCTTGAGGCTGAAGCTGCTCTGTGGGCACCATTCAAGTTTTAAGTATACCTGTGATCATGAAGCCTACAGCCATATCATCTCAGGGTTAGATACCTCTTCTCTGTCTAACCCTATCTTCAGAAGTGTGTGTGTGTGTGTGTGTGTGTGTGTGTGTGTGTGTGTGTGTATACACCTGCCTTAGCTTACTGGGTGTCAAAATGTAAGGGACCTTCTGTTTTAGAAATGAGGAGAGGGAACACTAGAATAGTTAAGTGACTTTCTGAAGGTCCTATACTGGTAGTCAAGCATCATAATCAGGCTAAAAACACACATCTCTTGACATTTGATACAGTGCCCCTTCCCCTACGCCCTGCTGCCTTCTGTCCTTTGGGCATTAAAAAATGTTCCCCGCCCCCATCCTCCACCAGATTAGTACATTCCTTAAGGGTAAAGGAATAGTTCTCTGATTTTTCTCTATGCTTTCAGATGTTAGTCTTTCTGTGGGAACTGACAGATTTATTGTTGCGTTCATTATTCCAATAAAGATGTTTCTCATAAATGTGTGATGACCCTTCCTTTCTGTTGCGAAAACTGGGGGTAGGTTTTGACATACTGATGGTGCGCACTCAGCATCCATTAAATGTTTGTATAGTTGAAAAAGAGGAAGATACTTTGAGAAGTTTGGGATCATCTTCTACCATAACATTTTACCTTCTAATTTAAAATTCATTAGACTCTTCTCCTTTCTTTTTGAATCAGCTTATAAAAGAGAACAGATAAATAGAGAAAGAAGCATTTCTCCTCAAGCACTGAATTAGTTAGTGAATGTAAGTGGATTGCTTTCATGCCAGGTGATGTAATTTAGGAGCATGGCAGTTCATGAAGGAAGATAAGGCTGCTGCTACCTACTTTAGTCATGTCTATCCAACTTGAATCACAAATGAAAAGGGAAGGAAAGTGGTAAGGGAATAAACATGTATATAGCACCTACTATTTGCAAGGCACTGTGTTAAGTACTTTACAAACATTATTTCCTTTGACCTTCACAATTACCCTATGAGGTAGATTCTTGACTTGTATTGACTTAACCTGAATAAAACCGTGATGAGAAAAAAATATTATCCCCATTTTTCAGTTGAGGAAACTGAGGCAAATAGAAGTTAAGTGACTTGCTCAGGGTCACACAACTGGTAAATATCTGAGGCTGGGTTTTCTGCTTCTGGGCCCAGAAGTTTCTCACCTGGCAGTGCTCTATATATTTATCAGATTGATTGCTCACTTTAATCATATAATCTAATGAAGAGAAGCTCACCATCAAGAAGAACAGATGTTCTTCAGGTAATACTTTGTTAGGTATGTAATCTCCCAAGATTTCAAATAGAGCAGATTAAATTTTAGCTATCATAAAAGCCCACTCATGTTTTCTAATGGGCTATCAAGAGACAAAGCAAATAACTCAAAATTAAACAGCTGGATTCAACCTATATTTTTACACTGACTATAAGATATATGTGAAAGTTAATCTTAACTAGAAATTCTTGACAGAGTAGTGAAAAGCTTGAAAGATAGAAGCACATTTACCACCACAAATGTATTGTGGAGTTTTTGCTTCTTTTGCACAGCCATTATGTGTAACTCCAGTTCTATTTATGCCCGCAAAGATTCTTCACTATATCATACCAAAGAAGAGATGATCCAGACGCTACTCCAAGAAAAGTGGAACTAACTACCTTTTAAGGCAGTCCATTCCACTCTTGGTTGATTCTAATGGTTGTTGGACTAAATTTCTCTTTTTGCAACTTCTATCTTGTGCTCCTGGTTATGCCCACAGTGGGCAAAAAGAACAAGTCTGTTTATTCTTTCAAAAGACTCTCTTTACATACTTGAGCAGAGCTATCATGTTCCTCTAGAACTTTGTCTTCTCCAGGCTAAACATTTTCATTTCATTCAACTGAACCTTTTATGATAGGGACTTAAGATCTTCCCCCATCTTGGTTGCCCTCTTCAAGAAATTCTCTAGTGTTGATCTACTGTGATGGACTATATTCTTCTCACCAATGCAATGGTACAGAAGAGTTTCAGGGAACTCATGATAGAAGAGGATCTCCAAATCCAGGAAAAAAAAAAAAAAGAACTGTGGAGTATACATGCTGAATGAACCATACTATTTGTTTTGTCTTTGGTGCTGTTGTTTTTCTATTTTGAGGTCATTTTTGTCATTGCTCTGATTTTTCTCTTATAACATGACTAATACAGAAATTTGTTTAATGTTATTATGTGTATGTATGTATGTATATATATATGTGTATATATATATATATATATATAAATAACCTATATCAGATTACCTGCTTTCTAGGGGAGGGGGGAGGGAAGGGAGGGAGGGAGAAAAATTTGAAATTGGAAAGCTTGTAAAAACAAGAATTGAGAACTATCTTTACATGTAATGGGAAAAAAATTAAATACTTTATTACAAAAAAAAAAAAAGAAAGTAATTCTCTAGTATATCACTGTCCACCTTAGTTCAAACTGTGGTACCCAGGGCCTAACACAATATTCCATGTAACAGCAGACAAGAGAGAGTGCAGAGGAATTATTACCATTATTACCATGGCTAGAAGCCTTACTTCTCTTGCTACAACCCAATATCTCATTAGTTTTTAAGCTGCCACATCACACTACTGACTCATGTTGAAATTTCAGTCTACTAAAATCTTTTTCCAGACAGACTGCTATCTAACTAACCATGCCACCCCCATTTTGTACTTGTGAAAGTGATTTTTTTTTGATACCTACATTCAAGAGATTACATTGACTGTTACTTCAGTACTCTGGTCCAGGGCTTGGCAAACTATGACCCACAGACCAAATCTGGCCTGTGTGTGTGTGTGTGTTTTTTTAATGACCCATTAATTAAGAAAGGTTCTTACATTTTTAAATGCAATAAAACTTCATTTTAAATTGTAAAAACAATTCCTAGCTCGGAGGGGACACATGTCAGCAGTCAGTGGCCTAGATTTGGCCTACAGGCCATATTTTTCTGACTCCAACTCTAATCTGTAAAGATGATTTTGTATCCTGACACCATTAGGTATCCCTCCCAACTCAGTGACACTAATGCCTTTATTCAAAGTGTTGATAAAACTAGCCAAGCTCAGATCCCCTGGGTGCCCCACTGAAAATTCCCCACTATATCGAATCATTAGCAAGGACTCCACGAGGTCATCCAACCAGTGCTGAGCCCATCTAAAAGTATTATTTTGTGGTACACATCTCGCCATCTTTTCCATGAGAATAGGTTCAGGATATTTTATCAAAAGCTCTGATAAAATTGAGGTAAGCTATTATTATGCCATTCCCCTCATTTGTTAATTTAGCAATCCTCTCCAAAAACAAAAGGAATTTCAGTGATCTGTCCTTGATAAAGACATGCTTGTTCTTTATAGTCAGTGTATCTCTTTCTAGATGTTTACCTACCATCTCTGTAATAATCCATTCTAGAATTTTCCCAGGAATCAAAGTTAAGCTTACTGACCTATAATCTTAGGCCTCTATTCACTTACAAAAGGAAACAAAACAAAAACAAAAACAAAAACCCTCAGGACATTTTCCCATCCCCAATTTTGTAGTATCTCTCCTATTTTTCATGATCTTTCACACATTCCTGACAGCAATTTAGCAATCCCATCTGCTGTTTCTTTTAGGACTGTATGATGTAATTCACCTGGTCCTGCTGATTTTACTTCATGGAAGGCATGTGAGAGCTTTCCCACCATCTCCTTACTTATCTTAAATATCAGCTGCCTGTTTGTCAGTTTTGTTCAGTCATTTCCAGTGTAATTTTCTTTGGCAGAGAAACCAGAAGTAAAACTTGAGCATCTCTGCCTTCTCTCTGTTGTCAATTATCACTGTCTCGTCCATATAATTTTTAATTAAAAAAATTTTTTTTAATTTTATTTTTTTAGTGAGGCAATTGGGGTTAAGTGACTTGCCCAGGGTCACACAGCTAGTAAGTGTTAAGTGTCTGAGGCTGAATTTGAACTCAGGTACTCCTGACTCTAGGGCCAGTGCTCTATCCACTGCACCACCTAGCTGCCCCTGTCTCATCCATATTAAACAAAGGCCTTGTCCCTTTTTGCTCCTCCCTTTTCTCATGACATATCTATGAAACCTCATCTTTGTTTTTAGTTTTCCTTACCATCCTGAGTTTTAACATTCCCGAGACTTTTAAAAATCAGATCATGCCATCTTTTTTTATTCACCATCTTTTATCTGGCCTTGTATCCATCTCCTTTGCATATCATATTAAGACTCCATATAGAATTAGATATTTTGAATGTATTCCCTGTATTGATCATCATTTTATTGTTTTGTGATCTATGAAGTATGTGATTAGTATTTCTGCTTTTTTACATTTAATATTTTCTATATCCTAGCACAGTGATGTCAAACTCAAATAGAAACAAATTCTTGTGGGCTACATATAAATTTAGAAAACTACAAATTAACATTATCTCTCTGTTTTGTTGTTTTTTAATTTATCTTGTTAAACATTTTCCAATTATATTTTAATCTAGTTCCTGCCATACTTGGTAGTTTTGAAGACCTCATGTTGCCCGTAAGTCCCAAGTCTGACTCCTTTGCCCTATCACATGATCTAGCTTTATAAGAGTATCATGTGGTGCTGAGAAATAGGCATAGTTTTTATTGTTCCCATGCAGAAGATCCCATAAGTCTTTCTAGTTCTAAATTCTCCAACAGTTTGTTCAGGTCCATATTTTCCTTTTATATCAATCTTTCTGTTAAGTTTCTTCAGCTCTGAAAGAACTATTTAAATATTTTATTACTATTAAATTGCTATATGTATTATTTTGTGATTCAATTAACTTTCCCTTTTTGAATCTTGCCTACCCTCATGGATTTTCAATAGAAATGGATAGGAGAATGATTATTTAGCAGAGTTCTTTGATTCCTAATGTGACTATTCAGTGGAAGTTCAAGGACAATTCTTAAAAAAACCTGGTCTTCTACAAGTCATAATGGAGTTGTCTCCTGAAGGGAGACAGTGGGAAAGGAGACAGTATGCAAGTATAACAGAGGAGACCATAAGAACAGAACTAAGGGACCTATGCACAGAAGGGGCAGAACATGGGAGGAAGAGAGGAGCTTTTTATAGGCCTCTTTCATTCGTGATTTGTGGATTTCATTGGGAAGTTGTGCTTATGTCCTATTTTAAAACCCTAAGGACTTAATTTGCCACATTGATACTATATTTCTTATGGTATTTATGAAGGAGTCAAAGAGAAGTTTTGGACCTCAGTTTTGTATAGCCTGGAAGCTATGGCTCAGTGATCATCCAATCAACATAAATATAATCTGCAGCTGAAACCCAAAACACAGCGTTGTCCCATCCACAGCTCTGGATAAAACACATAGGATGAAAGATAATTTTTTTGCACTACAGAGCTAAGAAGGGAGGCGCATGAGCTCTCTCCATTTTTTATGCTGTTTTAATCATCTGGTATTGGAGGGTACTTTATGTAACCCTGTTCAATTTCAGAGCAACCTGGGATGGATAGAAAGAGAACTTTTCCCTCAGTTTTAAAAAATATATATATCAGTAATGCAGCTAACTAAAGTGTCGGCATTAATATAATCTTTCCACCTGATCACACTCCTTGGTCTTGAAAGATATGCAAAAGTAGTAGTTCTTTTGCCCCAGGAGACATTTGCAGGATGATCTGGCATGTTTCATGAGTTTACTAAACAGTGTAATCAATTAGGAGAAGGTTAGAAACAATAGGTAGGAAATGTGATTTTTATTAGCTGACCTACTACTTACCATTACCCTTATTTTTGCCTTATTTTTGGCAAAGTGTTGATTGATACAATAGAAAACGGACATCTATATTGTTGACCTTGAAAACATGGTTAAATTTACCTCCAGTCAAGCTACAAATAGGTGGCAAAGTAGACAGAGTGCTGGGCCTGAAGCTTGTTTTATGATCAATTAACTTAGGAAGACCCAAATTCAAATATAGGTTCAGACACTTACTTATTCTGCTTCCCTGGGAAAGTCAGTTGACTTTTGTTTGCTTCAGTTTCCTCAAATATAAAATGAGGATAATAACAGCACCTGCCTCCCAGGGGTTCTTCTAAGGATTAAATGAGATAATATTTTGTAAATATTTTGTGCTTAGCATAGTGTCTGATAGGCAATAGATGCTACATAAATGTTTATTCTTTTTCCTTCCCCTTTTTGCCTTGGATTCGTCATCTGTAAAATGAGCTTGCAGATTGTTGTTGTGGGCAGCTAGGTGGCATAGTATATAGAACACCATACCTGGAGTCAGGAAGACTCATCTTAAGAATTCAAATCTAGTCTCAGACACTTACTAGCTGTGTGTCCCTGTTTGCTTCAGTTTCCTCATCTATAAAATGAGCTGGAAAATGAAATGACAAACCACTGCAGTATCCCAAATGGGGTCATGAAAAATAAGATACTACTGAAACGACTGGAGAACAACACAATCCAACTTTACCCAGGGTTTTAGGTCTTGAATCTTCTTATGGTACTAGCTATTTTTTTTAGCCTGAAGGATTTTCATTATCTTGTTGATAAATAGACATTAATATGATGTCCCATGTACCCCAACTTTATGGGTTCCTGAGTTTGTTTAGCTCATTGGGTTCAGAGATCTGCCACATGTGATCCCTAATTACCTTTTATCTTTGTTCAGGGTTTAGGCACTGTATCTTTTTCTTCTTCCCCCTGTGTCCACACACTCTACACTAGGATGTCAACCCATAACACTTCTGAGTAGGGCTCCAATCAGATTAAAACATCATGGGGGAGGGGGGGGGGCGCTAAGTGGTACAGTAGATAAAGCACTGGCCCTGGATTCAGGACATCCTGATTTCAAATCCAGCCTCAGATACTTTATACTTACTAGCTGTGTGACCCTGGGCAAGTCACTTAACCCTCATTGCCCTTTAAAAAAACAAAACCAAAAACAAAACAAAATGTCATTGGGAAATATTTAACAATATAATAAAAATGCAACAAATCATAGGTAATGGTAATATTTTGTTTTCTAAGTCACCATGTGGCCTGCAGGTATCTTTTTTTGTGAAGCAGTTGGGGTTAAGAGACTTGCCCAGGGTCACACAGCTAGTAAGTGTCAAGTGTTTGAAGCCGAATTTGAACTCAGGTCCTCCTGAATCCAGGGCCGGTGCTTTATCCACTGCGCTACCTAGCTGCCCCCAGGTATCTTTATGTATGTTTTAGTGCCCTTCATTTCAATTTTAGTTTTATACAACTCTAAACAATAATTATATTTTTCTAAGGTTTATTCACAAGGAAAAAGAAAATGCTGACATTTAGAAATAATACTCAAAAGTAAGGTATTTTGAAGTGGTGCCTAAACTTCTATTCAACTATTATTCCATGGGCTTAACAATGTCCTCAAGATGCTCTTTAGGTTGGAAACAAACCACATATCATCAGACCCCTTCACATACCCCGAAAGCTTCTGTCCTAGAATACCTTTTGCTGAATGGATATTGGTTCATCTGATCTGGCTTGAAGCATATCTCTTTTTTTCCCCAAAAAATCTCAGTCTTATTCTCAGAGAAGCTTTCTGAAGACAGATTTTTGGGGTGTTTCCAAAATTCTATTTAATCACTAGTTATTAACCTTTCCTCATCAACCAATCAAGAGAAAAAAGGGATTTACAAACAGATGGAGATGATGTTTCTAACACTTCAAAAATTCATTCTACACACAGTTTATCCCTAAAGTTCTTTACATTTTATTACATCAGTGTCAGACATATAGAACATCCTTCAGTGTAAACATTGCAGTTGTTGTTAATGATGCCACATACAGTCTATTTGGAATCTTTTGTATCACTTCTTAGCAAAAATTGCAAATGTGATTTTTATTGTTCATGGCAAAATAAGTTAAATTCCTTTTTTTTCATATTTGAGCATCTCACAGTGGGAATTTTTTTCTGAAACTCGCAAAATTCTAGAGGCTAAAACTGATGAATCCTTTACTTTGTTAAATTAGGGACTAAAAATGACTTGTTGTGGGGCAGCTAGGTGGTGCAGTGGATAAAGCACCGGCCCTGGATTCAGGAGAACCTGAGTTCAAATCTGGCCTCAGACACTTAACACTTACTAGCTGTGTGACCCTGGGCAAGTCACTTAACCCCAAATGCCTCACACACACAAAAAAAGACTTTCATAGACACCATCTAATTAAACAACAACATAACTATCTATGAATAGCATATTTAAGAAATCACATCTTAAACTGCATTTAACCATTGTAATAGACAGATTTTTTCAGTACGACAAATATAAATATTAAATTATCATTTCACTTTTTATATGAAACAATTCCGAACTATTTATTTTACTGTATTTTGGTCATTTGAATATCTGGGTGGATTATCTGTCCTATATATTTTTTTTCCTAGACCTCTTTTCTGTATATCCTAATTACCCCTACCTACAATTCTTTCTCAACTTAATAACTAGTATTCATTCCCATCTTCTAGGTAATTTATGCCAACCAGTTTTTAATATTATTCTAATAAAAATAATTAGGAAGAAGAAACTAGAAGCATACAGGGCGTCTCAGAGATTAATAAAAATTGTCTTTGGGAATGTTCTATATCATTTGGGATTTTAATTGCTGATGCTCTCATCTATTAGTTTAGATAATCAAATGTTGGCTCCATGTGTCTTTCAAGTACAGAAATTAGAAAGTTTATTGCAGAATTAAATATGTGAAATTAAAAAATATTATAAGCTTTTTATTACCTATTAATATATGGAATTTATAGATAAAGCATTTTATGGTGATTAAACCTAGTATCACAAAAATT
This sequence comes from Dromiciops gliroides, assembly GCF_019393635.1. Classification (NCBI taxonomy): domain Eukaryota; kingdom Metazoa; phylum Chordata; class Mammalia; order Microbiotheria; family Microbiotheriidae; genus Dromiciops; species Dromiciops gliroides. The sequence goes on along the minus strand of NC_057864.1, from coordinate 404,813,510 downwards.
CCATTAACTTAATAATATGATGATATGAAAACATGATATTAATTAGTCCAAGATAATGTATTCCTTCTTAGAGATTATTTTGTTTTTCTACAAAAACAACACTTGTGGCCCAAATAATTCAAATTTGGCATTTTTCGAGTAAATACATACCCTAGATGCTCAAAGCAAAACTGTATATGAGACGATGGAGGGTTTGTTGAAGACTAATAAATTCTGTCAGGGGTAAAAACAAAATGTCAGAGAAGCATACTCTGAGCATTGTAAATAAATAATATAAAATAGGAGCTGCAACATAGTGTAGTGGGAAAAATACTGAAACTCGAATAATAGAGACTTGGGTTTGCATCTCCCCTCAATATGTCTTGGTTATATTACCAAGGGCAAGTCACTTATTACCTTGCCTGAGTTTCAGCTTTCCCATTTGTAAAATGGGGATAACAGCATTTGCCTAATAGGATTACTGTGAGAATTAAATGAAATCATCCATATGTAATGTTGGTAAATTGTAAAAAACAAAAACCAAACAAACAACAACAAAAACAAAGGTATCAGAAACACCTATGATGTCATTGCTGTATAGATTTCTTGGTGAGGAAATTCCTTCTACCAGTGAAGAATGACACATGCTCTGAAATTTATATTATAAGTAGCTTGCCTAAGATGGAACAGGACGTTTCCAAAACCAGATTTGATCTCAGATTTTTCTGATTCCAAAGTCTTTATCAATTATGCCACACTTGGTCTCAAACCATAAAACACAGTGTATAAATGCTATAATTATTGCAGATGTTACTAAAGTCATATAGTCAGAAATTTCACCCTTCAACTTATGATGAGGAGGGCAAGGGAGAATTAGTGCAAGCCAGTTGAATTTTACAATCCGTTAATAAACATTTATCAAATGCTTACTATGTGCTCAGCAATGGAGATACAAAAAGAAGGTAAAGCTAGTTCTTGCCCACAAATAACTCACAACTATACTGTGGGTCGGGGGGCCGGGGGGTCGGAGATAAATAAACATGTACAGACAATCTATATATAGGATAAATAGGAAATATTTAGCAGACAGAAGGCAGTGGAATGAAGAGAGTTTGGGAAAGGCATCCTTTACAGGTGCCATTAGATTATTTTGTGCTTGGTAGATTCACGTGAATCTAAAGTTATTTTTTTATTTTCTAATATACAGCTAGAATTAAAATAAAATCACTAATAAATACTAATTTTGATTTTTCCTTATGAAGCAAAATAAAGTACAGTTTTGTTATCTTTTAAGTTGATGAGTTAATAATGGAGAGAATCTCTATCTACCATGGTGATATCAAGAAAAGAGAATAATAATAATGTCATCAAATAGAATAATCAGTGTGGTACTATTATAAACTTTATTATGTGTTGACCAAGAACAAAAATCAAAATACAAAGAAGAAATAACTAGAATACCAACTTATGATTGAATATTAACAAAGGAAAATACTCTATATACAACTGAGTGAACTAATTTTGTTGCAGAATATTCCTGTGAAAGGCATCTCAAGGGAATTGGATCTCAGTCTAGTATGTAATGTGTCAGTTTGGATGATGAAACTAAGACAGTGCATATTATCTTTGCATGTGACATTTAATGTAGACATGCCTTGCTATCGTAAGTTCAATTCACCATGATCTTTTTAAGCAAGGAAAATTACCTGACACATAAAGGATATTCAGATCTGTGGTCATCTCTTAGAGTTAGGGTCCTGAACTAGATAAGGAAATTTCTTTTAGTAGTAATTTCTTATTATTCTATGGCTTTATATGTGGAACTATATTTTAACATTCTACTTCACAATGCATAGTTTTAAAAATTATTTCATTTTCAAATATCTGCCCCAAATAAATAGGGCATTTTTCTATCAACTGAAAATTAAGTGGTATTTACTTATTAAAACCATAGATCCATTATACTCATTTAATATGTATGACTGTGGTGTCTTCTGAAATGGGATTTTATGTTCATTTAGTTTTAAAGTCAGATCTTCTAAGCTATATTGAAACTATCATACCAAGGTGATCATAGATCTTGGAAATAGATCTTCTACATTTAGAGGTTGAAGAGCTCTTAGCAAAAGTCTAGTCCAACCTTCTGATTGTGAGGCCCAGAGAAGGTTAAGTGACCTGCCCAGAGTCACACATTTAAATGACTAAGGCAGAATTACTTCCATTAATTCAGTTTCTCTAAAGTATCACTGGAATTTGTCATTTTCTATGTCATACACAAGTATTTACTATGTAGAGACACAGTCATAGCTGATGTGATAGGAACCAGTTTTTCCCCAAGTGTGATTTACCTAGTTTCAGAGAAGTGGGTAAGGCTACCTTTCTGCACTCGACTTTATAGATGATTTATGTCTCTTAACTTGAGAGTTAAGAGCTCGGGTTTTCCTGTTCTCTCAGTCCTTCCCCTTCCCATATAGTGCTTTAATTTTTATTTTATTTTTTTGAATTCTGTCCCTCCCTCAGCCATCCCTAAGGTGGTAATCAAACAGATATAGGTCATACATGTGAAATTATGTAAAACATTTCCATATTAATCATTTTGTATAAGAAGACTTGAATAAAAGGAAAAAATGAAGGTGAAAAATGGCATGCTTTGGTCTGTGGTCAATCAATATCAGTTCTTTCTGTGGAGGCAGATAGTGTGCTTCATCATTAGTACTTTAGGATTGTCTTGGATTATTGTATTGCTGAGAATAGTTGTCATTCACAATTTTTCATCAAACAATATTGCTGCCACTATGTACAATGTTCTCCTGGTTCTGCTCCCTTCACTATAGATAAGTTCATACAAGTATTTCCAGGTCTTTCTGAAAACATCCTGTTTGTCATTTCTTATAGCACAATAATATTCCATTACAATCATATACCACAGATTGTTTAGTCATTCCCCAATTGATTGATATCCCTTTGATTTCCAATTCTTATCCACCACAAAAAGAACTGCTATAAATATTTTTGCATAAATAGGTCCTTTCCCCTTATTTTGAATGTCTTTGGGATATAGGTATTACTGAATCAAAAGGTATGCAGTTTTATAGCCCTTTGGGCAAAGTTCTAAATTGCTTTCCAGAATGGTTGGATCAGTTCAAAAGTTCAACAGGGTATTAGTGTCCCAGTTTTCCCACATCCCCTCCAACATCGAACATTTTCCTTTTTTGTAATATTAGCCATTCTGATAGGTGTGAGATGGTACCTTGGAGTTGTTTTAATTTGCATTTCTCTGATCAATCATGATTTAGAGCACTTTTTCATATGATTTTAGATAACTTTGATTTCTTTATCTTAAAACTGCATGTACATATCCTTTTATCATTTATCAATTAGGGAATGACATATATTCATAAATTTGACTTAGTTCTCTATAATTTGAGAAATGAGGCCTTTATCAGAGATACCTGCTAGAAAATTTCTTTCCCAGTTTTCTTCTTTCCTTATAATTTTGGTTGCATTGGTTCTGTATGTGCTAAAGCTTTTAATTTTATATAAAGAAAATTATTTTCCATTTTGTAATGCTCCCTATATCTTCTTTATTCCTAAATTTGTCCTCTGTCCATAAATCCAACAGACAAATTATTCCATGCTCTCTTAATTTGCTTATATATCACCCTTTATGTGTAAATAATGTACCAATTTTGACCTCATTCTGGTGTATAGTGGAAGATATTGGTCTCCTATATAGTGCTTTGAAAGTCATCATACTGAGTAGTAACTGGATTAGGTTCTAAACTACAAAGATCATAGTTTTTCCTCCTTTGAGGGCTAGTGGAGATCTGTCTTTTTTTGTTACTATATTTTAAAATGGCTTTATTCTATGTAACTTATTAAGATTGAATATTTCATTTCAAAGGGGTAGATAAGGTCAAGCCACTAACTTTGGAATACCAATATTATTCCATTCAAATACCTTCCTTAAACCACTAATAGTGTTTGCTTGCAGTGTGTGGGTTATGTTTTATGATAAAAGTTGGTAAGTAAACAACATTAATATTGATTAGATATGTTCATGCCACCTCTACTTATGAAGAGTAGTTAATCTTCCACCTGGAATTATTTAATTTACTCCAATGCCTAGGAAATTGTTGGCATATCTTTCTCACAAATGCATAGGTCTGAAATATCTATATTTTACTTTTTTGAAGATGAATGATTTGCCTCTTGCTGAAGTTATGATAAATATAAAGAAAGGAAGTATATTTTCAATAACCATCACTTCCATTTTGAACAAGCATGGATCATTTACAAAACTGTTAAACAAAAATTTTGGTACTTTATTTTGTCAGCATACTTTTTAAACTATTTTAACATTTATGAATCATTGAATGACATCTGGATTAAGATGGCATGAATGAAATGAACTTATAATTATTTAATTTTAGGTTTATCTTATGAGGCTGTTGAATGTTGTGGAAGCAAAAGGAATTAAGGGTCCATATTTTTAAATCCAAAAAAAGAGACATTTTTAATGAATTCTGCATTTTAGAACACAATCCTTTAATGCCTTTTTCATTTGTTTTTTTGGCTGCTGAACTGTCCAAAGCAGTTATTTCATTATTTTTTTTTCTTGGTGTAGGAGTCATTTGCCCCTTTTCATTAATCCTCATCAGTAGACTACCTAAGGAAATGAAACGCATACATAGTTTACAAATGAATAGATTGCACTCAAATGTAATATATGCAGCATAACAATCATAAAGTAATGATTTATACCTCTGTTATATAGGAAATCCTCTAGTTTCACAGCTTCAAGTATTCATGGTACATATAGATCCTTTTCTTGCAGCTCTTATAGCAGATACCTACACCCCCAATTGCTCTGCCTCATTGCCTTACCACAATCATTGCCCTGCCCCTTCCCATATCTTTTTTTTTTAATTTTAGCAGGGCAATGGGGGTTAAGTGACTTGCCCAGGGTCACACAGCTAGTAAGTGTCTGAGGCCGGATTTGAACTCAGGCACTCCTGAATCCAGGGCCAGTGCTTTATCCACTGCGCCACCAAGCTGCCCCAATCTTCTCATATCTTTTAAAGACAATGAAGCTTTCCACAGCCAGGGCCTAACCCACAGGTTTTTTATGGAGGAAAAAAATGAGTGTTGAGTTGTTATAAACTCCAGGAATCAATGAAATATGAAGGAGAAAGTTACAAGAATTCAATGTCATTAATTTTTTAAACATCGTATGTGGATGAAAAACATTTATTAAATATTTGCTATTGGCCAGGCATTGTGGGTACAAATCCAAAAGTACTCAAGAAACTTGTATTCTTTTTTTTTTTGGTGGGGCATTGGGGGTTAAGTGACTTGCCCAGGGTCACACAGCTAGTAAGTGTCAAGTGTCTGAGGTCGGATTTGAACTCAGGCACTCCTGAATCCAGGGCTGGTGCTTTATCCACTGTGCCACCCAGCTGCCCCCAAGAGTGAATTTTTTTTGGGGGGGTGAGGCAATTGGGGTTAAGTGACTTGCCCAGGGTCACACAGCTAGTAAGTGTTAAGTGTCTGAGGTTGGATTTGAACTCAGGTCCTCCTGAATCCAGGGCCAGTGCTCTATCCACTGCGCCACCTAGCTGCCCCAAGAAACTTGTATTCTAATAGGAAAGACAACATACATTAGGGGAGTAGTAGCCGGGAAATGAGTCTGTGAAGTAACAAAGATGGTTATTGGAACATTTGGTATACCCAGTTCAGAGGCAATTATAGTGTTTATATGATTAAAATTCTCAAAGCAAGAATTGGAAAGGGGAGAAGATACACAGTATAGCAGGGAAGAAAATGGTCAGGGTGAAGAAAAGTTTGCATGATCATAAAGACTGGACAGCCAAGTGGCTTAGCTTCTCGCAGGCATGGTCAGTGGTGACCTTATTTGAATAGTGGAGAAGTACTGGTGTTTCACTGAGATTTCAACTTTATCTGGTAAAGTATAAATATAGTATCACCTCCAAGTATAATATTGCTAGAAAATGTGGTTAATATATTATTAATACTACAATGTTAGTTATCCTACATTAATATTACTCTCCCAAAAGAAATTTTAAAACCTTTTTTTTTGCTGTTTAGTGTTCTTGACTAGTCTTAGATAACCATTAGCTTTAATACTCTTATACTATTCTGATAGCACTGAATCATATTTTATATCCCATCTCAATTTCCTAACCTTGCCTCCCTCTTCTATATGGGTCTTTAAAAAAAGTCAGTTGGTGTGAATGACTTAGCTATTCTCACCAATACAACGATCGAAGACAATTTTGAAGGATTTATAATGAAAAATGCTATACATCTCCAGAGAAAGAACTGATGGAGTCTGAATGCAGATGAAAGCAGGCTTTTTTAAACTTTATTTTTCTTGGAGTTTTGGGGTCTGATTTCTTTCACAGTATGACTAATATGAAAATATGTTTGGCATGACTGCATATGCATAACCTCTATCAAGTTGCTTGTCATCTTAGGTAGGGACTAGGGGAAGTAAAAAGGTACAGAAAGAATTTGGAACTAATTTTAAAAAATGCAAAAAATTATTTTTACATAAAATTGGAAAAAATAAGATATTTAAAAGATAAAAAGTCACTTGATCTATGAGTTCCCTATGCATCCACATTGATTTCTTTTGATATCCTCTCCTTTTCCTCCTCATTAAAAATCTCTTTGTATCTATAGTATCATTCTTGAGGGATTCCTATCTTTTCCAGAGTGACTTTCCCCATAGAACCATAGAATATAATCTAACTTGTTTATCCTTATTGATGAGAATCAAGTCCAGAATAGCACATTACCACTTTGGTTCATCCACTTTTTTGAGGATTAAATAATTTTTAAGATATATCAAGAAATTATCAGCTTCCCTGATTTTTCCAAAGGAAGAGATCTCTAACAGCTGACCAGACATTTAAAATCCCCCCATATCAAGTTCTTTGCCAGGCTTGTCATTTGTTTCTCAAACCCTCCACATATTTTGTTTGGTGGTGTTTTTTTTCATGTACCATGTCAAGGATTTAATATGATACAGCTAAATAAATTTTTATTAATTTCCATTGTGTGAAAGACGCTGTGCCAGGCTTTGGAGGTAAAGGATAAAGATGAGACCATCCTTGTCCTCAATCAACTTATTTTTTGCTATCATGGATTTTCACCCAAGTTTACCATCTTGTGGTTCTTGAATTTCATTTTATTTACTTATGCAATTCTACTTTGTCCTTTTTTTACTAAGTCCATTTTTTTTAATGTATAAGGTATTTTATTTTTTCCGTTACATGTAAAGATAGTTCTCAACTTTTGTTTATACAAGCTTTACAATTTCAGATTTTTCTCCTTCCCTCCCCTCCCTCCCCCCTCCCCTAGACAGCAGGTAATCTGATATAGGTTATGTCTATATATCTCTATACATATACATATAGATATAGATATATACACACACATATATACACATAATAACATTAATCCTGTTACAAGAGAAAAAATCAGAACAGTGATGCAAAACCTCAAAATAGAAAAAAAAAAAACAACAGCACCCAAAACAAAAGAAATAATATGGTTCAATCAGCATCTATACTCCACAGTTCTTTTTTTCTTTTTTTTTCTTGGATTTGGAGATCCTCTTCTATCATGAGTTCCCTGGAACTCTTCTGTACCATTGCATTGGTGAGAAGAATATAGTCCATCACAGTAGGTCAACACTCAATGTTGATGATACTGTGTACAATGTTCTTCTGGTTCTGCTCATCTCACTCATCATCAGCTCACGTAAGACCCTCCAGGTTTCTCTGAACTCTTCCTGCTCATCATTTCTTACAGCACAATAGTATTGTATTCATATACCACAACTTGTCCAGCCATTCCCCAATTGATGGGCACCCCCTCAACTTCCAATTCCTTGCTACCATGTAAAGAGCAGCTATAAATATTTTTGTACATGTGGGTCCCTTTCCCCCTTCCATGATTTATTTGGGCAAAAGACCTAAAAGTGGAATTGCTGGGTCAAAGGGTATGCACAGCTTTATTGCCCTTTGGGAATAATTCCAAATTGCTCTCCAGAATGGTTGGATCAGCTCACAGCTCCACCAACAATGCATTAGTGTTCCAATTTTCCCACAGCCTCTCCAACATTTATTATCTTCCTTTTTTGTCATTTTAGCCAATCTGATAGGTGTCAGGTGGTACCTCAGAGTTGTTTTAATTTGCATCTCTCTAATCATTAGAGATTTAGAGCATTTTTTCATATGGGAATAGATAGCTTTGGTTTCTTCATCAGAAAACTGCCTGTTCATATCCTTTGACCATTTCTCAATTGGGGAATGACTTGGATTCTTATAAATTTGATTTAATTCCCTATATATTTTAGAGATGAGGCCTTTATCAGAAGCATTGGCCTCAAAAATTGTTTCCCAGTTTTCTGCCTCCCTTCCAATTTTGGATGCATTGCTTCTGTTTGTACAAAAATTTTTTAATTTAATATAATCAAAATCATCCACTTTGCATTTTATAATATACTCTATCTCTTTTTTGGTCAAAAACTGTTCTCCTTTCCAAAGATCTGATAGGTACACTATTCCTTTCTCTCCTAATTTACCTATGGTATCACCTCTTATGTCTAAATCATGTATCCATTTTGACCTTATTTTAGTATAAGGTGTAAGATGTTGGTCTATGCCTAATTTCTGCCATACTATCTTCCAGTTTTCCCAGCAGTTTTTGTCAAATACTGAGTTCCTATCCCAGAAGCTGGAGTCTTTGGGTTTATCAAACAGTACATTACTAGTGTCATTTACTACTGCATTTCCTGAGCCTAGCCTATTCCATTGATCTACCACTCTATTTTTTAGCCAGTACCAGATAGTTTTGATGACTGCCGCTTTATAGTAAAGCTCCAGGTTTGGTACCGCTAACCCACCTTCCTGTGAATTTTTTTTCATTATTTCCCTGGATATTCTTGATTTTTTGTTTTTCCAGATGAATTTTGTTATTATTTTTTCTAGCTCTATAAAATAATTTTTAGGTAGTCTGATTGGTATAGCACTGACTAAGTAAATTAATTTAGGCAGTATTGTCATTTTTACTATATTAGCTCTGCCTATCCATGAGCAATTGATATCTTTCCAATTATTTAGATCTGATTTGATTTGTGTGAAGAGTGTTTGGTAGTTGTGTTCATAGAGTTCCTGGGTTTGTCTTGGCAAGTAGACTCCCAAGTATTTTATATTATCTACCGTTACTTTAAATGGAATTTCTCTTTCTATCTCTTGCTGCTGAGCTTTGTTGGTCATGTATAGAAATGCTGATGATTTATGTGGATTTATTTTATATCCTGCTACTTTGCTAAAGTTGTTAATTGTTTCAAGTAATTTTTGACTTGATTCTCGAGGATTCCTTAAGTATACCATCATATCATCTGCAAAGAGTGATAGTTTTGTTTCCTCCTTGCCTATTCTAATTCCTTTAATTCCTTTCTCTTCTCTGATTGCTAAAGCTAACATTTCTAGGACAATATTAAATAATAGGGGTGATAATGGACATCCCTGTTTCACCCCTGATCTTATTGGGAAGGCCTCTAATTTATCTCCATTGCATATAATACTTGCTGATGGCTTTAGGTAGATACTGTTTATTATTCTAAGGAAAGCTCCCCCTATTCCTAAACTCTCTAGTGTTTTTATTAGGAATGGGTGCTGTACTTTGTCAAAAGCTTTCTCTGCATCTATTGAGATAATCATATGATTTTGGTTGGTTTTCTTATTGATGTGGTTGATTATGTTAATAGTTTTCCTAATGTTGAACCAGCCCTGCATTCCTGGTATAAAACCCACCTGGTCATAGTGTATTATCCTGGTGATCACTTGCTGTAATCTCCTTGCTAATATCTTATTTAAGATTTTAGCATCAATATTCATTAGGGAAATTGGTCTATAATTTTCTTTCTCTGTTTTTGCTTTGCCTGGTTTTGGTATCACCACCATATTTGTGTCATAAAACGAATTTGGTAGAACTCCTTCTTCACCTATTTTTCCAAATAATTTGTATAATATTGGAATTAATTGTTCTTTAAATGTTTGGTAAAATTCACCCGTAAACCCATCTGGCCCTGGGGATTTTTTCTTAGGGAGTTCATTAATAGCTTGTTCAATTTCTTTTTCTAATATGGGTTTATTTAAGGATTTTATTTCCTCTTCAGATAACCTGGGCAGTTTGTATTTTTGTAAATATTCATCCATTTCATTTAGATTGTCAAATTTATTGGCATACAGTTGGGCAAAATATTTCCTAATTATTGCTTTAATTTCCACTTCGTTGGTGGTAACATCACCCTTTTCATTTTTGATACTGGTAATTTGGTTTTCTTCTTTCTTTTTTTTAATCAAATTAACCAATATTTTATCTATTTTATTGGTTTTTTCATAAAACCAGCTCTTAGTTTTATTGATTAATTCTATAGTTTTTTTGCTTTCAATCTTATTAATTTCTCCTTTAATTTTCAGGATCTCTAATTTAGTGTCTAATTGGGGATTTCTAATTTGTTCTTTTTCTAGCTTTTTAAGTTGCATGCCCAATTCATTAATCTCCTCTTTCTCTTTCTTTTTCATGTAAGCATTTAGAGCTATAAATTTTCCCCTAAGCACTGCTTTGGCTGCATCCCATAGATTTTGGTATGTTGTCTCATTATTGTCATTCTCTTGGATAAAGTTATTGATTGTTTCTATGATTTCTTGTTTGGCCCATTCATTCTTTAGAATGAAATTATTTAGTTTCCAATTGATTTTCATTCTACTTTTCCCTGGCTCTTTCTTACATGTAATTTTTATTGCATCATGATCTGAGAAGGATGCATTTACTATTTCTGCCTTTCTACATTTGACTATGATGTTTTTGTGCCCTCATATATGGTCAGTTTTTGAAAATGTGCCATGTACTGCTGAGAAAAAGGTATATTCCTTTCTATCCCCATTCAATTTTCTCCAGACATCTATCATGTCTAACTTTTCTAGTAATCTATTCACCTCTTTCACTTCTTTCTTATTTATTTTTTGGCTAGATTTATCTAATTCTGAGAGGGGGAGATTCAGATCCCCCACTAGTATAGTATTACTGTCTAATTCCTCTTGTAACTCATTTAACTTCTCCTCTAAGAACTTGGATGCTATACCACTTGGCGCATAGATATTTAATATTGATATTACTTCATTATCTATAGTACCTTTAAGTAAGATGTAATTTCCTTCCTTATCTCTTTTAATGAGATCTATTTTTGCCTGCACTTTGTCTGAGATAAGGATTGCTACCCCTGCCTTTTTTACTTTAGCTGAGGCATAATATATTCTGCTTCAGCCTTTTACCTTTACTGTGTGTGTATCTCTCTGCTTCAAATGTGTTTCTTGTAAACAGCATATTGTAGGGTTCTGGTTTTTAATCCACTCTGCAATTCACTTCCATTTTATAGCAGAGTTCATCCCATTCACATTCACAGTTATTATTACTGACTGTCTATTCCCCTCCATTCTATTTACCCCCTTTGTACTTTCCCCCCCTTCTTTCACCCTATTCCTCCTCACCGACGTTTTACTTCTTCTTTTACTTCTTACCCCTGCCTCCCCCGATCTGCCCTCCCTTTTTATCACCCCCCTCTCTTTTCTTTACCCTTTTCTCCCTTGCTTTTGTCCTCCCTTCTATCAGTCCCCCCCTTTCCCTTCCCCTTTTGTTTCCCTAAAGAATGAGTTAAATTTCTTTATCCCAATGAACGTATATGTTATTCCCTCTTTGAGTCAAATCTAATGAGAATAGGGTTGAAAAAATGTTCCCCCCTTCTTTCTTTCCCTCTATTGTAATAGGTTTTTTTCCACCTCTTCATATGATATAATTCATCCCATTCCACCTCCCCTTTCCTCTCCTCCCCATAGACTCCCTTTTTAACCCCTTAATTCTTTTGTATCATCACATCAAAGACAATTTATATTTATACCCTCTATATAAAGTCCTTCTCTCTGCCCAAATACATTTACAGTTCTTAAGAGTTGAGTATTATCTTCCTGTGTAGGGATATAAACAGTTTAACCTAATAGGGTAACTTTTTTTTCCCCCTCTGTTTACCTTTTTAAGCTTCTCTTGAGTCTTGTATATTGAGATCAAATTTTCTATTCAGTTCTGGTCTTTTCACCAGGAAAGATTGAAAGTCCCCAATGTCATTAAATGTCCATCTTTTCCCCTGAAAGAAAATGCACATTTTTGCTGGGTAATAGATTCTCGGCTGCCTTCTGGAATATCATATTCCAAGCCTTGCGGTCCTTTAATGTTGAAGCTGCCAGGTCCTGAGCAATCCTGACTGTGGCTCCATGATATTTAAATTGCTTCTTTCTGGCTGCTTGGAGTATTTTCTCCTTCACCTGATAATTCTGGAATTTGGCTACAATATTCCTTGGAGTTTTCCTATTGGGGTCTCTTTCAGGAGGTGATCGATGGATTCTTTCAATGATGATTTTATCCTCTGATTCTATGATATCAGGGCAGTTCTCCTTAATAATTTCCTGGAATATGGTGTCTAGATTCTTTTTCTGGTCATGGCTTTCAGGCAGTCCAATGATTCTCAAATTGGCTCTCCTCGATCTGTTTTCCAGATCAGTTGTCTTTCCGATGAGGTATTTCACATTTTCTTCTATTTTTTCATTCTTTTTATTCTGCTTGACTGATTCCTGGTGTCTCATGGATTCCTTATCTTCCAACTGTCCCACTTTAATTTTTAAGGCATTGTTTTCTTCAGTGAGATTATGCAGCTTTTTTTCCATTTGGCCAAATGAATTTTTTAAGGCTTTGTTTTCTTCAGCTTCCTTTTCCAAGCTGCTGATTCTTTTTTCATAGTTTTCTTGTTTTGCTTTCATTTCTCTCCCCATTTTTTCTCCTACCTCTTGCAATTGATTTTTAAAATCCTTTTTGAGCTCTTCCAGGAAGGCTTTTTGTTTTTGCAACCAATTCACCTTCCCTTGTGAGGTTTCAGATGTAGACAATTTGAGGCTATTGTCCTCATCTGAGTTTGTGTTGGCTTCTTCCCTATTGATACAGAAGCTCTCAATGGAGAGGGCTCTTTTTTGCTTCTTACTCATTATTGCAGCTTATTTATTTATTCTTTAAGTTGAGGTCTGCTCTGGGGGTACGAGGGTCCCTGTTTTGGGCTTCTTGTGCCGGGGTATAGGTGCTGTGTGACCGGGCTTTTACTCTGAGGCCTTTATGGTGTGTGGAGATCCCCTGTCCTGCACTTCCTGTCTGATTGTGCTCGGCCAGCCAGGCGCCAGACCCCGGCCTGACCCGTTCGTCTCCCTCCCGGCCGGTGCAGGTAGGTTTTTCCACTGTCCTTCTTGGCCACCAGATTTTTGAACCAGGTTCCGGGAGCCTCAGTTGTCCGGCTGTGGCCCACAGCTCCTGCTGACTTGCCCCGACCCCCTCGGCGCTGGGTTGCTGCCCTGCACTGGGCCTCCCTTTTGCCCGAGTCAGACCGACCTTTTCCTGAAGTCTTCTAAATTATCTCTGGTTGGAGGACTGTGTCTCTCTGTCTCTTTGCAGGTTCTGTAGTTTCAGAATCCGTTCAGAGGCTTGATTTAATGTTCGTTTTGAGGGAACAGAAGGAGAGCTCAGGCAGCTTGCTGCTTCCTCTCCGCCATCTTGGCTCCGCCCCCACTAAGTCTATTTTTAATGTAGCAGAACTTGCTAGATATATATTCTAATCATCAGTGTTATCTTATGAAATCTCAGTGATAACTCTGAGATTAAATGTGCTTCTTTGTAGTAGCATCTGTGGTGTACCTTGCTTTCCAATTCATTCTTAGGGCATTTGTGATTATATATGTGAAGAAATGGGTATGTCCGACTCCTTCTTTGTGTTTTATCTTCTGTGAATTTCTGATTATCTTTACTGGACTGATTTGATTCTTCATGTATTTGAGCTATTTTTCATGATATCTAAAGAGGTAGTTAAGTGATATAGTAGATAAAACTCAGAGCCTGAGAGTCTGGATGATTCATCCTCAAATCCATCCTCAGACACTTAATAGCTATGTGGCCTGGGCAAGGGATTTAACCTTTGTTTGCTTTAATCCACCAGAGGAGGAAATGGCGAACCACTCCAGTATCTTTGACAAGAAAACCTTAAATGGGGTCACAAAGAGTCAGAAGTAACTAATTGACTAAACAGTATTTTACTTGTCTTTCATCTTGAAAAGGACCAAAATGACATCACTATGATAAGGAGTTAAGTTGCAACGTGTCTGACTGGTTGATCAGACCAATACAAGCTCTGAATGCTTTACCACAGATCAGGCACAAATAGTCCATATGAATATTTGGTATGACTTCTATAAATCTACATATCTCATATTTCTTTTGAGTTGCTGCAACTCTGCTTTGCTCAGAGAGCACAGAACTTTCTTTGATGGGGGCACACCATGTTGGGCAGTCCAGTACCAGTGTCTCCCATATCATGCAATAAGTTCCAAAGTTCTTCAAAGAAACTTTGAGAGTGTCTTTGTATCACTTCTTCTGACCACCATGTGAATGCCTACCTTGCATGAGTTCTCTGTAAAATAGTCTTTTAGGCAAGCGTACATTTGGCCATTGAACAACATGGCCATCCCATTGGAGTTGAATTCTCTGTAGCAAGAAGAACCCTATCTACCAAGGAAATTTCAGGTCTAGATAAATTGTTATTATTATATTATAATTAGGGATGTGATTGGTTTAACAAACTTCTGGATAAGGAAATTCCCTCAACTGATACAACTCAGAATCTTCTCTACAACTAAGATACTTTGACAAATGTCTGAAGCACTAACGGGTTAATTGATCTGCCCAGGATCATGAAGCAAGTATGTCAGAGGCAAGACTTATAGTCAAATTTTCCTGTCCCCAAGGCCATCTTTTTAATTGATTGTGATTTTACCAACCTTTTTGACTTTGCCATCACAATTCTGTGTTGTTTTCTTGTACCTGTGATTCTACCTTGCACAGAATTGTCATTTAAGTTTAGGGGCTTGAATAGTTCATGTTTTTGTCCGATTGGCATTCCAAGAGCATCACCCAGTCTCCATTGTTAGTATTTCTCTGTGTCCATAAAATGGCTATCATTGAAGTACTTCTCTCTAACTTGGTAAAGGGTACTTCCCCTGTGTTTTCTATGGTAGTAATGGCTGACTTTAAAAGACCTGTTTCAGTGATCCTATGTCTGTCCATGCCTTATCTTTTTTTAATTACTTCACTTTTTTTGTTTTATGAATACATAATATATTAAATTATTTTTATTACATTGTTTTAAATTGGTATGCTTTTTACTCTTTGAGTATGTTATACTCTATCATACTATATAATATAACCATACAATCACATTATATTATATAGTGTATCGTAGCATGTGTTATGTTATGCTGTATTATATTATACTGTTATATTACACATCATGTCATACTAAAATGTTATTAATATACACTGTTATTTTGCATATGCACAAGATTATTGTTCTATGTTTATACATACTTAATAGCTCTTTTCGGTTAATAAACCTTCCCTAGTCTATGGTCGTCTTAGATTTTAGAAAAGGAATGTTACTTCCTTTGGATAATATCTTTCTTTTCTATGTATAGCAGATTAGCAAGCACCTAAAGTAGCTACTAAAAGATGTTTTTCATGGAAATTGTAGGGGCTTTTCAGTGATATTTTAGGTAGTTAGATTAGATTTTTATATACTTCACAGATTAATCCTACATTGTAGCAGAGAGGTATGGAATGGTCAAAGTATTTGGGAAGGGGAGATTAGGCAGGTTGGTGACATAGGATAGAATGCTAACTTGAGAGTTAGGTTCAAATCCTGCCTCAAACACTTAACTGGCTCTGTGACTTTGGGCAAGTCACATAAATACTCTCAGCCTCAGTTTTCTTATCTGTAAAATGGGGCTAATAATTGCATAGACCTCATAGACCTGATCCTTCAAATGACCTGATATTTGCACACTGCTTTTCAAACTGTAAAGGGCTAAATAAATGTTAGTTATTGGTATTAGAATTTGACAAAACTATGTATTTAGTGAAGAGGAGAAACAAAACAGGTACCAAGATGCTCCTTGAGGGTAAAGAAGGTCTATTCATAAAAGATTAAGGAAGAAAGCAAAAGTTGTGAACAAAAATGTAAAATATTCTAATTTACTTGTGTTAAGAATTCAGCATTTTCAAAAAATGTTATTGCCATTGACTTTGGCTTTTCACTCACTGTCCTGGAATGTGAACTGTTATCATCATGTTTCTGTATTCCTTATAGGTACATCACATTTCCTGATAGGTTTTGTCCTTCAATGAATTTGAAGGACTGTGGGTTAGAGAATGACTAATTGTGACTTTCTCTCTGAAACCTGTACCCTAATTAGAATTCAGTTTAATTTGGCTTTTACTACTAAAGTGAACCCATAGAACATGTTCACTCTACACTTGCTATGTAATCATTAAAATTGTAAGCCATGAATGCAGAACTGTTTAAAAACTACTATTAGTTTAATTTAATTAAAGTTTAATTTAAATTAGTAACACTTTCCAAGAGCCTAAAGCCAAAAAAAAAAAAAAAAGCAGAGTTAAAACTGGAAAATATCTTTTAAATGAAAGCTTTATTTAAAAAAAAACAAACCACACACTAACAGTGGAAAATCATTTCTTTTTTAACTGATGCATAGTAGTGAGAGCAGGTTTTTGTAAGATATAAAATGAACCATGTAAAAGAATTATTCAAAGAAATTGTGTGACTCATGGGGAAAAAATGTTAGAATTCTTGACTGTATTTTTTCCACTCAAGTTTATTTAAATATGTCTTCTATGTTTTTTTTCTCCAGGGGTCAGTTTGGGGTAGATTTATTAAAAAGTCCTGAGAGGTAGACTCTTGTGGGACATAAAACTGACTAAAGGGAGCTTAAAAAATAATAAAGTGTACTTTCAGATCTGGCTTGATTTCAGGGATTCTGCCTTGCTCAGAGAGGTATCATTCAGATCACTGGGGAAATTCCAGAGGTATCATAATCCTTGGGACCTAGAAGTAAATGATTGCTAGGCTAAGAGGTCAATGGTTTATGTTGATTTATGAGGAGCCAAATGATCTATAATTTCAGAATTTTCCAAAATAACAATCAGGGCATTTGTTTAAAACCTAGAGTGTTCTTAAGAAGCAACTTGTCACTGATAGCTGTTTACTAAAGCCCTGTAGATTACTATGTAATTAAATAATATACATAATTTTTATAAATTTTAAAGCAGTTTTAAAAGCAGCTTATAAACTTTAGAGGCATCTTGTGGCTCAGTGGATGGAGAACCAGGCCTAGACTCAGGAAGACAAGTTTAAATCTGGTCTCAGACACTTAGTAGCTTTGTGACCTTGAACAAGTCACGTAACCACTGTCTGTCTCAGTTTCCTATCTGTCAGATGGGAATAATAGCACCTACCTTCAGGATTGTAAGGATCAAATGGAATAATAATTATAAAGTATTCAGTGCAGTGCCTGGCAAATACCAGGTGCTGTATAAATGTTAGCTATTATTATTATTTCCCATGTGACCCTGGACAAATCATTTAACCCTCTGTTTTCCTCAGTTTCCTCAAATGTAAAATGGAGATAATAATGGCACCTTCCTTGCAAGGTAATTGTGAGTCTCAAATGAATTCATATTTGTAAAATCACTTAGCACAGCACCTGGCACATAATAAAGACCATACAAATGCTTATTATTCATTATTATTATATTTGTTTTTCTTGCACCATTTCTATTCTAACAGCTATGTTCTTGTAGACATTTTCTAAAACTCACTCTGTTGTGGTATCATCTAGGAAGTTTCTTGTATCTTTCATGGTGTGTTTCTTTGCTTCCTTTATTCTCCACTCAGGTCAGAGCCACATGTTTCTAACAATGTGGTTTGAAAAAGAAATTGATTTCAGGAGTTATCCCATTCAGGACCAAACTAGAAGAAGATTCAAATAGAAAGTGGCAAGACAGACAGCAAAATCAATGCATACTGTGAAATTTGTTGTTACTCACCAGTACTTTTCACCTTCTTGGTATACTGGACAGAGGTGGATGACTGCAGACAGATTATGGTTGGCAGAAAGTTGGAATTTTAAGATTATTATTTTCTCTTTTCAGTTAGTAGCTTGATCAGTATGTGTTTTTAAACTTTACCGAGAATACTCATTCTCTGAAATGAGAAATATCTTAATGGCAAATTTATCCTTTGGGAAAGATATATTTTTCTTCCCACTTAAAATGAAAGAGATTTAAAATAAATTTAGATCTAGCTCCTTTGAGATTTTATCAAGTTAGGTACAAGGTACAATGACAAGTATTCACCTGACTCTTCATTATGACAATCTTTAATTCATATTAAATGGATATACTTTATAATTCATGGTCAACATGAAAATAATTATGGAGTGTTTCTAATTTTAAAAAATATCAATTAAATAAACTGAAATTGAATTCATTTCAGAATACTATACTCACCATCATATATGTTTTGGTAATCTCAATACACGAGACAATAATAGATAGCATAATAATTGTTGTTCAATCATATCAGTAATATCTGACAATTTGTGAACCCCATTTGGAGTTCACATATTATACCAGAAAAATTTGACATTTCCTTATCAAGCTCATTTTACAGATGAGGAAACTGAGGCAAATAGGGTTAAGTCACTTGCCCAGGGTTGCACAGGTTGCAAGCTTCTGAGGCCAGATTTGAATTCAGGAAAATCAGTTTTCCTTACTTCAGGACAGAAACTCTGCTGCAAGACCTAGCTACCCAGTGTAATAGCTAACATTTAAATAGTGCTTTAAGATGTGCAATGTATTTTATACATTGTTATGTATATGTTATGAGTGTTATCTCATTTGATCCTAATAACCCATTGTAGGTTGTATTATTATCCTCATATTACAAATGAGAAACTGAGGCTGAGAAAGGCTAAGTGACTTGCTTAGTGTCATACAGCTAGTAAATGTCTGAAGCCACATTTGAACTCAGGTCTTCCTGACTCCAAGTCCACTGGGCCACCTAGTCTCCAGGCCATGGAAGTTTAAATCTGGATGAAATATTAGGAATCATCAAGTCTATTCCCCTCATTTTGTAAATGAGGACAATGTGATACAAAAGTTAGGGCTTATTGGGGGCATCTAGGTGGCATAATGGATAAAGCACCGGCCCTGGATTCAGGAGTACCTGAGTTCAAATCCCGTCTCAGACACTTGACACTTAACTAGCTGTGTGACCCTGGGCAAGTCACTGAACAAACCCTCATTGCCTTGCCAACAAAAAAAAGTTATGGCTTATTTGTCCAAAGTCACATCAAAAGTAAGGGATAACTGCAGGCCTAGAACCAAGAAATCCCACCTACTCATCCAGTGCCAAGTCAATGTAGTACTCTGGAAATATTACTTGCTTTTGTTTTCAGTTGTGGAAAAGTTGCTAACTCATGTGTGACCATAGGCAAATACCTCTGTGCCCTGTTTTCTTGCTTATAAAATACAGATGACATATCATTTAAAAGGCTATCATAATATTTAAATAAAAAAATTAATGTAGAAGCATTTTAAAACTTAAATTCAAATCAGTAAACATGTATTGTGTCTCTTTTGTATAGAGCTTGATGCTTGAATTTGGGGAACATGTGCAATTTAGATAAGCTCTGGTTCATTCTCTCTTTTCAGTATGTATTGATATATATATATATATATAATTTTCTTAGGCCCTATACTTTCCACTGACACAGAATGCAACCTTTCTATAACTTAGTAGTCTTTGAAGTGACTTTGGTCAAAAGAATTAATTATCCTATGGTCAACCTGGTGTTAAACCTCTGCAAACTTGGCTAGGCTAATCCTCGGAAACTGGCATATGATTCATCCAAAAGCTTTATTTTTTGTTCATAATAATACCTTTTGTATAGTCATATTTAATCCCTGCTATTGCTGGGTTACACCTGTATGTGGAAAAGTTGGATTTGAATATGTATTGTGTAATATTTAGGGTAATATGTAATATTAAACACTTGAGGAAGATGTCCATCCTCTAAATTAGAAGACACCCCAATGTCCTTTTGAGCCATTCCTGCAGAATATAAGATCCAAGACTTCAGTCATGGTGTGTTCTAATGTCTTCTCTAATTCTATTCTCACTCCCCTATTAAACTCTAATATTTTGCCACTCAGTGTGATGGGAACCCCTCAAATTAAATTAAATGCATAAGTGCAGGATGGTACAAAAATAGCACTTTGGCCTTAATTTTACTGAAGATGTCCAGGTACTAGAATATCAGTAGGATCTTTAGTTTTATTTACTTAGATTCAACAAAAATTTGCACAATTGAAAGATAAATGACTTATAAAGACTTAACAATTCTGATTGACACAACAACTGAACACATTTCCAGGGAACTCATGATGAAACAAGTTACCCACCTCCTAACAGAGAGGCAATGGGTTCAGGGTACAGACTAAGACAGATTTTTTTGAGCATGGCCAATGTGGGAATTTATTGAGTATGCATATTTTTACAAAGTTTTGTTTTTCTTCCATTTATATTGGGAGAGGAAGTGAGGAATAGAAAATATATATTATATATGTACATATTTAATAGAAAATTTAAAAGAAAACAAAAAAAGCAATTAAATTCAGCATACTTTTATTAAGTACCTCTTACCTGCATAGTCTGTGCCGGGTGCTTTTCATACAAAGACAAAACCAGACTATCCTCAAAGACCGTATATTTTTTCTAGTAGATAACATGGTGGGTACAAATGAACAAATATGCAATAATTTAAGAAGGGCAGAAAAGCTCTAACAGCTGGAGAGAGAGAGGAATCAGCAAATGTTCTGAGTCTTGAAGGAAGAGGATTCTGAGATCAATAGGGAGTACGTTCCAGGCATGGCAGTTAGCTTGTGGAAATATATGGAGGCAGGAGCAATATGAGAAAGGGCAAGAAACATAGGTCTGCATTTAGTCTATTTTCTCTGTTAGAATACAAGTAACTTTCTTTATCTTTGATTCTCTGGAATCCTTATTGATGATAGCATTGGATCACAGTTCTTAAGTCTTTCAAAATTGTTTATATTTTATGTTATTGTTATACTGTATTCTGGTCTTGCTTACTTCATTTTGCATCAGTTCATGCAAGCCTTCCCAGGTTTTTCTGAAACCATCTCTTTCTTCCTTTCTTTTTTTACTTTTATTTTAAAATTTTGAGTTCCAAATTCTCTCCCTCCCTCCAAACCCTCCTCCACCCACTGAGAAGGTAAGTAATATGATATACATTATACATGTGAAGTCATGCAAAATATATTTCCATATTAACCATATTGTAGAAAAGCAAGAAAAAGTGAAAAATATGCTTCATTTCCAATATATATTCAATTCTAATAATTTGTCCTCTCAGTTTCCAATACTTTTCTGGCACAAAAAAAGAACTGCTATAAATACTTTTGTACTTATGTGTTTTTTCTTTCTCTTTGATCTCTTTGGGATATAGACCCAGTAGTGGTATTGCTGAATCAAAGCACATGAAGTTATGTAACTCTTTGGGCATAGTTACAAATTGTTCTCTAAAATGGTTGGATTGGTTCACAACTCTTCCAGTAGTGTATTAGTGGATGTATTTCTCCACATCCCCTATAGCCTATGTCATTTTCCATTTCTGTCATGTTTGACAATCTGAAATCCACCTCCATTTATTATCGATGACATCAATTAGGCAGCCTGACTTAATTAGCTCTTAGAAAGGGATATTTTCTTGGGTAGTGTAACAAAGAACATTCACCCAGAAATCTGTGATCGATTCTCAGAAGTATATCTAGAGTACAGAGGAAAGTGGGTTCACATTTCAAATACATAGGATAAAAAATTTAATACATAGTTTCTGAAAATCTTCTTGCTAGAATTTCCAAGATGCCATACTGTTTTTTGTGGTTGTTGGACTTTTTGTAGCGCTCTGAAAATACAGCCTCCTATACCGAGCATATGCAGGTGTGTAACTCTTCCAGGGGTGATGCAAGGAACTCCAAAATCCTCCAGACCCTTTAAAGCTCAAAAAGCCCTCTGCTGGGGCAGCTAGGTGGCGCAGTGGATAGAGCACCGGCCCTGGAGTCAGGAGGACCTGAGTTCAAATCTGGCCTCAGACACTTAACACTTACTAGCTGTGTGACCCTGGGCAAGTCACTTAACCCCAATGGCCTCACTAAAAAAAAGAAAAAAAAGTCCTCTGCTGATTAAGGTTGAGGGGGGAAGGGGCTCTCCCCTTTCCACAGCTTTATACAATTCTTTCCCAGGAGTGGCTCTTTCCTGAGTCAATACTCTCTTGAATATCTTGAGTTCTGAATCGTCATTTTATAAAGCACCCCCATCCAGGCCATTACCAAGCCCCTTAGCCAATCAGATAGACTTAGTCTTGCATCTATAGAGATGTCCAGGCCATGTTCATACTTAGTCAACAATCAGTATGTGTTCTTATTTGATAAATGCTTCAAACAGTAGCATATTATCATTTACTTTGAGTGGGGTCAAATAATTATGTAGGCTGCTTTCCCGCTTTACCAATATGAACTAGCCAAACAAATCAATGAGTATGAAAAGGCCACCAGAAATAAGAGGCAGTGTTGGAAAATGGGTTACAATAAGAAATTTACATCTAGCTCATAATCAGGTCTAGTGGGAGATAAGGTCTAGTTTTCAGGATCCTGAGGTGTGGTGATGATTACAGAAAGGGAGCTGAGCCAGACAAAGTGGGAAGGTTCATTTGTTGCACTCAAGAGTTAAGGAGTAGTTTTAAGACTGGCTATGACTCTTTAGACCAACCTTGCGCAAATTGCCTTCAACTAGAGAACTCTGCTCTACTATTACCATCTATACTAATTTTCCTGGAATCCCTTGGGTAATAGATATTCACCAGTGTCATAGAAATCCTGCATAGATTCCAAACTAAAAAAAAGTTTTCCTATTAATGGGTAGGTTATTCAAATGTTGCTCTTTTCCTAGTTCCCTTTATTTGTTGGTGCTCCCTCTTTCCTCCTTAAATTATTATGTATACACTTATCTGTTAAGATTGTCTGTTCCCTGTAGAAAAGTATAAATTCTTTGAGGTCCAGATACTTATTTTTACTGTTGGAATTTTTTGGCTGTTTTTGTATCCCTAAAACCTTTTATTTACATTCACTAAGTATTTATTGGTTTGAATATCTTTAATACCAATATTCTCTTACTGATACTATATGGTTATGAATCATGAGACAACATATTCTTTTTTTGAGACAACATGTTCTTAGAAAAAATAAAAATTACAAGTAACTGAAAAAGCAATGAAAAATAGTATGCAGTATACTTAAGTAAGTTGTGGAATTGTACCAAAGAGAAATGGATATTAAAAGATGGTGAAGGGATATAACTAGAAAATGATGTCTTAGTCATGGAAAAGATAGATGACAAATGGACAAGCCAAATAATACATCAATGCCCTTTTGATACTAAAGGAACCAAAGGAAGTTGGCCAATGCACTATTAATTATAAATGGATGTTTTATGGAAACACATGAAATATAACCTCACAACATGAAAAGTATTAGACCATTGCTACATTATTAGAAAAAGTAACCACAACAATGAAACCTCAGATATAACAGAGTATTGGTCTTTTGACAAAAGGTCATGGCCCCATGTTGAGAATTTAATTCCAATTCCTTTGGGTATTGGTACAGAAATTTTTAGACCCTCACCCTGGTTTATTACCTCTGAGCATCTTCTTTATCAAGGATATTACCTGGTGTCTTTGCTCAGGAAAGTGCTCCTATGTAAACATTCACAGATTGTGACAATTAAAATAATGAAAGACATAGAATCTGAGTAATTTAATTATTTTATTAATATGGCCAGCAGGTTATTAATAAAATGAGGCCTATGGCTGTTTCTCTCAGACAAAAGACCCCTTCCTCACAGTTGGGTCTGATTCATATATTCTTCCCGCTGTAGGAGGTCCATCACAATAACAATCAAATCTAATTGGTTAGCATTATTTAAATCTAATTTGATTATATGATTTAGAGATGAGTTATATTAAAATTAAGTGAGGGAATAGGTGACTCAAGTAAAGATGACATCAGGAAAAAATGTAGAGATCCCCCAAGATGATTGCAGCACAGTGGTTCCCACCTAGAACTGATTCATGCAGGCGAAATGTCATCAGTGAAGTCCTTCAACTTATCTAGATAAAAGAATGTGTCCCCATCCAAGGCTCCTTTTGTGACCTTGTCTTAGTTGGTAAAATCTCTCAAGGAGAACCTGCCTTTTGGGGAAGGGGGGGATAGTGTTGCAAAAATTCTTGAGAAAGAAAGGGAGATCACAGGGTTTTCAAAGATATTGATTAGTGGGAATCAAAGGAATGTCCATCAATTGGGCAATGGATAAGCAAACTGTGGTATGTGATGGTGATGGAATATTATTATGCTATAAGAAATGACAAGCAGGATGACTTCAGAAAGGCCTTGAAATAGGGGCAGCTAGGTGGTGCAGTGGATAAAACACCAGCCCTGGATTCAGGAGGACCTGAGTTCAAATCTGTCCTCAGACACTTGACATTTACTAGCTGTGTGACCCTGGGCAAATCACTTAACCCTCATTGCCCCACAAAAAAAAAAAAAAAGGCCTGGAAATAGGTGTATGAAATGATGTATAGCGAAGTAAGCAAAACTAAGAGAACATTGTGCAAAGACAGCAATATGGTTTAATAAAGAACTGTGAATGACTTGACTTCTCTCAACAATATGATGATCCAAAATAATCCCAAAGGACTGTTGATGAAACATGCAAACCACCTCCAAAGAAAGAACTGATATTGATGGAAGACTGAAGCATGCTTTCACTTTCTTTACTTTTTTTTTCTCTTAATCAAGTTTTCTTGTACAAAGTGACAAATATGGTAATACTTGGCATAATCATACATGTATAATTCATATCTGATTTCTTGCTGACTTAGCCCCTTGACGGAGGGAGGGAAGGAGGGATTAAAATTGGAACCCAAACTATAAATACAAATGTTATTACATTTTTAAAAAGATATTGATTATTAATAATTACTTCCTATAAGATTCAGGGTAATATACATATTGCTTATTTTTCTTAGAAAGTACCCAATTGTGTTTGCAAAATCATACTTAAAAAGAATGTGGATTTTTTTAAATAACTTGGATAATTACAGGTTTTTTTCTCCCAGGTCCCTCTGTTTTTAAGTGCAATTGGGTACATTCTTATTTATGCTTAGCACTGTTTCCTGAATCTCTTTATCATCTTTTAGTGTTAAGAAGCTTGGCAATTTGAAAATTAGCTTAATTTGTAATAATATATATATATACACATACATATATACATACCTTCATACACATATGTGCGCATACATGCACATACATATATTCTGATTATCCATTTGATTAGTATTATATTTAATTATGTTTTAATTCTCATTAATAATACTTATGTTCAATAATTCTTGACATAATAATTATTATGATATTTGCCCTTAGGCTATCAGTGCTAAGTTCAGTAATTCAACGATTATCCATGAATAGACTAGACTTACAAGTTGATTAAATTGTGTCTATGCATTCTGTTCTTGAGATTAGCATGCTTTGCTTCTATAGAGATTGTTTTCTTTTAACATTATTGCTTTTGCCTTCTCTTCCAGATTGTCCTTCACTTCTTTGTATTTGTATTCCCAGTCATTTATTCTCTCTTTTGTTTCTTTGGAGAAATTCACCATTGTTGATTCAAATTTTTCCATTTTCCCAAATATTTCTGTTGTACAGGCTATAAATTCCACTTTCACAATCCTTATTTCTCTCTGAAACTATTTGCTAAAATCCTGCTGTAGTTCCAAGCTTTTGTAGGAATCTGCAGAATCCTTTGCTTTATCAGGTGTTGTGTTGATTTTTTCTTTGTCTTAAAGTATTTGTACAGAGATTTTTGGACTCATTTAGAAGTCCTAAATTCATCTTCCTTTCCATTATTAATATCTTCCCTCTCAGTTTGTGCACAGGGCTTTTAATATGATTTTCTTCTTCTCGAGATCTTTGGTAATTTCAGCCAAATTGCTCACTTTTTGACTCTGTCTGTTCATAAACATATCCCTCAAAGGGCTGGACCTGAAAGCTATTTCAGCTTCCCTCATTCAAGGAAATTCTATTTCACCAACTTCAATCTGTGCTTCAAGTGACTTCTGCAGGGACAGAACTAGCTCTACCTGCATGTCAAAACCCTTTCTTTCAGACTGAGTGCATCTTCCTCTTTACCACAAACTCCCCTCTCAACACACACACACACACACACACACACACACACACACACACACACACATACGCACGCATGCACGCACACACGCACGCACGCACACACACACATGCATGCACGCACCACACACTTGGGCTTGCTCTGTCCTAGATGTCTCTGCTCTTTAGTTTTTCTGGCTAAGTATTGATGCAGTACAACATATTGTCTCCCCAGGTAAAAGAAAATTTCTTCTTTACCACCACCTTTTACATACTAGGAAGAGGTCATGGAAAGAGTTAAACTATATTGGTTGTTTTGTTCTTTTTTTCCTTATTGGATAGTCAGGTAAAAGCCAGAAAGAAGGTATGTGCTGGCAGAGACTTCATCAGGAGCAAGGGAATTGCTTCATTAACCCCAGAGCACATGCCTGTGGGTCCAGTTGTTCAACTCTATTAGATTGTAGAGTGTGTGGGAGAAAGGGAGTGTTGAGTGAACATGTTAGGAAGTAATCTTCCCTGTTATTAATTCATCAGGCTGATAATCTCATTAGAATTCTTGATGTCTTAGCAATTAATTAATCCCCTTGCATATGATTCTTATTTTGGAAAATTTTTAAAGGTCATGAAGATTAGGGAAAATGTCTAGTCCTATTATCTTTTTTTTTTTTTTTTGGTTAAGTGACTTGCCCAGGGTCACACTGCTTGTAAATGTCAAGGGTCTGAGGTAGGATTTGAACTCAGGTCCTCCTGAATCGAGGGCCGGTGCTCTATCCACTGTGCCACCTAGTTGGTCATTTGACCCACAGAATCCAAAACATACTTTCTACAGTTTAGTTATCTCTTTCTGAGAATCAGTGTATATTATACCATGTGAAACATAGTTCTCTTTAGAGTAACTTTTGCCTAATGCTTAGTTTTAACTTAAGTGTAAGAAACTTAATAGCTGAAAGATCCACATTAATATACTTATTTCCATATTAAATATGCTCTTTCCATAGAAATAGTTGAATGGTTCCATATCCTGACTGGCTAAAACTAACTATTACAACAGTCATGCAGATAACATTGCTAGCTATAAGAGATAAATGCAGAAAAGAAATACATTTAATAAGGTTTAAAGAAATAAAACATCTTGGCACCCAAGGGTAGTGTGGTATGATATCAAAAGCAGTGCATCTGAAGCCAGAACAACTTGGTTAGAATCCCAGATGTGCTACTTATCATTGCAAATTTTGGTAAGTCACTTACCCTCCGTGGGCCTCACTTTTCTCATCTTTTAAGTGAGGAGTGTGGGCTAAATGATTCTTCCTGCCTTATAGTTCAAAATCCTAATGTTCTCTGCTTCTCTATACACAGTGTTATACTTTAAACTGTTATTAATCCTTGATTAAAGTCAATTCTAAGCTTACTTTTGATTTATAACTTACAGTCCTTTGTACCTATGCACATTCTACCTCTTTTTGTACTGCATTCCTGAGAGGTATTTATTAAGGCAGCGATATTTCAACCAATTGTATAGTCCTTGGCATGAATCTGCTTACCTCTCCTTGTTTCTGCTCGGCTTCTCTACTTGCTTCAGGAAAATGGTCCTTTGCTTATCAGAGAGTGCATTACCTTCTCAAGGCCATGCCCAGTTATCTATCTGGTCTATGCAAAGATTGGTCTTATCTATCATTAGCTTCTTTGTGACAGGCAGGACTTCTTTTCAGCTATCATCTTACCTCCATTTTAGCTCAGAGGAGAAAAAAAATAAAACACTTTAGCATTTCTTTTTTTTCTTTTCTTCCAGTTGGAGCATGATTACACTTAGGCTCCTCATTTGATAGTATAACAGGTGCTAATTTACTATTATTTCATCTAACTGTTGTTAACTCTATAGTATCTCTCATTTTTCTTTTTGAAGATCCAGTCATTAAAATACAATTAAAGTATTGTGGCAGGAAACTCTCTAGCTATTCACACACAAATGTATGTGTATGTGCATGTATATGTTTGTGTGTATGTATATGCATGTATATCTAGACATCTACATATAGACATGTATGTGTACCTATATACATACATGTATATATGTTGTGTGTATAGGCTCACACGTGCGTATATGCATGCATGTGTGTATACATATGTAAGTCCTTTGTTCAAAGTGGCATTGGACTTTAATCACCATATTTTAATATAAATAACAACTAGTTTTTACATCCACAATCCCAGTTATTTTCTTATATATTACACTAGAAAAATATATTTTAATCTTTTAAGATAAAAAAATCTTAGTCATGTGGCAACTATTTAAAAGCATCAGTGATGTCTAGTTTATAAGCAAACTCTAGTTCCTAATTCCTACTTAATACTTTGCTATGCTGTCCCTTAATGTCCTCATATGTTATAGCCTTTCTATCTGTAAATATGTATATATATATATCCCACTTTATAATTGAATTTATTATTCAAAGTTTCAGATGTATAAAACAACTGCTTATTATAGCAGAGAGCTGGGAGTAGTAAGTATGGGGTCAAAAAATTCCCATGCATAGAAGAAGTCCTTTGGTCTAAAGAAGGTATAAATATGGCTGGCCCTGGAGGAAAGAAGTGTAGTTAGAAATGTACTTCAAAAGGAAAGTAAGTTGTGCAGTAGGGGCTATAATTCAAAGCATTCACTGCTATTTTATTTAATAGACTGTCCAACATGGGGCTGTTATCTCAACTCCTTATTCATCTAGTGAATCAGTTTTCAAGTTTTTTAGTCTCATAAAACCTTTACACTCCTAAAAATTATTGAAAACCCACTTTGCTCTTCAGAAAAAAAAAACACATGTGTGTGACACACTTTTAAGTTTAATCTGCATTATTAATTTTTTAGCACTTCCTTATGTCTAGACAATCAACCAAACTATAAATCAATAGATGTACATGAAGAAATTCTTGCTTCTTTGATGGAGAAAGCTGGAAAATGATGGAATATTTTAATAAACAAATAATATCTTAGTATCATGAAAAGACCTCACATAGAAGACCTGAAAAAATTTCAGGCCTCCCCTGGCTTCCATGATCCATACTTTGAGAATCATTATGTAATGGTACTTAGAAGTACTGTAGCACAGTGGAAAGAATACTAACCCTAGATTTAGAAGACTTCAGTTCATATCCTGCCTCTCAGGTTTACTATCTGTGTGTCCTTGGCTGAGTCGTTTTGACTTTTCTGGCACTCATTTCCCTTGTCTATAAAATTATGGATTTGGACTAGATGGCTTTTAAGATGCATTCCAACTCTAAGTCCTTTGTGGGGAGGAATTTTGTGGGGATCCATTTAAACTTTATGTCATTCAAGGATAAAATATCATTCATTCTATTGTTTATCTTTCTGTTAGACTTATCCAAAACTGAGAGAGGGACATTGAAAATGCCTTTATTCTCTGTATTCGTCTTCAAATTAAAACTTTTGAGGTACCTATTTTGGATTCTGAAAAGTTTCTGTTAATGCCTTGTATGTGTAAAAGAGATAATCAAAGATCATAGGTTCATAGATTTAGAATGAAAAGGTAGTTGAGAGGCTATGTAGCCCAGTCCCCTCATTTTTACCCTTGAAGAAACACTAAAGTCCAGGGTTAAGTGATTTGCCTAAGGCTGTACTGGTATCATGGTTAGGGTGGATAGGGAGAACCCAGGTTTTCTGACTTCAGGGTTAATGGTCTTTCATCTGTACTTTTCATTTGTATTTTTTCCTTACATGTGAATTCACCAAGAACTTGTGATTTTGTGTTGGAACTCCCTCCACAAACACAGATTCAACTTTTAACTTCTAATCCTCAAGTGTTGCCTAAGGCTAAAAGAAATGAAGGTAGTTGCTCATGTATCACCCACTTTTCTAAGTTTCATAGGCAAAATATGAACTCCTGTCTTTTTGACTCTAGCATGCTATCCAGTACTGAAAAAAGAGGTGAGCTGGTCTTGTGAAATTGAGACTTATCAGGTACATCCCCTCAATTCTGTATAGCTACGTTCTTCATGTGGAAAGTACTATAAGATAACTCCCAGCATGTTGGCTGGATTCCACGTGGAAGGTGTGTATTAGGGACAGGTAATGCAGAGGATGAGAATTCATGGAAGACTTATGTTGTTGTTGCTCAGTTGTTTCAGTTGTGTCCAACACTGTGACTCCATTTGGGGTTTTCTTGGCAAAGATCCTGTGTTGATTTGCCATTTCCTTCTCCAGCTTGTTTTATAGATATAGAAACTGAGGCAAGCAGGGTTAAGTGACTTATTCAGAATCATATAGCTACTAAGTATCTGAGGTCATATTTGAACTCAGGTCTTCCTAATTCCAGGCCTGAAGCTCTATCCACTGTACTACCTAGCTGCCCAGGAAGAGTTGTGCCCTGTACCAATTGATGAATCTTCCACATCCACATAATTGTGATGACAAATCCTTTGAAATACTGAAAAAAGTGCATTTTGGGAAATTCCATTATGTTCTAATTATCTTGTTTTTTATCATTTAGTGATAAAGTTCCATTTACATGACAATTATATAGTTTTTATGACAGGTGCCAAGTCATTTGATATTTTCCCTTAAAAAGTTGCTAATTGATAGGCAAAGAAAGAAAACAAGAATTTATAAAGCGCCTACAATATTCTAGGTGATGTACTAAGAGCTTTACAAATATTTCATTTTAGCAAATTCTAGCAAATCCTAGAAATTGTGTTTTCTAGGAAATACTTCTTTTTGGATTTGAAAATAAGTTCTTGGGATATCAAACTAAAATTTACAAGTTAAAGATATTTAAATAGGTAATTGGTGCCATTGAGCAAAAACCTATACGGTGAATAAATCCTTTCATCATCGCCAGAACCCAACCTAGACTTCTAAATAGAGTGGTGACTATGCATCTTCTTTTGTAGTTGAAGAATCTTCAATATGCTCATTTATTGATATGGTGCTCAGATACCCACTTTTTCCTATCAATTCTCCCTAAAAAGGACAAAAAATCTTATTACCTGCTCAAACTTGGCCTGTCAATCCCAACATGTTTTGTTAAACTTCTAGAAAGGATAGTTTTCTTCCTTACCACTTATTAACTTGTAAACCTCTCATTCTCTGGCTTTTGTCCCTACCACTATATTGAAATTGCCTTGAAAAGGTTGTCAAATCTGATGGCTTTTTCCCAGACTTTCATACTCCTTGACCTACTTGCTTCAAATGACCACTAACTCTTGTTACTTTCTCTTCTCTTGATTCCTACAACATTATCCTCATTGTTCTTCATCTACTTTTTTTAAAAAATATACATTTCTCTGCACTTGAAAGCAAAGGGTTTCCATTAGAATCTTGTCTCATACCTAACCCAGTTCCACCTCTGTCCACCCTCTCAGCTATGAACCTTGTTTCGTACTTCACTGAAAAAAAAAAATGGAGGCTATTTGCAAGGAACTCTCTCTTCTTCCCTATTCCTCATCTCATATCACTCACATTCCTTCTGCCACTATCTTCTCCTTCACACCATCTCACCAGATGGTCTCTCTCTTTGTCAAGGCAAACCCCTCTACCTACATAAGTGACCCCATTCCATCTTATCTGCTCCAGCCTGTTTCCTATCTTCTTTCTTCTTTCACCCCTATCTTCTCACTAATCTTCAATTGGATCCTATCTGGTTGTTGTTTTCCTGTTGCCTACAAAAATTTCCATATGTCCCCTTTTCTCATAAAACCTTTTCTTGATACATCTTTCCCCTCTAGACATTGTCATGGAGCTCTCCTCCCTTTTAGGAATAAATTCATTGGGAAGGTCATTTATAAAAGACACTTCTATATCCTTTCTCTTTACTCTCCTGTTAATTCATCCTTCTTGACCTCTCTGCAGTTTTGAACGTTGTAATTCACTCTCTTCTTGATATTCTCTTCTCCCTAGGCTCTAGTAATACCATTCTCTCCTGGTTTTCCTCCTCCCTGTCTGACCACTCCTCTCTGTCTCTTTTGCTGGATCTTCATTCATGTCATGTTAGCTGGTACCTCTAGGTTCTGGCTTTGACTCTCTTCCCCCTGTATACTATTTTAGTTGGTGATTTCACCAGCTCATGGTCTCGGTTATCATCTCTCTAAAGACTTTCAGAATTACTTGTTCTGCTCCAACCTGTCTCCCAACATGCAGTCTCATACCCCCAACTGACTGTTAGAAATATCTTATGCTATTTCTTGGAGTTTGCCTGTATATATTGACTTTATTTTACTGTTGCTATCAATGTGAATTATTCTTTTGCCATAGTTATTCTTCATCTTTTTACTTCATTCATGTCTTCCTATGTTTTTTCTGAATCTTCATCTTTATCCTTCCTTACAATGCAGTGATATTTCATTTACTTTCTTATGCTATTAATTTCTAAAACCATTATGTCAGGCACATATTTTCAACCTTTTAACTATCACAATGCTACTATGAATATTTTTATCTAGAAAAGTCTTATATTGCTGTCAAAATCCTTCTGGAATATTTTTACAGGTCTTAAGATAGCTGGATCAAAGAACAATTTATTAACTTTGCTTTGTAAATTTCAAGTAGTGCTACAAATTGGTTGGACCAATTCACAGTTCCATTCACAGTGAATTAGTATGCCTGACTTTTTACATTATTAGTTTTACCACTTAAATTATCAGTTTTGTTGGTATATAATTGTGTATAATACTTTCTGAAAATTTATTTCCTCCCGTTTAATTGCACATTTTATTTTCTCATTAAAAAAATTTTTTTTGGCAATTTGGCATCTGCTCTCTCTTGTACCAGGCATCTAGGTGGTACAATAGATAGATTCATCATCCTGAATTCAAATCTGGCCTCAGACACATGCTAGCTGTGTTACCACAGCAAAGTCACTTAATCCTGTTTGCCTCGGTTTTCTCATCTCTAAAACTGTACAAAGAAATTGCAAAACCACTCCATTATCTTTGCTAAGAAAGCCCCAAATGGGACCATGAAGCATTGAACACACTGAAAAAGGAGTGAACAACAACTCTTGCATGCTCTCTTCATATTCTCTCCTCCCCTGTCCTCTCCTCTCTTTTCCTCATTTTATCTCCTCTCCTCCCCCTCTTTCCTCCTCTCCTTTTCTCTCTATCCCATCTCTCCTCAACTTCTTCTCTGTCTCTTCTTTTCCTCTTCTTTCCTTTCCTCTTCTGTCCTTCTTACTTATCTTCTTACCCTCTTTCCCTTTCATCATATTAGCTTGTGCCAAAAATATTTTATTGATATTTATAGTTTTCTTTATTTGACAGGTCTTCTTTTTAGTAATTATACATAAATTCTTTATGCCAGAAACTAAGCTTGGTTTTTGTAAAGGTGCCCTGTACTGCTGAAGGTAGGCATTCTCCTTAAGATTCCCATTCAATAATTGATAATTTATCATATCTAGTTTTTAATAGATTTTTAAATGTAAAATATTACCATATTAGTCATTCTTTAAAATAAAACTTGAATAAAAGAAAAAATGGAAGTGAAAAATAGCATGCTTCAGTCAGTTCCATCAATATTAGTCCTTTGGAGGTGGATAGTATGTTTCAATAGTCCTTCAGGATTGTTTTGGATCATTATATTTTTGAGAATAGTCAAGTCATTCACAGTTCTTCATCAAACAGTATTGCTGTCTCTGTGCACAATGTTCTCCTGGTTCTGCTCATTTCACTGTACATCAGTTCATACATGTCTTTGCAGGCCTTTCTGAAATCATCCTGCTTGGCATTTCTTATAGCACAATAATATTTCATCACCATCATATACCACAGCTTGTTTAGACATTCCCCAGTTGATGGGTATTCCTTTGACTTTCAATTTTCAGCCACCACAAAAAGAGCTGCTATAAATATTTTTGTACAAATACATCTTTTTCTCTTTTTGAGGATGCCTTTGTGATATATCTAGCAGTGGGATATAAAACTAGCACTTTGATAGATCAAAGGGTATGCACAGTTCTATAGCCCTTTGGGCATATTTCCAAATTGCTCATATTTAGTTATAAAACTAAATTTTACAAGCACTTATTATGTGCCTAATTTTTGTCAGAGACTGTGAGAACCATTGTTGATACTATTGCTACTTCTGTTGCTTATTGTTATTGTTATTGTTATTATTATTATTATTAATTATTTTGCAATGAGGGTTGAATGACTTGTCCAGGGTCACACAGCTAGTAAGTGTCAAGTGTCTGAGGCTGGATTTGAACTCAGGTCCTCCTGAATCCAGGGCCTGTGCTTTATCCACTGTACCACCTAGCTCCCCCCTGCTGCTATTATTATTACTCTAGCCAGCTGACTAGTAGTAGTACTACTAGTAGTTAACTCTCTAGGTACTATATAGAGAAAATTTTAAGATTTGGAAAACACTTGACAAATATCGCATTTCATCCTCACAACAGCCTTGAGATATAGGTAAAATTATTATCGCCATTTTATAGATAGGAACCTGAGCAAAGAGTGGTTAAATGACTTGCCCGAAGTCATAGAGTTAGTTTGTAACTTCTCACTATAACTTCTTGTTGGAAGCTTCTACTTTAAAAACAAAACAAAACAAAAAACAAACAAACAAACCAAACACAGAACTGGAATAGACATCCCTTCTGGGCCCTTCCATCTTCTAAAGCTGGTTCTCTCTCTTGCCCAGATTACTGGGGTTAGAGGAATTCATGAATTATACTTCACTGAAAGACACAGTAATCTTGAATTGCTGCTGAGATAAAAGCAAGCAACACCTAGCAAGCAACACCTTGCAAACAACCAAGATTAAGAGACAACAGATAGGGGCAGCTAGGTGGTGCAGTGGATAGAGCACTGACCCTGGAGTCAGGAAGACCTGAGTTCAAATCTGGCTTCAGACACTTGACAGTTACTAGCTGTGTGACCCTGGGCAAGTCACTTAACCCCAATTGCCTCACCCAAAAACCAAAAAAAGAAAAAAGAAAAAAAAAAGAAAGAAAAGAGACAACAGATGCTGGGGTAACTGGTGAAAAGCCCTAGTAAGGGAACCCCACAATTCATTTTCATCTCAGTATCCCTCTGTCTCTGTAATTTTTTATTCAGACTTTTAAAAAGAGCAGAGAGTATGAAACCCAGACTTACTTGAGGCAAGAATCTGCCTAAAACAGGAGGGTATAGAACCCAAAGCTGGCATTGCAGTCCTCTACTGTTTGTTTGTTTTTCTCCTATGGGATTCCTTATGATGATTTACTTTCTTTTTGCTCCTCTTGTTTTTACCATTTGTCTGGACACTGGACACTTGATGTTTTGAAGCCGTGAATGGGGTGGGGGTGAGGTGGATAGATTCTACTTCTAACTTGGTCATCCTCAAGTCCCTCCACTTCTTATATTCTCTGTAATCCTCATATTAGTGAGAATATAACAGGAATTCAATACTTCCTTCCCTCCTTTTTTCCTTCCATCTTTCCTTCTGTCTTTCCCTCCCTCCTTTCATCTCTTCTCTCTTCCTTCCTTCCTCCCCCCTCTCTCCCTCATCCTTCCTTCCCTTCTCTCCTCCCCTCCTCCCCTTCTTCTTCTTCCTGCTTTCTTTCCTTTCCTTCCTTCCTTTTATATGCTTCCAACCAGTATGTTCTTTGAAGAGAGATATTTTATGAAGTGGCATTTTTAAAAAAAAAAGATTTCAATAACTAGATTTTTAAAAAAAAAATTGTATATAATTTGGGCTCCTTTTTCATTATGTAAGTAATTACAGTCTATTTTGTTTTCCCTTGTTATATTTTACCACTTCATTACCCAAAATTGAGACATCTATAAGCACAAAATATATTCTCCCCAAATCTCAAAGAATATGGTATTTATCAAAAATCAACAGTTTAGGGAATATAAACTCCATTAGAGTTACAAGCAAAACAGGTAAAAGCCAGCAAGTATTATTTCTCCCTTCTAGCAACAATAGTGAAGAAAAAGTACTAAGCACTCAATAGGCTGTAAAGTAGCAATTTCTAATAATTTCAGGCTAGGTGGGTGAAACGTTGTGGGGTTTTTAAAATGTGTATAGGCTTGATTTTTTTTTTAAGTTTTATTGGATAATTTGCTTAATTGGTATCTATTTCAATTTGAATAGTGGAAGCCCTTAATTGTTCTCACAGAGAGTTTATGGGTCTTGAAGCATGCAGTGAGGGATAACTCTTTAGAATGGTTACCCTCTGGGGGGAGGGAAGACATAAACAGAGGGATTCTGAGTGATAGAGCGTTACTAAAACAACACATCAATCTTAGGAATAATTGTTGGATGTGGTAGTGAAAAACATTTATTTTCTGGAAGCCCACGGTAATACACTTGTCCTTCCACCACTAATCTTGAATCCTTGGTATGGAAAATATGTTCTGCTAATGCAGATTTCTTTAAAACAGAAGAAAGACAAGTGAACTATCTAAGCCATGAAAAAGCAAACAAAGCAAAACAAAATTCCTTGGAGTTTTATATTTATCTAGCTTTGTCTTTTCTTCTCTAGGCCCAACTTAAAGCACTAAAGTTAAGACTCCACGACACATTTAATAGGGACCTTGTTTGTGGCCATTTTATTTGCATGTAGATAGGATGTTGTTCATGTTAAAAAATAAAAAGTTCTTTTACATTTATTTCTTCTTGCAATAGAATTTAATATGTTCCATTATCATCTTCAGAGAGCTGGTGTTTATATGGCACTTTAACCCTGGCAAAACATTCTCTATACATTTTCTCAGTTGAGCTTCACAACGACTTTATAAGGAAAGTACCATAAGTGTTGTTATCCATAATTTTTTTTTACATGTGAGGAAATTGAGGCCCAGAGAGCTTAAAAATTGTAACTGGTGACTCATGTAGTATCATGGGCAGGATTTCAACTTAGCTCTTCCTGACTCCAAATCCAACATTCAACCCATGCTACAATTCTTGATAAATGATAATGTATTGATAACCTACTAGGTACCTAATGTTATCTATTTGAGTTACTTTAGTAGATTCAAATGCATTAGATAAAAAGAAAGCATTTAGCCACATTGTTTTGGAGTTTACTCTTTTTAAATGAGCCTGCACTTTTAAGCCCTATAATTGCAATCTTAGAAATGGAATGGAACATTGGTGAAATTCTTATACTAAAACACATAAAAAGTTGTTTTTTAAAAAAACATACTTTTCTTCATAACATTGATACCTTTCTGTGTCCAAGTCTTTTAATGGTGGCATTAAGTACTCACATAAAAATTTTAAAAGAATTTATTTACAGGATGTTAAACATAGAAATGACAATTGAAACCACGTTTGTAGTTTTTTTAATTTATAAGATGTCAATTCCTTATGCCTTCCCATTTCAAAAGATTTAGTTTTTTTTTTAATTTTGAAAGAATTCTGTGTTTCAAAAATGCTGTTTTTTACAAGTGTTGATATCTGTAAAATGTTTTAGTTTGTAGAAGACCAACACTTCATAAATACAAGGTGCTATTATATTTTACATTATAACCTCAATTTAATTTTGCTTCAATTATTTTAATCATATTGTTTTTCAAGGATTGGTACACAAATGTATAAAATGCTTAATAATAACAAGATTTTTGGAAAAAATAAAATACTTTTATCAGAAAAGAATTGTATAAAAAATGTTGAGAACTATCTTTACATGTAACTGGAAAAAATAAAATACTTTTATCAGAAAAAAATAATAATAACAAGATTTACATTTAATTTCTCTTTCTAGGCCAAGCATTCTAAGATTACTTCAATTAATTTGTCTGTAATGGGTTGAATTTTGAGAGCTGACAGTTTAAATCTAGCCTTTTGGTTAGACCTTACTGTTGATCAGGTCATCAGCTGGGGTCCAAATGCCACCGCTCTAGTTGTTTTGTGCGGAGAGATATGTGTTCCAAGGTTGCATTGGGTGTGCCTGACTTCCGTTGACTTCCTCACAAATGAATTCCAAATGTGAACCAAATAAAAATGTATGGATGGTGTGTAACCTACCATCCCTACTAGAAAAACAGTTTAAAATTTGTGCACAGTGAATTGGTAACATTTATGATAGATTAAGGGTAGTGTTTTTATTTTACATGAAATGACCCAAAAGAATCAAGAATTGTCATCCTTTTTGTTTTTTAATTGCAGCATGGCGTCAGCAAGTTGAGAATTCATTCTTCATTTGTAGTTTTTCATTAATTGCCTGATAATTACCTTGAATATTTTACTAATCATGCTAAGTTAAATAATCTTTTAAAATCTCTACTCATAACTAAATCCACTTATGACTTTATTCATCTTTATTACCCTCCACTTAGCCTTTTATATTTCAGATATTCTCTATCCTTTTGAGGAAAAGCAAATCAAATTTATATTAATCTGTTCTCTTTTTAATACATCTAACCTCATTAGCCTCTTTGGCTACTACTGTAGTTAGCAAAGACACCTTTGCTTTTAACCTTGTTGAACTTTTTTTCTGGGAAAAAAATTGTGTTTGTTCATCATTATACTTGGAAGGTCAATATGAACATTTCTACTGGATTTTTTCCTCCGTTTAACAAGTATTTATTGAACCCCTACTATGTGATCAGGATACTAACCTAGGTCATTCATGCCTGTTTCCTGGTTTCTTATCTCCAAAATTGGAGAAGTAGGAATGTTATTGAAGAGAACATGAATTAATTCAAGAAGTATTTATTAAGCATAAGCTTTACATCTAACGCTAATCTGATACCAGATTGACTTCAAGCTCATTGGATTTATGTCTTCCTGAGATAGATTCTTTTGATGTTTTTTTTTTGTCATTTAACAACTTTTGCATGAAAATATGTATCTTAAATTGCTAGTTCCTAGAAGTCCAAGACTTCATTTATTGAATTATCATTGATCTAGAACTGAAAGCAATCTCACATGATATCTAATTGAAAGTCCTCATTTTACAGATGAGAAAATTACAACCTGAGAAAGGTGAATAACATGGCTAAAGGTACACAATTAGTGAGCATTCGAAATTGGAGTTTTACCCAGGTCCTCTTGATGCCAGAGTCCTTTCTCTTCCCATTTGTATGAATTTAGTATAATACCTAATGAGCAATTTAAGATCTGTGTTTTCCGCATAACAGCCCTATTAGGAAAGGGAAGTGGGAAATAATATGAGTTGCAGTAGGGTCTGGATGGAAGGTCTTTATGTTACCAGAAAACTAGCTGCTTAGTTTTGGATGCCCCCTACCTTTCTGTGGATGGGGTCACTGCTTCCTAACTCCTCCTTTCTAGAGAGGTGGGATGGATCATGAGATCTAGATTCAGAGTATTATACAAATAGTAAAAATCAGTAAGATTTTTTTTCTCTTATAGCCCCTGAGCCATCCATTGAGATAGGATCCAAGAGATTCAGACAGAGGGTCTGAATCTCTGCCCCTTTCACTTTCATTTGTATAATCTTGCCTTGATAGTTTCCCCTTTTCTGACTTCCCCTTCGTAACAATGAAGCGCACAGATGAAAAATAGCTATATAGGAACAAATCATTATCCAAAATGTCATTTGGACTAATTAAAACAGAAAGTGTAAGAAACTTGAAAGAAAAGGAAAATTTTCAATTTAATATTTACTCCACTCAGATGGGCAAATACTTCACTATATGCCTAAATTCTCCCTCAGGGGAAGTTCATTTGATCAGACACACCCCTACCTCAGGCCTGAGACTTCTGGTCTGGCCCCAGTAGGTGAAGGTGGAGGTAGCCTTGGAGCTATATAATTATATAATGTGGTAACCAATTTCTGTCATTTGATTATCTTGAAATTTATGATTAGGCCTTTCCTGTTAATTCCAACTCCCATTACCACCCTAATGTGACCATCATTGTGGTAACAGGAGATAGAGAATTGAGTCTCTGGGTTCAAATCCTACCTTCAGCACTAACACTAAAGCAGTCAAGTTCATACTTTTGTATTTAATTTCCTTTTCTATAAAATGAAGTAGTCTGACTAGCTTCTGAATTTCCTCCTAGCTTGAGATGTTTCATACTTAGGATCTCATGACTGGATTCTGTAGTTATCTCCCAGATATCTAGTTTTCCTCTCCTTTCTTCCCATCACCAAAAACATCTTGCATACTGCCATGAAACTCATTTTCCTATTATTCTATTTCATTCATTCTAATTTGAGAAATCTATTATTTCTCATCTGGCTGTACTACATTGGGACCTCTCTAATTTTTCTCCATTGCCCCAGGAAGCTCATTATTGGGAAAACCTCATTACCCTGCTAGATTCCATCAGCCATGGTGCTCTATCTCACCATACCCTCTGATTGGAGAATGGAACTATAAACTCCCAAACTTCCATTTAGGAAGGAAGCCCAGGTCAGAACATCTAATTTCCTACCTGGCTGTACTATATCGGGGACTTCTCTGACTTTTCTTCCCTGCCCCTCCTTTTTCATCTTCTTTTTGTAGCTTTTCTTCCAATATTAGATTATAAGGTGCTCGAGGGCAGAGATTTGTTTTCTTTTTATATATTGTATCCCCAGCACATTGCCTGACATATAATAATCACTTAATAAAAATTTATTGACTAACTGATTAATGACTTCCTCCTGCTCAGCGTATGAAGTCCAAAATTTTCAGCCTAACTTTTAAGATTTTCTGCTATTGATCTCACCCTACTTAGCAATATCATTTCCTAAAACATCATATACTCTGTCCTTCAGATAGGTTATCCTCCTGTAGACAAGAAATACTCATTCCTGCCTCCATGCCTTTGCTTATGCTGAATACTTTCTCAACTCTTGTCAGTGTATTAGCTTTATAGGACCAGAGGGTAGAGATGGTATTGTTAAGGGTTAAAATTCTAGCTAGTCTGTCTAAAATATCCAATGAGTGGTTGCCAATAAATTATAAGCTTTAGCAAGAGTTAGACTTTTAAGCATTTCTTAAGGAGAATAAGAATTTGGTAAAGAGAGAAGAAAAGGCCTAGATTCCTATCTATTAAAGAGAGAGCACATTTCTAGCTCCGCTCTTCACCAGAGTCCAAAGGAAAGAGCCCGAGAAAGAGCCCCTGTCTCTTCCTTCCTCCTCCCACAAGCAGACATCACTTCCTGACGCCAAAGAAAAGACTCCTGGTCTTGCCCTCAAAGACCTTCGCTTCATGGGCGGGACTCTTCTACAGTAAGTCTCCAACAGGTGGCATCATTCCAATCATTACAGTATCTTTGGCTTCTCAGAGTGCCCCTAGTACATAGAACATTACTAAGTACTTAGTGCAATGGCTGCTAATACCCATTGAAGATGTACTTGTTGGTTGGTTTAAAATGTTTAAAACTCTACCTTTGTAAATATGGGTGGCACTATATTGGGCAGCCTAAGAGAGAAATGTTATTAAATTGAGAAGGTATAAGTGATTTAGCTTTTATCCACATACAAAAAAATCCCACACATAATTATCAAACACATATGTTGGGCCTGTCATTGTGCTTTGAGATACAGAGAGCCTAGCACATTGCCTCACATGATATAGGTACTTCATAAATGTTTCTTTAAGTGATATGACTTGAAATAAATAGAAGTCAAAATCTTGTCCTGAAGGAACTCACAATCTTGTTGAGGAAATAAAATGTCTATGTATGCATGAAACAGTGGGAATATCAGTTGATAGTCATTCATTGTTGACTTCATGGCAGACATGTGCTAAGCACTGGGGATCTGAGCAGCAAGGTGGTGTGGTAGATAGAGCACTGGGCCTGGGGTCAGGATGACTTGAGTTCAAACATAGCCTCAGACACTTACTAGCTGTGTGACAGCTTCACTATACTCTGCCCTCATTAGCTCTCATCTTCAGTATTGTCTTCTCTTGTAGTCACCAGGGTTTAAAGAGGACATTAATAAGCTGGAATAAGGAATTGACAAACTGAAAAGTTTAAAGGGGAACCATATTGATAAAAGGCCTTTGTTGTTCAGTCATTTCAGTTGTCTCCAACTCTTTGTTACCTCATTTGGAGTTTTTTTGACAGAGATACTGAAGTAGTATGCCATTTCCTTCTCCAGCTCATTTTAAAAATGATGAAACTGAAGCAAAAAGGATGAAGTGACTTGCCCAGGGTCATACATCTAGTAAGTGTCTGAGGCCAGACGTAAACTCACAAAGATGAGTCTTTTAGTTCATCTCATTGAGTACTGGTTGAAGGAATTAGAACTATTTAGCTTAGAGATAAAGATTTGGGGGTTGGGGAAGAACATGATATCATGAAAGGTATCTTCAGGTATTTGAAGATCCATCATATGGATGGGTATCAGATTTGTTCTGTTTCACCCTAGAGGGCAAAATCAGGAGTGATATGTGGAAGATGAAAGACAGTAGTTTGAGCTTATTTTGACAAGAGGAAAACAACCACTACCATAAATACTTCCTAACAATTAGTTCTCCCAAAGTTGAGTAGGCTGCCTTTAGAGGTAATGGGTTTCCTCTTTTTGGAGATTTTCAGTGATGAGGATGAGAATAAGGATGATGATCATGATAGCTGGCCTTTCTGAAGTGTCCGTGGTTTACAAAATACTCTACAAATATTTTATTCTGGAAATCACCCAAGAAGGTATTTACTATTATGTCCACCCCCCATTTTACAGATTGCAAATCTGAGAAAGGTCAAGTAATTTGTCCAGGTTTACCCAGCTGGTAAATATCTGAGGCAGGATTTGAACTCATTTTTCCCCCCAAATCCATGCCTAGTGTTACTATCCATGCCACTTACAAGCAGAAGGTGGATAACCACTTGTCAGATATTTTAGAATAGGGATGACTTTCCTATGGGTGTTGGACTAGATCCCTTTCAACTCTCAGACTCTTTATCTCTGTAAAGAAATGCTGTTTCCTGGTGATAAAAATTCAGGATGCTTTAAATCTCATGCTTTCTGAATTTTGAACCAGATTTGAATTTTTGGGTACCTTAAGTTCACTTACTCTTAGTAAAAATTTGTTTTCCTTTTTCTAGGAAAAATAGGTCATAAATTAGACTTAAATGACTTTTTGGAAATAAAATAGCTCTTAGAAATTTTGCATTTTGATGAGATGAGTTTAAATGAGCCAAACGCAATCAAACGAACGGCCCTTAAAATATACTATGTGTGAAAAATCAAATCAAGAATGCTTTGAGCAAAACATTTAAGGCCTTAGTATATTGAAACCATTTGAAAAATATTCTAAATGTTGAACAAATAGAATATGTGATCAGGTTTTATAATTCACAACACCCCCTCCCCCAGTATTTTTTTTTTAATCTTACTCTGTGTAGGAATATATTTGATTATTTTCCAGATATGAAATCAACTAATTTTAACTCCTGATTTTATACCTCATACTGTGAAGCTACTTGCTTTGGTGATAGCAAATCAGGTGTGACACAAGCTTTCAATGGGCTCAGAAATCCTGTTACTATTACCCATAACATAATGCTTCCGCCATGAATAACTTCGTTTCCTGCT
This sequence comes from Dromiciops gliroides, assembly GCF_019393635.1. NCBI lineage: Eukaryota > Metazoa > Chordata > Mammalia > Microbiotheria > Microbiotheriidae > Dromiciops > Dromiciops gliroides. The sequence goes on along the minus strand of NC_057864.1, from coordinate 404,769,758 downwards.
AGAGGAAATGGTTAAGTAAGATAGGATTTTGTGTTTAATCTATGAGATTTAGGTTGCCTTTCCAAAAGTATTTTCACTTCCTTGAGTTGAACAGCTGGTGAGTTCTGAGAAAGAGTATGGAAAAGATAGGAGGAGTTTCTGGGACTGAACCCAAAGGATCCAAGAGTGGAAGGTTCTGCATCCTCAGGAAAAGATTGAACAGAATGGGAAGGAGCATGGAAGAAATGGGAGTGTTTGGGAGGGCTTAGTGTTTTGACAAGCAGAATTGGGCTAAGAGTGTAAGGGGCAGCTAAGTGGCGCAGTGGATAAAGCACTGACCCTGGATTCAGGAGGACCTGAGTTCAAATCTGGCCTCAGATACTTGACACTTACTAGCTGTGTGACCCTGGGCAAGTCATTTAACCCTCATTGCACCACAAAAAAAAAAAGTGTTAGGAGATTGAATCAAGTTGTAGCTGCTCTGATGACCCTTAAAACAAAACAAATGAAGCACTGAGGCAGAGTTTAAGGATGAGTTGAGTGGAATAATGCAGATAGATAACCTTGGTCCTCCGAAATCCATGTGGCCAGCAGGTTGGAATAGAGTAACTGTGGATTCTGAGACACAGAGGAGCTAGAAAAGAAGAATGAAGAGAGAAACAAGGGTACTAGGCTGAAGGTGGCCATTGTTGGCCTAGGCTAATGGTGAAATACTGATCATCACAACAGGATTTTAAGGCTTTAAAGTAGTAAATAGATGGCTAAAATATTCCAATCATAATATTGCATATAGGAGCCCTCCAACTTACAAGGCAAGTTCCTGATGAACACCTACTGCAGCTTTCAGGTAATCTTACTAAAACCAAGCTATCAACCTCTGTCTGATGTGTTTACCTTTATTTTGTTTTGTTTTTGTTTTGGGGGGGTAACGAGGGTTAAGTGACTTGCCCAGGGTCACACAGCTAGTGAGTGTCAAATGTCTGAGGTCAAATTTGAATTCAGGTCCTCCTAATCCAGGGCCAGTGCTTTATCCATTGTACCACCTACCTGCTCCCTGTGTTTACCTTTAATAGTCAGCCAGGCAATGAATGAACTGGCACAGCAAGAACAAGAATAACCAAGTATTTCCTTTATAAATTGAGGTCTATTTTCCCACAAATGCATACATCATCAGTGGAAGGAGTCTATGAACACATAGAACACAAAGAGATCTAAACATAGGGAGCATGTATTGAGGGCAAGCACATGGAGGACAACTCACAGCTCCCACATTTCTGAACCACTAATTTCTTCCACTAATGTCATTATACTACTCCTGCCTGGCCTGCCTCCACTGATATTATTTAGACTTAGAAAGTCATTGTTCAACCTGACATTGGTCTCACTGTCTTCTAGTCTACACTTTACTAAAAGTACAAGCTACGGGGGTAGCTAGGTGGTGCAGTGGATGAAGCACCGGCCCTGGATTCAGGAGGACCCGAGTTCAAATATGGCCTCGGACACTTGACACTTACTAGCTGTGTGACCCTGGGCAAGTCACTTAACCCCCATTGCCCCACAAAAAAAAAAAAAAGTACAAGCTGCAAAATTAAAACAATCTTAACATTAAAAAAATAAAATTCTGAGTTTACTAATAAATATTTTTTTAAAAACAAACAAAAGGGTTGAATTAGGTTAAAATCTACATTGATGGCCATTATGTAGACAGACAGATCTTTAACTCTGACAAAAAACCAAGGACTCTATCATCATGTGAAGTGATGAGTGTATCTTCAAAAGAAAAAAAATATGTTCATTTATTGAGTTCTACCAATGGGCAGAGGAAGCTATGGTATAGTGGATAGAGAATTGACATCAAAACCTAGAAGACCAGAGTTCAAATTCAGCCTCTGGCATATACTGATGTGTGACCCTGGTAATGTCACTTAATCACTCATGGTTCTAGGTCATTATCTAAAACTTTAAGTTATTGAGAAGGAGCTGACCTGCATTGCTAGGAGTAGTTTCCATATCTGGAAGCTCTCTTAGTCCAATGAATCACAGATCTAATTCCTATCCCAACTGTGTGTAGGACACTCTGCTAGGCACTGGATTTATAAAACCAAAGATGAAATATATCCTGTCCCCAAAGAGCTTAAAAGATAATATTTAAAGTCCCTTTTTCCTCTATGAAGCAATGTAAAATAAACAAGCTTTTAAAATTAAATAATTTATTGAAACAAAATAAAAACAGTACAGTATTTAAACTGTGGGAGGAAAGCATAATGTGTGTGGGGGTAACACTAGGGCTCTTTTTCAGGTTACTATTTGGGTAGTATAATTAATTATTAATTGCATGCATATTTCAGAATAAAAGAAAAAACAATTATTCTTGGTCTTCTGATTTGTTGGGATTCAGAGATCTAGTGAGATTCTTTGAATCTTTTTTATCCCTTTCAATTAAGTCTATAGTATTTCTTCTTAGAATCCCCCCCTTTTGTGTTTAGATAAAGACTGTCTGAAAGGAATACTTTAGTGCCATAAATGCTATTGAAAGCTGAACATATTTTTTTCTTCTGAAGATACACTAATCACTTCACATGATGATAGAGTCCTTGGTTTTTTGTCAGAGTTAAAGATCTGTCTGTCTACATAATGGCCATCAATGTAGTCATTTGGATGCTTTGACAAGTGTGCCATTCTATTGTCCTCATTTTATAGACAGCAATACTGAAGCAGAGAGGAGTTAAGTGGTTTGTCCTAGATCACTCAGCAAATTAGTGGCAAGGCTGAGTTTAAAATCTTAACTGCCCATGTAGGCCTCATTTGTTGTGCAGCCATAGTTTCCTTCTTCTAGATGATAATATAACTTTATATCTCCAATAGTATACAAGAGAGTACAGTAAAATTGTGGTCATATGATTAGCATTCCTGATGTTGAGGGCCTGTGTCATCCTAACTGAAAAAAATGATTTTTCAGATAACTGAGGCTGTAGCTCTTTTACAATAGCTATTGATGCCTGTGGGGCTGCTTAGGTGCAGAGTTTTTGTTGTTATTTTTGCTTTCCCCTCTTCCTCCCCCTACCACCTACTATTCTCTGTCTCTCTCTCTCTCACACATATACCCACAACACACACCAACGTGCATACACACACACACACACACACACACACACTCCCCCTACCTAAGAACAGACCAGATCATTAGGTTATGCCTTCATTTGGGGGGGCGGGGCAATGAGGGTTAAGTGACTTGCCCAGGGTCACACAGCTATTAAGCGTCAAGTGTCTGAGGCCAGACTTGAACTCAGGTCCTCCTGAATCCAGGGCCAGTGCCTTATCCACTGTGCCACCTAGCTGCCCCCTAGATCAATAGGCTACAAAGCTCCACTTTGCCTCTTCATTCCTGTCATTCTTTTGTTCTTTTCTAATGTTTGGTATTGATTCGCTGGTGACACATTTCTATCAGCCTTTTACTTATTTCTACTCAAATGTCTTACAATCACTTCAGATTCATCAATTTTTTTTGTTTTCTTTTGTTTGTTTTTGCAGGGCAATAAGGGTTAAGTGACTTACCCAAGGTCACACAGCTAGTGAGTGTCAAGTGTCTGAGGCCAAATTTGAACTCAGGTCCTCCTGAATCCAGGGCCTGTGCTTTATCCACTGCACCACCTAGCTGCCCCCAGATTCATCAAATTTTAAAAGAAGCCATCTTCCTTCTCAGCTTCTCACCTTCTTTACATTAATGCCTTCACCATTCTTCCAGTTGTACTTTGGGCCCTTCTATCCTCTACTATCTCCCAAAGTCTGTTCAAACTCATGTTCATTGCTTCCATGTCACTCTCCATGCATCTCATCCTCTCCCATCCCCTTCTCCTTTTGCCTTTAATCTTTCCCAACATCAGTCTTTTCCTATGAGTCTTGTCTGCTTATGATATGGCCAAAGTATTTAAAATTCAGCTTCAGTATTTGTCCTTCCAATGAGTATTCTGAATGACTTTCTAAATGTATTGACTGATTTGATCTCCTTGCTCTCCAAGGGACTTTCAAAAGCATTCTCCAGCACCGCAATTCAAAAGCATCATTTCTGTGGCACTCAGCTTTCCTTAGAGTGACCAGGCTCCTTAGAGTCATCTTTGATTCCTTCTTCTGCTTTGCTCCAGTCAGATCTCTAATTCTTCCTGCACTCTTTTTCTCCTGTTCTTTCTTTTCCCTTCCTACTGATAACAGCACAGTTTAGCTTTGTAATCACCTCACGTTAGGACCACCTTTAGCACTCTTACTGGTTCCCATGCCTCTCCACCATTCACTAAATGTGAAATTACTCTGTAAAACACTCCTGTTATGTTTTCAGACGCATGCTCAAAAATCTCCATTATATACTTATTGCCTAAGAATAATCCAAATTTCGGGGGCAGCTAGGTGGCGCAGTGGATAAAGCACTGGCCCTGGATTCAGGAGGACCTCAGTTCAAATCTGGCCTCAGACACTTGACACTTACTAGCTGTGTGACCTTGGGCAAGTCACTTAACCCCCATTGCCCCATGCAAAAAAAAAAAAAGAAGAATCCAAATTTCTAAGACTGATGTTGAGTCATATTCACAGCCTGGCTCTAATCTAGCCTTCAAACCTAACCTTTCACTTTTTCCTAACCCAGACAAATTTGGCCAAACCGACCTAACACTATCCTCTAGACATACCATGCTATCTATCATAATTGTACCTTTATTCTTGCTTTTCTCTCTATCCAAGATGCCCATGCAAACCCTCCCCATTCTTTAAATCTCAGCCCCTCAACGAAACCTTCCCTGGTCACTTTGACTGAAAGTTATCTTTACCTCCTCTGACCTCCTGTAATTCATATAATCTGTACTTCTCACATAGCACATTATATATTTAATTGCTTTACAATTATATGTGAACAATTGATTATCACTCTGTATAAATTACAAGATCATTTAAGACAAATGTTTTATCTTATGCTCCTTGGTAGCTTCAAAACCCATCACATTGTCTTGTGCACAGTAGATTATCTGTAAATATTTGCCAAATAAATAGATTACCTACTAGTTACTGTGAATGTTATCCCTCTTTAGGCAAATAAGGTGGGAATTAAACAACGCAGTAGAGATTTAGACATTTTAAAAATTAATAGGGGCAGCTAGGTGGTACAGTGGATAGAGCATGGGCCCTTGAGTCAGGAGGACCTGAGTTCAAATGTGGCCTCAGACACTTAACACTTACTAGCTGTGTGACCCTAGGCAAATCACTTAACCTCAATTGCCTCACCAAAAAAAAGATTAATAGTTAGTATTATTTAATAGCATATCTTTCTCTAACTGGACAAAGGTCATTTAAAAATACACTGGTTTTAGGCATATGGTAAAGGGCAATTCCTTTTTTTTTTTTTTTTAGTGAGGCAATTGGGGTTAAGTGACTTGCCCAGGGTCACACAGCTAGTAAGTGTTAAGTGTCTGAGGCCGGATTTGAACTCAGGTACTCCTGAATCCAGGGCTGGTGCTTTATCCACTATACCACCTAGCCACCCAGGAAGTTTACATTCTAATGATGGTGACAACATGCAAACAAGTATGGACATATAAGATTTGTTCAGAGTAGATGTGCCACTCTAGCCATCTAGAATTTGTGATTTGTGTTTGTGTGCACTCCCTGGACATGCTATCAACTTCCGTGATTCAGTGCCAAGCCTTAGAGCATAAAAATATATCCTCAAGGGCAGTTAGGTGGCACAGTGGATAAAGCACTGGCATTGGATTCAGGAGGACCTGAGTTCAAATTTGACCTCAGACACTTGACACTTACCAGCTGTGTGACCCTAGGCAAGTCACTTAACCCTCATTCCCCACCCAAAAAATATAATAAAAACAAACAAACAAACAAAAATATATCCTCAAATCACTAAGGGTGTAGAAAAAATCCATTGTTAGATAGCAGCCTGCTTTAAATAAACATTGAGATCAAATTGAACTGGAAATCCCTGGATGCCTGTAGAAATCACTTAGAGGGTTTTGGTATTGGGCATCATCATGGTTACAGATTTTATTATTAACTTAAAATAAATAGCTGAAAATGAAAAATCCATACTAGGCCTTCCTTCATATGCAGGTGATAGATAAGATATGGCTTTTGAAGTTTTACTCGACATACTTCTCTAAAACTAGAAATGGGTGAAATGCAAGCCTTGGATATGTTGGTTTACTAAACCATTTTCCCCATTCTAGCCCCATAGGACTACTCTGTATCCAATCCAGGTAACCTGTGATCCACCAGGGCCAGCACTGATTTGTTTATAAGTGACTGACTTATGTTAATGCTTTCAGCTAGGACTTGAGCTGCGGCCAAAGTGCTAGCTCTCAATGATGTTGAACCATAGATTATCCCCAAATCTAAGTGCCCCTTCTCCCTTTTCCTTTACCCTTCCCTTCTGGTTTGCTCCCCATGAGACCTACAATTCTTTTTTTTATCATAAAAGTATTTTGTTATTTTCTAGTTACATGTAGAGAGAGTTTTCAACATTTGTTTTTATAAAATTTCTAGTTGCAAATTTTTCTCCCTCCCTCCATCCTCCCCAAGAGAGCAAGCAATCTGATATAGGTTATATATGTACAATCACATTAAGCATATTTCTGCATTATAGACCTATAATTATTAAGCTACATGGGTTCACACATGACTTTGATGACCCAAGACCCAATTCACAACATAGCTCTTGCCCCCCCCCTTCCACTTTTAATTACAAGCATATTACCAAAATGAATTGAAAGGCGTTCACTTTTGATGAAGGAGTAAGACTATAATAAGGGGCCTGGGGGAACTGTCATTTAATTGTTACTTCTGGACACCGGAAAAGAAATTACTATTAGAAAGGTTAGAATTGTTTATGGATTACTCAGAAGACACTTGTCAAGTGCTGCTAACCTCCATATCATGTTTTGGAAAGATTAAATGGCTTTGGGACAGTCAAGGTCTAAGGCAGATCCCATGCAACTATGATGGGCCCCCTTTTTTTTTTTTATTGAGGCAGTTGGGGTTAAGTGACTTGCCCAGGGTCACACAGCTAGTAAGTGTTAAGTGTCTGAGGCCGGATTTGAACTCAGGTACTCCTGAATCCAGGGCCGGTGCTTTATCTACTGCGCCACCTAGCCGCCCCGATGGGCCCCTTTTACCCCAAAGACTGAAGAAGTGCTCCGTTAGTGAATTTATCATTGTGCACAATTGTGGGTCACACTTCCCTCTGTCAAACAATTTCTTTGGATGGAGAAAAACATATAGAATAGTCAGTGTTTTTTTTGTCATGATGTAAATAATAATTACTATGGGAGGGCTGAGATAGGATTAGGTGAAGACAATTTCACTCCTGCTTATTATTTTGATTTCAATGGCAGTAACATGGTTAGATTATATAAAGGATAAACCACCATGCTAAGAGTTAAGAGACCTTGTGGTGGACCACTAACCAGCTGTGTAATTAGCTATATGATTCTACACTTCACAACAATTCTGGCTGTATATTTTTCCTTTATAAAATGAAAGGATTAGACTTGGTAATTTCTAAGTAACTTTACACGGCTCAACAATCTGTGATTCAATGAGTGTTAGTGATAGTATGAAGTCAGAAGTGGTGTGGTCCAGGTGCTGCCTTCTACACTTCATCAGGTCACTGAGACAGGTATGTGGTGCAGTGGTTAGAGAGCTACTTGCAGTGAGGAAGACCTGCTTTCAAAAGCTACCTCTTATACTTATGGGGATAATAACAATACCTGGCTCACAGGGTTTTTGTCAAGATCAAATGAATTAACATGTAAAATGTGTTGGAACATTTATAGTGTTTTATCAATGTTAGATATATTATGGATACCAGCCACTGGCCAGAATTAATTGCCAGAGAAAGAATCTATTCAATGGTCTCCAGACTTTTTTTATTTCAAACTTCTGTAAGTAAAAATTGTAAATACTCTTCCCCAATATATGTAAATTTTATTTTGGTGACTATATTATATACAATACAAAGCATATACATTATAAAACAAAGTAGAAATTTAAATGGATAAGACAAAGATGAAATCATATTTAAAGTTTAAAATTTTTATTAATCAAAACATTTGATCTTGAGATTAGAGATTGACTATGCTTCATTATCAGTAAAACATTATTCATTATTCAGTTAAATGTCTTCATAATGCCCTTTGTGGAGGAAGTTAGGTGGCTCAGTGGGTAGAGAACTAGGCCTAGAGTCAAGAAGACCTGAGTTCACATCTGACCTTAGATGGTCACTAGCTTTGTGACCCTGGGCAACTCAATCTGTTTCCTCATCTGTAAAATGAGTTGGAGATGGAAATGGCCAACAACTCTAGTATCTTTGCCAAGAAAACCCCATGTGGGGTCACAAAGAGTTGGATATAACTAGAGGACTGAACAGCAATAAATTCTATGTTATTTTCAAAAAATTCCTGTGTTCTGTGACCAGAGGCACAGGGGGGATTTATAAATTATTAATTGTTTGTTAATAATCATTCCCTTAAAATGTATCATTGTATTTAAGTAAGCAGTTGGATTTCTTGATTTTAGTTATTTTTAAATTGAAAGTTTCATAATAGAGCAAACTAATAATAGGTCATAATCATCAATGAATATAGCAGTTTTCACTAGGAGTTATAATTCTCTTTATGTAAATATTCAACATACATCATTTGTAAATAAGCAAAAGTGAATTGTCTCTAAATTCAGATCAGCAGAAAGCTTCCAATATAAATATGATCTTTTATCTCTCTATGAATATGCTATATTATGGTATTACTATGGAATCATACCTTAATTACCTATTCATGTTTCAATATTTTAAGTGTTGTTTTGGAGGAGTTTGAGGAATAAGAAGAAAGCTATGAAGGGCTTTAAATGTAAAAGAGAGAAGCTTGTATTTTATTCTATAGGTAATAAGGAGTCACTGGAGGTTTTTGAGAAGAAGGGTGGGGACAGTGACATAAATGAACCTAATCTTTAAGAAAATTACTTTGGAGGGCAGCTAGGTGGTGTAGTGGATAAAGCATCGGCCCTAGATTCAGGAGGACCTGAGTTCAAATCCGACCTCAGACACTTGACACTATACTAGCTGTGTGACGCTGAGCAAGTCACTTAATCCTCATTGCCCGGCAATAAATAAATAAATAAATAAATAAATAAATAAATAAATAAATAAATAAATAAATAAATAAATAAATAAATAAATAAATAAATAAATAAATAAATAAATAAATAAATAAATAAATAATTGAAAAAGATATTTGGGTATGTGTATGGAGAAAGACTTGTGGCAAGAAAACCAATTATGGGGCCATTTGAGAGTCAATGGGAACCATAATTAGGTTGGTGGCTGAGTGGAAGAAAGGGGATAGATATGAGAGGTGTGGTAGTGAGACAAATGGCAAGAAATGGCAACTACTTGGGTGTGAGATGTGAAAGAAATTGAGGAGTCCGGGATGACACTGAGGTTATGAAGCTAGGTGACTAGGAGGATGGTAGTGCTAACAACAGAAGTGAAGAATGCAAATAGAGTGGGTTTGAAGGGAATGATAATGTAATGAGATCTGCAATACACATGTCTTTGCCTGCTCAACCTATATAGTCATGTTCTCTTACCCCAAATAAAAAGTATATTATTCACAATTCCCAGTCCTGGGGTAGAAGTTACTTATCTTGCAAGGTGATCTGCTGAGCAGCTGGTAGATATACTTAGAGGAGAAAGGTAGCAATTCCCATTGGCTACTGCTGAGTATCCAGGTCAGGATTAGTTAATGCCTTCCCAGAAGGGGAGATTCCCTGAAAGAGAAAAAGGAAGGTTGAGAACTTGAACAGTGGGTGAGTAGATAGAATGGGTCAGTGGAGTATGGAGGAGTAATGGGTGATAGTTAGGTTTTGTGTTGGGGACAAGCCCCACGTGTAGCTCTTATGGGGAGAGTAGATTGAACACACACCCTTTGGGGACATTCCATGTTTCTGCAGGGACTTCATCCCCCACCTTTTGGAGAACACTACTCTAGATAATATAATGTTTTCTCCCTAAATGCTATATATGTATTATTTCTTGTCATGAAATCAGATGTTGTATTTTCCCTTAATTATCTTTTGCTCTTTACCTAAAATAGCTTTAAGTAAATCATTCCATTCATCATAATGGAGCATTGAGTTTGGAACCTAATTATAGCCTCTCCACTAATGATTGTAGTAGGAGAAACATCCTGCTAATGTGGTTGATTAGTGTGTCTATTCCTTCCTGACAGTATATTAATTGGTAATGAAATACAAATAAATAGAAATAAAGGTTTAATAACATTTCAGATACCACATTCTCCCTCTGAGGTTGGTTCACCTCATTTTATACTGTCACCATGAGGCTAAATGAAGTCATGATGATCATAGTGATTTCCCCAAACTAAGAATATTAGGAGTTATTTTAAGAAGACAAAATTCAGTTTACTAACTCTAACTACTGGAAGCCCAGACTAAATTGATGAGATCTGTTTGCATATTTATTTAATTCATTTATTTTGAAATATTTAATGTCCATTGCATGGAGAGGTACAGTAATATTATATCTTAAAATGGAGGTGTCCAGGAAAGGGAATCTTATTAATGGCTGTTTCAGCTGGGCCTCTGGACCTTGTATATTCCTCTTAGAATTACCTCTGGTCAGATATGAAAGCTCAAAAATTTAGCTTTATCAATTCATTTAGAATTTATCAGTCTCTGTTATATCAATTCGTATTAAGCAAAATTATAAAGCTCTGACTTTTCAACCAAGATTTGCTAATTTATAATTAGACATAATTTTACAGTAGGGCAACGAGGTGGTGCAGTAGATATAGAGCACCAAGCCTGGAGTCAGAAAGACTCATCTTTCTAAGTTTAAATCTGGCCTCAGATACTTACTGTGTGATCCTGGGCAAGTCACTTAATCCATTTTGCTTCAATTTCCTTGTCTGTAAAATGAACTGGAGAAGGAAATGGCAAACCACTCCAGTATCTTTGCTAAGAAAACCCCAAAAGAGGTCACTAAGAGTTGGATATGACTAAAAAAAATGACCCCAAAACAACAAAACCTTTCCATTGAATGGTGTTTACTCAGGCTGGTATTTTACATTTAACAGTTTATACTTTGATTAATATTTAATGATATTTTCATCTGATAATCTTCCTTCATTATTTCTACCTCTGAGAGGATTCTCATTATCAACCTGTTCCTTTCAGTTTTCCAGTCATCCAAACTTTGAAACCTGGGAGCCAGTCCTCACTGGTTGCTGCTCTTTATTCATCATCATATTCAGTCAATTTGCAGCCCCAGTTCAATGTTCTTTCAGGGTTTGCTGAGAAGATTCCAGGAATTTATTAATGAAACATTCATAGGAAAAAAAGATGACCTGGTTGGCTGTGAAATGAGGGCAAAGGAAGACAAGTAAGCAATCGAAATGCTCTGTTGGTATCCTTGAAATGTCAGAAAAATATAATGAAGTCCTTGGATACATGAAGAATATAGGGGAGGACATGGACAATAGTTGCACAGGATGGGCAGGCATGGATAGACTGTGACTATGTTGTTGGAGGGGACACCCCGATAAATGATATCACAGATACAATTTACATAAATTCCTTCATGTCTCTTCATATGTCCTTGTTTATTCTTCTTGCCACCATCTTAGTTGAGACCCTGATTACTTTACATCTAAATGATTCCAATTGATTTCTGGCGCTCAGTCTTACCTCTGTTCTCTTCTGCCGAAGAATCCATCGTGAATGTTATATGTATCTTCTAAATGAACATGGCTTATACCACAATTCTCTTAAGATCAGAAACCTTGAGTGGTTCCCTGTTACCCAAGGAAATAGAGTCCAAGCTGAAGTTATCTTGGATGCTAATAGTAAATAAAGACTTTTCCCTTCTGGGAGCTTTGCATAGCAATTTGTTCATATCTGACATTTAGTTATCACATTTTATTTGTATTATACTCATTAACATCTGGGAGATTATAAACTCCACGAGGAACTGATGGAATTTTTATACCTTTTTGCCATCTAATACGGCACTTCCCACATGGACATAGACATAAGAATACAGCTTGTGATTTCACTGATAGAGGGAATTTTCAAGTGAGGAGACTCCCTATACCAATGCATGCCCATACCTTCTCTGCAAATTGTAGTCTTATAGAATTATCCAGCATATTTAGAATTAAACCAGTACCTATCAGAGGCAAGATTTGAATTCAAGTGTTACTTGTTTTGAGTGGCTCTTTATCCTTTACAGTACTCTGCTTTTCATGTTAGTAGAGGTTTAATTAATGTTTGAATTGAATTGATTTGAATGAAGGCTCTTTAAAATCTGTTCTCAAACATTTTGGGGGGTGGGGGACGCTATGGGGTTAAGTGATTTTCCCAGGGTCAGACAACTAGTAAGTGTCAAGTGTCTGAGGCCAGATTTGAACTCAGGTACTCCTGAATCTAGGGCTGGTGCTTTATCCACTGCACCACCTAGCTGCCCCCTCTTCTCAAACTTTTAACTCCTACTCCTCCCCAGTATGAACTCTCTCCTTTAGCCTAGCTGGGGAAAGTCACTATTCCCCCCAAAAACTTGTTCATTTATGTCTTTATTCATATCATTCCTTCTCCGTGAAAAGCCTTTCCTACTTCTTTCTGCCTGTCTAAATAGTGGATTTGGGGTGGCCTGGAACATCAATAAATCAGTCATCAAGTGTTGATTGAATTTCTTTGTGCTCAGAAATGTTCTGGGCCCAAACCAGACTGATTTTAGTTTTTAGCCAACTCTCTGGTTCTCTCTGAATGTCAGTTTCCTCCTATTGGGAAATTAACTTACTATGATAGTAATTGGCATTTACTTTGGTGTTGACCATTGGCATATGTTGTTAATTCTTGACAAAAGTATCATTCGCTGATTCCTAGATCTTTTCCCCCCATAGTTATACACATCTAATCTCTCTATATCTTTTTTTTTTGGTGGAATTCATTGGCTTTCCATTCTGTTTTTATAAGTATAAGGAGGGTGGTATTATTTAGGTAATGTTTTGTTTTTCCCCATGTAGGTTATATACGGCCACATGGATCTTTCTAGATGGGTGTCTCGAGAAGCAAGAATATATATCTCTAGCATCTCTTCCCCTTGTCCTCCTCCAAAGAAGACTCTGGTTCCAGACAGATGGGGAAGATGGATATTGGGGACAGAGGCTAGCTACCTTACTCTTCTCAGAGAGAAGGGACACTAGACTAGGATTATATCTGTTCCCTTAAATATTATTAGTCGAGAAGAGATAACCTTTAGGTTCAAATTATGTTCCTACTCGCTATTCCTTAATGAGAAAAGGACAGTTCCAGGCTTTATATCCAGGACTTGAATCCCTTCCTCTCAAATAACAATTGCACAAGCATGTATCTATCACTTAACCATTAAAAACTTATTAAGGACCTACAATGTGGGGACAGCTAGATTACACAGTAGATAAAGCTCTGGCCCTGGATTCAGGAGGACCTGAGTTCAAATCTGGCCTCAGACACTTGACACTTACTAGCTGTGTGACCCTGAGCAAGTCACTTAACCCTCATTGCCCTACACAAAAAAAGAACCTACTATCTTCCAGTCACTGTGCTAAGTACTAGGAATATAAAAAGAGGCAAAAGATTGTCCTTGTTTACAATGAGGAAGGAATTCCATAAATTGACCCACTGAGCCAAGGTTTACATAAGAAAATGAAGGTTAAATTAGATGATCCCATTGTTTCTCTTAGAGCTTTTTCATGAGATACTAATATTAGAATTATTTAATCCCTTAGAAATAATAAACAACAGCAATAGAATTAAGTTCTGTGTTGTGTTTCCTAAAGGGGTTCTTCATTAGAATTTTACCACAAAGGAGAAATGATTCAGTCTCTTAAACTGATGAACCTAAAAGTTCATCTCTTTTCCTAAGTCAATCAAATAACCAATAAGCATTTATTAAATACCTAGTATGTGCCAGGCACAAAACTAGACACTGATGATAAAAATACAAATAATTAAACAATCGCTACTCTTAATCAGATTATATTCTAATGTGCAGAAGCAAATAAATATATGATAATATACATAACAAATAGAAAGTAGAGAAATACAAGGCAATGTGGGAGAAAGGGCACTAACATCTGAGAGTTTAGGAAAAGAGTCATGTAGGAAGCATTTGAGCTTCATGTTGAAGGAGAATTCTCTGATGCTGTGGTGAGGAGGGAGTATATTCAAGTAATGAGGAATAACCATTGCAAAGGCACAAAATTGGGAGATGGGGATACTGTGGGAGGAACAGAGAGAAAAACTGGCCGTATCACTGATGTGAGGGGAGAGCAATGTACAATGAAATGTACCTAAGAAGAACTATCACATTTTTTGACTCCTCAGTAATAACCAGAGGAGTAAGATATTGAATGAACTGTATCTAAGATCTCATCAAATTGACAGTTTTGAAATACCAAATTTCAAAAGTTTATTTGGGGTAAGATTATCTTTTTTGGAAATATCACTAAAGTCTTTTTTGATTTATTTTAAAATTTGGGGATATTTGGTTCATTTTGTAACTGAGCTTAAAATAGCTTTGGAAACACCCTGAGAACCTCACAGAGAGAACCTTTTATTTCTTCCAAGGGTAATTGACATTTGTAATTATCTGTAGGTAGTGGTGAAATCCACCTAAAGAATATTTACAAAAGAAATGCAGTATTACTTGAATGTCAGTGATATCTAGAGGTATAAATGGGATTCTATACTTTGCTATGGTGATTTTTGTTCATGGGTTAATGTTTAGGTCTAATTTTTATGTTTGATGTCAATACTCTCCCCACACAGATTGGCAGGGACCTGAAGTGAGGTATAATCTCACCTCCTATAACCTTTTGTTTGGGAACCCCCAAACTTACATATTATATAGTATTGTATGTTATTGCTATCTGTTTTATTGTGTTATAGAATTATGAAGCATGGGAAACAACAGTATCTGAAGAACTTTTAGCATCATGATGCCAAAATGGTATGGTAGCAAAGCATGCAATTGTAGAAAGAACATGAAACAGGAAACTTGATAATTTTATTCTTGACTCTTTCACGATTTACCTGTGTATCTTAGAGATGATACTTAAGTTCTCTGGGACTTGGATTTAGCATAAAGAAGATATAATAACATTCCCTATTATACCTAACTTATGAGGTGGTTAAAAAGGAGGAACCAATGAAATAACAGATGGTTAAGTGCTTTACAAAACTAATATGCATTGCAATTTGAAGGTCATAATGCTCTTCTTTTTTTTTTTTTTTTTTAAAGAAAGTATGCCTGTTTTGGTAGGAAAACTGACACCATAGCACACTCACTATGGAGAGCTGTCATTGAAATTCTTCCTTATTCCTTTTATATTTGGAGTAAATCAGAGAAGACATAATTTAGTTTCTTTTTATTTCTGTTTTCCCCTATTGTTTGGGTGCAAAATTTTCTCCTAATGACGTATGTCAAAAACATAATAGGCAAAAATCATCAAACCAAAAAACTGTCTGATTGAACTTCAGCATATGGAAAATTTCAGCAAACGCTATCAATTGGAAGTTTTGATTGGCATGTGTTTGGCATTTTTCATATTATGACACATGAAGCATTGAGCAGTAATCTAATAACAAACCCCCTGATAGAAACACGAATGGAAAATGTCATATCATTAACCCAATGCAATAAATGCTGACAAAAATGTATGAATAATGCAAACATTGACATGGTAGAGGAAAAAAACAGTATCGAGAGAAAAGTAATGTTTCCCTAATCAGTGACTGGGTAGTTATTACTATTTGACACTTACAACCACTATATTTCAATTAGCCAGACATTTCGCTACTGTTCACTGAAATGGAATATCAAATTATTATTGGAAATGAAATGTATTTAATATGGCCACATTCTGATTTCACTGAATTGTCTTTCCTGCCCAAGAATGTCATTAATAGGCTCTATTTCCTTAGGTTTAGTTTTGGAAATGTTTTCTTTTCACTAAGGGATTATCTAAGGAACCTTGTGAGGATAGATAGATAGATAGATAGATAGATAGATAGATAGATAGATAGATAGATAGATAGATAGAGATAGATATAGATATGTAAACATATAAATATATATCATACACAAGCATGTATATATTTAAATGCAATATATACATATAGGGTGATATATGATATTGTGTATGTGTGTGTGTGTGTGTATATGTAGTTAACCCTCTTTTCTGTGTGTTTAAAGCCCCAATCTTGTAACACAGTGGACCAAAAAAAAGCAGAAAAGCACACTTTGCCTCCCCATTTTATTTCGATATCTAACTTTACATAAGGATTTTGTATAAAGGGATATTATGCTTCTCCAAATCTTCACACTCTCAATATAACAACTTTTGTTAGGTAGCATGGTGGATAGAATGCTAACCTAAAGTCAGGAAAATCTGAGTTCAAATAAGGGTTCAGACACTTACTAGCTGTATGACTCTCACCAAGTCATTTAACCTGTCTTCCTCAGTTTCTTCTATAAAACAATGGAGTTAATAATAGCACATATTCCAGGTTATTATAAAGATCAAATGAGATAATATTTGTAAAGTGGTTTACAAATCATCAAGTATTATTCAATTGTTACTACTGCTACTACTACTACTACTACTAATACTACTAATAATAATAATAACAATTTCTCCCTATTTTCTCATATCACAGTTTTGAGGCAGAAATAACATTTGTTTTTCTTTGCAATTTTTTTTCCACTGGCAAAATATCAAACAGCAGCTTTGAATACCTAAAAACTTGAGTAGAACAGAGAGATTAAAAATAAATTCTTTATTGTCTCACTAGTTTTGGTTTTTTATAACTTTCCATTTCATTTTCACTAACTTTAACTTTTAAGAAGTTATAAATAAGAATTATTGTATTTAACTTCTCTTACTAAACCTTAAGGTCAAGGCTTTTGTAAGGCATTGTGGTTGATACCATAGCAGTCCACCATGAGATAAATTTAGCATCTCACTTCTGTTTATGGGAAAGAGTAATACACATACCAAATGTATGATTTTTCAAGGGTCTGGCTCCGGGGCATAGAGGGAATGGTTCATGCTACTAGACCTTTAGCAAATTCTCAAGTAGAAATTTGTCTTAGATGACTTCCTACCTTCCTTTCTTCTTTCTGATTCCTACCTGATGGGTTCATAATACCATCATTCCAACTTCTAGCCACATGTTTTTCAAAGATTTCCTACTTCATAATCTCAACCGGGCTTGTCCTTTGGGTAGGATTTCCATTTTGCTCAAAACCATACCCCACTCAAATAGAATCATTTCTAGGATTCTTATAAATTAGCAACTTAATCTTTAGCCTTTCAGCCTGTTATGAAGCAAGCAGGAGAAGTATATATGCATTTATTAAGTGCCTACTATGTGCCAGGCACTGTGCTAAGCACTTTTTACAAATGTAATCTCATATGATATGGCAACATATATGCTGAAAGGTTGGGTGCTTTATCATGTGTTAGGTACCATAAGAATATGTAAATTAATAGTTTTTGTTATGAGGATCAAATTCAATAATGTATATAAAACCTCAGTATACTAAGAAAATGTCAATTTGTCATCATCATCATCACCCTTATTTTATCTCTGTACCTAAGTACTTATAAAATGAAAGGCAAGAGAAGGAAAACATCAAAATAATAAAATGTATCAGTGCACGAGCATAATTTTAAAGAAATATACTGAAATGGAATATTTTGCAATTAAAAATTCAGTGATTAACTTTTTGAGCTTAGATTTTTGAGGAAATGAAAACTGGAACATTTTGAGAGACAGATACAGAATGTTAAGGTGACAAGAGAGATAAAGAAAATGACATGGTTAATAGAGTATTTAAAAATCCTTTAAGAGGATGGTGTGTTATGTATTCCTAATCTACATAATTTAAAGCTCAAATATGAATTTGACTTTTTCAGGTTAATAGAGAAATCTCTCTCCTTAATAGTTTATAAGATCAAAAAGTATATATTTAGATGTGTCTAGATACAATATATGGAGATTAGCAAAGGAATAAACCAAGGATTAAAATCATTTTAGCTAGCAAAGGACAAAACATTTTGTGGCTAGGTTGAAAACAAGGAGACAACAAAATATAGTATATGATGACTAATTATAGGGCTGGGCAAGTAAACAATGGATGACACTACCAGAAGTGAAGTTTTAATGCTTACTTTGCTTCAGTTGTCACAAAATGTCTTGGATTTCATATAAGGCTCTTGTAGTCTATTCTACTCTATAATCATAACAATGCAATCACCAATTAAATCACACCCACTACACACCCTCTCTACCTGCTGCCCCCTTCAAATTGCTCTCTGTAAACCTACTTATTCTATTCCTTTTATTCCCTTAGAGTTGTTGGGGTCCCTAGCCTATGTGTTTTTGTGATGCATATTTCATCTTGTATATGTGTGTGCATGCCATTTGGGTTTTTTTTCTTTTTTTTTTTTTTGCTGGGGGTGGGGCGGTTTGGATAAATGTGGCACACTGGAAAGAATTCTAGTTCTATGGTCAAAGGTTGGTTGCTGATCAGTCGTTTCTGTCTTGTCCAAGTGTTCCTAACCCCATTTGGGATTTCCTTGACAAAGATATTGGAGTGGTAAGCCATTTTCTTCTCAGGCTCATTTTATGGATGAGAAAACTGAGGCAAACAGGGTTTTAGGTAGGAAATGTATGAGGCAGGATTTGAACTCATAAAGATGAGTCTCCTTGACTCTAGGTCCAACACTCTGTCCACTGTGCCACCTAGCTGTCCCTTTCAGAGGACCTGGATTCAAATCCTGTTTCTCCTGTTTATTATTTGTATCACTATGGACAAGTCACTCAACCTCTCTTTAACCCAGCTTCTTTATCATTAATATGAGATAGTTGGAATTGACAGCCACCGAAGTCTCTTTCAGATCAAGATTTATGACTATGAGTCTGTGATCCAACACTATGATCCTTCGATGATGTCTTGTCTATCTGAGGCAGCTAGTGGCACATTGCATAGGACCCTGGGCAGGAAGATCTGACTAGCTCTGTGACCCTGGGCAAGTCACTTAACCACTGTTTGTCTCAGTTTCCTCAACTATAAAATTGGGGATAATAATAGCACCTACCTTCCAAGGTTGTAGTGAAGATCAAATGAGATAATATTTGTAAAAACACTTAGCGCAGTGCCTGACATATTTGCTGCTAGCATTTTTATCAGTGACTTAGATGAAGACATAGATTTGTTTATCCTTTTCCAAGACTGGGAAGAACAGCTGACATAATCGATAACAGAATAAAGATAGGAAACCATCTTAACAGGCTAGAATATGACATTGATGTAACAAGATGAAACTTAACATAGATATATGTAAATTCCTGAATTTAGGTTAAAAAAATCACAAGTATAAAGTAGGGGGCCCGAATTGGCAGTAATGGTTCCTGTGTAAAAACATCTGTGAGTTATTACTGATTGCAAGCTCCTTGTGAAGTAACATTATGATATGATTTCTAATTTTTAAAAAAGTCAATGTAATTTTAGGTTTTATTAATAAAAATGTAGTCTTCTAATCAAAGGATATCTAATCAGAAAATTTCTACTCCATGGAATATTTTTTTTCAGTTCAGAGTAGCATTTTTTCATTGTTGTAACAGGAGTAGTGAACCAAATATTAACAGCTAATCAGACTACAAAATGATGCATTTCATCTTGTCATTTTCCCAACTTTTTATTTCATTTCTGATTTTACACTATAGTAATTTCCTGATTACCCTTCTACCCCTACAAAATACATCGAACAGCACCTTGCAACAAACAAAAACAGTTAAGCGAAAGCAATCAACTTGGTAACCATATCTGTCAATGTATGTAAACTCCTACAGTTATTTTCCCTACCTCTTTAAAGAGAGGATGAAAGTGTGTTTTATCTTCTGTTTTCCTTGTCCAAGACTGGTCATTGCAGTAGAGTTCAGAAATCACCTGCCCTAAGTTGCTCTTGTGGTGGTGGTGGTGTTGCTATTGTTGCTGGAGACTGTTGTGGTCATTGTATTCAATAGTATTCCTGGTCCTACTTGCATCACTCTTTCAGTTAACACATCAATAATTCAATCATCTGAAATTTCATCCAATCAGCTCATTAGCTGAGTGTAGAGGAGTAGAACTAAATCCTCTCTCTTTACAATCATCTTCCCATAACCCTCTGAATTCCTCATATTTGTATTTTTAGCATTCTTATTACATTTATATCCACACCCCAAAGGCTATCAGTGGAAATTTCAGTGAGAGGTTTCAATTAAGGAATTTTAGTTCAATTGAAGGAGGAACTTTCCCACAATTAGAGCTGACCCTATATGGAATGAACTGCTTTGCAAATCAGTGATCTCATGCTCACTGCAAGTATTTGAGCAGAGAATGGATGTCCATTCACCAGGGATTTTGGGGAGGGGATTCCTGCATTAGATAGGATGCTGGACAAATGATTTCTAAATACTCTTTCAGTTCTGTGAATTGTTGTTTCAGATGGCCTCACTGAAATTCTTTTCTAAATTCTCAAGTTAAGCAGATAAATAACCATAGTATTTAAATAATATATATAATATAAGCTATATACGATACACAAATACATATAAACATGTGTATATGTATTTATGTTACACACACACATATGTATGTATATGTGTGTATAAATATATATATGTATATATGCATATATATGACATTTTAGAGAAAAAGTGTTCTTAAACTTGAAATTTCACTGTGCTCTTGTCCCTATAACTGCAGTAGTTGCAGCAAATAGCTTTCTGCACTGGGTGTATTATAACTCTATTTCCCTAATAGACGGTATATTCCATCTAAACTTTGTCATGGTTTTGCTTTTCTACCCCATTGTGTAAGTGCTCTGAATATCAGGTTTTTAAAACATATATTTTGACAAGTTGAACTGAATCTGAACTACCTAGGAAAACCATTTATAAACAGTAAGGTATCTTACAATCATTACAATCACTACGTGGGAAGCAAGCATCCCACTTCTCCTTTGGTCAAGTCCCTCCTGGGTCACTGTTAGAAAAACTTAGTCAAATTCCTATCACCTCAAGGTTTTCTATCCTTAGAATGGAGCAATATGTGAAATGAGTGGTCATATTTGTGAAATTTCGAGTATTCTACTATCTTTCCCTGTCAGTATTTTTATTTGATTTTTGTGTAGCATTATATAATCAATACTTTGTTAGTGAATTATGAAAACATCTTTAATTATGAATTTTTAGCAGATATGCTTCAATTTTATTTTGTTTTTTCAATCTTAATAGTATTTTAATTAAATGAAAAGATAGTTTTAAACATTTATTTTTATAAGATTTTTAGTTCCAAATTTTTCTCTCTCCCTTCTCTTGCCCCCTCCCCAAAGAAAGCAATCCGATATAGGTTATATATGTACAATCACATTAAACATATTTCTGCATTAGTCATGTTGTTAAAGAAGAATTTGAACAAATGAGAAAAACCTCAAAAAAAGAGTAGAAATAGTATGGTTAAATCTGTATTTAGATTCCACAGTTCTTTTTTCTGGATGTGGAGAGCATTTTCCATCATGAGTTCTTTGGAATTGTCTTGGATCATTGTGTTACTGAGAAGAGCTAAGTCTATCACAGTAGATCATCATGTAATGTTTCTATTACTATGTTTGGTGTTCTCCTGGTTCTGCTCACTTCACTCAGCAGCAGTCCACTTAAGTCTTTCCAGGTTTTTCTGAAATCTGTCTGGTCATTTTTTCTAGCACAATAGCATTCCATTACATTCATATATCACAACTTGTTCAGCCATTCCTCAATTGATGGGCATCCCCTTGTTTCCAATTCTTTGCCAACACAAGAGAACTGCTATAAATATTTTGTCCATGTGGACACTTTTCCCTTTTTTATAATCTCTTTGGGATACAGACCTAGTAGTGGCATTACTGGGTCAAAGGGTATGTACAGTCCCATAGCCTGTTATCATAGTTCTAAATTGCTCTCCAGAATGGCTGTATCAGTTCACACCTCCACCAACAATGCATTAATGTTCCAATTTTTCCACAGCTTCTCCAACATTTATTATTTTCATTTTTTGTCATATTAGCCAATCTAATAGGTGTGAGGTGATACCTCAGAGTTTTTTAAATTTGCATTTCTCTAATCAACAGTGATTTAGAGCATTTTTTCATATGACAATAGATAGCTTTGATTTCTTCATCTGAAAACTGCTTGTCCATATCCTTTGACCATTTCTCAATTGGGGAATGACTTGTATTCTTATAAATTTGATTTAGTTCCCTATATATTTTAGAAATAAGGTCTTTATCAGAAATACTGGCTATAAAAATTGTTTCCCAGCTTCCTGCTTTCCTTCTAATCTTGGCTGCGTTGCTTGTATAAAAACTTTGTAATTAAATGTAATCAAAATGATCAATTTTGTATTTCATAATATTCTCTATCTCTTGTTTAGTTATAAATTCTTCTTCTCTCCATAGATCTGAGAGGTGAACTATTCCTTCCTCTCCTGATTTTCCTATGGTATCACCCTTTATGGCTAAATCATGTGCCCATTTCACCTTATCTTGGTATATGGTGTAAGATGTTGTTGTGTACATGGTTTCTGCCATGATATCTTCCAGTTTTCCCAGAAGTTTTTGTCAAATATTGAGTTCTTATCCCAGAAATATGCTTTAATGTTAGGGTTGAGTTTTTGCCTTTTTTAAACTATCCTCCATTTCCCCATCCCCTTCTTTCCTGCTGCACACTATATTCTACCAAGGAAATACATTTATGATTTTGGTTATCACCATCTTATGGACATAGTTCTTGATTGAAAAAAAAGAAAACTCAGTTCTAACCCCTGTTTTGCCATTTAACTATTACTATGACTTTAGGTGAGCCATATCACTTCCTAAACCTCATTGTACTTATCCACAAAATGGGAGTAATAACAATGCCTGTTGTATATGACTACTAATACCAATAGCTAGAATTTACACAGTGCTTTAAGGATTGCAAAATGCATAACAAATATTATCTTATTCTATCCTCACAACTCTGGGACTTACATGCTATTATTATCTCCTTTTACAAATGAACTGTTCTGAGCATTAAATGTGGTAATAAATGTGAAAATGTTTTGAAAATCATGAAACTTTATGCATTCATAAAGGTCAACTTGTGGCAATACAGCATCAGATGACTTATATTTGCAACGTTGAGGCAGTTATACCTCCTGATATCATGCAAATGGTATATAAATAGTACTTTCATCAGACACCTTGCTTCCTAATGTATTTTGTGTAAGATTCCTACCAAAGAGTAAAAGTTTCCACTGTCCTGAGAATAAATTAACTACATTAATTGTGTGTGTATGTAAGTATAAGTGTATTCAGTAAGAGATTCTGAAATAATTCCAAAAGAGTAGTTGTAATACTGTTTTCAGCAAAGGGATTGCTTTGAAGGTCAATATTCATTTGAATGTATAGGTTCTGGTACATTTTTGCAAAAATTGGTTATTTCTTTCTAGTTGTATCTTGCATCTAATATTGAAGAATGGATAACTGAAGGAAAAAGTAATGCTCTAGAAGTCAGTGATAATTTTTTTTCTTATTGGACAATGTATGCCAGTCTTGTGGCAAAAATGGAAAGATTTTTGATTTTATGCATTGAGGCCCCAAAAGTGCAGTAGGCCTTAGAGTTTAGCTATCATTAAATGAAATCATATCAAAGCTTTGAGGGTTTTCAGCATTAGGAATTAACAGTGTGGGGAGAGATCATATGATGAATGTGGTTTTATGCATTTTTTAAGGTAGATATGGCTTGTATAACAGGAAAGAACAAAAAACTTTTATGGAGGTGGCAGCTCAACCAAACAGAAAAGATCTCTGATTTTAATTATAGACAATTTGAACTCATTTATTTATTGTTTATGTATTATCTTCTACTTTCTTGCCAAAAGAATTTTATGTAACAATTATTTTTTAATGTCTGAACTTTCTCCAGAGACATTTATAGTAAGAAAAAGAAGGAAGAAAATTAGACATGCTAAGACCAGTTTCTTGAAAAGCCATCAATTTTCAAATTCCTCGCAACAGCTTTCCAAAGTAGCCTTTCTAAATTTTATGACCTAGATGGAGAAGAATTCCTTTACTTCCTGAATTGTTACAATAAAAATAAAATAAATGTTATAAAGAAGTCAGATCCGTCCTCAGTTTCCTTGGAAATTCATGTTATCTGATTATAATACTATAACCAAATCTTGTCATCTACCAGGACAATGACTTTAGCACTTGGCTCTTAATCTTCCTCTTCACCTCAACCTATCCTTGGTAACGTTAATGGTATATGTAATTGATGAACTTGCAAAATTCTGGTCTCCTATGTTAGCAACATAGCAACATGTTTCCATGAATTGCACTTCTGTTCTACTTCAGCTGAGTCATGGAGGTGGATCAAACCTTAGAACTCACCATTAACTGAAACTACCCCATTTCAAAGATCTTAGCCACCTATAGTCACAAAAATCCAGTCATCTTTGATTCTTCCTTCTCCTCTGCCAATACTTTCCTCCCCCTACACATACTGTTAGTTGCCTACTCATACTGATTCTACTTTCAAAATACTTCTCAAATCCATTAGTTTTCCCTACTTATACTGCCACTGACTTAATTCAGGCTCTCACCCCCTCTCTCCTAAACCATTGTAATAGCCTTGAAACTGATCCTCATGGACAGTTGTCAATGAAAATTTTTAAAGTATCTATTATATGCAAGGTACAATGCTAAATGCTGGAGATGCAAATTTTTACAGGGCAATGAGGGTTAAGTGACTTGCCCAGGGTCACACAGCTAGTAAGTGTCAAGTTTCTGATGCTGGATTTTAACTCAGGTCCTCCTGAATCCATGGCTAGTGCTTTATCCACTGCTCTACCTAGCTGCCCCCTGGGGATGCAAATTTTAAGAAAGAGACAGAGACAGAATCAGTTCCTGCCTTTAAGAAACTTAAAATGTAATGGGAGAAGAATTTTTAAAAGGAAGTGATGGGAGAAGGGGCGCCAGAGGTACCATGATATTGAGGGAATAAAAACCCAGTAGAGCAGCTGATGGAAAATGAAGGCTCATGGCTCCAATCTCTCCCCATCTAATTTTTGTCTCTAGCAAAACTGCTAAAATATTCTTCCTAGGATAAAATTCTCACAGCATCCCTTTCCTGGTTTAAAAAAAAACCCTTGGGGCAGCTAGGTGGCACAGTGGATAGAGCACCAGCCCTGGATTCAGGAGGACCTGAATTCAAATCCGACCTCAGACACTTGACACTTACTAGCTGTGTGACCCTGGGCAAGTCACTTAATCATCATTGCCCTGCCCCCCCCAAAATAAAATAAAATAAAACCCCTCCATGATTACTGTCTTTAGGACAAAATATAAAAGTTTCTTTGCTTTACATTTAAAAACTTCCACACTCTGGCTTCCATCTACCTTTCAAATAATTTTTTCACTCTGGCATTTATTCTGTGAATCACCCAAAGAGTTCTTTCATTTCATTCTGTGATCTTCTACCTCTATTTATTCAATTTGATTTTCCTTCATACTCCTTGTAATCCTTTTCTTTCAAGACTCACATGAGAAGCCACTAGCACTGCAAAGCCTTCCCTGACCTTCTAAATATATATAATTTATGACGTTATACCAAATTATACATTTTTAAATTATAATTTATTTTGATATCTCATTTAGTCGTATCTCATTGTACCATACTTATTTGTATATGTTTAGAATGCTATCAGAGCAGGGACTACTTTTCATCATTGAAAACATTGCACCTTCCATATAGGGTGAGTTTGTTCAAAATTTTTAATTGGTTAGTGTATAATTGATTCATGAGCACTTTATAAAACTTTGGATAATATAACTCTAGAACTATTTAACCCCCTCCCACCTAATGCCCAATTCTTCAGAAAATGACTACTATATCTCCTCTCAAGGTTCATGGGGTAGTCTTGAAGGGTAAGAGTGACTTTCTCAGAGCCCTATGAAATGGTGTGCTTTCTCTGTTGATTAATAGATGATATCAATTGGTCAGCTGGACAGTAAGGGTTTTTGAAAGATATTTGCTAAAGTGATATATTTAGAATAGTAGTTATAAAGCATTCCCCTCTCAAAAGTCTGACACAATCTCCCACAGTTTTATATAGAATCCATTAGAAAATGGGTTCAAATTCAGAGAGCACAGGTGGTAAGGAGAAAACTCATAGCTCCTTCTGGTCCTTTTGCTAAAGTCTTGTAAACAACATATTGTAGGATTCTGGTTTTTATCCACTCTGCTATTCACTTTTGTTTTATGGGAGAGTTCTTCTCATTCACATTTGTCTTCTCTAACTTCCCCACCCCACTAGTCTCAGGCCTTCAGGCCTACAAACTTATATACCCCTAGGAGGGAGATTGCCCAATTCTAGTATTAAGGAATTATTTTCTTCAGTTAACTTTTGAACCTCTTTTTCAATTTGCCCAATTCTACTTTTAAAGTAGTCATTTTCTTCAGTGATTTTTTTCCATTTGGCCAATTGTATTTTTTAAGGAATTGTTTTCCTTTTCCAGCTGTTGATTCTCTCTTGTATACTTCTCATTTCTTTTCCTGATTTTTCTTCTACCTCTCTCATTTGATTTTTTAAATCCTTTTTGAGCTCTTCCAAGAAGGTTTTTTGGGCTTGAGACCAATTCATTTTCCCCTTTGAGGCTTCACATGTAGTCATTTTGACATTATCCTTTTCTGAATTTGTTTTTATCTTCCCTGTCACCATAGTAACTTTCTATGGTCAGGGTTTTTTTTCTGCCTTTTGTGCATTTAAAAAAACCTATTTTGTGACTATTAAAGTTGAGCTCTGCTCCTGGACTTCAGGGTATACTGTCCTGAGCTTCTTGCACTGGTGACCTGGGGTCTATTTACTGGTTTTCTGTGCTGTGGCCTCTGTGGTTTGCCCACTGTGCTGTTTTGTCCTGTCCTATTTGCACGAATTATACCCAGTTTCGGGGCTTTGCTGGGGCTGGAGGCCTCACAGCTGCCCTGCTGTGCCACTAGCCTGCTGAGGCAGGACCAAGGAACCTCAGTTGATCTGTGCTGTAGCTAAGAACCTCCTGATAGCTAACCTGGATACTGCCTTACTGGGCTGTGCTCTCCTTCCACCTAAATGAGACAGACCTTTCCTGAAGTCCCTCCAAGTTATCTTAAGGTAGAAAATTGTTTCATTCCATCTTTATGTGAATTATGTCACTCTAGCATCTGTTTAGAGGCTTGATTTAACATAGTTTTTGAGGGATCCTGAGAAGAGCTCAGGCAAGTTCTTGGCTTCCCTGCCATCTTAGCTCTGCCCCCCTTTTGCTGAAGTCTTAAAGATAATCCCTTATTTATGGTTTTACTTTTCTGCTGACTTCTTGTACAACTGTGAATCTGGCTTTCATTGTTATATCCACTCTGTCCTCAGCCCTGAAAACAGACAGGGCCATCAGCTCTTACTATCACAGAGACACTGCTAGTAAACTGAAGAAAGAAAGTAGATTTGCAAAAGTTCATGAGTCTCCTCAGGCCAAGAGTCATGGTGAAGACCAAGACTGAAGTCAAAGGTAAGATATTCTCTGCTTCTTCCCCAGCCTACGAAGACACCATGTTATTCTTTCTCAAGGACTTTGTTAACAGTATCCAAACTAAGCTATCAAAATCTTGAATCCTCTGATTACAAACTAGCTTCTCGTTTTATACAAGACTTACAGGGCATGCCCATGTCCCTCAACCAGTCCAAAAAGATTTCCTGTTGCACTTAATTTAAATTCTGAGGCTAGTCACACCGAGTTTATCCCGCACATCTATAAAGTCATTGAGGATATATTCTTACTTGATAAATGCATCATACCTAAATGGGTATTATGATTGATAAATTAGTACAATTAACTCAAACTTTACATATAGTCCATCAAATTTGTTATTTGTCATCATTGCTATAAATCCTTGTTAGGCCCTAATTTTTTTTAAACAGGCTCAACTCTTGTCCTTTGAATTTATTATCTCTTTCAGTAATGCACTTTGCTTTCAATTATAGGGTCATCTATACAAATCTAAGATTTTATTTCCTTATGATGGATGCTAACAGGAAAACAAAATTCACATAACAGAAATTTGTTTATTTTTTAAGAAAACTTTGTTGTCATATCTCTTCTAAGAAAGGAATTCCTAAACTATTTCTTGGACATTCATCTCTATTTCTTTTGAATTTCCCTTCTATATGACTACCATTTTTTAAGACCTTATTAAATACCATTGGATATGAATTAGCTGTAAAATTCTGCTACAGAAACTCTGGATTTTTTCCAGGTAGATACTGACAAGGATTGTTTAATGTAATCTGGGGATTATAAACATCTGCTTCATAGTCAATGAGGAGTATGATTCAAGAAGTTTCTATTTTCCTTAGTATGATTGATATTTCATGCCACTCCATGAGGCCTGGGATCTAAACATGAAGCTAAAGAGCCTTTTCTTTGGTTGTTGTTTTTGATTTAAATACAGGACTTATATGCTATTAATATGTTTTTGAAATTACTTGTTTTTTCATGAAGATAAAAATAATGAAAGTACAGGAGAAAATGGACCTGGAGAGTTTTAAACCCAGAATCATTTTTGGCAATAGGAAAAGTGAAAGATAATTAAGGTGTCAGTTACATGAACATCTATGAAATGTTTTTGGCTGAAATGCTCAAATACTTATTTACCCATATGTCTAGATTTCTGGATGAGAATAACAGAATCCTGTTTTTTCAGTGTTTTTTAGAATTGCTCTTTTTCTCAGAGGAAAACGATGTGTTTTATATGACAAAGTAATCCCTGTAAGTCTATTTCCTTTATTCAAAAAAAATCATCTGTAGCAACCACCAATATAAATAAAAATTGAAATATGCTCCAAAGACACACTTTTAAGCAATTGACCAATGCAATAAAATGAACCAGGGTTTCTGTTTTACTGATGCTTCTGTCTAGAATGAAGCCAATCCATCTTCATATTTCCTCTTCTATACTACTTTAATTGTGCTGGCAGTTTGCCATACTTAGGCCTAGGCAGTAATCACTTGGCATTGAGGATATTTTGCCTTTCTAATTTGACTGACAGAACAAATCCCGTTTTTAAAATTGCTGTCATGTGGTTTTTATCAGTAAATAGCACCCATTTTGCTGGGGCATGTGTACATCCAGATAGACAGCTCTGTCTTTTTCATGTTCGTGCTCTGTTGCTGAGGAGGAGTCACTAAAAACAGTCACCACTTCATCTGCAGGAGTTGTGAAGGCCCTTCACATTGAGAACCATCCCTGTTAAAATCCAACCCAGCTCTGTTTTCCCTTCTGTTCATCCCCTTCTATAAGATAGTAAGGCACAGGTGGTGTAAGTGAACAGGTCTCCTAGAACATAAGCTAACGAGGCCCACACATTGTCATTTTCTACAGAAATTTAGATTTAATTTTGTTAGCTAAAATGAAATGCTCAAATGTAGGCAGTACAAATGACTCCTTGTTTCTGTGGGTAATTTGCCTGTTGTATGCCAGTGGATTTGGGTGAATGGCCAATGATCATTCATACAAACTTCTACTACCATATATTTAAAATCTATTTGAAGCTAACTGCTGTGACGTTACAGTGAGCAAACTTGGTCTCAAAGAAAACATAGGTGAATACTCTTCCCTTTGATTCCATGCAGAGATGGATGAATATGGGCATGGAATACTATCTATGATGTCAGACTTTTTTTTCTTTTCTTTTTTTTTTTTTTTGCGGGGCAATGAGGGTTAAGTGACTTGCCCAGGGTCACACAACTAGTACGTGCCAAGTGTCTGAGGTCGGATTTGAACTCAGGTCCTCCTGAATCCAGGGCCAACGCTTTATCCACTGCACCACCTAGCTGCCCCCCCCAGATTTTTTTGATATATTAGTTTGATGAATGGTTTTCCCCTCTTTTTAATTCTTTGTTGTAAAGGATTTCTGGGGCAGATGGGCAGGAGGCATTGGGAAATGAAGTTCATTTTTAAATGGAGATAGTAATAAAAGTTTTTTTTTTTTTAATTAACAGTAGCTAACATTTCAGTAGTACTTACTATATGCTGGGTGCTTAACAAATATTATTTCATTTGATCCTCTTAAGAACAATTCTGGGAGGTAGATGCTATTTTTATCCTCATTTTACAAGAAAGGAAACTGAGGCAAACAGGTTAAATAACTTGTCCAGGGTCTCACACCTAGTGAGTGTTTGAGGGCAGTTTTGTACTCAGTTCTTTCTGACCTTAGGCATGGCACTCTATCCATTGTGTCACTGAGCTCTCTCTGTTTATGACTCTAAGAGTGAATTGAAGGGTCAGCCTCTTATTTTATACATAATTTTCTCAAGAGTTTGTACTTCTTGAACTTTTGACTTCCTGCAGTATGGCTTGCTTTGTAGTAAGTGGTTTGTGAGAAACACAATTGAAAAATGTTGGATTGGAACTAGAGTTCACACAGATGAGGTAGTTTGGAGAAAGAGGCAAGAGCTAAAGTTTTCAGAATTAGAATTCTGTCCCTCTCACCTGTCAACATCCTGCCCAACCTTTAAATGTCGCTTTCTTCATGAAGCCCACCCCAATCCACTTACCTAAGGGTGACTTTCCCCTTCATTTAAACAATGTAACTCTTTGGTCTTTACCTATTACATTTATATTTTGCCTTGTATTAAAATTATTTGTATATGTATCTTATTTTTGTGTAAGATTATAAATACTTTAAGAAAAGGACGCTTCCCTTTTAATGCTCCAATTTAAAGTATTTGGTATGTGTATTAATAAATATTTAATAAATGTCAAGTGAATAGATGAATGTCAGGGTAGAAAGAAGATAATTGGTGAAAAATAATAGTCCCATATTTATCATTACAGTTCTATTTCACTAGGTTGTAAGTTAATATTGTATCTTTTATAGTTCTAGCCTACATTACATTTTTAAATAACAATAACCAAAAAAATCAGTCTTTCTCTTATCAATTACTTCAAAGTTGATTGTTATGAAACTGGCATAGTTCCTTTAATTATTAATATCT
Organism: Dromiciops gliroides; assembly: GCF_019393635.1. Taxonomy (NCBI): domain Eukaryota; kingdom Metazoa; phylum Chordata; class Mammalia; order Microbiotheria; family Microbiotheriidae; genus Dromiciops; species Dromiciops gliroides. The sequence continues at coordinate 404,738,571 of NC_057864.1, read as the reverse complement.
TCTAAGTCAAAGTATTGACTCGGAGCTTGAGTAGAAGATAAATAAATAAATGTTTCACATTATAGAAATCCTATATGTGACCAATCATTTTCATTGGCAAACCTGATGAACTGTAAGCTTCATCTGAATTTTTCTATTTAGGCAGCACATGATCTGATCAATATCATTTTTATGAATGGTACCAAATGTCAAATAGCAAGGCAGACTCAACAATAATAAAGTTATTGAATATATTAGTTTTATTATCATTAAAACAATGCTTACATGTGTTTATATCAAGAAGAATATTTATAGGGAATTGGTGATAAATAGTTTTAAAAAATAGCAAACCAGAGGACAACCTTTCTATACATAATGCATATGAAATAATGTTGACTTTATGTTCGTCCTTTCATAACTAGTCACATGCTCTGAAGAGTAGACTATTTTAAAATCAATTCTACAGTAACATTTTGGTTGGAAAAATCATGTTCCTTTACTATAAGATATGTTTAAAATGAACTTAAAACAATATTAATAACATTGGACACAAGGAAGATCACTAAGTGGATCTAACAAAAGATATGGCCAGAAAGGTTTCCATACATTGCACTGCTATGTGTGGAGTAACCACAGACTCTGACAGCAGTGATAGTATTGATAATTCTGATATAAGGAATATGGAAGGATTTTACAGTTCCTAATTTGCTGTCTGTTATGTACTTGTTGACTTTAGTCATCTCTAACTCTTTTATAATTCTACTTCCTGGATGGTGTAAGCTGTCTGTTTAATTGTCTTTCTATGGTACTTTGCACAATTAGATGCTTAATAAATATTCTTTATTGATGGTAATAGATAATCAATAAAGAAGTTAGAATACAAAGGCATTGGGATGCAGAGACCACATGTTATTCAGAGCATACATTTTACTATGTCTTTAATAGGAGATTTTTTTAAAAATCACTTTTGCAGGGGCAGCTGGGTGGTGCAGTGGATAGAACACTGGCCCTGGAGTCAGGAAGACCTGAGTTCAAATCCAGCCTCAGACACTTAACACTTACTAGCTGTGTGACCCTGGGCAAGTCACTTAACCCCAATTGCCTCACCAAAAAAAAATCACTTTTGCAAAATTTTATTTTCTCTTTAAAAGTAAAAATGTTTCTGAAAATACTCAAAATGCCTAGTATGTTTAAGGAACTGTGCTAAGTGCTATGGAACATAAAAAGATAAATAAAATAAGCCATAGCTTCAAAGATCTTGAGTTCAAGTAGAGGAGGTAAGACAAGGACACAAATTACAATAAAAGCCTGAATGTAACATGTACACCCGGAGAGAGAGAGAAAAGGAGTATTGTGGGATTGCAGAAAAGGGAGAGCACTTCTAGTGAAGAGGATGGGAGGTGGGGGTAGGAGCATTACTGCAGGCTTTGTGAAAAGTGTGAATTTGACCTGGGCCTTGAAGTATAGATAGGATTTTCAATAGATCCGTTTGATGAGAAGGAAATTTCAGAAAAAAACGGTCAAGGAATGAAAGTATTATAGTATGAGTAATTGTGACTGGTGAAATAGCAATAATTCAGTTTGCCTTGAATACTGTAGAATACCTGTATCGTGGTGTTTTATAACTTAAGACAAATAATTAAATTCATTGATCTATGCAATAAAGCTTACAACCTTCTACATCTTAGAACAAAAGAAACTTTTGTCATGCAATATGTCTGCTTCATTTGCAATCACTCTCTTTACATGACTTGGCACTGAGTTCACAAAATTTTAACATTCTTTAATTCTTTTTTTTTTTTTTAGTGAGGAGGCAATTGGGGTTAAGTGACTTGCCCAGGGTCACACAGCTAGTAAGTGTTAAGTGTTTGAGGCTGGATTTGAACTCAGGTACTCCTGGCTCCAAGGCCGGTGCTCTATCCACTGCGCCACCTAGCTGCCCCAACATTCTTTAATTCTTGATCATGAAATTACATTTTTGTTACATTGGATATGAAACATGCCATTGATGAACAGTTCATATCAGGCATTAAAACATATTTATCTCTATCTCTTAGATGAAAATCTTAGCTTTCATTACATGTGTTATAGTACCAAATTGTACTGCAGTAATTTCATCTCCATCTGGTAGTTTGGACAATTCTAGAATAATTCTGCGTCTGGATAGCTTTGACACTTATCAAAGTTGTCATTCCCTCACTAGGGAAAAGACTTGTAGGATCTTAGGAAGTAAAAATCCCTAAAATGTTTTTGAGTGGATGCTTTCCAGCTTGATGAAGACTGCTCACATTTTACAGGCTAACTTCCACTTCATCTTTTGTGAGTGGTTTTGGTATATACGTTGGACATATTGAATGAAAAAGTAAATTTCATCAGGACAAATTACTTTTTCCCCCATCCTCAGGTACTCTTTCTATTGTTTTGTTCCTGACAAGTATTTTTTTCTTTCTTTCTTTCTTTTTTTTTTCTTTCTTTGTTTGTTTGTTTTGGCTGGGTAATGAGGGTTAAGTGACTTGCCCAGGGTTACACAGCTACTAAGCGTCAAGTGTCTGAGGCCCTATTTGAACTCAGGTCCTCCTGAATCCAGAGTCAGTGCTTTATCCACTGCACCACCTAGCTGCCCTATAAAGTATTTTTTCTTCATGGTAACAAGTAGTTTCTGTTGTTGATGTTTTTGTTGTTATTGCAGTCATTGTCATCATTATTGTTGAGTTCTCCGTTTTCTCAGGATTAATTAGGCTGGTGTGTTGCAATGATTTGGGCAGTTCTTTACTGTTGGGTATTTTTTTTCTTTTTTAACTGTACTTGCCTTTGTATCTTGATCTTACTGATTATTTCAACATGGCCTTTAATAAAACTTAAAATGCCTGAATTCCTTACAGTAGCTACAGTAATCTAAATGTTCTCTTTAAGGGCTACCACTTTTACACATTCACTTGGAATAATATCCATGCTTTAACCACATAATTAAAAACAACAATAGAAAGCAATAAAACATATATATGACATAAAATCCAGCATTCGTGTGAGGGGTTTGTGTGATTTTTAGGGGGCAGGATCCCCTTTAATTTGACTAGAGAAGAAAGCTCTCCTGTGAGAAACTACTGGCCCTCTAGGTATCAGTAACCACTGTATAATTTATAATTTTTAAAAGAGGGATTCTTAATCTAGATTCCATGAACTTTAAAAAAAAGATAATTATATTTCAATATGATGATCTTTCTTTCTAATGCTATCTGCTTTATCTTATGTATTTTAAATCATTATTCTAAGCAGTGTTCCAGGGACTTCCTCAGATTTCCAAAGGGGTCTATGACTCAAAAATGTCTAATAACCCCAAAAGGTTAAGTGTCTAAGGCCATACAACCAACTTACAACAGAGCCAGTACGGAATTTTCCAGGTCTTTTTGACTCCAAGGATGACTGACCTACTACTATGGCTTGCAAGATTATCATTAATTAATTTTGTAAAAAAAAATACTTCAAGTTAAGATATCTAGGATTTTATAAGGTTATAATGAGTTCATGATATATGCATCTTGAAAGAAGTGATATTACTTACAAAAGGATCAAATGAGTATTTGATTTTGTGATACACTACAAATACCCTGGTTCTCCTCATCTCATTGACATAATCAATGATGAAGGTGCAGTAGTAGCTAATGAGCATCTTAGACCATAGATTACAGTTTAGCTTTTCAAAATTTGAGAACTGCTATTTCCAAGATTTGACTATTTTTCTGCTGCTTTTTAAAAGAATTTAAAATAATGACTGTCAAATGTTGCTTCTGGTAACACAACATAATAATGTTGACTTCTGGGTTTACATTGTCCCCAGGAAAAGAAACATACATTGTTTCAGTTGAATTCAACTCTGATAGTGGAGACTGTTTTCCCCACAGATCTGGGTTTTGGGAAGACCTGAGTCCTGAAATTAGGTGGATATATCTTTACAGTCTGCCAGAGACTCACTAGCTATGGGGCCATGGGGAAGTCGATTAACCTCTCTTAGCCTCAGTTACTTTATTTGCAAAATGAGGCTTCATAAACTATCTACTTCACAGGGTTTTAATGATCAGATGATAAAATGTTTGTAAAGCATTTAGGGAACTTGAAAATGCTAAAAGTCAGCTATTGTTATCAGTATTGTTACCATTACTATTTTTATTAATAAATGTAGGAATATATTTATTCTGACTTTCATTACTTTTTAAAAACAAAATCTAACTATCTATTAGACAGAAAAAAGATGAAAATAAACTGCTAACTGCAAAACCATTTAGAAGTGTTGAGATACATCAATCCATCAATATACATTAAGCACCTACTATGTGTCAATCACTTTGCTAAGCTCTGGGGATAAAGAGATGCAAAAGACAGTCCCTATTCTCAAGAGCTCATATTCTAATGGGGGATACATGCAAACAAATATATACAAAGAGACTATATGCAGGATAAATAGGAAATAATTGACAAAGGGAAGTCCCTATAATGAAGAGAAATTGGGAAAGACTTCCTTTAAAAGATGGGATTTTAGCTGTAACTTAAAGTAATTCAGAGAAGTCAGTAGGTGTAGATAAGAAGAGAGAGTATTCCAGAAACTGGGGGTAGCCAAAGAAAATGGCAGCAGCAAGGAAATGGTATGTGGAAGTTCTTATTTTGCATGGGATATCAGAAGCATGACCAAACACATTAACTGTGGTCCTAGATGAGTAACCATCCTATACATTTGTGTGTTTCTATGTGTGTGAATTACAGGTTTACTTTTATCACATCCTGAAAAGAAAAGAAACTGGCTAGGGAAGATTGCTTGGTACAGTAGAAAGAGAACAGGAGGAGCCAGGTTCAAATCCCACTTTGATGTTTGTTGTTGTTATTGTTTGGCCATTTCAGATGTGTGATTCTTCATGACCCCATTTGGAGTTTTTTGTTGCTATTGTTGTTTTGGCTAAGATACTGGGGTGGTTTCCTTCAACAGGTCATTTAACAGATGGGTAACTGAGGCAAACAGAGTCAAGTGATTTGCCCAGAGTTACACAATTTGTAAGTGTCTGTGGCCAGATTTGAATTCACAAAAATGAGTTTTCCCAACTCCAGGCCTAGTGCTCCATCTACCATGCCACCCAACTTCCCCTGATGTTTAATACCTGTGTAACAATGGACGAGTCACTTAACCTTTCTAAGCCTCAGTTTCCTAATCTGTAAAGTTAAAGAGTTGAGCCAAATAGCATCTACATTCTCTCCTAAATCTCAATCTATCATCCTGTGATCCATTCTAAAAACAAGGTAATCCATCATAGCCTATGAGGCATCTTGTCTCCACGGATGTAGTGCCAGACTTAGAATCAAGGACCAGTTTCTGAATCCTGCCTTGGATACTTACTGGTTATGTGAACCCAGTTTATATCCTTAGTTTCTTTACAATACCTCATGTACTACTCTCCTCACAAGTTGTTAGAAAAGTATTTGAAACCTAGAAATATTTTATAAATGTACATGATAATGACAATAGTTATGAATAGCCTAGAAAGAGATTATTTTATGTGAGTCATCAATTATAGCTTTTCTGTCATCCAGAGAGAGAGACAAAAAAGTTCTAAGTAGGCTTAAGAAACTCCTATTGGCTGCCCCAAAAATCTTAGTTCTGTTTTAGGTTTTAATAATTTTAGAAGTATAAATGCTACAAACTTATAAAAACACATTTTGAAAGTTTAATTGTTTACATTTTTATACTAATTTAGCTTTGAGGATCTTCAATAATGAATTTTACTATCAATTTTAGCAATCCGGTGCACTCTGTCATTATGCACTATGTGTGTGACTGGTTCTAGATGACCCTTTCTCATATGAGTAGGTTAGTGAAGGAAGTCTTTTTGCTTGGCCACCTCTGTCATCTGATCGATCTCTATTACACTTTTTATTTTGGGGTAATGACAAAATTTTTATGTATTCATCAAAATTTTGTTCTTTGGATGATCATAAGGTTGGAATTACAAATGTAATCCTTTCTAACACTGAGCAGCAGCTGAACAAAATGTTTACAATTTGAGAATTAAACATGTATATGTAGTAGAAGACAGTGGTTATATAGAATTTTAATAAGAAACATCAGTGTGTTTACAACTTAAATAATTAACCTTTCCAATTTTTAGTAAGTTTGTAGCCCTTATATTTCTGAAGTTATTAAAGCTTAACATAACACAGACTTTTGGAACATGCTCCTGCAAGTCAATTCAAAGCCTAGAGGCTGAGAAGTGGAGTGACCAGTTCTCCCAAACAAAGACTCTCTTTCCTCAGATTTAAAAATTATAATAAAGTTGTAAACTAGGAGTGGTTGTCACCATGGGTATTTTGTAAAGAAAGCTAGCAGTTTGAAAACAAAGTGGTAAAAAAGTAAATATAATAAGTGCAACAAAGTGTTTATTTTTCCAACATTTTTCAAATGTTCTGACACAAAATCAATAGCCTTGAGCTTTAAAAAAAATTCCTTTTGGGGGCAGCTAGGTGGCACAGTGGATAGAGCACCAGCCCTGGATTCAGGAGTGCCTGAGTTCAAATCCGGCCTCAGACACTTAACACTTACTAGCTGTGTGACCCTGGGCAAGTCACTTAACCCCAATTGCCTCACTTAAAAAAAAAATTCATTTTGTTTTGCAACTCCACCTTTCAGCTGTTGAGTGCCACCTTTTCTTAACCTGGGTGTTGATTTTATTTTTAAATCTAAGAAAATGAACCTGTTTTCTCTGTATGGAAAACTCTTATTTTCTTTTTAATAGCATCATCATTGCAGTGCCTAAGTAGATCATTCTCTCCTTTGGGGAAGATATTTCTTTAGGGTTTACTTTATAATCCTATTTTTCCACTTCTAGTACAAAGGTATTTTTTTACCTTTCATTTATTGATATTGCTATTTATTCACCAAAGTGGGGTTATCTATATTTTTATGGATTCATTCATATGTAAATGTAGGGAAAATTATTAGCATGAATTTATAAGCAAACAATAAGATAATCATTGGGCTCATTTCTTTTTCTACCCCTTTTTATTCATTTGAATATTAAATATGTTATTATTAACATCTTGCCGAAGTCTAACAGAAATTTGTGCCTGTTATTTTATACTATTTCTGACTGTTCTTTTCAGTTTCCCATTTTGATAGTAACCTCAAACCTAAAGAAAAACTAAAAAAATAATAATCTAAGAAATTGAAATCTTCCTGCTCACTGTTTATAGTCTTTCCACAGTAGTTGGAATAAGATTCAGTGAGTGTTTTCTAAGAAATATGCACAAATTATTTGTTTCTTTCTTTTAATATATTATTCTATAAATCTTATAGTTCCTACTTTGGACTTTTAAAAGCAGTCTTTAAATTTAGATATAAAAGACTTTCTTGGGGAGAGTGTTTGTTGACTTCTTAGCTAAGGTCATAATGGGTGAAATGAAAATATGGATTCTCAGCCAACTAACAATTCTAAATCAATTCTTTTTATAATCCAGAGGTATTGTTTCTTGTTTTTGTCCTCTCTTTGCTAAGGGTAGATGGGATGATGCCATCCTTCTGTATCTGAACATCAAATATTACTTATTAAGACTTCAATAACTTAATTTGTACATGTTATGAGCTTTATTTCCTCGAACACCCAAGCTATATCTATACATGCAAACAGTTTGACTGTTTTGATCAAATTTCCTAACGTTACTCATTTGGAGAACTGATTAGTAATAACTTGACTGACTGAATAATTTAGTTTTAAATTAAAATTGTGAAGTCAGTTGCACTTGTTGACACAGTGAGCTGTTTTGTACTGGTGCTTTCATTTCAACACTCATAGAAATCAAATGATCTAAAACTTGTTCTATTTGATATATATATGCATATACTTTTATATCTTAGTAGTAATCATAGACCAAGGGGTAGAAAGGGACTAAAAAAGTAATCTAGTCGAGCTCTCTCATTTTTTACACATTAAGAAACTGAGTTTCAGGGAATTTAAGTTACTCTTTCATAGTGACACAGCAAATAAGCAGAATGAGTTTTTAAAACCAGGCCCTCTGATTCCAATTCCTATTCCTATTGCATTATATTAATTTCAGTTGTCTCAAAAAAAAATGTCAGTGTTATCCTAGGCAGTTGTGGGATAACTTTGTATAAGAAGTCTGAAGGCCTCAGGAAACCCTAGTTCTAGTTCACAATTGATTAACTATCACTTAAAATTTTTAAGCCTCAGTTTCCTCAACTGCGAACTGAAAATGATAATTACCTACTTCATAGGCACGTCGCAATGAGAAAATGAGATAGTGTACACTAAATTCATAATAGGTCACAAAGTACTATATAAGTATCACCTTTATGTTATTAGTTTTGCCATAAGTAAATAATATACACAAATATATGCATATTAATTTAAATATTCCACAATATAATCAAAGAATGAATAGTAGTAAGGGAGTGATCTAGCCTGCCATTAAAGATTCTCCACATAACCTATGTGGTGTCTATGTCTTTAATACCCCTTTCAAAACCCAGATCACAGGTCTTTGACTTAGAAGACAGCGTAAGTCCCAGGCAGTTGCTAGAAACACATAGAGTTTAAGTGATTTGCCCACAGTAATACAGATGTACCTGAGGCTTCATTCACACTCTGATGCTTCTGGCTTCAAGCCTAGCATTTTATCCACTATAAGATTCTGCTTCTTTTTAGAATTTACATGATCATCAGAGTATCCATCTGATTTTTGTTTTTTGCTCAACCCAATTAGTTATTTTGTCAAATTATTTTTCATAGGAAATTATTACCTAATCTATATGGATTTAGATTTTCATATTTGTAAAATGGATGTATTCACTTACATTGCAGGACCAGAATACTATAGAAAGAGACTTACAGGAGAAAAGCCCTGATTATTATATGTCAATCCCTATAGCCCAGTTACAAGGTGTTTCTTTTCTACTTCTTATTCAATTTTTAACTCGGGGAATAGTAGTAGTCAATGCCATAGTACACTTTTACCCTTTCAGCCTAAGACCAAAATGTATAAAGAGAAAATCAGTAGGTGTAAACATTCCAAAGTCGTGTGATTTGTGCTATGTTAATTTGACCTTTGTATCAATCCCTCTTTGGTCAGCCAAACAAAAGCAAGTAGATTCTTACTCTAAGCACCTGGGCAAGTGCAGAAGCTTGTTAATGTTTCCTTTTTCACTTTGGTTATTGTTTTATCCCTGGGGAAAGTTGAAGCTAAAGAAGACCGTTTCCTTTTGGCACTTTTTGAACTAATGTTTTCTGTATAGTTTCATTTCACCATGTCATAGTTTGGAAACGGCCAATCTTTCAGTGCACTTGAAAGGGCGAAACTAAGAATATTAGTTCTGTGCAATTTATCAACAGTGTACACCCTAATATACTTTTTATTGCTTAAGTCAACAACATCTGAAAATCTAATTTTCTGTAAGTGTATTTCTTGAATGGTTGCTGATTCCCTGGAGGTTCCTTTTTTGTTCTTTTCATATCTATCAAGGCCAGTTGATCTCCAGGGAGAACTATTTTCTACTTTGGGCTATCTTATACAATGCATATTCACATCCAAAATTTATTTTTAATCTTGGAATAATTTCCCATTTAATACCAGGAATGGGGTTTATTCATGTTGTGAGATTTTTTTAAGTCCAGCATTACCCTCCAAAAGCTGGTTTCTATTTTATTGTAACCATATTAGTTATGTTAAAAAGATTTTTTTCTTAATAAAAAGTTTCCGTTTATTTTCTTTATTCTTTCCCCTCACCATATACCTTATAAATATATATTACATTGCTTCAAACAGATAATTGTAAATAAAATATTGGAATTCTTTCTGAGGCAGCTAAGTGGTGCAGTGGATAGAGTGATGGATCTGGAGTCAGGAAGACCTGAGTTCAAATATGACCTCAGATATTTACTAGCTATCTGACCCTGGGCAAGTCACTTAACTTTTTTAGGCCTCAGTTTCCTTATCTAAAGAATGGAGTTAATACTACTTCCCAGCATTGTCATTGAAATTAAAGTGAAATAATATTTATAAAGTGTTTTACAAACCCTAAAACACTATTTAAATACAAGTTATTGACATAATAATGCTAGGCAAGAGATTTTTACAATTCCGTGTTAACTTCTTCATCAATTAGATGAAAGTGACAAGGTGTTTCTTTGTCATATTCCCTGAAAAAAAAATAGAATGAGTATTTATTATTAACTTTGCAAAGACTCTATTTTAAGAGATATGCTTTATAGCATATCTTCCACAAAGTTCTATTCTGATGCTTTATCATAGACCAAAGGTGACTTGGGTTTCTCAACAGCTGTGCTAGCAGAATACATTCTTATATCTTAGATACTATCCTCCTCTAGAGCAAGTACTAATACATATAATTATACATAGTATGGTTTTACATATATTTATATGTGTATCATAGTGGTGTGGTGTGGGGAGGGAAAGAGAAAGACATTTTGGAACCTAAAATGTGACCAAAACCTAAATTTAATTTGATTAAAAAAAAAAAAGAAATTCTAATGAGCTTTCTTTTTGAGAACCAGCCCTGCTAAGTACAGAAAGACCATGTGTGAAGAGTTTTGGGGCCATGGCATTCCATGAAAAGAAAAATTAAAAATGGCCTACAGTCCTATGCAACTACGTCCCCTTCTATTGTGAAGGTAGCAGAGTGGTAAAAAGAGGGGCAAAAGGTATAAATAATCACACAATTTTAAACCTGTATATTTTCACTTGACTTTGAATTTGAGCTCTTTGACCAATGACCAGCAAAGGGACCTACTGCTAGAAGAGCTAAATTATATCAATCTTGACATTTGCAGAAGAATGACAAAAGTTGTAGCTAAATGTAAGAAGTAAGTCATAGATACTCTATGGAAAGGCAAAGAAACAGGTGGAATTGTCTATCATACATCCAAAGACACTAAGACCTAATTTCATGGTATATTTGGTCTTGTATTATAATAGAGATGATAAACTTTTCAAAATGAACACCATCAAAATAATTGCAACATACATATTAATATCAGAGGAAGAGAAATTCTACTAAGAACTCAGTAGGATCCTGCAAATTAGAATAACGTAGACGCTGATCCTTGGTGACTTCAGTAATGCTGAAAAAAGTGAGGATGACAAGAAATAGATGGGAGAGTGTGACTCAGGACAAATGTTTGAGAAGCCAAAGATTTCTGAACTATGTAGAAATTTTGCACCTTTATTGCATTAACATTTTAAGTTTTTTGTTTTTGTTTTTGTTTTGCAGGGCAATGAGGGTTAAGTGATTTGCCCAGGGTCACGCAACTAGTGTCAAGTGTTTGAGGCCAGTTTTTTTGTTTTTTTTTGGTGAGGCAATTGGGGTTAAGTGACTTGCCCAGGGTCACACAGCTAGTAAGTGTTAAGTGTCTGAGGCCGAATTTGAACTCAGGTACTCCTGACTCCAGGGCCGGTGCTCTATCCACTGCGCCACCTAGCTGCCCACCAACATTTTAAGTTTTTATGGACAGGAAAAGATTTTTTATTGATGTGGGAGTTTTCCTGTAACTGTGTATAGTCAGGCTGTGAACTTGTCAAGGCCAAGACTAGAATTAGTAAAAAGCAAGAAGAAATAATAATAATGAGAAAAATATATGACATACAACTGACACAACTCAATCATGAACTATTTAAATAACTAAGTAGCAAGGAAAAAGTGGAAACCTACAAGAGAAATAACATTAACATCAGTTATCTTAACTTTACACAGAAATGTAACCATTATAAATGTATTACTACAACCAAAAGAGCCCCCAAAGCATCTTAATTTTTAAAAAAGATTTTATTAGTTTGGCAAGCAAAGAGAGATGACAGTCAAAAGCATCTTAGACTATAAACTTGTTTGCAAAATCTTGCAAACAAGAATAATGAACATCAAGTGGTACTCTCTCAAAAGGCAGAGAGAAATCCTTGAAGGTAAAAGAGTAAAGCAGAAGGTAGGGAAGAGATCCAAATAAGTGAAATAGTCCCAAGGGTATTTAAAGAATGGAATGAGATCAATATATAGAGGGAACATTGAAAAGATCTATAAATAGTACCATGAGAAACTGTTAGGGAAAGTAGAACCATTACACTTCAATTCTGCCATCACAGTTCTGGGTGTGCTTATGGAGAAGGTAGAAATTACTCTAAAATGAACCAAAGTAGGAAAGCAAATGGAATAGATCTAGTGCTCATAATCAGAGATCAGAACTGGGGCGGGGGGGAGGACTATAATAATGTTACTGAATAATAGATGTATGCAAGGTTTCTGAAGGAGGGGAGGACAACAAAAGTGTGTGAAAAACTAGACTAAGGGAAGCAGGAGGTACAAATTATCCAGGTTAAGGGTTGTTAGAGAGAGAATGTCTTGAGATAGCAATGATTCAAGAGGATTCAAGCTTGGAGAAGTAATTATTAAAATGGATGAGTTGTAGCCAGGGGTATGCTGATATATGGTTAACAATCAGCTTTCCAAAAGCAGGAGAAAACCTTTTTGTTTTAATCTGCATTATTGGAATTTTCTTCATCACTTTCATAAGCCTAGTAAATCAACAAAACAATCAATGAAGACTGGGTTTGTAACATTTGCCAATTTCTAAGGTACAAATCTGCTCATACTGAAAATTCACCAACTATCTGTTGCCAATTTTTTCCAGCTACCTCTATCACACCACTATTATAGGGGAAGAACTGTGTAAGGAGGAAAATGAGACCAGAATCCCATTTCTAAACTGCAAGAACTGGAAGTAATCAAGAGACACTATGTGATAATGAAGGCAAATAACAAGTATGGTATAAGAAGTAAGAAAGTGGGAGAGATAGAAGGATGAGTCAAAAAGGGAATTTCAGTTTGCAAGAACTTAGAGACAGCAATTTCAAGTAATAGTGAAGTATAAGGTGTGTTTGCAGTGGGAAGATAATTAGATTTGGATTTAGCACAGTGTCTGATACATCACAGGTGCCTAATAAATAAATCCTGCCTCTGCTAAGTGCTGCCTGTCACCCTCCCTAAACTTTCAATCTCTGCAGCCCAATTTCTTCTTTAAGAAGGGGCTGATGTCTAAGATTCCTTCTAGCACTAATATTTGAATATGGGAGGTATCTGAGGTACGGCAGAAATATGTCATAGAGATTCAGCAATTTGTGGAACTATGAATCAAGGTGTGCTTTGGGAGGTTCGTCAAGGTGGCTATTGATGTCTCTGAGGATGGGGAAAGGAGAACAAATGTTGAAAAAACAGCAGAAGATTGTGAGGCAAAGGTCACATGGTGTTTGATTTAATATTTTTATCACCTCTATATAACTTTAGGGCATTTGGGAAATTTAAAAAAATAAGTACTATAAAACATTGGCAATAACTATATCATTCAAAGAGAACTTGTTTTCTGAGCAGTGTTGTTATGGCCTATTATCTGGAGATCCTCCAGACTCATATGCCCAAGTGGCAATCCTGGGAATTACCTTCAAGAGGCTTATTTTCTTTCTTTGGCTCATTGTCCCCCACCTAGAATTACTGCAGGAAATCTAATATTCTCCTGGCCAGACTTTCCTAAATATCAATGAAGGGACCCTCCCCACTTCTGTTCAATCATTCTGCTCTCACTTTGCAGAAAATGCACAAGATGCAAAGGATTCACAGTAGCCATTAGAGAAATTTGTAGACCACTCAACAATACCATAATTTCTCTTTCATGGAAACTAGATTTAGAATTTAAATCAAGATAATACTTTAAAGTTTTCCTGAGTCCCTCTTTCCTTCAGAGTCCTACATAGGTCTCTGAGATTAATGGTGCCAAGCTGTGGTTTAGACTCCCTTGGACAAGAAACATACATAAGGGTAGGTTTGAAACCACCCCATATCAATTTATCCCTGATACTAGGTGAGAACACATTTGAGTCTGTCATTCAAAACACCTTGGACGAACTGTGAAATCTTTGAAAGTAATTGGATGACAAAAAACAAACAAAAACAAAACAAAACAAAACAAAAATGGATAAAGCAAAATGATACCAAACCAGAAGTCTATCCTAGTAGGCTGAAAAACTTGGTCATGCTTCCAGGAATCATCCATTAACAAGCAAGTTGAGACTAGATAATTCTGTAAATTGGAGCATATGTGGCTTTCCAGAATACCTTTGAAAAGGAAAAAGTAGGACCAAACTGTGGCAGAGAAAGGAGATATAAAGCAATGTCACTAATACATGTGTTTCAAAGCAAAACACTGGGTGAAGACCTAAAAAAATTAAAAATAAAATTTAAAAATTGTCTCTTTCACTGCTTTTTCATTTTCATCCAAGTTAATGGACCTCCTGAAATTTATCCGTGAACTCCTTTAGTGTCCATAAATCCTAACTTAATACCTCTTCCTCTGGAATCTCTTGTGGTCAAATCCTCAAGCTTGGGAAATCTTAAACCTGGGAAATTTTCATTTGGAACTTTCCTTGAAGCAATCCTCCAAATTACTATTGCTTAGGAAATCTCTTTTCTCTAGCTTTTAAAAGGCTACCTACTGGGATCCACCAAAATCCTCCATTGTCCACAGAAGAGTTTGGGTTTCAGAACATTGCCACAAACAGCCTCCTTGGGTTTAGTGGTTGAACAGATTCCTGCTTCTGCCATGTACTTGGAGAAGAACAGGATCATTGCCCTAGATGCTCTCATGTCTTTAGCGTGGGAAGTCCACTATCAGATATCATAGCTGATCAGAAAAGGAAACAGAAAAAGCTAAAAACGTGGTCAGGAACTTGAGCTCTAGAAACTCTCCTCTCAGGACATTTGCACAAGGACATATAGGACACCATATGCCTCTGCTTCCTGTCTTCATTTACTATTACTTAGGAGTGGAAACTGTGCAAGGAAGAGCAAGGGTGGCATTCCTATTCCCAGAATGCAGGTTCACTTGGCTGTGTACTCATCTGTCCAATTGATAGTCTTGAGTTCCAGACAGCTAATCATCTGGGGTTTCCTGCATCCTATTAGAAGATACCAGTGGGCAGGAGCACCCTACATGGGGAGATACCCTGAGATACCTCTTAACAAAGGTCCTTGTAGTACATCAAGTTGATGGGGAGCATTTAGGACTTCTTTGTTAATCCTGCCCCCACCACTTACATTAAAAGAAAGTTTCAGTGTTCTGTCTAAAGAAGATTATTTTGGTTTCCTGATGAGCTCTTAACTCAGACACAAAACCTTGCTAAACCTTCTCTATAAGTCACCCACTGCTCTACATGACTTTTCCCCTCCTTTTGAGCAAATGAATTGTGTGCAGCTAAGACAATGCATCAACTGGTTCTGACTTCACAGAGAAATTCACATAAAAATGAAAGCAGTTTCACATAAGAGAATTATTGATGAATGCATCCCAAGGTGTATTGCTCATCTCCAAACCAAGGTCCATGTGTTATATTTTACAAAATTCACAAGCTATTATTACAATGACAGGTCAATACTAAACCCCTCAATTCTTTGTCTACCCAACTCAGACTACCGAATTAAGAATTCCTAACTTTTCCTAAAGGTTTGTGATGCTGAAACGATAAATTTAACCCTTTAGAGAACCATAATTTTAAATTGTTTATTTGTTAGAAACAGTATTCCTTGTAAAATACTTTTTAACTCATTAAGAAACACAATGACAGGGCAGCTAGGTGGTGCAGTGGCCCTGGAATCAGGAGTACCTGAGTTCAAATCCGGCCTCAGACACTTGACACTTACTAGCTGTGTGACCCTGGGCAAGTCACTTAACCCCCATTGCCCCGCAAAAAAAAAAAAAAAGAAGAAACACAATGACATAAATATAAGCAAACTACCATGGAACATATATATATATATATACACCATGGAAATATTTATTTGAAGTACCATGTAACAGTACAGGAAAAAATAGTTTCAGAAAAAAAGGGGGTCAGCTAGGTGGTGCAGTGGATAAAGCACTGGCCCTGAATTCAAGAGGACCTGAGTTCAAATCTGGCCTCAGACACTTGACACTTACTAACTGTGTGACCCTTGGCAAATCACTTAACCCTCATTGCCCTGACAAAAACAATTAAAAATAAAATAAACAAAAAGAATCAGTTTGGGGCACCTAGGTTGCTCAGTGGATAAAGCACCATCCCTGGATTCAGGAGGACCTGAGTTCAAATTCAACCTTAGACACTTGACACTTACTAGCTGTGTGACCCTGGGCAAGTCACTTAACCCTCATTGCCCCGCAAAAAAGGTGGGGCGGTTAGGTGGTGTGGTGGATAAAGCACTGGCCCTAGATTCAGGAGGACTTGAGTTTAAATCCAGCCTCAGACACCTGACACTTACTAACTGTGTGACTCTGGGCAAATCACTTAACCCTCGTTGCCCTGAAAAAAAAAAAAGGGTTTAAATCCTGCTTGTGATGCTTATGTAACTTTGGGTTTATCACATCACTTACTGGTTACCTCATCTGTAAAATGAGGGAATTGGTCTACCTGGCCTCTAAGATACCTTCCAAATTTATATCAGAACTGCTCATAGACTGTGAACTCCCTGAAAACAGGAACTGCCTTTCATTGTATGCTCAGCTTTTAGCACAGTGCCTTGTATATAATTGGTGCTTAATAAATGCTAGTTGATTGTCTTATTTGCATGGGTGTTTCTACCATCCATGAAAGTTAATAATCCCTTTCCATCTTTCCATCCCCCTCCCCCAAATAGAAAAATATTTGTCCTTTTATGAATTCTCCATAGAGGATTTTCTTCAATTAGAGGAAGACCTTTCATGTCTTTGGGGTATCACAGACTATTGATCTGCTCGTTCATACAAATCAGCAGTACTCTTCTTTTACTAGTTATATGTGTCCTTGATTCCTTGATTGTACCTTTTATTCTGCTTTACTCACAGGTCATGGTTGAATATAGAAATGTATAAGGTCAAAAATGACAAAGACTTTCAAAAACCTTTAATTGGATTAAAAATGAGCATTTATTCCAAACGACTCATGATGGAAACTGTTCTCCACATCCACATCCAGAAAAAAGAACTGTGGATTCTCAGTGCAGATTGAATCATACTGTTTCTCCTTTTGTTTTTTTGGTTTTTGGAGGTTTTTCCCCTTTGTTCTGATTCTTCTTTCACAATATGACTAATGCATAAATTTAAAAAAGAACATTTAGTAGGTTTTTCTCAATTGAAATGTGTATTAGACATGTGATTTCATTGCTAAAATGAATTCTTACTGAGAAAACTACATATACCAGTGCAGATTGGCAATTGCTCTGTAATCTATAATTTTAGGAAGCTGCCTGGGGGCAATAAGATGGATATAAGTATTTTTAAATGTCTAAGTCACAGAAATCATCTAATAGATTCTAAGCAGATTTTTCTGGTCTTTGAAAGACTTAGCAGTTATAAATTGGGCACCTGAGGAGGTTACATTAATTGTTGTCAACTACTAAGTTACAGTATAATCAATTTTCTATTATCTACATTGTATTGAATGTAGCTTTGAGTTTTAACTGATGGTACCTATTCCTTCTCATTACTTGCTTTGGCCATTCACTTGTAAGATTCTTAAGGACAAAGACTGTTTTTTCCTCTTTTTGTATCCCCATTACTTAGCATAGTTTCCTGGAACATAGTAAAAACTTAGTAAATGTTTACTGATTGCTTATTTTAGCTAAACTGTCACTAGGTCCTATCGGTGCTTCTGTTTCATTTCTCTTCCTTAAGGTGTTTGCCTTAATACAGACCTTCAGCAAAGTTCTTATAGAGAATTCTAACAAGTCCCTAACTAATCTCCTTAACATATTACTTTGTCTGTTCTTTCCCTAAAATTATCATGGCTACACTTGCCCTGTGACTAAGTCCAGTTTCCTCATTGTTTCATACAAAGTTCTCCATTATTTGATGCCCCCTCCCCAAGCTTTAAACCATTATCACAGAATTAAAATAATGTCAAATTATCTTAGAGATTTTCTAGTCCAGGGTTTTTTAAACTTTCCCCACTTGCAATCCCTTTTCACCCGAGAAATTTTTATGCAACCCTGTTTATATAGGTATATAAAAGAGGTATACATAACCTTTTACTGTTGCCCAATTTTTTAAAACCCCCCCACAATCAGTTATGTATGTTTGTATATATGTATATGTAGAGAGAAATAGAGAGAGATGAGAGAGATGAGATGTATATATATATATATATATATGTATATATATATATATATATAGAGAGAGAGAGAGAGAGAGAGAGAGATTGTTTGTACATAGTTGTTTGCATGTTGTCTCCCTCTCCTTAGGAGCAGGGATTGTCATTTGCCTTTTGCTGTATTTGCAGCAATTAACACAGTGCCTAGCACACAGTACTCACTTAATACATATGCCTACTATGCCTTATTGACTGACTGTCAATATCATTTTGATTTTGTCATATATAAGTAATGGAATAGCACTATTTTTATTTTACAGTTTTGGAGTTATTCTCTGAAATTTTATTTTAAGTAAACTAAACTTTCTTTAGTTTTCTCTTATTAATCCAGACAAGTAGACTAGGACAAGGGTATGATGGGTGCCTTAGGCTACTCTTTTTATGATATGTTCGTATGCCTTTCCTGCTTGCCTAAGGGTAAAAGATGAAAGAAAAACATACTCCTTTAATTTTAGTTATTTAAAAAGGGTACTTAACAAACCAATTTTTTTCAGGTCCATTTCATTCACTATGGATCAGATATGGACGAATACCTATTAGTTTGTTTACTCTTAGTTAATATCTTCAACATAAAATTGTAATTGGACATAAAAATCCTTAGCTTCCTAGCACAGAATTATTCTTCTTCAAATAAACCTATCAGGTGGAGGATGTAGGTATTACATAGAGATTAGAGGCAGGTTTTTTTTTTTTTTAGATAATCTTGCTGAAATACTCCTTTATTGACTTGCAGTTTAAAAGTCTACAATCTATCATGATCAGAAAAGAATGAATATTTTGGTTGTTGTTTATTCTGAATTTAATAAACACTTTCCATGAGTAATTATATATAATAGGAAGAAGGGGTTATACATGAAACTACTTATCTCTATTATATACAGCTTGCATTTCTTTTTGTGTACATAATAAAGTTAACATAGAACTTTCAAAACTGTCCTCCTTATCTGTTTTCTTCTGAAATTTCCTCTCTTCTGTTTGGTTTATTAAAAAAATTCTTCAGTAAAACTCTTTTCCTTTTTTTTAATTAAAAAAATTATGGCAGTTCTGTCTCTAACTTACCCATGTCGAAATTATTTCAAGGAGGTTAGAAGCATAATTCATCATTAGTCCTCTTGAATAAAAGTTGTCTATTGTATTAATCAGAGTTTCAATGTTTTTGTTTTTCTTTTGTTTTCTTTTTGTTTGTTTTTATAGTTTGTCATTATTTTTTCAAATTTAAATAGCATTTTTTCTCTCCCTCTTCCCCTGATCCTATTTGTAGTTGAACAAAAGAAAACCCACTTAACAAATATGCAGTCATACAAAACATATTTCTTCAATGTCCACATCTACAAATGTATGTTTCATGTACATTTTATGTGATATGCAAATGTATATCTATCAGAGGAGGACTTCGTTAGAGGACTTTCTTTCATATATCACAGTATCATGGATTTCGAGCTGAAAGGAGTCAGCTAGTCCAACTAATCATTTTTCCATATGAAGAAACTGAGGCTTACGTCCCTTGTAGCTCTTAATCTGTGATTTTATATCATATGAAAGGGAGCTTTCATTAAAGTCCTCCTTTGATATATTGCTGTGCTATTGTTCTGACTCTAGGTGTCTTTTTTTTAAATTAACATTCATTTTCTAAAAATTTTAGTTTCAAATTCTCTCCCTCACTCCTGCCAATTCTCACCTACTGAGAAGTATATTTCCACATTAGCCATGTTGCCAAAAAAAGTAAGAAAAATAATGAAAAAGTGTGATTCAGTATACACTCAGAGTTTATCAGTTCTCTCAGAAAATGGATGGCATTTTTCATTATCGGTCCTTTGGAATTGTCTTGTGTCATTGTCTTAATCAGAGTAGCTAAGTTTTTCATGCTCAATCATCCTTACAATATTTCTGTTACTGTGTCCAGTGCTCTCTTGGTTCTGCTCATTTCACTTTATATCAGCTCACATAAGTCTTCCCAGGTTTTTCTGAAACCATCCCATTTGTCATTTCTTATAGCATAATAGTATTGAATCAAAATTATATACAACAGCTTATTCAGCTATTTCCCAACTGATAGACATCCCCTCCATTTCTATTTTTTTTTTGACACCACAAAAAGAGCTGCTATAAATATTTTGTATATTTGGTCCTTTTCCTTCTTCTTTGATCTCTTTAGGATATAGACCTAGTAACAGTATTGCTGGGTCAGAAGGTATACACAGTTTTATAGCCCTTTGAGCATAGTTCCAAATTGTTTCCCAAAATGTTTGCTTCAGTTCATAACAGTGCCTTGGTTTTCTCATTTGTAAATTTGTAGAGGCACATCACCAGGTTAACTACAGACTGCTACATTTTTCAGCCATAGAAACTAATCAAGCAATTCTATTTAGGCATATGGGGTTTGAGATCAGTGTCAGGAGAGGGAGTACTTTCGCTAATGACATCATAGATGTTTAACATATTGAAGCATGAAAGGGTACTGAAAGGTGAATTCCAATGTTATCTCCTAAGATATTTTGGTTTATAGACATTGAAATTTAAATGTAGCCATTACAAGACAAAATAAAAGATTAATTTGAAACTATCACTCTTGTATTCTCAATTCTTTTTAAACAACAGAGAATATTCAGGTTTTGGCAGTTTGAGGAAATGTGATGAGTTTAATGAATTGTTTTTCCTCTTTGAAATGAGCATAGATGGAAATGGAAATAATGAATGGAAGATGTAAGTGATAGTGACAATTCTGATGGAAATGATGGTGATGATGCCAGAAATGAAATCAATTTCATATTTAAATTATAAAATTACAGCAACATTCATTAAACCTCTCCGAAATGGAACTGCATATTGCAAAACTTAAAAAAAAATTAATCATGGATTTGCTTTAGATTTTTCTTTATCAACCTGGGATGAATGTTTATATCATGAGCCACAAATACTAGTTTTCTAAGTATTAAGAAGTTAAGAGCAATTTAGATTAAGCTTATTTCAAGCTCATTTGTAAAATGTTCATTCTTTTTGAGCTCTTTTAAAAAGATTTGCTTAGCTAAAGCCATTGCATCAGAATAATTCTGGCATTCTTAATCTTCCTGTTTTACTTGGGGACTTAGCTATTTTTTTCTCTTGAATGTATTTTAAATTAACAATTTAAATGACAAAATTGAAGAAATAATTTTTCAGAAACAGTGAACAGAAAAACAAAATTTGTGATAGAGGAAGAAAATATTCTAAATTTGAACTCACATTTTCTTGTTTTCAGGTCTAGCAATTTATCCACTGTACATCCAGCTACCTTAGAAATCATCTAAACTAGCTCCCTTTTTTACAGGTGAAAAAATTGGGCCCAGAGCAGGTAAATGACTCACCTAGGGTCATATGGGTAATAAATTGAAGTACTAGAATTTTACATGTGATCTTCTGGCTTCATATTCAGTATACTTACCACTACATCACAGTTACTTCAAAATGTCATTAGTATTACTGGCAATTCTACTGGCATTCTAGCATTAGAAAGTACAGATGTCATAGTTATGGCGCTGTTATTTTTTTCATGTAGGTTGATGCCTGTTATATTTTTAAATTATTTTGATGGAGCTATGATTTTTTAAAAAAGTGATCATGAGTCAAGAATCTTAAAGATGGAACAGTTTTAAATGATAATGAGGTCTAAGTGAAGTGGTAAAAAGATGATAGAAAAAAATTTCACTGAGGATTAAAAAATGAGAGAAATTAAAGCGATTTCACAGTAGAAGTATACCATAAACTGCCCAGACGGAGAGAGACTATAGATAATCCTTTCTTGTTAACAAGTTACAAAAACACAGAAGCAAGATATTTTATAGTGATGAAATATTTCAGTATCTTGTATATAGTGAACACTCAATAAGTATTTATTTAACTGTCCAGCTATTCACTGGAAATTTTGTTCAGCTGATAGAACTTTTAATAAATTCTTGAAATATTGCTAACAGTTACATTCTTTGAAGATGGGGTGATGAGGGGACTGACCTATTTGTATTTAATTCTGGTGACATTGGGAGAACCAGTTCATGAAGAGAAAAGGATAGGAAACTTTGAAGGTAGTATTTTCTGAGAGTTCATTATAGCCAGAGGAAAGAATTCTGGAAATAGATATATATCCTATGCTTTAAGAAAATCAGTTTTTAAAGGTTGAAATAAAGATTGATTCATGGCCAGAGACACTAAGGGGAACCTGACTCAAGATTAGGGGACTCTCAAAAATGAAGTTCTGACTATCTAATAGCAAATGACTCTAATATGGAAGAAAATCCAATAAGCTTACAGACAGACCTCTCCAGTTACCTCTTATTAAGAAGGATATATGCAAAATATGGAAGATGGGGCATATAACTAAAAACAGATACAAAAAAATGTAGCACAGAGTTACAGATTTATAGGAATGTTAGGAAGTCTAAAGCTTTGAATAAGCTGGAGTTATGACTAATATGTAGGACAATAAACAAGACAATACAATTTGAAACAAGAAAAAGGAAGAGACTAACTGCTTGAGGAAGATGGTGTACTGTATTAAATGGATGAAAAACTATTCAACTTGGGAGCAGCTAGGTGGCCCTGGATTCAGGAGGACCTGAGTTCAAATGGCCTCAGACACTTAACACTAGCTGTGTGACCCTGGGCAAGTCACTTAACCCTCATTACCCTGCAAAACAAACAAACAAACAAAAACTATTCAACTCTTTTCTTGTTTGACTTATCACAGAGAATGGAGAATAATATTCACCCAGGAAAAAAAAAGTAGGAAAAAGGTAGTTTAAAAGGTATTGAAACATAGGATTGCTAAGGCATTAGCAAGAAATCATTTGGCTACTTTAAATAAATTAAAATCTTCTAGACCAGGTCAGTTACTTTAATAAGTATAATGGAGTATATAAGAAAGAATAAGATGGAAGGCCTGCTTTCCAGATGTCACCAGACATGTCAGATTTTTATTAATAATACAGGATTAGATGCAATGCCAATATAAATTATTGGTTTTGTGTGGACCTATGATTTCATAGGTATTGGAAATTCCCTATACACTGTAATTCCACATACCAAAATAGCTCAGAAACTGCGGTGTAACCTTAGTCTTATTGCTTGAAAACAATGAAAGGTTAATCAGCCTTTACTGGCCCAAGCCAGTAATGTCAGAAGCAGGTCTAGAACCCATAGGTTCTAGCCTCACAGATGGAACTCTATTTATTCAATTACACTGCCTTTCTAACATAAATGATTAAAACCATTTAAACTATAGGATTGCAGAGGAGTCAGAAACTATGGTTGTTAGAGGCAGTCAGAGAAGATGACTACTTGGAAGTGTGAGAATATTATTACACAGAAGAGCTCAGTCTTTTAAAAATGAATTATTGGGTGAAAGGGTACTCTTGGTTGAACATTTAAGAGGCAAGGCTGTGACCTAGATAGAGATTAGGCCTAAAATATCAAGCTGAGTTTGAACCTCTCCTGTAGGTGAGTAATTTTTAACCTTTTTGAGCGTCATGACCCCCTCTGGCAAACTGGCAAAATCTCTTTTCCCTTTCTCAGAATAGTGTTTTTAAATGCATAAATAAAACATGAGTCAAAGAAAACCAATTGTATTGAAAAAGATGTATTTTTCCCCTCAGTTCAAGTTTGCATCTGAAGAATATCCATGCATCCCAGGTTAAGGACTGTTGGAGGTTTTTGAGCAAAGGAGTGAAAAGATTAAAGGGATATTTTAGGAAGGTTAATCTGACCATGGTGTATGTTAGATATATTGGGAAATGGTTACCAAGACAAAATGAAGTCTCTGATTTTCAGAGCATTCTCTTGGATGGGGAGTGGAAAGTGGGTTGACCCGATATCTACATGGAGAAAGAAATATAGTTCCTAGAGAAGGAAGAAAGTACTAACAACAGCTGGTTGAGAGGATAGGAGTGGAGAAGATTTCTGCGGAAGTGACTGACCTGCGCCCTGGAGGAAGAAAAGGCTTCTAAGGGAAATTGCCTTCTTCTAGGCACTGGAGTTAACCTGGATCCATGTAGACAAGTTAGAGAGTCAGAAATAGAGTGATAATAGAAGCACTGGAAAGAAAGGCCAAATAAAAAGTCAGTGAGAGAAATCATTCTCAATTTCTGAGTCAGTTTGACTGGAAAAAGAGAAAGGGGATTGTCTTGATTTGGGTGCCTCTGATCCTCTAATAGACATTAAGAAGTAAAAATCTGTTGAGCTTCAGATGAAAATAAAATTAGACTATCTAAACACAAATTCTATTTTCTATAACGAATGTGTTCTTACCATTAAAAAACCTCCTTGTTGGGGCAGCTAGGTGGCGCAGTGGATAAAGCACCAACCAGCCCTGGATTCAGGAGGACCTGAGTTCAAATCTGGCCTCAGACCCTTGACACTTACTAGCTGTGTGACCCTGGGCAAGTCACTTAACCCCAATTGCTTCTCCAAAAAAACCAAAAACAAACAAACAAACAAACAAAAAACCTCCTTGTGTGTGTATTGGTACAAAAAGTCTATCTTTCTTTTTTTTTTAATTTTACTGTGACATCTTGTGTCACAAAAATCTCCAAAGTTTTCCACAAATCCCTGAAAGTAATGATGCCGTGTCAAAGCACAACTTAACAGGCCACTAATTAGCACTCTGTTTCAATAAATAGTCTATGAAGTATCTGGTGATATCATAAAAGCATATTATAGACATCACATTGTATATAAATAATAAAATAGAAATGAATATACATTCATCCTTTTCACATCATTCCTCTTTTAAGCAAAGATAGTTCTGACCAATTCCAATGCCTTTAACATAGTATTATTATAAATTAGAAATGTTTTTCTATCAAGTAAAGCTGCCTGATTGTAAATCGTTTTTTTTAAATCCCCCCTGCCCCACTTCCCACATAATCATTACAATCGATTATGTATAGTTTGGGGGTAGCTAGGTGGTGCAGTAGATAGAGTGCTGGGTCTGGAGTCAGAAAAACTCATTTTCCAGAATTCAAATCTGGCCTCAGACACTTAGTGGCTATGTGACCTTGGGCAAATCACTTAACCCTGTTTGCCTTAGTTCCTCATCTATTAAATGAGCTAGAGAAGGAAATGGCAAACCATGCTAATATCTTTGTCAAGAAAACCCCAAATGGGGTCATAAAGAGTTGGAAACAACTGAATAACAAAATGTCCAGTTTTGGTGGGATAGTACCAAAAATATTCTTATATCATATGCTTCTGCAGTATCACAGGCTATGAGAGTTAGGAAGAAACAGTTGAATTAAAATTAGGCCTCAAATTCTTTTGTAGTTCTTTTGAGGAACAACCTATAAACACATTCTTCTGGCCCTCAAAACCAAACCTAAATTGTAACTGACTGAAAATGCAGAACCAATTCAGGGCTGTTTCCTGTTCCTTTGATTGCCTTCCTCCTGCTTTCATTTTTCCATTTTGCATTATTTTCGATAATCTTTCATCTGGGATGACAATTTTTTCCACAATTTTTCAATTAATTTCTTAAAATGAAAATACAATCAGATGGTTTTCTGATTAAGTGAAAATCAGTGCCTTTGTGGCAAGGTGGCATTGAGCAAAACAAATGTCTTGACACCATCATTTGTCATTTAAGCAGGGCTGGGGCTCTCTGTAGTATTTCCCCTATAGCTGCCCCTCTTGAGCTTACATTTCATATTTGAGAAATAAATTGGGAGCATTAAGCTCATGCTGCGTTTGATTTAGTTTTCCTTTTTACTAAAAAATGGAAGCTCATCTCAGCAAGATTGAGAGTAAAGTGCTGTGAGAAGCACATTTGTATCAACCCGGAGAGAGGCTTGAATGAGAAGAGAACTGCTAACCTTGATAAAGCTCTATTTATTTAAAAGATTATTTTGAGATCTTATTTCATCTTTTGGTTTTTATCAATCATTCTTTTTTATTTACATATTTAGGATGACCTTATTGTATTAGGTTGTTTTGTTGCACATTACTTTCCTTTTAGATTCAACTTAAGTATAAAAAAATGCATTATACTTCACCTATATCTCTAAGGACAATAATTATAAAGCAAAGCTATGTATCTTATTATTTGTCATTACACTGACAATCTACTCACCAATAATTTTAAGAACAAGAACTTGCATTTTATGCAGCAGAATTTTTTGTTCATTTCTTTCTGCAAATTCAAATACCATTAAGGGAAGTCTTTTCCTAATTAAATTAATTTTATCTGAAAATGAGTTTATTTGTCATTTAATGTGACTTTGTGAATATTTCTTTCCTGTATTCTTGGCAATGTCCCTTTTTCATTCCTAGTAGATTTCCTTATCAGTCATTTGAGTTGTAGTTGTTCAACTTTTCTAAATTGTTCAACAGTTTACGTGTTTAACATAAGATTCCTTGAACATGTATAAGTGTCTAGTAGATGCAAAACATTGTGTTGGCTGCTTGGAGAGATAAAAACATCAGTCTTGTGTCTTCTGCCATCAAGAAGATTAATGTATTCCTAAAGGTAAATTAGATATACACAGAATTACTATAATGGAGCTTGTTATGTACACAAGAGAGGTACAGAATGATATGGAAATTTTGAGAAGGGAAAACTCATTGTTGACAGGAAAAAAATCATCAAACATTTTGAGAAGGAGGTGATACTTGCTTCTTGAAGAATGGGTAAGATTTTTAATATATGGATATGGGGGATAGGTAGAGAAGGAACATATTCCAGGCATAAGCAACACAATGGGCAAAATAAAGAAAATTTTTAAAAGTCCAAGTTGTGTCTGTGAAATGTTGTGTTGTCCATTTTAAGTATAGTCTTTCTGAAAAAGAATTGTGCTGTAAGATGGGAAAATTAATTTGGAACCAAATTATGGAGGCCAAAGGACAATACTGAGCATTGTGAAAAAACTGAATGGTTTGACCAGTAGAGTGAGGTGTTTAAAGCAATGAATTAAGAAAATTAATCTAGCAGTGGTGTGTCACATAAATGCAGGACCTTCTCTTCTGGTGGGAAGAGACTAGAAGGGATATAAGGGTGTTGGCATAGGAGACATAGTCTTCTATTAGTATTTCTGGCACTGAGTTAACCTAAAGGCCACTTTACATTAAAAAACCACAGCTGAATACTTCTGGGACTGCAATTTTGTGGATTTGGGTAATCTACCCCAACAAAATAAATAACAATCCATCCATGCCTTCTCATTGTATGAGACTCTCATCTATATTTTTCCCATAAATTCTCTATGAAGATTCCAACTAATAACAAGGGGCGGCATTATTTGACCTCTTGACTTGAAATAGAGCCAAAAGTAGCCACCACTGTAAACAACAGTTCAACCTGATTCATAGGAACTAAAGGATTTCCCAGAGAGCCTGGTCCTTGTACCAGAGAGAGCTGGAGCAAGGGTAAGCTTTGAAAGAGGGGTGCCATAGTAAATTCTAATAGTAATGGCTGGGAGTGTTTGCACTCTGTACTAGTGGAGGAACATGAAGCAAGGTGCTGATCGTCTCACAGAAGTGTGATAGCTATGTTTGTCCACTGAGACAAAGTCCTATTTTCCAAGTGCTAGTTATGGGTTTCTATTAGAACACATGAACTTAGTTATGATTCTCTATTTGAGTACCAACAAAATGTGAGTTGTCCCCCTGTTGCCCTTTACTTTTTGAAATATGATTGGATCGCTTCACTTTCTGGCCAAATGCCTGTTTGAGCATACATTTCCTACTACTTGTGGCTACTTTTGGCTCTTATTTTTTCTTTTAAGAAGTAGAAATATGGGGAATCCATAAGAGTGGTCAACACATGGAAAACAATTTGATTTTCATAGGCAAAGTTCAATATCCTTAGACCTGGACCTCTGCAGAGAAGGGATGAAGTAGGGAGGTGATGATCTTTCTTCATATCTTTTCTTTGGAACCAATTGTGTAGTTATTATTATATAGAGCCTAATGTGTGCCAAATACCCTGACAAGGACTTTATACTTATTATCTCACTTGAGTCTCAAAAAAAAACCACAAACATAAGTGGTAGGTGCTATTATTATCCCTTTTTTATAGACGAAGAAGCTCAAAAAAGAGAGGTTGAGTGACTTTTCCAGGTTCACATAGCTAATAAGTGTCTGAGACCATATTTGAACTCAAGTTTTTCCTAACTCCAGGTGCTCCAAGATCTCTATAATTTCACAGCCTGTATGTATGTATGTATGTATGTGTGTACATATATTTTTCCTGATGCTATACACTTCACTTTGCATTAACTCGTATACTCTTTTCATGCTTTTTTAATATTCCTCATGTTAATCATTTCTTAGAGCACAGCATCACTCTATTACATTTATGTGCTTCAATTTGTTCAGCAGTTCCCCAATTAATGGGCCTCTCCTATTTTTTTTTTTAGTCCTTTGCTACCAGAAAAAGTTGTGCTATATATACTGCCTTTCTTTTTGTCAGTGATTGACTTAGAGTATAAGACTTGAAGTAGGATCAGTGGATCATTTTAGCCACTTTCTTTGAATAATCCCAAATTCTTTTCCAAAATAGTTATACTAATCCATAGCTTCACCAAAAATAGCGTGTGCCTCTTTCCCCACAACTCTATCAACATTTACTGTTCTCATCTATTGTCAGTTAGCTATTTGTGAGGCAAAACCTCAGGATTGTTTTGATTTTAATTTTTCTTATTATCAGTAACTTGGGACATTCTGTAGAATGAGGGCCAATCATTTGCAATTTTTTTTCTGTTGGAAACTGTTCATATCATTTGACCTCTTCTCTACTGGGGAATGGTTTTTGGACCATAGATCATTGTTAATCAGTTACTGTTGATTAAAGACTCTCTGAATCTATTGTGAGCTGTTATATACACTCAAAGTGATCTTTAACTCAAAGTGAGTTTAACATTTTCTCAAAAGTTTTAAACCTAAAACACGTATGTCTTAGCCAAATTCCTATGTTCATACTTAATTTATTTTCATATTAACAACATTCACTCAGGAAAACTTGGATTGTAATGAGAAATGGTACAGGACATTCTTAGCAAGAAGAAGCTGGAAGGAAAGTGATGATGGTGACATTATCATTCTTCTGCTTTAATTTGTTACATATTGCTGTGCTCCATAGATTCATTGAAAGACCCTAATCCATTTACACACCTCCTATGATGTTTAGCATATTGACATGCAGTGAACATTTTTCCCACTTCCTTTCTTTGCTATTTCACTTACGCAGCATAAATATAAGGTGGTAACACTTAAAATAAATCTCCTTTAAAGTCAACATTGCATTTATAGGGACCTTTTGAAATGGGGCACCATTTCTTCTATGTAGCCTTTCTTGTTAAACTATATAACTTTGCTACTTTTAGAACTGAATTTTTTTCTGTGTATAGATCACAATTTCCCAGAAGCAATAATTATTACTGTTACTGAACTGTATGTCTTAAAATTTATATAGCACTCAGGAAGCCAAAAACATTTGGAGGATAGATCTCACTGTTCTTTTTAACATTATCATATGATGATGATAATTAATGATGCCCACATTAATCCACATTTCCATAAGATGTCTTCATTATAAGCACAAATTTTCTTATAATGTCTGAAGGATTCACAAATTTCATGTTTTAAAAATAAGATTGCATTGTTTTCTTATTTCCATTTTGCAATAGAAAATGTTGACATTTTCAACACAGACATTGATGTGTATAAACTCAGTCAGTTACTCAACAAGCTTTTTAAAGTGTTACTATGTGCCAGGAAATAAATGATATGAGTAAAGTCAAAACTCTATTTAAAGTTCACATTAAGCAACTAGTCTTTATAATAAATTTGTATCTTTATTATTATTAAATTAGCCTCATTTAACTATTTGTCATTATTAGCACTTTAAGCGTATGATACCTGTGTTAGCTCAGTTCATTAAAACTGGGTCAGTTTCATTCATGAAATTGCCTGGCTAAAGTGGAAATTATCCACATTTCAAACTTTAGCTATAACATAAGTTATACACTTGCTATATCATATAGCCCTCATTCATTTTGACTTTTAAAAAAATCAATTCCAAAATTCATTTAACACAGTCATACCTTTATGACTTCTCAATTAAAATTCCATCTTATGCAAGAAAATTTTCCCAATCTCCCTTAATACTTAACAGAGGGAAGAGTCCTTCTTCTGTTGATTATCTCCAGCTTATCCTGTACATATCTTAACTGTATGTTGTGTTTTTATGTTGTCTCCTTTCATTAAACTGTGAGTAGGAATTAATTTTTGCTTTTCTTTGAATCTGTAGTACTTAGCACAGTGCTTGACACATAGTTGGAATTTAATAAATGCTTGTTGACTCTATTTTAATTTAATTTTTAATGTTAAATTGTGGACTTTTATGTCTATGTAAAAAAAATTGTTAAAAAGCAAAGAGTCTAAATGCAGGTCTTTGCATCTTGCTTATATGCATATCTCCTAATGCATACAGCTCAATTTAGGATCCTTAAATATACTTCCATATTCACATACACACATATGCATAGTTCTCAACCAATAAGTTTGGTTCCACCACTTAAAAATTAAAACCCTGGTCTCAGAAGTAATAAGGCACATATATACCAGGAATATGTATAAGTAGCAACTGTTAAATCTTATTATGTCATTTTAGAATATGTTAATATATTCCAATAAACAGTAGAAACAAAATTATCAAGTCATATAAAATAGTAGCTCCCAGCACAGTATATAAAAAAAAAGATTGCAGTGTTAAATTTGACAAACAAAATAAAGCAATAGTGAAACAGAAAAATATTAAAATGTGAAATTATTGTTACTTTGCCTTACATGGAAAATGCCAAAGGCTCAAAACCATTAAAAATCCTTTTACTGTGAAGAATAACATAGCTGTTGGGCTTATTATATATAGTAGATTTCTTAGAACTCTCTCTTTTTAGGGAAAAACTCTTACCAAATTTTTGAAAAGTTGCTACTCACAAAGAAAATATTTAAAATAAAATCTAATGAGAGAGGGCACTTAATATTGGACAGCAACCAGAATTTCAGATAGCCGCTTACATTTATACATTTGACATATAAAAAGGCAGCAAGGAAATTGAGAATACTTCTGTTCAACATAGTGGTAACAGTTGCTCATACTCCCATTTGAAATGTCTGTGGAGTGACTGCCTTGAAGAAATGTCTTCTCCTATTTGACTTGGAGTTTTAAAATTTCTAATCCTTAAGAGTATCTTTCTTGGGGGCAGCTAGGTGGAGCAGTGAATAAAGCACCGGCTCTGGATTCAGGAGGACCTGAGTTCAAATGTAGCCTCAGACACTTGACACTTACTAGCTGTGTGACCCTGGGCAAGTCACTTAACCCTCATTGCCCCGCAAAACAAAAAACAAAAACAAACAAAAAAAAAAAAAAACAAGAGTATTTTTCTCCCTACCCAGTGCACTCCCAGAATTCCTTTCTCCTGAGTAAGGAGCCCCTGATATTTTTTTTCAGAGTCAGAGAGTCATAGGCACTGAATAAGTTGGAATGTGATTTTCTGTTGTCCAGAGTTCAAGCTTAGAATATATCTCCTGAGAGAAGCAATGCTGTGAATAGTGGTTAGGTTTCTTTGAAATTATATTACTTATGTTATACTCTAAGTACAGTATCTATTAAGTAAGTTTGGGACAGGGTAGATTGCCTGGGAGCCTAAATAAAACTTATAGCATAATTTCTATGGGAAAGGGAATTCTAAGTTCTAAACAGCCAATAAGTGAACTTTAAAACATAGCCAATGGAAGAATTTATTTTGCTTGACTCTGAGTATGTGTTTCAAGGTTTTTTTTCTGCTTCTCTTTTTTCTCCCATGGTGGGGGGAGATGCGACAGAGATAAAAGAGGTTTTTGTTAATTAAAATATAAAGATATATTTAAATTCCTTTATTAGTTGGGGACTTAGGGGGAAATGATAACAGTACTGTAGGAATATCTTCCCTGATTTAAAATCACCAGGCCTGGAGAAATATTACATCCCCAATTAGTGAAAGAATAAGTAGACAAGATTGTGAATAAGATTACTCATTAGCAGTTATCTTTGAAAAATTGTAGAGAACATGAGAGGTGTCATAGGAGAAGGAATAGATAAATTTATGAATTTTTGAAAGGGATAGGATGTAGATTCTTTAAACTATAGGCCAATAAATTTGATATAAATTACTGGTATTTTTTAATTATTTAAGGGTATTTTTATGTGTATATGAAAGGCTAAGCAGGTGTTAGTGATTACTTTAAGCAACTGTGAGTTCAAGAACAACTTACGTGAAAGACAAGTTCTTGGGTCCCTTTTGTCTGGCCTTATTCTCAAAGACACGGTGATATTACCTCTAAACCAGGTGACAACTGTAGAGAAAGGGAACTGTAAGCTATAAGTGATGGGAGTTCCTGAAGTCCAGCTTTCTGGAGGGATGTCTGAGGGGCCTGATTCACAGTTACCTATTGAAGGAGTAGGGGTGTCTTGGGCAACATTATCCTGGAATCCAGCTTTCCTACTTAGAGGAGGATTTCTGGTGGGCACATCTAGTTTCTAGGTTTGCTTCCACTAATATCCCTGCATTCAAGAGTTTCAGAATTCAGCCTTCTCCCAGGAAAGATGGACCTTGAAGGTATAAAAGTAGTAAGGTAGTTGGGAGGACCTTTGCCCTTTGCTGTCACCCTTGAGAATCCTAGAAACTTGTGGAGGGGGAAGGAATTGAGGATCAACACCCTTTTAGGGGCAGCTAGGTGGCGCAGTGGATAGAGCACTGGCCCTGGAGTCAGAAGTACCTGAGTTCAAATCCGGCCTCAGACACTTAACACTTACTAGCTGTGTGACCCTGGGCAAGTCACTTAACCCCAATTGCCTCACTAAAAAAACAAAAACAAAAACAAACATAAACACAAAACACCCTTTTAGGACTTTCTCCTAGGTAGATACCTGAGAGTGATGATTATAGAATGGTCTGCAAGTTAGAAGACCTGACCAAAGAAGAGCTGAAGACATTCACATTCTATTTTGAGAACTATTCACCTAGGAAAGGATCCCTCTTTATCTCTAAGAGACAAAGAAGGCTGGGGAATGTTATGTTGCAAAACTTACAGTTGCTCATCAAGAGCAGTAGGCATGGCTCTAAGATATGGTCCTCATTGTTTCTGGGAAAGATGTGATTGAGAATGCTGTGTAATTAACCAAGAAGGAAGGTTTTACTGATAGGTGAATAATGCAGTGCTTGATACCCATTGCCTAAGCTCTGCAAAAGGAACTCAGCTGTGTATTTATGGAGACCTTGGCAAAATGGGGAATCTGTATTGTGCCACCTTCATGCCTTTAGACAGTCTTCCTCCTGACTCAATTAGTCTTTCTTCCTCTTCATCTCTTGGGATCTCTAGTTCATTTTCAGGCTTAGCTGAATTAACCTACACAATGCCTTTGCTAATTCCTTTTACGATGAAGTTTTCAGTGTTCTCAAGTTACTTTTTATGTACTTTCTGTTTACTTTTGTTAAGGGTTAAAATTCTAGCTAAACTGTCTAAAATATCTAATGAGTGGTCGCCAATAAATTATAAGCTTTAGCAAGAGTTAGACTTTTAAGCATTTATTAAGGAGAATAAGAATTTTGGTAAAGAGAGAGAAAGGCCTAGATTCCTATCTGTTAAAGGGAGAGCACATTTCTAGCTCCGCTCTCCACCAGAGTCCAAAGGAAAAAGCGCGAGACTGAGCGCCAGTCTCTTCCTTCCTCCTCCCACTAGTCCGCGTCACTTCCTGACTCCTGAAGAAAAGACTCCTGGTCTTGCCCTCAAAGACCTTCCCTTCATGGGCAGAACTCTTCTACAGTAAGTATCCAGCAGGTGGCGTTATTCCAATCGTTACACTTTGTATTCATTTATCTGGAGATGGACTGTTTCCTTCCAGTAGACTTTAATTTAAACCCTCCAGAGAAGGCACTTTCATTTTTGTCTTTATATCCTCAATAGATTAGGAGAATGTTGTGGATATAGCATTGACAATTTCTCATGTTTTATTTATAGTTAAGATGAAGAAATAAGGACAGCATAATAGTTTCTAAATGACTTTGGAACTACTTTAATGGGAAGGCCCAGAGGACTCATTAATTTATCCATGTCAATATGGAGGGAAGTGTTTGATGGAGACTGCCGTTAGCCTTGTCATGTTGTCTTTTTTTTTTAATAAGGCTTAGATAGCATAGTTATCAAATTGACAGATGACAAAAAGGATAGATAATGTGGTGGATGACAGAGAAGGGAACCAAAATGATATCAGCAGGATAGAATTATGTACTTAACCAAATAAGAATAAACTTATGGGATAATAAGGTTAAAAAATTCAGCTGCACAGGGATAAAACGAGGTAAGAACTATTGCCTAGACAATAGTCTCAATGAAAATAAACTGGGAGAGGAATTTCTGGAAGCAGAGCAAAGATGGCAGAGTAGAGAAAGTACTCAGCTAAACCCTCTCACATTCCTCTCTAAACAACTTTAAAATAATACTGCAAATTGAATTCTGAAGTATCAGAGCCAATAAGATGTCAAAGTGACCCAAGAAAACTTAAAGAGTTCAACAAGAGAGATCTATGACACCAGTAGAGACTCATATGAAGGCCACATGGATGAATGCCCAGTGCTAAGACTAGATGAAGGCAACAGAAGCAACAGCTTTGGGAGCTCTCAAGACAGAGACAGTAAGGGAACTTGGTAATTTGTCAGCAAAAGATGAGAGAACACTGTGCTAGCACTAGATGCAGGACCAAATGTTATTTGCAAATGCATTGCCTATACCCAATTCTTGGTCATAGTTCAAGGGCAGAGATGAGAATTTTCAATGAAAAGGTAGCAAAACCCTTAGGGACAGTGTTTCTTTTGATCACAGGGGATCAAGTGCCCTGAGGAACAGTATCACTTCCAGTCTGAAGGCAAAAGGGACCCTGAGGAACAGTATCAATTGCAATCCTATGGTATTAGAGGTGCTTTCTGGGTAAGAACCAGAATGCAGACCAGTAGAGGTGTGACCACAGATCAAACCACTTTGGAAGCACTGAAAATGTCCAAACCCACAGAGCTATCTCTGAAAACAGGAATATGGAAAAAAGTCTGAAGCTTGAAAAAATGTCCCGCATACCAGTAACAGAGCCCAACTTTAATATAAATTTCAAAGTCAAGAATTAGGGTGGAAAATGAGCAAACAACAACAAAAAGGAACTTCACCATAAGAAGATACTGTGGTAACAGAGAAGATCAAGGCACAAATTCAGATGAAGACAATGAAATCAAACAGACACAAGCAAAGCATCAAAGGAGGCAAAATGTGAATTGGACACAAGCCCAATAAGAATTCTTGGAAGAGGGAGCAGCTAGGTAGTACAGTTGATAAAGCACTAGCCCTAAATTCAGGAGGACCTGAGTTCAAATTCAGTCTCAGACACTTGATACTTTATTAGCTGTGTGACCCTGTGCAAGTCACTTAACCCTCAATACCCCACCAAAAAAAAAAAAAGAATTCTTGGAGGAGCTAAAAATTTAGTTTCAAAATGAAATAAGTGGTAGAGGAAAAGTTATATAAAGAAAGCAAAGGAAGAAAACTATGAAAGAACAATAACTTGGTTAAAGAAGTATAAAAAAACTGAAGAAAATAATACCTTAAATATAGAAGGGGAGAGAGCAGCTAGGTGGCTTAGAGGATAAAGCACTGGCCCTGGATTCAGGAGGACCTGTATTCAAAATCTGGCCTCAGACACTTGACACTTACTAGCTGTGTTACCCTGGGCAAGTAACTTAACCCTCATTGCCCCCACAAACAAACAAATAAATAAATAAATAGAATTGGGCAATTGGGGAAAAGGTACAAAAACTTACTGAAGGAAATAATTGCTTAAAAATTTAGTTTGAGGAAATGGAAGCTAATGACTCCATGAAACTTCAAAAAATAATAAAATGAAGTCAGAAGAATGGAAAAAATAAAAGAAAGTGGGAAATATCTCACAAAAAGCCAGCTGATCTGGAAAATAGATCAAGCAGAGATAAATTAACAATGAGTAGGCTACCTGAAATCTATGAACAAAGAAAGAGTTTAGGTATCATATTTCAAGAAATTATCAAGGGGGCAGCCAGGTGGTGCAGTGGATAGAGCACTGGCCCTGGATTCAGGAGGACCTGAGTTCAAATGTGGCCTCAGACACTTGACACTTACTAGCTGTGTGACCCTGGACAAGTCACTTAACCCTCATTGCTCTGCAAAAAAAAAAATCAAATTAAAGAAATTATCAAGGAAAACTTCCCCCATAGCCTGGAACAAGTGGGTGCAATAGAAATTGAAAGAATCTAGCAATCACAAACTGAAAAAGATACTAAAATAAAAGCTCCCAGGAATATTATAGACAAATTCCAGAGATACCAAGTGAAGATTTAAAAAAAATTTATTGTCTTCTCAATTCATGTTTTTAAGAACTTTCATTGTTTGATTTGATTACTGGCAAAGCTCTTTAAAGTTGTATTAAGCTCAATCTTGTAGGAAACTTTTCCTAGCTGATTACCAGCATCTACACATTTAAAACACCTGAAAAGACTTCCATTCCACGACTACACCCAGAGGACATCCCAAGAATCATGTGAGAAAAGACTTTCAAAGACTTAATTATTTTTTTACTGTTTCATCAAGGAACACCTATTCCTAAAAGAAACAAAGGGAGAAATGTGATAAAATAATGGGATTTAGCAGATACTCAAAGACCCAGCTGGAGATTAATCTAAACTGATTGAATCAAGTGAGAATGATTGACTGCTGATTAGCCTACTTCAAAGTCAACTAGATTGTAATCACACCTGACTAGCCCTTAATGAATTTGGAGGATGCCAACCAATCAGCTTGAAGCAGTGTGTAAGTTCCTCTGTTCCAGACCTATAAAAAGTTTCCACAATCAGTTTGCTAAGGAGTTCATGATTGAAGCAGGCTCCTGGCAGAGGACTTGAAGAAGAACCTGACCGGGCTGGAACTCTAGGCTAGACAGGCCTTTTCTTAACTTTCTGAACTCCATGTGAATACCTGTATGCTTTAATAAATCTTTAATGCCCAAAGACTGGTGCTAAAGCTTCTAATTTAAGGAGATCACACAATATAGATTTTAAACATCACACAAGTGAAAGAGAAAATACTTCAAGCAGCCAATGGAATAGATTAGGTACACAATACACACCATTAAATGACCATGGCAATCTAGTGTTTGATCCCAAAGGTCTAAGCTTTAGGATCAAAAACTCATTGTTTGACAGAAATTTCTGGGAAAACTGGAGAACGGTTGGGCCAAAATTAGGCATGAACCAACATCTCAGAGCATATACTAAGATAAGATCAAAATGGTTAAGTGATTTAGACATAAAGTGTGCTATCATAAATAAATTAGGGGAGCATGGAAAAATATACTTGTCAAATCGATGGATAAGGGAAGAGTTTATGACTGAACAAAAGATGGAGGGGAAAATACAAAGTAAAATAGATCATTTTGATTATGTGAAATTAAAATGCTTTTGGGCAAACAAAACTAATGCAGCTAAAATTAAAAGGAAAACATGAAACTAGGGGAAATTTTTATAGCAAATTTCTCTGATAAAGGCTTAATTTTCAATTATATAGGGAATTGAGCCAAATTTATAAAAATAAAAGTCATTCCCCAGTTAATAAATGGTGAAAGAACAAGAATAGACAGTTTTCAGAAGAAGAAACCAAATCTATCAATAGCCACATAAAAAAATGTTCTAAACCATTAGTGATTAAAGAAATGCTAATTAAAATAACTCTGTGGTACTATTTCACATCTATCAGATTAGCTAATATAACAGAAAAGGAAAATGATAAACACTGGAGGGGATGTTAAAAATTGGGACAATAATGCACTCTTGGTGGAGTTGTGAACTAGTCCAGCTATTCTGGAGAAAAATTTGGAAGTACGTCTAAAGTGCTATAGAACTGCATATACTTTGTCCCAGGTTTATATCCCAAAGTGATCAAAGAAAAGGGAAAAGGAAATATCTTAGAAAAATATTTATAGCATCTAGTATTGAGGTAGAAAAGAATTGGAAATCAAGGTGATGCACTTTATTTGAGGAAGGGCCGAACAAATCGTGGTATATGATTATGATAGAATATTATTGTGCTGTAAGAAATGATGGAAAGGATGGTTTCAGAAAAACCTAGGGAAGATTTATATGAACTGACACAACGTGAACTGAGCAGAACCAGGGGGAAATTATTCACAGTAATAGTAGTATTGTAAGGATGATTAACTGCAAAAAAAAACTTAGCTACTTTGATCAAGGCAATGATTCAAGACAATTCATTCCAAAAGACCCATGATAAAAAATGCTACCTCCAAAGAAGATAACTTATAAACTTTGAATGCAGATTGAAGCATGCCTTTTTTAACTTTATTTTTCTTTTATTTTTTATCTGTTTTCTATTACAACATGGCCAATATGAAAATGTTTAGCATGACTTCCCATTTATCATAAGTATCAAACTGCTTGCCTTTTCAAGGAGAAGAGAAGTACCAGAGAGAGGGAGAGAATTTAGTACATTTTTTAAATAATTGTTAAATTGTTTTACATGTAATTGTGAAATAATGAAAGAAATAAAATATATTTTTAAAATAATCTAGAAGTTTTATGGGACTGCTGAGTCAGTATAAGACAAAAGTATGAAATGGCCACATAAAATTTCAATGGTAACTCAAGGTTATATTAACAGCAGAGTGTTTTGACTTAAAGAAGTGGTAGTTTTAGTGTGCTGTGTCCTGGTCAGACCTGGAAATTGAGGAAATACATCAAAGCACTGTATTTAGTTCTGGATGTCAGATTTTAAGAAGGACATGAGCAAGGTGTAATGAATACAGAAGAGGATCACCAGGAGGTTAAGGGAACTTAAAACCATGTGGTATCAGGTTCATTTGAAAGAACAAGGCATGTTTATGCTGGAAAAGAGTAGACTTAATGGTCTCCTTGTAGCTGTTTTTATCTGAAGCACTGACAAATGGAAAAAGATTTGGACATGTTTTGCTTGGCCCAAGAGGACAAAAGTAGAACCAATGAAGGGCAAAGAAGCAAGCTTCAGTTTAGTGTAATGAAATGCTTCATAAAAAGAATAGCTGAACACAAAGTTTTGTTTTTTTTAATTGATGTCAAAATTAGTTTTTACACTTATTTTGGAAAATAAAATCCTATTCAATTAAAAAAATAAAATAAAAAGAATAGCTGTTCAAGATTGTTATGGACTATGTTTTGAGTCAAAGGAGTCTCTCTCTGGTATTCACCTGGTGGAGGTTTAATGACTTTGTTGGAGATGTGGTAAAAGTGATTCCTATTTCATGTGTATTGGGCTAGATGACTGCCCAGAGATCCCTTTCAGATTTTTTTTAAACCATATTTCAAGGGGGCAGCTAGGTGGCACAGTGGATGATAAAGCACCAGTCCTGGATTCAGGAGGACTTGAGTTCAAATCTGGCCTCAGACACTTGATAATTACTAGCTGTATGACTCTGGGCAAGTCACTTAACCCTCATTGCCCCACAAAAAAAACAAAACAAAACAAAAAACATTTCAGTTATCAACTGATCTCATCAATGTATATCAATAATAACTAGATTATTTATCTATGCATTAAATAAATAAAATGATGATTTGTTGAACTTACATTATTCAATATTAGGTAATATATATTGGATTGTGGTTTGGATAAATGCTAAGCTTATTATTACTATGAAAAAAGCAATGCCTCTAAAGATTTCCCTAGGGAAAAAACAAGAACTTCTCTGGCTGCTCCATATTCTCTGGTGTAACTCCATTCTGCCCTTTCAGTATCATGGTGATTTGTTGCATATGAAATGAGATGCTAAGCATAAAAGAATCATGGGTCAAATGTGAATTGATAATTGTATTTTTTACATTAAACTAGGAGTATTCGTACAAACAATAAGTAGGGGAAATGCAACTGTTTGCCAAAGAGGTTCTCACCTGAGGTGAGGAATTACCCTTCACATAAAAAAATAGCTTAATGATTTACACAATTTTTATTTTTTTAAAAATAGATCAGGGTAATAAAACAATTAATGACTATTTTATTCAACAATGTCTGTATAAAATACTACCCAGGGGATAGGAAACTTTCATCCATTGTGATCTAAAGCTTTTGCCATCAGTGATTTTTCTATCAGGAGTACAATATTTTACTATCATTATCCTTGAAATAATTTCTTATTTATAATGATGTGAAATACACACACAAACCTACATGTCTTGAAACATTATAAAATATGTATTATTTACTTGAGAAAATGATCTAAGATAAGCATGTTTTTAAGATCAACAAAATTCATGGAGTATATATTTATCAAATTCAATTTGTATTCATCATTCACATTCAGGGAATGAAAAAACACACAAGGCAATATGCAATAAACAAATCCAAGTATGCAGAATTATATATAAGATCACTGAATGGAAGCCTGACAAATATGAGTAGTGTATTTCTGGCCTAAATTAAAATTTAAAAGCCACTAATGGTGAATGTTTTTGGATTTCAAAGGAGAAAAACTACTAATGGTGACACAAGATCTTTACTGTTTGTATCATAGCCCTAGTATGTTTGTAGTGGGCATGGTGACCATTTATGTTGAATGCCTTTTGAAAAAAAGAAAAACCCACAAACTTGCAGCTGCTAGATGAACATTTATTTTGTTAATATTTAATATTTTAATTAAATCTGTTTTCAAAAGTACCCTGCTAAGAATTAATGACTAATATCTACTAATACTAATAACTACAGATGAGAAGGTATTTATTATTTTTATTTTATACATTTTATAACTAAAAGAAGTAGAAATTTGACAGTCTCTCATTAGTGTATCCAACATGTTACATGGTGATCTATAAAGAGAGACCCTAGCAAGTTCCAGATTTACTCATTTAGAATCACTGTATCAGAGGAAGTCCTTTCAGATCTCAAGTTCTTTAATTCTATAAAACACTTTTCATCTCATCTATTATGCTCAGTTCATTTTTATAGGTAGATGAACTGTTGCTATACCTATTGGATAGATGTGGCAACTGAAGCTTAAGAAATGAATTCTTTTGGTTAATGTCACACAACTCAGAGACTCAGCTAGTACCACAATTCGGATCATGCTAACTATATCTGTGGTATATATGATATTTATTGAAAAGCTACATTATTGATTACCACCATCTTATAGATGTGAGGATTAAGGCAGTAATAGCTATAGTACTTTGGAGTGAAAGAATAATTCACTTTCAAAGGAATACTAAACAGGTATCTTTACTGTCATGATAATTCATATTAATGAATTGCAGATAGTCAAGATGAATTGGTCGTATCTTAGCATTTTAAAAGTGTAAGTTCTTTACATAATATGCTTTTCTTTTTGGTGTTGATTTAAATAGTTTGTCTAATCCACGTTTGGCATTAAACATTTTTTGTCTAAGAACAAAAGTAGAATCCTAAATACCTTTGAGATACTGATTATAAAGCAGAATGTGAAGTTATTTCACCTGGGGCCACCAAACAAAACTCAATTGGCAGTTGCAAAAACAAAAATTACTTTTGGTGCCAGTATGTATGTTTGGAAAGAAAAACTCTGCCAAGGCAAATGAATGATTTTTTAGATTAGCATAGTGCTATGCATATTGTGGGTACTCAACAAGTGATCCTCACAATGTTACTGACTGACATGATGAAGAAGAACTGATTAATTCACTAGAGATTTAATGAACTCATAAAATGAGAGAGAAAGAGAAAGAGAAAGGGAGAGAGATGGTGGTGGTGGCTGTGATGATGACGATGGTGATGAGAGATGACCTTAGAAGTTATCCAGTCCAACCCAATCATTTTACACATGAGGAAAAGAAGGCTTACCAATATTAAGAGATGAGAATCAGAGGTGGAATTTAAACCTTCCTAAACTCTAGGTTCTTCATCTGTCAAATGGGAATAATTATACTCACACTACTTGCCTCACTTAGTTTTATATGAATGTTTTAAGGTTGAAGCCTTATGTAAAATCTAACCTCCCCATCTTACACATTAAGAAACTAAGACCCAGAGAGGGGACAAAACATAGATGATGACTGAGAAGAAATAGACGCACAAATGGAGTAGTGGGAGAGCACAATATCACATACACACATAAAACAGGAAAGAGAGAGGGTTTTTTTTTGAGGAGGGAGGACTGAACAGTGACAAAAGTTGCATGAGGCAAGAAGGATGAAGACTGAGAAAAAGTTGTTGGATTTAGAATCGGGAGATCATGGATAACACTGAAAAGAGAAGTTTTCAATTAAGTAGAGAATGCAAAAGAAATTAATCAAGGAGAAGCAAAAGAATCACCAGGTGAAATTAGATAACATAAATTTGTATGGGGCACAGTCAGCATATTTATAGGTTTGCTTCAGGTTATAAATAGGAAAAGAAATGGTAAGGTGGTTATCACCATATCTATTGGGCTTTGGACAGTGGTTAGCTTCAAGTGGAAAAGGGGCAAAGCATTAAAGAATAAAGCACAGTATAAAACAGAATGGGTTAGCTAGCCAAAATGTTGAAGTAATGAAAGTGCAGCCAGGGTGATAGACTAGAAAATCAAAGAGAGGTAGAGTGGAGGGTGGTTTAAGTGACAAGAAAGAATAGGTTTAAATGGGGTGAGGCATACTGAAAGATGGACAGACAAGAGGTTAAAGTCAAAAGAAAGGAACTTCAGTTTGGTACTACGAACATGGAATACTTTGTGTTCCATGAGTTCAAGGGTATGCCCATCCTTTTATGTAGCTGAATTATAGTGGAGAGAGTTGTGGGGAATGAAGAGGTTGATGAACTGGGAGGCCTGACTTTTTTGAGGGGATGTCATGATGTATATTGATGCCCCAAGTATAAGAGCATGGGTTTGATCTGTGAGCCAGCTACTGAATTATCTGAAAAAGAAAAGAGAATAGACTGAGTTCTGGCAGATTCCTGTTGCCGGGATATGGATCAGTTGATAAATCTTGATGGAATGTTAGTAAAAGGAGAACTTATTGAGGGGTTGTTGAAGACAGAAGATCTGGGGGTGGTAATGAGGAGGAAGGTCTAGTGCTACTCCTCTCCTTGACTGTTTGTCCATGAGAGGGGCATTCTCTAGTAGAGAGGATGACTGAAGAGATAATATCTTGGTGGGGAGAGGAGGGGAGCCAGGCTTCAGTGACTGCAATAAAATGTAAAGGATGTGAGGGAGGAAGAGGTCTAACACAAGGTCAGTTTGCTTTCTTTCTTTCTTTTTTGTGTGTGTTTTTTGTTGTTGTTGTTGTTGTTTTGGGTTTGTTTTTGTTTTTTTTTTTTGGTGGGGCAATTGGGGTTAAGTGACTTGCCCAGGGTCACACAGCTAGTAAGTGTTAAGTGTCTGAGGCCAGATTTAAACTCAGGTCCTCCTGACTCCAGGGCTGGTGCTCTATCCACTGAGCCACGTAGCTGCCCTGGTCAATTTGCTTTCAAAGCACTTTTCTTATCCCTGTGAAGTAGGTAGTACAAATATGATTATCCCCAGTGGTTTATCTATAACCATCAGGTATTACTGAGGTGGGCAGCTGGCTATGTTGTCCTTCCTCTCTGCTTCCAACCACAAAGGGACAGAGTAAAAATCCTTACAGGCTGTTCTATCTCTGCCTGATAGGGCTGGCTTAGGGTAGGACTTACTCCTCTAGTCTCTTTGATCTCCCCTCCCCAGCTCCCTCTTTCTGGCTTACTCTCTGAAGAGGGAAGGAGAGGAAGTGCATTTAAGCCCTAACTAGGATTCCAACACGTGCTCTGTCTAGGGAGCAAAGATAACCCACACTCCATTATGTGATTTATCAAGTTGTTAATAAAAGTAAAATTAAATCAATATTGACTGGATCTGCTCCCAATGTGGCATTTTTAATCACCAGACCAGAATGGGAGGTCCCAGCTATTTGTGCTCTGTGAGCTAAACAACCTAAGCCCGTCTAATGCTCTTCTTCTGTGCTCCCCACCCCCC
Organism: Dromiciops gliroides; assembly: GCF_019393635.1. NCBI lineage: Eukaryota > Metazoa > Chordata > Mammalia > Microbiotheria > Microbiotheriidae > Dromiciops > Dromiciops gliroides. The sequence continues at coordinate 404,694,326 of NC_057864.1, read as the reverse complement.
CCCGCCAAAAAAATAATAAAGATATGTCCATAAGATAATTGAGAACAAACTCTTTAATCTAAAGGAATCAACCTAAGGCGGGAAATACTATAACAACAGTTTTTTTTAAAAGGAGCAGGAAACTTTGGAATTAGATCTTTCTCTTGGATTTTTCTAGTGTGGGGGGTTGTTAACTCTTTGGCTTGCTTTCACACCCTGGTTACTGTCCTGTGTTGAGTGAACAAAAACTAGTAGAGCCTTCCCACATCCAGTATTCTCTTACCCTTCTGTCTCCAACCCTACTGCTGTTGCTTCTCTTGCCACTCAGGTGGGAAAGTTCTACCCCTCTTTCTCTCCAGCTTATCTCTTTCCAGTTCAGCATTAACATGGGCTAGCCACCACCACCATCACCACCACCACTACCACCACCAAAACTGCCAGCTTAAACATGTAATATTTCCTTGGCCAAGGCATCAAGATACTCCACATGCCAGAATTCTCAATAAGGATCCATACTAGTACCCCATGGCATGACTTTCCCAAAGTCACACAGCTAGGAAATGTTGGAGCTGCCACTTTAATAATGTCACAAAAATTATACTAGAGTATTTGTTGTATACTCAAATATATTTACAGCTCTCTATATAAACTCTCTATTTCATCTATTGAGTACTTATTTCCTAGGTTGAATTCCATCCTTTTCTGTTATCTCATGTTTGAACAACCCCATTCTCACCATCCATATACTCTGACCACACCATGGCTAGGTCCTTCTCCTAGTTTTAAACAATTAGATACTGATCACTGACACAAGGTCAGTGGCACAGTGAATAGAGTGATAAGCATGGAGTCAGGAACATTCATCTTCCAGAATTCAAATCTGGCCTCAGACACCTACTCGCTGTGACCCTAGGCAAGTCATTTAACTATGTTTGTCTCTGATCCTAGGGACCGGGGAACCTGCTACTTGCCTAGGACTCCTGAATGCTGGCCATAGTCTCTTTACTCAAAACCTAAGTTTTCTCATGTTCTCCAGCTTCATTTCTAGCTCCATTTTCTGATTTGGGTTTCAATCTAAAGATCCATTCCTACGTTGACAAACTAGACCTCCAACTGCAAGGCTAGGCTAAGACCAGAAATTTCTTTCCTACAGCTCTCATAACATGAAAGGTCCATCAGCTAGCCCAAGCAGGAGCTTGAGCTTGAGAAGTGTTTTGTCTCATTTTGAGTCTTTGGGGATTATAGCAGATTTCCTTAGAAGGAAGAGGAAGAGATGGTGGAACTGCTAGACTATATCCACCCTGAAATTAGATAAATGCATCACCTTAAGGGCTAAATTAATTAATTTCAGATTTTTTTCTACTATTGTGTATATAACATCTTTGGTTGCTCATATAGCATTCAAATAGTTTTGTGAATTTAAAGTCCTTCACTTTCTCAATCAATATTAAAGACATTAGTCAGTCAAGACAGTCTGTATCTTATTTTCATTTTGTGTTAGAACAAATTATGCATATAATATCATCAACAGTTTTGGATTTGGATTATATCCTCTGCAGGACTTTCTACCTAATTGCTTAAATACTTAGAAGGAGGCTCAATATAGAGGAAAGAGCACTGAATCTTGGAGACTGAAAACCTAGATTTTAATCCCAATTTGGACAATTATTATTTGTGTTGACCTTGACAAGTTGTCATTGAGTCAAAATATATTCATTAAGCAGGTACTCTATGCCCAGGCACTGTGCTAAGTACCAGAGAAACAAAGAAAGGCAAAATACCACCCCTGTACTCAAGGAGCTAACAATATAAACTTTGGGGTGACTTAGTTCCGTCATCTACAAAAAAAAAGAGAAGTTTCATTTAGAAGCTTTCTAAGAGCCCCTACAGGTCTAAAAAATGCAATTCTATAATCATTATTTCCCTGAAATTTGATGTTTAAAATCTTGACTTTGAGTAAAATTTTCATTTTTGAGAAAACCTATTTCAGATTCTTAATGGAAATGTAATGGGAGCCAAGAAGTACCATAATGAAATTGAAATTTATTCTACTAAATTAAGATTATCGGGCACACTAATTCTGCTGTGGACCCATTAACTGTCTTCATTTCTTCCTTTGGAGAGCTACATTTCAGTAATGCAATTAAATATTCTGCCTTATCTCAAGAGGTGTTTCTCATCAATTCAAAGTCTGAAATACCAAGCAAAGATGTTTGTTTGATTTGAACAACATGCAGTACACTTCAAATTCAGTATCAGTGATCCGTTTAAGCTTTTACTTAAAAGATGAAGTAGTGCATTTTCCGATCTGTTTCCCATTTAACATCCTTTCTAGAAAGTTTGGTTGTTGTTTTATTATCCCGTTTTCTCTTGCATTGCTACCATTTGTTGTGCTGCATAATTTCACAGAATAGTGAGGTTCAAACCAGATTAAAGCACATTTATGCAAGTTATCTAAGAAAAAAGATGATGACTTTCTTCAGAGTAATCACTCAGATGGGATAATTATAGCCCCAGTTTTTCAGCTGTGTCCTACTCTTTGTAACCCCATTTGTGGTTTTCTTAGACATTGGAGTGGTTTGCTACTTCTATCAGCTCATTTTACAGATGAAGAAACTGAGACAAACATAGTTAAATGACTTGCCTAGGGTCACAGTGAGTAGGTGTCTGAGGCCAGATTTGAATTCTGGAAGATGAATGTTCCTGACTCCATGCTTATCACTCTATTCACTGTGCCACCTAGCTGCCCCATTATTCCTCCAACAATGTTGTTAATCCAAAGTTTGATTTTATTCTCCCTAGCATAATTTGGAAACCTCACGAGACACCTTACAGCTTTAATTTTAAAAGAATGCTAACCTTGGTCCTTTCTTACTTAGTGTCAGTAAACATTTTAAAACTGACAATGAACTGTTTTCAGATAATTCTTCTAAGTTAAAAGATACTAACCATAACTGTCAAGATCTATGTACAAGCTCTATTGCCAGTTTAGTAAATCTTGTAGTACTGTAAAAGATCATTAATTGGGATGCCACTAAATCAGAATGGATGACTATTCAGATGAGATGGGGGTGTGGTTTATCTTTGTAAAGTTTGTAACGAAAAATTAAAAAGTAAAATTTCCAACCCAATGAAAACTGAAAATATTATTAAAAAGATTTTTAGTTTATTTCTCAAGGAAAAAATTATGAGACTATTTAAAAAGCACTCATATGTAAAGTCAGTTATAATTTTTTTCTGGTTTCTGATTAATGCAATGCAAAAGACTCCTACTTGTCAAAATATGTTTCTGCTTTGATAAAGGAAGCTGCACTGTATGGTGGGAAGACATTGAGCTTAGAATCAGAAGTGAACATGGGATTCAACCCACTTCTGATACTTAGCTCAGAGACTTCTTTTTCTGAGAAATGAAGATAATTTTAGTTATACTACTCATCTTCCAAACCTTCTCTTATCTCCTCAAGACTTTTAATATGCCTCTTCTGACAGCCCTATCTGCTGATGACATGATATTATGCCCAAGGGAACTCCCTATTCTTCCTTTTTCCTCATATCACATCACTCAGCTTCACCCAATATACTATCCTTTACTCCTGTCTTGTTTGAAGAGATGGCCCCTTTTGAAAAAGCCATCACCTTTACCTGTACTGTTGCTCTGATCCCTTCTTCTTTTCTCTATCAGACTGTGACTTCTATCATCCCTGCTCTGGCAGTAATTTTCAATATCATCCCATCTACTGGCTCCTTCCTTGGTGCCTACAATCATGCCCATGCCTCTCAAACAAACAAACAATCCCTTACATCTAACCTAACATCTCTGCTAGTCATCATCTTTTATTTCTGTTCCCCTTCTTGTATAAGTTCCTTGAAAAAAAACATCTACACTACATGGCAGCATATCTTTTCTTTTTTCTCTCTTCCTAATCCTAAACAATCTGGCTTCTGATCTCTCTTTAAACTAAAATTGTCCTCTTCAAAGTTACCAATATCCCTTAGTTGCCAAATCTAATTATCTTTTCTTGACCCCCATCTTTCTTGACCTCTCTTCAGTATTTGACACAACTGATCCCCTTCTCTTCCTGAATCTCCTCTCTTCTCTAGGTTTTTGTGACATTGTTTTCCCCTGATTTCTCCTCCTACCTATCTGACTGCTTTTTCTCATTTTCTTTTGCTGAATGTTCATGCTACTCCCAATAACTGTGCTTATCCCCAAAGAGTCTGTCCTGAATTCTCTTCTCTTTTCTCTCTATTGTATCTCACTTGGGGATCTCATCAGCTCCTGTGAGTTCAATTATCATCTCTATGTAGATGACATATGAATATATTCTAACTTTAATAATATATAATTTAATATATTTGTGTGTCCCTAATTGTTTTTCTTCACTCCAATACCATACCCCTAACCTTTTGGACATCTTGAACTAGATATTTTTTAGGCATCTCAAACTTAACATGTCTAAAACAGAATTCATCATATGTTGCTCTGAGTCTTCCCTTATTTCCAATATTCCTATTGCTGTCAAGAGCAGTACCATTCTCCCAATCAGTCTCACTCACCCTCCACATCAAATCCTTTACCAAATCTCATCATTTCTACAATTACAATATCTAACACATATCCCTTCTTCCTTATCAGCCAGCCATCATCCTAACATGAACTCATTTAGCATTTATAGATCTTCACAACCTTTTTCTTCCTTCTAGTCTTTCTAGTCTTCTTACACTTTTTCCCATGTACTCTATAATCCAACCATATTAGCTTAATTGTCATATCTGGCATGCATCTCCATGACTTTTCCCTGGTTATTATCTATGCCTGGAATGTCTGTATCTTAGTTGCCCTGGCTTCCTTCAATGCTTCATTGAAATTCTACCTTCTGAAGAAGGCCTTTCACATATCTCCTGTCTACTAATGTGTTTTCTTGTTAGATTACTTTCTATATTATATATTTTGAGAAGAGCAAACATAATCCCTATTATGCATTACAATACTTCAAGTACTTGAAGACGAGTCTTTTTTTTCAGAGAATAATTTTCTTCTCTAGGATAATAACCCGCCAACGCCTTCAGTCAGTTCCCATATGGCATGACATTTATTTTTCTCACTCTCTTGATCACCTTTTTCTTTATGTTCCCCAATTTTTCAGTCTCAACACATTAATCCAAATGTTTCTTGACCAGAGCAAAATATAGTGGGACTATAAAATCCTTTCTTTTATGCCTTCCTTTTTTAAATGTAACTTCTGATCACAAAAGCTTTTTTTGCTAATAAGGCATATCACTGACTCATTGTTAAACTCAGAGTTTACTAAAATGCAGAGATTATTTTCCCCATAAACTATTGTTTAGCTATGCTTCCAAAACTTTTTTACTTATAAAGTTATTTTTATCCCAAGTCCCAAACTTGTATATTTATTAAAATTTCATTGTCTTTTATCCATTTATTCAAAAAGCATTATTAAGTGCCTACAATGTGCCAGGTACTTTACTAAATACTAAAAATATAAAGCCCTCCTCCCCCCAAAAAATTACATTCTCTGCCCTCAAGGAACTTAAGTTCTTTTTTTTAAAGATACACATATAACTTGAACTGAATAGAAAATTTGACTTTCAAATACAAGACCCTACAGAAGCATAAAAAGGTAAATAGGAAAAAGCAATCATGAGGGATATCAAAGGATTTACATTCCTACATGGGAAGATAATTCTTCTAACTCATAAGATCTTTCTCAGTATTAGGGCAGCTGAAAGGAATATACTTAGACAGAGGGCACAGGTGTGAATTGAATATGAAGGGATGATATCTGTTTATCCTTGTTTTTTAATGGGACAGACAGGGTAGGGTGGCTTATGTCTGGGGCCAGATGTGGGCTCAGGGCCTCCTGGGTCCAGGGCTGGTGCTTTGTCCACTTTGTGACCTAGCTGTCCCATGATGACATCTTCAAAATAAAGTTAAGGAGTAAGAGGAATGCACTGGAAGAAAGGGAAAGGGAGAAGGGGATTGGGGAAAAGTAGTTCACACAAAAGAAACAAGAAAAAGCTTATGGAGTAGAGGGGAAGATGGGGAAAGAGCGGGTGAGTGAGTGAGCCTTTCTCTCATCAAAATTGGCTCAAAGAGGGAATAACATACACATTCAAGAGGGTATAATAATATATCTTGCCCTGTGGGAAAGTGGGAGGGGGAAGGGATAAGGGTGGGGTGGGGAGAGGCAATGCAAGGAAGGGCAGATTGGGGGAGGGGGCAATAAAAGGCAAAACCCTTTCGAGGAGGGATAGGGTAAAGGAAGATAGAAAATACTGTAAGTATCAAGGGAAGGGAATAATATGGAGGGTAATACAGTTAACAATAGTAACTGTGAAAGAAATGATGAGCAGGATGCTGTCAGAAGGAATTATGAAAATGCAAACCATCAAAAGAGATAGAACAGATTGAAGTATAATTTTATTTGTTAGCTCCTCTTTCTAAAGGTATTTCATCTATTTTCTTTCACAAGATGACTAATGAAAAGATGTTTCGCATAACTGCACATGTATGACATATCGAATTGCTGTATTTCATAGGGAGGGAAGAAGAAAATTTAGAACACAAAGTTTTTTAAAAATCAATGTGGGGGGCGGAGCCAAGATGGCGGAGAGGAAGCAGCAAGCTGCCTGAGCTCTCCTTCTGTTCCCTCAAAAAGAACATCAAATCAAGCCTCTGGACAGATTCTGAAACTACAGAACCTGCAAAGAGAGAGACACAGTCTTCCAACCAGAGATAATTTAGAAGACTTCAGGAAAAGGTTGGTCTGACTTGGGCAAAAGGGAGGCCCAGTGCAGGGCAGCAGCCCAGCACCATGGGGGTCAGGGCCAGTCAGCAGGAGCTGTGGGCCACAGCCGAACAACTGAGGCCCCTGGAACCTGGTTCAAAAATCTGGTGTCCAAGAAGGATAGTGGAAAAACCTACCTGCACCGGCCGGGAAGGCAGGCTGCCAGCTGTAGGGCCATGAATGGGACAGGCGGGATCGGGCGCCTGGCTGAGTGCACTCAGACAGGAAGTGCAGGGGGCGAACTATACACACTATAAATAGGCCTCAGAATAAAAAGCCGGTCACACAGCACTTATACCCCTGCACAAGAAGCCCAAAACAGGGACCCTGGTGCCCCCAGAGCAGACCTCAACTTAAAAAAAAAATAAACAAGCTGCAATAATGAGTAAGAAGCAAAAAAGAGCCCTCTCCATTGAGAGCTTCTGTATCAATAGGGAAGAAGCCAACACAAACTCAGATGAGGACAATACCCTCAAATTGCCTACATCTGAAGCCTCACGAGGGAAAGTGAATTGGTCTCAAGAACAAAAAGCCTTCCTAGAAGACCTCAAAAAGGATTTTAAAAATCAGTTGAGAGAGGTAGAAGAAAAAATGGGGAGAGAAATGAAAGCAAAACAAGAAAACTATGAAAAAAGAATTAGCAGCTTGAAAAAGGAAGCACAAAGATTGACTGGCCAAATGGAAAAAAAAGTGCATAATTTCACTGAAGAAAACAATGCCTTAAAAAATTCATTTGGCCAAATGGAAAAAAGGTGCATAATCTCACTGAAGAAAAAAAATGCCTTAAAAATGAAAATTGGACAGTTGGAGGATAAGGAATCCATGAGACACCAGGAATCAGTCAAGCAGAATCAAAAGAATGAAAAAATAGAAGAAAATGTGAAATACCTCATTGGAAAGACAACTGATCTGGAAAACAGATCAAGGACAGACAATTTGAGAATCATTGGACTGCCCGAAAGCCATGACCAGAAAAAGAATCTAGACACCATATTCCAGGAAATTATTAAGGAGAACTGCCCTGATATCATAGAATCAGAGGATAGATCATCATTGAAAGAATCCACCGATCACCTCCTGAAAGAGACCCCAAACTCCAAGGAATATTGTAGCCAAATTCCAGAATTATCAGGTGAAGGAGAAAATACTCCAAGCAGCCAGAAAGAAGCAATTTAAATATCATGGAGCCACAGTCAGGATTGCTCAGGACCTGGCAGCTTCAACATTAAAGGACCGCAAGGCTTGGAATATGATATTCTGGAAGGCAAAGGAGCTTGGATTGCAGCCGAGAATCTATTACCCAGCAAAAATGCACATTCTCTTTCAGGGAAAAAGATGGACATTTAATGACATTGGGGACTTTCAATCTTTCCTGGTGAAAAGACCAGAACTGAATAGAAAATTCGATCTTAACATACAAGACTCAAGAGAAGTTTAAAAAGGTAAACAGAGGGAAAAAAAAAAAAAGGTTACCCAATTAGGTTAAACTGTTTATATCCCTACACGGGAAGATAATACTCATAACTCTTAAGAACTGTAAATGTATTTGGACAGAGAGAAGGAGTTTACACAGAGGGTATAAATATAAATTGTCTTTGAAAAAAAATCAATGTGAAGGGGGCAGCTAGGTGGTATAGTGGATAAAGCACTGGCCTTGGATTCAGGAGGACCTGAGTTCAACTCCAGCCTCAGACACTTAACACTTACTAGTTGTGTGACCCTGGGCAAGTCACTTAACCCCCATTGCCCCGCTCCCCCCCAAAAAAAAAAATCCATGTGAAAAGTAATGATGAGCAGGAGTTCAGAAAAACCTAGAAGGACTTAAATGAACTGATGCTGACTGAGAGGAGCAGAACCAGGAGAACATTGTATACAGTAACAGCAACATTGTGTGGTGAACAATGGTGATAGACTTGGCTCTTTTTAGCAATGCAATGGTCCAAAATAATTTCAAAGAACATAATAGAAAATATTTTCAACATCCAGAAAAAAGGACTTTGGTTTATGAATGCAGATTGAACCATACCGTTTCTACTTTTTTTTTCCCCTTGTGCTCTGACTCTTCTTTCACAATATGACTAATGCAGAAATATGTTTAATGTGATTGCACATATATAACCTCTATTAGATTGCTTTCTGTCTTGGGGGGGGGAGGAGGGAAAGAAGGGTGGGAGAAAAACTTTTAACAAAAAAATCTTATGTAAACAAATGTTGAAAACTATCCTTATATGTAACTGGAAAATAATAAAATACTGTACAAAAAATAAAAATAAAAAACAAAGATACAATATAAGTAAATACAAAATACATACCAACTAAATATGTAGTAATTTTCTGGGTACACTAAGAACTGGGAAGATTGAGAAATTATTTTTGGCCTGATCTAAGCTTTGAAGGAACCTTAGGGTTTTAGGAAGCAGAGTAATGAAAGAGAAATTCTAGCCATATGCAGTCTATCCTTCTAACCTATTAAAATCTTTTTTGAGTTCTGCTATCCAACTCAAGGATCTAAACAAATTCAGGAACCCAGAAGGTCAGGGGACATAGTGTTTCATGTTGTAATGCAGTCACTGAACATTTAGAAATAAGATAGTTAAAATCCTACAGGTGCAAGAAAAAAAAATGAACAGATGCCACAGAAAGAGCCAAAGTAACATTATGGATGGTGTTATTATGTAATTATAGTGTTGGGGTAGTCAAGACTGCTTTTTAGGTCATTGACACCAACATTGAGAGGGGATGGAAATGTCAATAAATAGTTGAGGGAAGCTGGGCAATGACCTGAATTCAGTTTAAATAATAAGGAACTCCACTTGGATTCAAAGGCTATTCCATGAAACAGATGGAATTTTATATATTGAGAATAACAAGAAGGCATTTTAGCTGGAACACTGAGTGCATGCAAGTCATATGAAATCAATCTGGAATGTGAGACCAGAACCAGATTGTGAAAGATTTTAAATGCCAGTAAAAGGAATTTGTATGCTATCCTATTCAGTTCAATTCAGTAAATCTTTATTATATTTGTCACATGTCAAATATTGTGCTAGGTGTTCTTGGTACAAATATATAAGAAACAACAGGGAGCCATGGGAGTTTCTTGAGTATAGCTTCTTGAACATGGACTTGCTTTTCTTCTCATTTGAAAGCATATTCCCAGGGCAGCTAGGTGGCGCAGTGGATAAAGGATAGGCCCTGGATTCAGGAGTAGCTGAGTTCAAATCCAGCCTCAGACACTTGACACTTACTAGCTGTGTGACCCTGGGAAAGTCACTTAACCGCCATTGCCCCGAAAAAAAAATTAAAATTTAATTTAATTTAAAAATTAAAAAAAAAAAAAAGCATATGCCCGACCTAGAGCCTGAAACAAAACATATAGGGCCCATTCAGCTAACAAGCCATTCATTATCTTCTGCTATAGGAATATAAAAAAACTCCAAATTCTTGAAGTTTCTATTTGTTCTTCCTTTGCTATTGTGGGGACCAATTTTTAATTGGGGAGTGTTAGCTAAGCAGCTCGCTGTAATATTGGGGCAAGGAAGGAGACCGGTAGCCTCCCTCAAAACAGAACAGGATTTATTTTAACAAGAACGAACCTAAAAAAAAAAACACACAAATAGGATCAGTAGGATCAAGGGAAAGGAAATAAAACATGGAAAGGGAAATTATACAACCTGAAAGGATACCACCGCCCAGGAATGTAGCAGCAGAACTCCTGTAGCCTTCCAGCCTCCAGCTAGAATGCCCAATTCTCCTCCCTCAATCCCAGAAAAACCCCACACAGCCCTAGCCAATGGGATGTCTGCTCTAACTGTCACATGACTGCCCTCACTAGGCTTCCAATCATTATAATTTTGCCAGGCCCATGTAGGCTTCAGGAGTGGTAATGACGTGAGGTGCCAGCACCCTGGCAACTGCTACAACCAGTGGGTAGAGCACCATGCAGTTTGCGGAGCCCCAGGCTAGTGCATACCAAGGCATAAAAACCTCAAATAACAATTAATTCTTTACACTATGAACATTTGGTTGTATTTAATCTTTAGTTGTAATAGAAGTCATATGCAAAAATGACCTTCATATATTTATTTCTTTGTCCACCTCCAGATTCTGAACATCTTTCATAACGACTTGAAGGAAAAGCATAAACATGCAAATCGGGTGTTAAGAAGGATAAGTTCAAGCCATGATGTAGCCCCTGAACCAAATATTTTAAACTACAGACTAAAATATTTCACCAATTCAACTATCATTTGATATGTATTTCTAGCATTTATTATGAGAGTACTCAGGTGACTTTTCCTGATTCCTTCCAATTTTTAGTATGCTCTACCTTTTGGAATTACTTTTATTGTTTAGTACATAATATTTTATATTTGATTATTTGTTCATATGTTTCCTTCACCACCCCAATAAAATGGAAGTTTCTAGACGGCATAGAATTGGTTTTGTTTTTTTCTTAACTTATATCTCTGCACCTAACTATATGCCTCACACAGGTATGACTGGGGTTACAATTCCTAGTTGTTGTTGTTTTTTTCCATCATGTCTGAATAAGCAGCTTTATCTATTTCTAGATAGCAGTTGTGTAAATGGAAAATTAAAATTAATTTAGTAAGACAATAGACATCTTATTTTTATATTACTTTTTTTGGTGAGGCAATGGGGGTTAAGTGACTTGCCCAGGGTCACACAGCTAGTGTCAAGTGTCTGAGGCCGAATTTGAACTCAGGTACTCCTGAATCCAGGGCCGGTGCTTTATCCACTGCGCCACCTAGCTGCCCCTTTATTTTTATATTATAATTAAAATATCTTTGGCTAGTTATCTGAAGATGCAAATAGAAGTATACCAAAATATATTAAGACTTTTGAAACACCCTGTTTTGTGTGTATATATATATAAATATGTGTGTGTGTGTGTGAGAGAGAGAGAGAGAGAGATTATTATTTTTTTTGTAAAAACATGGCATGAGATTCCAAGCCAGCTCACCCAATACTGAACTGATTCCATTGCTGCCTGCCCTAGATCCTGAAAAGAGAATGCATCAACACTTAAGCCAAAGAACAGTAAGCATGAAACATCACTTTTTTTTAGATAAATAGGGATCACTGTGCCTTCTCCAAAGATGAAAAAACTGACAATCTGCAATCTTATGGTAACACTATTATTCCATATAGTGAAAGACATTTTTTTAAAGTTGATCTTGTGCCCTTTGTATGGAGGTTTAATGAAGTGCCAAAGTGCCTTGTAATGAAGCAGTTTTATCAATAAAACATTTCAACTGGATGGACCCTAAGGGGACAGCATTACAGAAAGGCTCCAAGGTAGCTGTCACTTTAGATGTAGCCTTGAAAAAAACAACAAATATGACTGGAATCCTAAAATCTGTTAATGAGGTAGAGTATAACAGCTTTATATTAGATATTTATTTTTACTGAAGGTTATATTAAATATTAAATCTAAAAGAATCTGAAATTATAAATACATTGGGGCATCATTTCCTTTTTTCTATACTTGAGTAATATTGTTGATTTTTTTCTCTTTGAAATAGTGTACCAAGTTTTTTGTCATTTCTGACAGTGATAAAGAGTCAGCATCATATTCTACTGCTTGAGTGGACCTATTTTTGTCCCAGAATCTATGTCCCTATTATGTAGAAGCCATCACCAAGAATGTAGAATTTGCTTGTGCAAACATGTACAAATTTACCTTTCTGTAATCAGATTCTTCTACAGTTTTTCATTTTAATTTAGACTATGCTGAAAAAATATTCTGACAGGACCCTAACCCACTTGATTAAGAGCTTGAACAAAGTAAAAATACTTCAAGAAAATAACTTTCTTTGTGGCTTCCTTGAATTTTGTAAATGTACATGAAGTAAAATCTTAATTAACTGGAACTTAGTGAATTACAAAGCTTAATTAACTATTTTCTCTGCACACTATTATTAGAATAAAATTAGCTGATATAATAAAGTTATTTTAAAAGGCAATCTTCATCCCCAAAATGACAAGTCATTTATTTCAAACTGTACATTGTATATTAACAAAGAATTACAATGAAACTGATGTTTATTCTTTCATCTCTGCTGTCCTTACAAACCCCATCTAGTTGTTTATTATCTGGAAGAAAGAGAGGGTTAGGGTATAAGTAAAAAATAATGCTGATCATGAGCAGTAGGCAGATTTGCATTTCCTGTTTCTCCATCTCTACTGCACACCTATAGCTCCAGCTTATTTGGCTGATTGCCCCTGAATGAATTCATTCAATCAACCATCAATTGTATATTGATAACTACTAGGTCTTAGACATTCTGCAAGATAGGAAAAAAGGGTAAGATATGGCTCCTGTCAATAATGATCTTACAATCTAGTTGGGGAATAAAGATAGAAACATCTAAAATAGTGGCAAATGACACATGAAAATACATACATGGATGGTGAATTACATGGTGCTGCATTTTAAATGCTCATGGGGTTCAGAGGTGGATGAAATAGATAAGGACTAGAGTAATCAACAAAAAAATGGGTATGGGTTGAATTAAATAACTTGTCGAACTAAATGACAGGTTGAATTTAATGCTATGATTATGTGACTCTACATACAATTTAGGACCTTACCCAAACTTTGAAGCATAGGTAGGGTTAGAGTAGGGAGAAAAGCGGCATTGTGTATGGAGAGTCAAAACACCTGGGGTGGGTCCTAGCTCTGCCATCATCTCCCCAAATAATTTTGATGCTATTTATCTTTGACTTGATCACAGATTCACTTTATGAGTCTCTAGACCTCAGCTTCATTTGTAAAAAATGAGAGCATTGGACATTGGACATTGTAAGTTTCCTTCCAGCCCTAACATCCCCAAATTCTATGATATTATGAGATCTTAAAATGTAAATGAAGCATTGTGTTTGCTATGCTGCATTCCCTTAAGGAAAGAAAGCAGATTAAAGCTGTTTGGAAGATTTTCATCACCGTGGATTAAAAGAATTTTTTTTGGTTGATGCAGAGTTAAACCTGACAGGGAGTTAACTAGCATACCTCCTTTATTCCAAAGTATTTTAATTCATTGAAATTGTACTGTAAGCCATCAAACATCTATAACAAAATCCCATCTTCTATTAGATACAAATTTCTTTTAATGCATGCAGTGACTACCATTTTAGGATTTTTCTTCCTCAACTTACCATGAAAGTATTGGAGCATGAATTAACTGCTTGATTCTGCTCTTCATTAGGAACATTAGGTATTCTATACTCACATAGAGTCTGTGCTAGAGTCAGGGACATGTTAGTTCACTGGCAGATTCATGGTAAACTCAACATTGGAGGGAACCCTGGGGTAGAGTTGACCTGACTTGTAAGCATCTCCAACAAATCTCCCTCTTTTATAACCAGTCTGGCCCCTATTTCCATTGACCCCTACTTGAGCCATCTGGCATCTGTAGGTACTAATCATCTGCCCTGCCGATGTGCCCTGAGACACACCTTCTTTCCACTGTTTTACCTTTTTCTTAGAAACTGATAATAAAATCAATATTTCCCTTGCTTCTTTTTGGGGTTTGATATTCTGTTGAGCTATAACCCCATATTACCTACCTCAGTGGAAATTCCCTTTCATGGCCACCACTCTCCTACCTCCCCAACCTTTGACTTCATATCTATTCATATCAGTTTCATCTCTGTCATATACATGTTCTTTTCTATGCTGCTATTCCATTGTGTCCCTTGGAGTCTTACTATTTTATTTAACAAACTGCCCTTTATATAAGACATGTTCTCTTCTGTCAGAAATTATGTGCATATCTACAATTATTTGAACCTCAAAAAATTAACTTTATAAGAATATTGCAGGAAAAGGGAGGCACAAATAAATAGTTTTTGTTCTGAAAAAATCTATCAGTTCGTAGACTGTGAGCTAAAAATGAGTCAATAATATGATGTATCAACTTTTTAAAAAGCTAATGTATTAAAAGAAGCATAACTTCCAGGATTATGGAGGTGATCACCTCTTTGTAGTATACCCCTGTCATACTTCACCCAGAGTATTGTGCTTAGTTCTGGGGGCCACAGTTCTATCAGAATGTTGATGAGTTGGACAGTGTCCAGAAAAGGATAAACAAGACAGTGGAGAAGGTTGTGTCTATAATATACTATATGTTTATAGGTCGAAGGAGCTGGATATTTTTAATGGAATTAAAGTGTTTACATTTCTTTATGAGAAGATGATGCATGTAACTCCTAAGAACTTTATAATTATTAGAGCAGTTAGGAGTCTGTATAGACAGAGGACACATGTGTGAGTTGATTATGTTGGGATAATCTCAAAAAAAAATGTAGAGGTGAAAAAAGGGATACACTGGATTAAGGGGAAAAGGAGATATAGAATGGGGCAAATTTCTTCACATAAAGTGTACAAGGAAGCGTTTTTATAATGGAGGAAAAAATAGGAAGTGGCAGACAATGCTTGAACCTTACTCTCATTGTAATTGCTTAAAAAAGGAAAGAATATATGCGCTCACTTGGGTAGAAATATCTATCTTCCCCAATAGGAACATAGGAAGGGAAGGATTAAGAGATATTTGGGATGGGAGAATAATAAATATGGTATATTGGGGGTGGCAGTGGTCAGAAGCAAAACATACTTTTGAGAAGGAACAAGATAAAAAGAGAGAGCAAAGGATAAGCATAGGAAATGGAATGAAGAGAAATGCACAGTTAGTGATCATAACTGTAAATATGAATGGGATGAGCTAATCCATACAGTGGAAGCAGATAGCAGAAGGGATTGGAACCAGAATCTAACAGTGTATTGTATACAAGAGACACACTTGGGACAGAAAGACACACACAGACTTGAAATGAAGGGCTGGTGCAGTCTGTTATGCTTCAACTGAAGTGAAGAGGAGAGGAGTAGCAATTATGATCTCAGACAAAGCAAAAGTAAAAACAGACCTAATTTGAAAGAGATAATCAGGGAAATCACATTTTGCTAAAACGTACCATAGACAATGAAGTAATGTAAAAATAATTACAGCAAGTTTCTCTGATAAAGGCCTAATTTTTCAAATACATGCTGAAACGGAGTCAAATTTATAAAAATAAGAACTATTGCCCCATTGATAAATGGTCAAAGGCTATGAACAGGCAGTTTTCAAAGAAATCAAATGTATCTATAGTCCTATAAAAAAATTCTCTGAATCACTATTAATTAGAGAAATGCAAATTAAAACAACTCTGAGGTACCACCTCAAACCTGTCAGAAATGACAAATGTTGTATAAGAGGGTATCTGAAAGAGGAAGGCATTAGTGGCTGGGGTGGAGTGGGAGGGGAGTAGACAGAAGAGTCCTCTTCAAGAAGGTAGGAGTTGACCTGTGTCTTGACAAAAGCCAAGGAAAATAAGAAATGGAGGTCAGGAAATAGAGTATTCCTGACCTAAGAAACAGTGCAAAGGCACTGAGATGAGAGATGGAATGTTATGTTCAAGGAAATGTAAGTAAACCAATGTCATTTGTTCATCCCCCAGTAATAAAACTAAAAGTTCTAATTCCTTGCAAATTCAAATAATTTTTGCATCTCCTATATTCCCTGTGGTAAAGTGAAGCCTGAAGTGAAAAGCAAGATGGCTGCTCCCAGTCATAACAGTTTTAAATAGGACCAGGATTCAGCCTCTGATCTTCTGACTGTGGTCTTCTGACTCTGGTCTTAGAGACTTCTCTTTAATTTGTTTTGGCTCATACTTTCATTCAGAGAAACCATGGAGGCTTCTGAATTTATTTTGTTTCTATCTCTCTCCTATAGTATATTCAGTTCTCCTTATTCCTTAGCCCCCTGGCAGCAAACCCAATAAGCTCTTGAGCATTTGATATTGTATGTATATTTGTATATATACATACATATGTTACACCGAATAAACAAACAAAATAAAACATAGCCAAAAAAAATTTTTAAGGAGAAGAAAAAGAAAAGCTTTATATCCAAGCATGGTTAATAAAGATGCCTTTATAATTAGCAATTTTCTGCCTCCCATCTGTAAAGTATTCATTCTTCTTGTGGTAGAAATAACAGCACTATGGGTGGAGTTGGGGTTCTCATTGGATAACAAGGCATCCTTCCACATCCGTGCTTGACTCAGGAGTGGGGAATGGGGGGGTGGGTATATGCATACCTGCAGTTTCTGGTATATCTGTAGATTTTTCTGCACTGCCTCTCTCAGCAACCAGACCTGAAATATTGTGTGTTCCTAACAGTCATAGCCCCATTTGGGTTACATCCACTCATTAACAAAAAAAAAAAATTGTAGAAACAATTAGATAATGAAAATAGCTAAAAGGCTATTGAATAGACTGCTGGACTTTGAATCAAGAAAATCCATGTTTGGATTTTGCTGTAGTCACCTACTAAATGTATGACTGAATAAATCACTTATCTGCCATATACCTCAAGATCATAGTCCGTGAAATAGAATAATAATAGCAAGTACTTCCCAGGGTTGGTTTTGGAGATAAAATGAGATAATATATGTAAAGAGATTTGTAGACATTAAAATTATACAAACATAAATGTTAGTGGTTATTATTATTACTTTAAAAAGAGAACAATTAGAATATATCTCTAATACATCTTTAGAAAGAGTAGAAGGACGTAGTATGTGAACTATTGGGAAAGTGCTGAATTTTCAAGGCAGAAGATGTGGATTCAAAAATTGGTTCTACCAATTACCATACTGGGACCTAGGTCAGATCCTTTAACTTTTCTAGATCCTATTTTTTCTTCTCTGCAAAATTCCAGTATTGGGCTGGATAAATTTGTAGGCCTCTTTTAGCTCTAAATCTATAATCTTATGATGCTGAACCTAAGGAAAGTGTTAATTGTTATAGTTAGTTATTGTTGCCTTTGTTCTTTTTATAGCATGGGCTATTGTTTATTGATTGATTAATCAGAGTTTGGAAAACTGTACTCTTTTTACTACTTGCAATTCATTAGAAAACTGAAGTTACCAACTCTCTCTCCTCTGTATATATTCTTTTGAACTGTGGATTAAAAGGGAGACAGTGTCATAAAGGATAGAGCCCAGTCAGGGTTTGAATATGACCTTAGATACTTATTCAGTGGGTGATCCTGGGCAAGTCATTTACCTTACCTGAACCTTAGTTTATCATTTGAAAAATGGGAATAATAGTACCTACATCAGAGTTTTTGTACAGATCAATGAAGCGATGTCAATCTTAAAGCAATATGTAAATTCGAACTGTTATTATCTCTCCCTGCCCTTTATATTGCACAAACAGGGACGTGCAGTGAATAATGACTTCTTTCTTATTCTCTCTGATGCACTGTGTCAGAAAGCAGGTCATCACCAGCTGGGGTTCCCAGATAATAATTTATTTATACCGTTAGGACCCAGGAAAGACCTTTGCGCAGTGTGTGAAGTTGAGCAGCTTCAGGAGATGGTGTGCAGATGGGATGGCTGATATTGCAACCCTTTTTTTTGAAAAAACTGAGTGATGTCGGATAAAGAAGGGCATGGCATTTAACTGATTTTATTCTGGTGGTGTATTGACTTACAAGGAAATGAGAGAGTACAACTTAAGGACTCAAAATAGTTGTTGATTTCTCTGAGGAATCCAGGGTCATAGGGCTTAGAGGAGATGGGCTGAAGGGAAGGAATTAAGGTTGACAAGTATGTGTGGGGAGGAAGAAGAAGAAAGGAAAAATACATGAAGAAAATAGGAAGGCATAGAAATATTCTTGGTGGGGCTCCAGAAAGGAGAACTAAAAGCTCACATGATGAAAAGGAGCTGCGAGATCCGCTATGCCAAAAGGGGTCCTAAGTAGAAAGAAAATTGGAAATCATTTGCTCATGGCTAGAACTAAGGACTGGGAATTGAGAAAAGTAATTCAGGGTTTTCTGTTCCAAATAAACTTATTAGACCTTTGAAAATTGAGACCTGAAGTGGTTATTTCACAAGACAGGTTACAATGTAGGTCAAATAAATGGTTTTGCTTATAAATATGAAATCAAGAACTTTGATTCATCAGCAGTAAGTTTAAAAGTGATCCCAACCAAGCATATCAGTCTTTTATCTTGTATTTTGGATCTGTCAAAAATGTTGGCAGAAGGAAAAAAAGAGACTTCTAATATACTGCACTGTTTGCTTCTGTTTGCTTCACTATACATTGGAAAGTAAGTACCCGTCTCAAAGCTAAAAAGTAGGTTAGGTACCTGACTTTTCACCTCATGTTACAATGGTTTGGAAGTTGGACAATGGAAGACTGTAAATGTATAGTATCATCATTGATTGCTTGCATGTACTTTAAGCTAGGTCACCTGTGTGACATCTTCAAACTCTGGAACATTTAAGTAAATTAGAGTTGAATTCATTCAGTCAATATTTTTTTAAGTGCCTGGTATGGGCAAGGCACTGAATTCAATCCTAAAGATACAAAGATAAATATGAGAGTTACTGTAGCTTATATTCTACTGCAGACCAGAAGGAATATGTGCACAACACTCAAATTCTGTGCTTTTGTAAACAGGGAAATAGAAGGTGGGGGTGGATCAGGAAAAGTTCTATGTGGGGGGCAGCACCTGAGTGGAACCTGATTAAGGCTGAGGTAAAAGTGAAAAGCAAGGGCATTACATTCTGAGAGATGTTGAAAGAGAAGACGTGGAGTTTGGAGATAAAAGGCTGAGTTTGGGTAACAGCTAAGGGTTCAATTTGGGTTGAACAGAAAGTCGGGGTGGGGGCGCATCTTGGAAGGCTGAGGGGTCTATATATTTATTTATATTTATATTTAAGACAATAAAGAGCAATTGAAGATTTTTGAGAAGGGAGCTTATATCATCAGAACTGTGTCTTAGCCATGTGGAAATTGGAATAAAGAAAGGAGAAATTAAAACCAGAAAGATTGGTTAGGAGTGTATTATAATATTCCAGATGAGAAGTGATGAGGAATTAGGGTAGTAGCTGTGTAAGTAGGAAGAAAAGGTGGATATGAGACATATTGTGGAGGTAGAATTGGCAGAAAATGTCTACTAATTAGTTATTGGGGTGGGGGTTAAAGATAAATAAGAGTCAATATGCCTCCAAGGTTATTTATTTAGATGACTACAAGGTTGGATGTTGACCAGATGGTTGTCAAAAGATGGATCTATCCAATTTCCCAAATTCGAGCTAACTGTTGCATTGTACTTTTGGCCATGACTGATCTGATTTATAATATTCTGAATTGAGATCATAGGAACAAAAGTAATATTCATGAATTTAAGAAAACAAAAAGTAAAACATTTAGCAATATCAAGAATAGCTTTCTGAAATGTAAGGCAAAAATGATGGTCCTATGGGTACCAAGAATTTGAAGTAGAAGGGCTGACATATCAGGTATGACCTGTCTAACTTATCTGCCCATGTTGTTGGTGCTTGCCTATGAATAATTTAAATTTCCTGATAGCAGCAAGAAATGGAACTAGAAATTAGGAATATGTTCAAAATATGTGATTTGAGTTGCAATATTCCAGGCAAGAGGCAATGAGGGTCCAGTAGAGTAGATGTGGTATGAATAGAAATCAACATGGATGTGAGAGATGTTGAGGAGAAATTGACTAGACTTAGCAAATTTCTTGGGATGGAAATGAGTGAAATGACGAATATCTGGGATAACTCTGTAGTAGCAAAACTGGGTAACTGGGAACATGGTGGCACTCTATCCAAAAACAGGGATGCCAGGGGGAGGATTGGTTTTAGGGAATGATAATGAGTTGTTATGCACCTAGTTGTTTTGTACATAGATAGGAACTAAATCTATAGAAACTGTTGAGATTGCTAAAACAGAAAACGCAAAGTCACCTCTTATAATAATGGGGTAGTGAGTACAGTAGCCACAACTGTTTTATAAACAATATCAAACTAGTTGAAGCTGTACAAGTAGGTGGTGTGGGGATATGGTTTCATCAGAACAACTGTTCTCTAGAATGCAAATTATACAAGACAATGATTCTTTTAGAACTCTGTGTGTGTGTTTATATGTGTCATTTTGTGTGTATGTGTGTGTGTATTGTTTGGGGTAAAAAACTGACTGACATTAAGAAAATTGAGTCAGGTGCATTGTAGAGACAGGAAGTGTGAAAATCAGTGCACAGTTGGGCATTCTCAGCTTTGTGAACTGAACAGGGAGGGCAAGCTTTAATAGATGATAGAGTCTGCAGCCTCTGAAAACTAATTACTGTAATCTCTTTCTACAGGAATGGACAAAGTGGGAATTAGGTTGGTTTTTTTTTTTTTAAGAAAAAAAATCTCTCAAAATGTTTAACCCTCTTATTAAAAAAAAATGCTCACACATCAATTTCTTTTCCTCCCCGTCCTCCCCCATAGCAAATCTTGACAGTCTGTGCTAGAAAATGGAAATGTAAGCAACTCCTATCTAGAAAAACCAATTAATACCCTTTTTTAAATGGAGCCTATGTTTTCTAAACAAAATTGGCCACCTGAAATGATGTGGTACATCTAGAGGGTTGGAGAATAATACTCATTTAATGGGCCATTATAATAGGTGGCGGTGACAGATTGGTGACAGCAGCCCTTCTCACCACCACCACCCTCTCCCGTAATTCCTTGTAAATAGTCGTTCCAGCTCCTCTACAGCACCCCAGCTCACGCAAATCCCCAGAAATTCATATTTGGCCTAGATCTGTGTGGGGAATCATTTAGCAAGGTTTCTCATTATATTCTATTTTCAAATCAGCATCAATACTTAAATGTACTCATGTTGCGGAATACACAACGCCTGGAAAAGAATAGGCATTAATAGCATAATACCATAAGTAAAAAGGTTTTTAAAAATACATTCTGAGATGTTTTTAAAATTATTTCTTTTATGGTTTGAAAGCTAATGCACCAGAGATTTCTGAGGATCAGATCTTAGAGCAATTTTTGTTGGCTCCTCACTCTACAGTAAGTTATTTCTTTAGGGGATGCTAGTTCACCAATCCAATTACAAGTCTAAGCATAGATAAGCTAAGCATACTTTTCCCAGCTATTTGAAGGAGTTTGGGTGTTTTAGGGATGTTTTGACGAAACTGAGTTCACATGTTCAGTTCAGGATTGGTTTCTATTAGTGTGTACTGCTCCCAGATCGATAAATTTCTGGTTGCTCAAATCCAGCATGAGACTGACTGAGGCACCAGTAGTAGTTAGAAGTCATTGCTTTGGCAAGGATTTCACCTAAATTAATGTGAATAGTTGTTAGGGTTGGAGACAAGTGTAAGTGGTTGTCAGAACAAAGCAGCTGTCACCTTGGTGAGCTAAACAATGTGTGGCATTCCTGTGCCAGGCTGTTACATCAGATTTAGAAACTGGTCATAAGATAAAGATGAATACTGAAGTACAGGTGGGAGTCAAGTGCTAATTTACCGTTTGGGGAAAAGTCAATCACATTTATTTAGGCTTTGCAGTGCAATATTTAATCTACTTCTGACTTAGGAGGATAAAATTACCTAACTGATAGATTGTCACCTAGACTGAGTTACATATTTGAACAACAATATGTTAGTCCTTTGGTGCTTTAAAATTAATACTATGAAATCTAACTTGCCAGGGATATTTAAATTATGTGCTTTCCCCCTTATTTTAGATATCATTATCCATTCTACAGAGGCAGCTAGATGGCTTAGTGAATAGAGAGCTAAGCTTGCAGTCAGGAAGACCCAAGGTCAAATCCAGCCTCGGTTACCTAGCTATGTGACCCTGGGTAAAACACTGGATCTCTGTGGGCCTTAATCCACTGGAGAAGAAAACAGCAAATCACTCCAGTATCTTTACCAAGAAAACCCCATGGACATTATGGTCCACAGGGTCACAAAGAATCAGACACAACTGAACAACAATCCATTCTCTGAGTACTGTTTTGCGCCCATTAAGACAAAACAATTACTTTAAGCAGTGTTCCGGTGATCCCAGAGGTGGTATTTGAAGGAAATTCCTGTTTACAAGGGCATAAAGTATTGCCTATTTTTCTGACTACTTTAAGTGATCTAGATATTCTGAAAGGTGCTTAACTGAGTTACTGGTTTGCTTATGTCTTATTCAGATATTTGAATTTGGCATTGCAAACTTTTTATCCTAAAAAAATTATTGATTTTTTTTGTTGTTGGGTGGGGTGTGTTTTTTGGTATCACATTCATTTCCCCGCTCAGCTTTCCCTCCTCACCCCTTACAATTCCTAATGCTCTTTAAGCCTCAGCTCAAGTACTATCTGCTGGATGAGGCCTTTCCTGTCCTTCCTCACTGCCAGTGTCCTCCCCTCATTTCTTTTTATTCATTTTGTACATAGTTATATAAATCATTCATAAGTATGCACAGATGAACTTGTCTCCCACCCTAACAACTCTTCATATTCATTTGCTAATGCCTCAGTCCAGCCTCTTTTAGATGTGAATGACTAGAAAGCCATTAGGACTTCTCCCTTTATAGAATGTAATCACTTTCAGAGAAGTGACTATTTTCTTTTTGTCTTTGAATCCCCAGAAATTAGCATAATGTCTGGAAGAAAATATGCATTTATTAAATGTTGGGTGATAGATTAACAAAGATTTTCTTTTAAACCTAGTTCATTAAAAGCAACCAATACATCAACCATGACTTACTACATATTCAATATTCCAAACCCATAGTCCACCATGTTTCCTTTTAAACAACAAAAAAATGAAAATATATTTTCTCATCTCCTCTGAGGGGTCAAGCTTGGTTATTATAATTGTAATGAAGTCTATTTTATTGTTTGTTATGTTGACATCGCTATTTTCATTGTATATATTGTTTTTATGGTTGTATTTTCTTCACATTGAATTTATTCATATGTCTTCCCTTGTTTCTCTGAATTTCTCATATTTGCTATTTCTTATAACCCAGTAACATTCTATATAGTCATGTACCAAAATATGTTTAACTATTCATTGACTGATGGTCATCTATTTGGTTTTCGATCCTTTGCTGTCCCCCCAAAATAGATAGATGATAGATGTATATATTACATATATGAATGTGTATATATTTGTATACACACATGTGTGTCTGTTTATATGTGTATATATGAGTATTATATAGGGGGGATTATGTGTGTATATGTATGTATATATACATAAACATATATAGTATGTGTATATGTGTTTGTGAAAGTATATAGGGAATCTAACCTCCTTGGAGATAAATGCCAAGTAGTTAAGGAGTATGGAAATGTTAGTGGGGTTTTTTTTCTAAATTGGTTTCCACAACAATTGGGTTGTGTTTATTCCCATCTCTAACAGTGTAATAGTACACCTGTCCTCAGACAGCCCCTCCCCCACTAATTATTTATCATTTGTCATTTTATCCAATCCTTGCTAGTGTATTAAACAGTAGAATCTCTACATGCTCCATTGTAAAAATTGTTCAGCAAATGGCTCCTCTATAAATTTGACTCATTTCAAGAATTAACAACGAATAACCTAAACTACAGACTAACATAATGAATAGCAAAGTAAATATACAATAAACTAGTTTCATTACACGGGTCCTAAAAATTTGCTCGTGGAACTACTTTGGATTAGGAACATTAATTCAAAACTCTAATGTGTATAAACACATACACAGTCATACACTGAAGCAAGCTTACAATACTTACAATACTTCCATTACTCATACCTTTTGGTTTGATTTTGCTAAGATATTACATAGACTTTGAAATGAATGTTTTTGGATTTAGATTATAAAGTAATATAGAGAATTGAATTTAGATGGTAAATGCTTATGGAACAGTGCCAATGTCTCTATTAATTCTTCACTTCATGCTTCTGTTCTTGGGAATTTTCAACACATATCATTGATGATGATAATGAAGAAAGAAGACTTTTATGTGTATGTGTATGTGTATGTGTATATGTATATGTGTATCTATATGTATACACATATATGTTTTTATATATAATTTTCTGGAACACCTAGTTTTTAATTTTGTAGGGCATATTTGTGATTATTATAATATCAGTTTTCATTATTATATTATGTGAATCCTTGGAAACCTTAGTTTATGTAATATGATTGTTGTTCATTGCAGTCATGTTGACTCTTTATGACCCCATTTGGAGTTTTCTTGGCAAAGATACTGGAGTGGTTTGCCATTTCCTTCTCTAGCTCATTTTACAGATGAGAAAACTGAAGGAAACTGGGTTAAGAGACTTGCTCAGGGTCACCCAGCTAGTAAGTGTCTAAGACCAGATTTGAACTCAGGAAGAAGAGTTTTCCTGACTCCAGGCCCTGTACTCTATCCACTGAATGTATTGGTAATAAATGTTTCTAGAATATTTTCCAACACTCATATGTTGAAGATACTCTTCAGGAAATTGTTTTATTGCATACAAAAAGTAGTTTGCCATTCCTTCAGAGTTGTAAATAGCAGTTCATTCACCTGAGTAGAGCACCTGGCATCTCTCTCTATAGGTATGTGAGAAAGTGGTCCTCAGGAAAAGGACACAATGGCAGTGGGACCTAGAGGGAGGCATCTCAGGCCTGGTTGTGTCACTAAGCAACATGGGCCAAGACATGGAGATGGTGAGGAAGCATACCCTGAATACAAGTGCTGAGTATAACCCATGATGGTTACATCTCTGCATACAACTATATCTACTTCCTCAGCATTTATTTACTAGGAAAGTCACTGCTAATAAGATCACACAAAACTGCTACATTTCCCACACCCCTAATAGTCCTGAAGCTTTGCTCACAGTTGATACCACTGCTCCCCAGGAGAGCAGCAATAACTAACTAGAAGTATCACCTTTGAAAGATTTCTGACTTTCAAATGAGTTTATAAGATATAAGTTGTGCAAATTTCATTTTGGTGGCTTTTCATCAGCTTGTTACTAGTGTGGCCTTTGAACATCTAGGAAAATTCTAGGATATGATTCTTATACTCTTGCCCTGTGCCCTCAAAGCATAAGAGTGTTTAGCAAAACTCCAGTTTCCCATGTCACTATTCCAATCTACTATAAAGTGAGAGGAAGGTTTTGACCTTGACCTCACATTCTTGAACTCTTGAGGATTCCTGGGAAAGTATACAGGGAAGGAAAGAACAAAGCCTCCCTCTTTTTGGTGATCTTGATAAAATGTGCTAATGGACCTCAGATATATGGAGGCAG
Source organism: Dromiciops gliroides (assembly GCF_019393635.1). Classification (NCBI taxonomy): domain Eukaryota; kingdom Metazoa; phylum Chordata; class Mammalia; order Microbiotheria; family Microbiotheriidae; genus Dromiciops; species Dromiciops gliroides. The sequence continues at coordinate 404,668,368 of NC_057864.1, read as the reverse complement.
ATACTCTCCAACACATATGGTAGCACAGTAACTCAAAGAAATGAATGTGAAAAAGTAAGGATTTCTGAAGACTTGGCAATGTGCTGAGGGTCAGAATGGCTGGAACTATTCTTTTCCAAGCTTTGATTATTCATTTGCACACAAAAAATCGCAAGGGATTTTTGTTAATATTGTGCAAGTCAACATTTATGACAGCATCAATTAAGCTTTAAGAATTTTGGTCTATTTACAAAAAAAAATTAAAAAAACAAAGTCTGGCACAATGCCTGCTGCATAGTAGGAATTAAATACTAACGACTTAGGAATTTAGGAGGAAAAGTGAGGCTAAAGTGGCCAGGTTAATATAGTTCCTGGTTCTAGATTTTGTGTAGAAATTAGCTAAGCAATTCACTATTGTAAAGGCTCGCAAGATGCCCCGTGCAGATGCTTATTATAGAACACAAATCGTAGAGGTAGAATCAGTGCTATATGGGAACGTGTTCTGTTCCTGGTTTAGTATCTGCCTGGTAAGTTTCTGGCTCCATATTCAGTGTTCTTCCAACCATTCAAATGCCCCAACAAATCAAGGGACTGCTTTACAAGTTTGTGAACTGTCCATCACTTGTTGTTATTCAGTCATTTCATTCATGTCTGACTATTTGTGACCCCATTTGGTGTCTTATTGTCAAAGATACTGGGGTTCTATGCCATTTCTTTCTCCGGTTTGTTTTATAGATGAGGAACTGAGGTAAAAAGGATTAATTGACTTGCCCAGGGTCACACAGCCTGTAAGTGTCTGAGGCTAGATTTGAACTCAGGAAAAAGAGTCTTTCTGACTTCAATACCAGCTCTCTATCCTCTGTGCCACCTTGCTGCCCAACCAAAGAGAATGTGACCTTCTGTTAAGTTGATGTTGTAGAGAGGTTCCCTGAATTGTGTGAAAGATTAACCCTCTACAGTCTTTTTGAAACCTAAGACTCCATGGCATGCTACTGGTCTTCTGCTAGGAGCACCATTAAGATATTAGAAAATGTTTTAGCATTCAAGTTCAGTATAAATGCTGTTTCCATATTTCTATTGTGTATGTTGTAGATGAAATGTAGTTTCTTATTATTATCTTTAATATCTATATCTGTCTATTGATCTATCTATTTCAGTGCTTCTGGTATTAGTCTTCTCTAATGCAGGCTATATTTTACAAGAACATTAGGTTCTTATGTTTCTGACATCATTGGTGTCATTACTGTTGCTGATTTTCTATAGGTCCACTTATTTTGTCACATAGTATATTATTTCTTACTGTCATTTTCATTCATTCGGTTTTATGAAGTCACATTCTCACGGGATTTGACATATCCGTAGCTTGTTGTGATACGTTTCCTGGGTAACCATATAATACTTAGACGTCTTCAGATAGATTCCCTTCTCTTGCACTTCCATAGGAAGGAAAAGGAACACTTGTGTGATTGATTTGTGAGGAATACTTTGAAGTGATTTTTTCCCTCCAGTTATTAAATGCATGTAAAAATAAGCAAACTGGTAAAGGATATATCATATCCAAAACTTTCCTTTCATGAGTTGTCATAGTAACACTAGATCTTTGTTTAAGAAACCAAGAGATTTAACAGAAGGATGGTTAGGTTCTATAAGATGACTACCCTTCTGGGCAGCTCAGTGGCATAGCAGGTAGAATATGAGGTGAAATCCAGCCTGAGACACTTATGAGCTGTTGACCATGGGTAAGTCACTTTTCTTCTGCTGCCTCAGTTTCCTGTAAAATATGGATAAAAACAACTACTTCTCAGGGTTATTGTGAGGACCAAATGAGATAATATTTGTAAAGTGCTCTATAAACATTGAAGCACTATATAAATGCTAGTTATTATTACTATTATCATTATTACTGTTATCTTGGAGCAGTAACACTCCTCCATGGAGAGAAAATTTCAATTTAAGGCAAATTTGTCTTTAATCGAATTTTAGTGAAAAAGTACAGGGCTGTAATGAGGATAACGTGAAATCTTATTTGTAAATTATTATTAAAATGTTAGTTGTTTGTGCTATCATTGTTGTTGAAATTAACCTAACTGCCTAGAACAAAAAGGGATAGTCAAATATATTTTTATTTGCTAGTTAAGCATATTCATTCATGATGATGATTCTTGCCTTGGATCCACTTAATTTAATGGAGATTAAAAATTCCAGAAAAGGAAAAGGAAAAAAAAAAAGGAAAAATCAGTATAGAATCAGGAACACAAGATGAAAATGCTATGGAATAATATTTAATTTAGGATCATACCTCTCATAAGCATTAATAGTTGAGTCATTTGCATTGATAAAATAAGCACAAAATTCCTGTCCTGAAACAATAGTGCAAAACACTATCTCTGTTTCCCAAATGACACTGACCAAATTGGAAACTCATCATTTTGCCATCCAAGATTACTAGTCTCTACATTTGGCCATATTGTCCCCTCACCAAAAATAAAAGGTTTTGATGATACTAGATACCATTTTTTTAAATCTTGAAAACAATAGCTATGTAGAGTTCCCCCGTTGGTAGGAAGAGAGTCTCCTCAACACTAATGGTGCACAACTGCAAATAATATAACATTTTGCATCCCAGGGACATGCCAAATATAATGCTAGTTTACTTTAATAGGAAATGTTCATTCTCCTGGGATAGAGTCTGCCTACCCTTAGGGCTTTTTCCTGAATGGAGACATTGCAGATAAAATGTGATATTTATTTTGTCACAGGAAGGTGAAATCTAATGGGAAAGTTAACTTTAAAGAAACTTCAAAAATGGAAAGTAGTTGCAGAATAATTAGGTCATTCTTAAATGCAAAAGTGCACAGGTTGAGAGAACTACTTTCATATGTTGAGCCAATGGAACCAGCAGTGGGGGTGAAATCCTGGGCATCAGAACAGCCTGTTGTTTTTTTGTTTTTTTGCAGGGCAATGAGGGTTAAGTGACTTGCCCAGCGTCACACAGCTAGTAAGTGTCAAGTGTCTGAGGCTGGCTTTGAACTCAGGTCCTCCTGAATCCAGGGCCAGTGCTTTATCCACTGCGCCACCTAGCTGCCCCCAACAGCCTATTTTCTAATCATCAATTTACAGCTCACTTCCCTGTCTGCTTAGTAGGAAAAAGATCAAGTTTATAGTATATGAAATATAACAAGATATCTGTTATCTGGAATCTTGAGAGGCCAAACTTTTTCAGTAACTGAAGAATAATAGTTGGGCCTTTTATTATTTATGTTTTATACTACTCCATGCCTGCATAACCCAAAGATATGGCTGCTCAGCTTCAAGAGCACCGGTCTTTGTATGGTACTGAAGATATCACTCTAGATGGTGTGGGTTAGATGGCTCCATTATGTGGATATCAACAACAACAAAGGTCATGGATAAAATTTCCTTGAAACAGTTCCTGTTATCTGCTTGCATTTCATTCTTTTGTTTCTTTCTCATAAAGCTACAATGAAGGATTTGCAGCTGCATGAACTCCTGAACATTATAACATGGCTGCATTACTACAAAATTAGTCAGTGAACCAAAAGTTGAAACTCCAATTGTGAAGGGCCTGGATGGTGCCAGTATGATGAATGAACTGTCTTGTAACATCCCTTCTAGAACAACTTTTCATATTCTGAATAACAGATTATTCAGTGTGTTTAATTAAAAGAAAACCTGGAAAATCTGGAAAGCATAGAGCATGTTTTTAAAATGCTATTTTTATTAACATACTTTTATATCACCTACATTTTCCTCTGTATTGCTTATCTTTGTAGAGAGCCCTCCCCTGTTTCAAAGTTGTTTTTTTCTATAGGAAGAAAAAAGTGCAAAACTGATTAATACATCAAACAATTGTTATATATAGTGTTCCATACCCGGGAACCTCTTATTTCTGTAGAGAAGGAGGGAGTATCTTTTTATAACCCTTCTTTGAAACCAAACAAATTCTTCATAATTTTATAGCATTTACTTTCAATCATTTTGTGGGAATTGTTCTTTCCATTTATGTTGCTTTAATCACTGTGTTTATTATTTTCCTGGTGTCTGCTTGAATTTATAGCAGTTCATGAAGTTCTTTCCAAATTTCTCAATATTCATCATGTTCATCATTTCTTACCACAGAGTAATCTTCCATTTTATTCACATGCCACAAATTATTTAGCCATTCCCTCTCTACTTTGTTTTAAATTCAGTACTGCCACAAAAAGTGTTGCCATAAACATTGTGGCAAAAGGTAGTTCCTGCACTCAAGAAACCCACAATCTAATATATGGAAGTGAATCTTTATAAAGCAAAAGTATATACAAATATTCTGGAGGAAAATTTGGAAGAAGAGAAGCAAATAGCAATGGTTAAAAGACTGCATGATTTCCATATAAACAAAACACATTGATCTCAAAGATGGACTGCATGATTAATTTTTTTTTTTTTAGTGAGGCAATTGGGGTTACGTTACTTGCCCAGGGTCACACAGCTAGTAAGTGTTAAGTGTCTGAGGCCGGATTTGAACTCAGGTACTCCTGACTCCAGGGCCAGTGCTCTATCCACTGTGCCACCTAGCTGCCCCATGAATAAAACTTAATACTCATAAGACTCTTAGAACATAATAAGTCAAAAAACCTGAACACCACAATGAAAGAAATAATATAGAAAATTACCCAGAACTTCTAAATGCAGAAAACAAAACACCATTTGAAAGAATCCATAGATTACTTCTGGGGGTTGGTGAGGATAGGGAATCTATGCTTCAAACTGCAAAATATATAGTTGCCCTTATTACCTCACACCTGGATAATTATAATAGCTTGCTGATTGGTTGGACTGCCAGAAGTCTCTCCCCACTCCAATCCATACTCCATTCAGTCATGAAATGATTCAGCCATGATTTTCCTAAAGCACTGGTCTGACTATTTCACCTTCATATTCAGTAAAAACCAGTGATTCCCCATCACTTCCAGGACCAAATACAAAATCCTCTGTTGATCAAAGCCCTTTACAACTTCCCTCCCTTCTCCATCTTTCCAGCCTTCTTAAAGTTTACATCCTACCCTATACTTGATCCAAGTGACACTGGCCTCCTTGCTGTTCCACAAACAAAGCTTTCTATTTCTTGGGCCTGGGCATTTTCTCTGTCTGTCACCCATGCCTGGGATGTTTTCCTTCCTCATCTCTGTCCATAATCACAGAACTTATAAGTTTCAGATGTAGACATTGAGCCCATGTCTCCCTGACTTGATATTCACCACTCTGCCCAATAGACTGGGCTAGCTCACATATATTTGTAATAAAGGTCATGCTCAGAGTTACCCTTCTTGGTTCTGAGAGACCTTGTGGGAAATCTAGGGACAGCTTCTGTCCTTGTGTTAGTGTAACACTAGAAGGAGTGTATGATGTTGCAAATACCAAACAGTCCCTTGGTTGATGCCCTGTTAATGTCATGGATGGGAGGAGAGGTGGAGAATAACCAAGGAAACACTCAGCTTTTAATATGTAATTATAAAATGCATATGAAATATAAATATAAATTTATTTGTGTATCTATATTAAAAACATAAAATATAAATGTGTATAAATATAAAATATAAAATGCATATAAATATTCTTTTCAGCATTGTCAGCACATGTGCACAGGCCAGCCCCCAGAATCCCTTATGTTCCAGCAGGAAAGGACATTCTAATCATGTTACATAAGTAGGGGAATGGCCACCTACTCCATATATTTATTTATCTTTCATTAGTACTACTATAATGACTAATAATGGTGATAATGATAAAAATGGAAATATTAAAGGAAACCTGCCTTAGATTGCAATCCATTCAGTAAAAACCCTCATTTTTATTGTCCCTATTCATTATCTACTAGCTAGAATGCTAGAAACTTTGCTTAAATCTTGACCTTGCTCCCCAACTGCTTTGGTCTGAGATCCCAACATAGCTGCCTACTCTCTCTGTCTCTGAAGCTTTAGCCAAAAGGATCATTGATTTGGAGCTGAAAGCAACCATAGAGATAATTTTACAAATGAAGAAACTAAAGGCTTGAGATGATAGGTGACTTTCTTGACACATTAAGTGGGTCACATAGAGATAGAGGTCACAATTAAGCCCTCAGATTCCAAACCACATGATCATTTCATTATACCATCAAATGTCAACACGTCTCCAACTTGGGTTATCTTTTCTTCTTTGCCTTCCTATAGCCTAAACCCTTATGTGGCAGATCCTAAGACATTTTCTTAGTTCTCCTTATCTTAGGTGATCTGCCTTGATTTGACCACTGGAAGACATTAATAAGATTTTTAGCCAGAATCTCTCATGTCAAGATGAATTCCTATGCCTTATCTTCACTTGGATCCTGCTGGCTTTTTTCCCCCTTTGGTTGTATAACTACAAGTATGACATCATTTCTTATTCCCTTTCTAAAACTCTAATTATTCTTGTCTCTTTTCAGATGTAGAAGCATATTTAAAAACAAAGAGGTTTCTGTTGGCAGAAGTTTACCACCTTTTGTGTTGAACTCCTAATTATCTAGTAGAGGGCTCTTTATCATAGACTTAGGGTGAAATCTTTCAAGGTGATGTTACATCCAAACTACATTTTTTGGATTCTGTAGCTAGAGTGTTGATCTCACGTTGTTTTCATCTAGTAATGGGATTGGTTCATTTTTTCAGGGAAAAAAAAGTATTTATACCAAGGCTAAATTAATTAGTGTTTCAAAGAGAAATATTCAAAGTTATTTTGATAATTTTTGCATTTCAGCATGTGCAGAAGAGCATTAAATACATGCAGGTTACTCTTCTTGACAGGATAAAGAAGTTATATGTATGAAATGTCCCAGCTGTATTACTGGAAAGTAAACACAATTTATTATGCTAGTTTATTCTCCTCTTTGTCATTCTTTGGTAGACAACATTAGGTTAAGATGGATATTTTGCCTATGGTATTATGTTATGTAAATATCTCTTATATTTTCTTCTTACGAAAATATTAAATCATTTGAATAACAGCTTTCTGGTTTCACATGGGTAGGAAAAGGCCCAAGGTTGCAATGAATGTTTTTTTTTAAATCACTGTATGAGTAGTAGAATATCAAGCTTTGCACTTGAAAATGGAATATTCTAATTAAAGTTGTGAAAAGGAAGGATTAGCTATTACTTCTTTATAGTAATATCCTTTTGAGATGAATGACTGATGGGTAACTAGTTTTTCTTTTCATTGTTATCAAAAGACCCTACTTAAATTGGCATAGACCTGTAGTCCTAATGATATTTTTAATAGAGTAATTTATATTCCTTGTTAGAAGAGAAGAAATTTTTGGTAATGCAATTACTTGAGAATATACAGAGATATTTTCAAATTTGTTGATAAACATACTTTATGAAGACTTATTCTAAGGGGTAGGATTGTAGAAGGGCCCACAGATGATACATCCTTTTTTGTACTTTTGGGAAAATTTCCTATCCATTCAGCAAACTTTGTCATCACTTTTTATGAATAGAACATTAGGGTAGGCATTGGTGGAATGATAAACACAAATAAGATGATGACTTTACCAGCATGTAAGGAAGATAATAATTTTACATACATAGATTATATATAAGTATATTATATCTCTTAGGTTTAGAAAATACTTTACTTACATAATGTTATTTGATCTTCACAACATCCCTGTGAGGCAGATATTATTACTATCTCTGTTTCACAGATGAGGAGACTCTGGCTGATATAGGTTAAATAATTTGCTTACTATCACAGAGCTAGTAAGTACCTAGGGAAGTTTTCAAACTTGGGCCCTCGTGGCTAAAAGTTCAGTTCATTGTCCTCCTAGACACACATAGAAGAAACTACAGTACAGAGTAAAATGTAAATGTATGAGAGATACAGATAAGGTATTATAATAGTTCACAGAAGGGAAAAAAAACATTCTTGCTGAAAGGTTTCAGATAAACTTCATGAAAGAGGCAAGGCTTGGCCTTGACCTTGAAAGATGGGTGGTATTTTGACAGGCAAAGATGAGGCAAAAGAATGCTAAGGGTTCGGAAAGAGAATGAGCAAAAAACAAGGTACAGGGAAGTTATAGTATGTGTTCAAGGGATTTCCTATAGAGTTTGACCACCTGAGAATCTTATGGACTGGAATAATATTGGAACAGCAAATTGAAGCCCTTTTATAGTGAGTCTTGAATAACAGGCTAAAAGTTTATTTGAATCTTAAACTTGGGAGAGAGATCAGGACTGGAAAGAATATTGGGAATTATCTATATAGAGATAAGGACATCTAGGTGGTACAGTGGGTCAAGTGCTGGGCCTGGAGTTAGGAAGTCTTCATCCTCCTGAGTTCAAATCTAGCCTCATATACTTACTAGCTGTGTGACCCTGGTCAAATCGCTTAACCATGTTTGCTTCAGTTTTGTCCCCTGTAAAATGAGCTGGAGAAGGAAATGGCAACCCACTCCAGTATCTTTGCCAGGAAAACCCCAAATGGGATCATGGATAATCTGACATGACTGAAAAACAACTTAACAACAACAACATATAGAGATGATAGTTGATGATCTAAGAATAGATAAGATTAGCATCATGGAAGCAGAAGTAGAAAGAGAAAAGTTCTAAAGACATACTTGAGAAAATGGTCTGAGATGCCCCAGAATATGCTGTAACAATGAAGAGAACCAGAGTTGTTTGAAGCTCAATATAACCAATGTAAGATTTAACATGCAATCCAAACTATAGCTATAAGAAATGTATTTAAATTATTGTCCAGGGACTTTGGAGTATCTAAAAACTGTTCTCTGAACACATCAGCCTATTGCAGTGCTGCAGCTGAAAAATACAGCAGCTCTGAATTGTGTCTGAAAGGATACTATTATAATAGCTTTCCTTTATATAGTATGTTAAAGTTTACAAAGCAACTCTAGATATATTCCCTCATTTGAGTTTCACCATATTCCCGAAAGATTTGTATTGTAGATCCTATTATTATTATTCCTATTTTGCAAATAAGGAACCTTAGACTCAGAGATGGCAAGTGACTTATACATAATCATATAGCTGAGAAGCCTCAGTGATGGAGTTTGAGCCCAAATCTCTCCTGACTAATGCTAGTCTGGTGATCTTGCCCCTTTACCATGGTGCTTCCACACATGAATAAAAGATAAAATTGTTATACAACCCTTATGCCTAACTGTGGTATTATATGCTCTTGGAATACTCAGTAACAGACACCATCACCTAGGAAAGACATTGAGCATAGATGGATAGATAGATAGATAGATAGATAGATAGATAGATAGATAGATAGATAGATAGATAGATAGATAGATAGATAGATGGATAGATGGATAGATGATAGACAGATATAGATAGAACATTTGTTAAGCAAATAATATCAGGCACTGTACTAAGTTCTGGTATTCAAATACAGATGAAAAGAAATAATCTTTACCCTCAAGGAACTCATGTAGTAATGAGGGAAGACAACACATAAAAGGGAACCTAAAAGCAGGATAATGGGTCAAGATGTAAAGGTTCAGTAGACAGGAGCAGAGATGGGGCAGAAGTGAGTATGGCTGGTACTCAATTTGGATCCAAATTGAGGTTCCATGTAGGATTATATCAATTGGAGGAGGAATCTCAAGGGGTTAGAAGGCTTCTGGGAAAGTAGAAAAATCCAGTCAGGAGAAGAGCCAGAAAAGAAATGAGGAACAGGAATAAGTCCAGAATACGAAGATAACAATGACTAAAGTAATGGTGTATATGAGGGAAGACTGAGGAAAAAGTTGATCTTTTTAAGTAAAGAAAAGGTGAGGGCAGAGAAGGACATAATTAAAGATTTCAAATAATAATGGGAGGTTCAATAAATTCACTGGTATTTAGTAAGCTTCTCTAATGTAAAAAGCATCATGATCTGTAATGGGGTACAAAAGAAATTTAAGACGGTTGCTTCCCTAGAGGAGCATACAATATTGATTGGGTGAAATGTACTCATTCACTAAATCCTAGAATAATAGAGATTGTGAACATACCAGGAAACCTAGAATGGGTGTTAAGATTTTTTTATAAAAATGCCAGGCCAGCACCTCTTATATTGCTTTCCATCAAATACATGCCATGGTGGCACACTACTAAATGGGGGGATGTCATTAATAACATTTTTTTCAGTAAATCTTTACAGATAAGGACAAATTTAAATCAAATTTATCTCTATGCTATAGTGTTGATGATTAATGATGATGATAACATTATATAGCACCTTAAGGTCTACAAAGAACTTTCTAAATATCTTATTTTATGTTCACAGTAACCTTGTAAGGTAGGTGTTATTATTATCCCCATTTAATAGGGGTGGAAACTGAGGGAGACAGTTTAAGTGACTTGCTAAGGGTCACATAGCTAATAAGGCATCTGATGCAGGATTTGAACTCAGATTTTCCTGACTCCATGCCCAATGCTCTATCCTCCATGCTACCTAACTGCCCCACTGTTAGAAGATCAGTTTATGATGCTCTCCTTCCTAAAGTCATTATTATGTATTGGAACTACTTATTCCCAGTAGTGATACAAACTGATAATGTAAATAACTTTAGAAGGGGCTTATAAAAATGAATGATAATACCTCAGTGAATCACTGAGAGTATATGTAGCTCTAAATTATGTTTGATATTTGTGTTGAGGTAGCCAATCTGTTTCTCCCATAAACAACATCACTGATTGCCACTTTTAAAGACAGAGTCTTGAGTTAAGAGAAACATTTTGTCTTACCCCATTTTTTCAGCTCATTTTCTTATGTTTATGTATACCATAAATATGCTAATAATAATTATTATCTGATCATGCTGAAAACTTATCTATTTCCTTAAACCAATTGTGAGCAATAAGGATTTTAACTGCCTGACAAATTAGACTTAAGAGAATATAAGGTGAAAGGAAATACATCTTGTTTCTGTTTGACAAAAACGTTAAAATTAATTTTAATAATGGTCAGTTTCACTTGAGTGCTTTAAGGATTCATTATTTCTTGGTATGGGTATTACCTTCATGGATGTGGGTTCTCTCTTGGGGTCTCATTTGCTTCATCTGTAAAATGAGGAAATTGGAAGAGATGGCCTCCAAGGTCCTTTTTGCCCCCAGGATTATGGTCCTGTAATATAACGCATAGGATGTAGGTCGCAATCCTATTATACTTCTATGAGATATTGTGGTTAAACCTGTTTATTTCTTAGTGACCAGTCTTATCATGTTGAACTTCTTATACACATGGACTGGTCTCAAGATAGAGTAAATTCTATAATGACATAGGATTTAGGAACCAGGGTCACCTATATGCCATGATGAAACATCAGGATATGACTTTACTGGAAAAACTGTAGTCTAAAAGTATGCTTATTAGAGAATAGATGTCATACAGTGAGTAATCTGAGAACCAACGGATTGGAGGGAGGTTAGAATGGTTAGATAGTGTGGCATTGATTAATATGAATAGTGCCAATTCAACTTTTGTGGTTGCAACAAATTGCTGCAAATCTAATGATTTTCAGTTACTTTTTCTTTCTTTTGGACAGCTGGGTGAAATATAGTTCTACCTGTATCTATTTGGAAAGAACAGGGGGCTTCTCAAGGACAAGGAAAGGAAATTATTGAGAATTTCTGCTCACTCTAAATTGTATATGTTTGTTTTAGTGCACAATCATCTGGATATTTCACAGAGAAAGAAAAATCTCAGAACTGGAGGGAATTCAGAAGTCATCTAGTCCAACTCATACAGGAAAAATAATTCCCTCTACAACATCCTGAACAAAAATAGACTATCTCTGTAGTCATAGGTCCTGCGTTCAAATCTTGTCTGATTCTTTCTACTCTGCCACTGATATTTGCTACTTCTGCCGCCTTGAGCAAGTTATTAAATCTCCCTGGGCCTCAGTTTCATCATCTGTAAAATGAAAGGGTTGAACTATTTAGTCTTTGAAGTTCTTTTCAACCAATTCCATTGTTATTGGGAAATTATTTTTTCATATATTGTCAAATCTGCCTCTCACCATCTTCTAATCATTGTTTCATTGTTGTTAATTCTGCATTTTGGGGCCTAGCAGAACAACATAAAATCTTTCTTCTAAGTGATGAATCTTTACATACTTAATGACAGTTTTCATATCCCCTTCCAAAATGTTCTCTTCTCCAGACTAAAAATATCCTATTCCTTTAATCAATTTTTGTAGAGTTCTTTAGCATAATAAGTTTTAATAAATGCTTGTTGACTGATCGACTGAATGGTAACCTCATTAGGACATTTCCCAACTTGTCATTGTCCTTACTATTGTACCCATTATTAAACAAATACACCAAAAGTGATCTGATCGGGGTAGCTAAGTGGCGCAGTGGATAAAGCACCGGCCCTGAATTCAGCAGGATTTGAGTTCAAATTAGGCCTTGGACACTTGACACTTATTAACTATGTGACCCTGGGCAAGTCACTTAACCCCCCTTGCCCTGCAAAAAAAAAAAAAAAGTGATCTTATCAAGGCAGGATACAATAGTAAGTACCTCCTGTAGCCTCTACTATACAAAAAATATAATTTCTATTTAAATTTGAGATACCTGGAAATTTGATTCTTTGTTAAATGGAGCTGAAATCTAACTACTTATAGCTTTTAATAAGTGTTCTTGGTTATGAATCTAAAGCTCTATAAAATATGCTTAGTTCTTCTTCCTCCAAACACCCTTTAAAATATTTGGAGGACACTATCATGATTCTCCTAAATCATATCTTTTCTAGGCTAAACATCCCTACGACTTCCCTCAACTATTCCTTGTATGACATAGTAATTTGAAGACCTATCACCATCGTGGTTACCCTCCTTGGGAGGTAGTAAAGTTTTTCATCTCCCCTCCTAAAATATGATGCTCCAACTTCATATTGTAGAAGTGACGAAGGTGGCACCATAACCTGATTTGATCTCAACACCAGATCAGTTACAACTGTCTAGTATTATGCTTTTTAGCTTCTACATCACTGTATCTGCTTAAACTGAATTTGCAGACGACTAAAAGCCCTAACGTCTTTTTGACACTATCTACTATTAAGCTGTGCCTCCTCTATAATGCATTTGATCACTTGACTTTTTTTTAATTAAGTACATTACTTTCTGTTCTTCCTGTTAAATTTCACTTTGTTAGTTTTAGCCCATTTTTTAGCCTGTCAAGATGTCTTAAAATCTTAATTTTGCCATCCAGCTATTAGCTATAGTTCCCAGTTTTGAGTCATGTGTAGCAAATAAACATACCTTCAATAGCTTCTTCCTGGGTTTTACTTACACTTCTCTAGATAAATAGAAATAGAACCCTGTGACATATTACTAGATATCTTCCTTTGGGTTGATATTGATTTGTTAATACTTTTAGAAAATGTCATTGTTCAAGTAGCTTTCAAACTACCTCCTTCTACTATCATCTAGCCTACAGACATTCATCTTGCCTGCACAGATTTCATGAGAAACTGTCACATACCTAGTTGAACTGAGATACATCTGTTCATTGCATTCACTTAAGAGTTCTGTGTAGGGGCAGCTAGATGGCTCAGTGGATAGAGCACCGGCCCTGGAGTCAGGAGTACCTGAGTTCAAATCCAGCCTCAGACACTTAACACTCACTAGCTGTGTGACCCTGGGCAAGTCACTTAACCCCAATTGCCTCACAAAAAAAAGAGTTCTGGGTAACTCTTTTCTACTCTTTTCATATTATGTCTTTTTGCTGTGTGGGGGAACTTGTGGGTGCTTAATAGATGGAAATTGAAGTGAACATTTTCTACCAGTTCTTTGACTATAAAAATATAGATGAACATATTTTAGGGGGTGTTGAAGACAAAAGTAATATGTGTGTGTTCGATCTTCAAATAGAATATTTTATTTTTATATTTGCTTCAACTTCATTTGCTTGTGCATGGGAGTTAAGTCCTTTCCCATGGCTATTAGAGGAAGGGGAGACAGGAATTTTCTTTCTGTTATTTTCTTGATACAATATAACAGATTTGTACAGTGCTTGCAAATAGTAGTTGATCATACTGCCCCAAGAAAATAATGGGATGGAGACCATCTTATTGTCCTTTAAAGGCTCAAACAATGATAAAGAAATAGGCTAAATGTCATTTGAACAGAAAGAATGAAAAGCAAAGAATAAACTACCCTCTCTTTTAACCTCTGGCTAAAGTAGAGGTGTTAAAACACTGAAAGAAAAACTATATAGGGAATTACTATTAATTTTGAACAAAACCCAATAATATATCTGTAGCAATAGTAAGCATTAAATTCTAATATGTACCAAAGTACATTTCAAGTGATCATTTCCAAGCACAATTTACCTTATAACTTGCATTACAAGACATATGCAATAAAAATATTTTTCTTGAGGGAATTTATCCAAGTTGTTACTTTCTTCTTCAGGAAACTCCCTGAATAAGATTCTACATTATCAAAAAGGGCAGTAGCAATTTCTTCAATCAGTCCAAGAATAATAAAAGGAGACATATGTATTTATTAAATTCTGCTATAAACATCAAAATATATACCTGCAAGTATGTCAGGAAGAAGAAATGTTGGCCTCCCTAATATTTTATCCTGCCACTAGTTATTAAAGGAAGTTGTCATCTTGAGACATATCATAAATATTGATATACAGAACTACATTAAGATATATTAATGTCTAGATATCTAGAGATTGTGGATAGAAAGGATGAAAGGGGAAGGGAATGAAGAAGGAATACAACTTTCTATGTGTTCATCAGTGACTTAGTGAAGTTATACACACATGTACAAATATATATGCATATATGTATATTTATATTTTCAGCCAAACTTTCTTTGAAATAAATTAATCTATCTGGTTCTCAGTTTCTTCCTTTGCAAAATGAAACACCAGATAAGGTCCTTTTTGCTTCTAATGCTTTATAAGCATCTTGAGGCAAAACTCAACATGGGGTTAATTTTCTTATACAACATAGGTAACAGAATTTCAATAGGATTTTATGTATGGTCATTAGATATTATTTGTTAATCTTTAAACATATTTTTTGTTATTTAGACAATTAACATGGTATTACTACTTTTTGTTTTATCTTAAAATTAGCAAAGGAATAAATGCCACTATTTGGCTTAATAATATATTCAGAGAAGAATTGTTTTATATTATTAATGTCATTGAAACAGCAGTGGTATTTGTTTAGCTTATCTATTTCATTCTGACATAACATTACAGTTTCATTTCATTGATCAACATTCTTTATGGGCATTATTTATACCAAACAAGAAAATCAACAAAGATAGATTACAGCTTGGAAATAATATTCACTTTCCTTGTTGCTTCACATTTTCACTCTTCATATTTTTAATGAGTTTATTTCTTAAATATGAAGAAATACAAGGCAGAGAAAATAGAAAAACTAAAGGGCTAAGAAAACAATTTCTGTGACTGATTTTAAATCACATTGAACCCATAAATTAATAAGAATGGGACCTAGAATGAACAAAATATATGATCAAACAGGGGATAAAAGGAAATATTATATATTACCGATGCAAGTTTTATGAGAATCTATTGTACCTAAACATTTTAGGAAAGGTGGGTATTGTGAGTAAGTATCCTATAATATACTCCAACATTAAACTTTTATTTCCATTGTAGTATTTAAGAAATATACTTATAAATTATAAAATAATTATCAGAGTAGTTAAAATATATAAACTGACAGAGAAAGTAAATGCATTTAAAATAAGACTAATGATGTGACAGCAAATGAAGAAAATCTTACATTTGTATTTAATAGCAAAGAACAAATTTTAATAATAGTTGGTAACATATTGTAAGTATTCAGAATTTATGTATATGATCCAGATGACTTTGATTCAGGTCTTGCTTCTGTCTCAAACTGGTTATATCATTTAATCTCTCAGTACTGCTAAGAAACTCTCTAAATCTATAAATTGTAGAATGGTTGTTTATACTAGTAGAGGTATTTTCCTCACTGGGAACTTCCTACACAATGAAATTGAAGGTCTAGCCCAAATAAAATATAATTTGAAAAACATACAAAATTAATAAATTTGTATTTAAAATAATTAAGCTAATGAAGGCTAAAAATGTATTTTTGTATTACTAATCAATGATTCCTCTTATTGCATATGTTTTTGTCGGGAGGCATTCCCAAGTAGTATTTATAAAGGAGTATTGTCCTCTTTTTGCTATATCAATGTCTCTCAGAAAAGATGGGGCTTCTCAATAATAGACTTAGCACCTTCTTAGCCCCCCCTCTCTCTATATATGTATATATACACATGTATATATATGTATATGTGTATATATATGGACTTTTGGTCAAATTTTGTTTGGTAAATTTGAATGACACTTGTTATACTTATCTCTACTTTTCTTATAAGCACCTTCTTAGCTCCCCCTCACCCCACATACCTAATCTCTTGCCAAATCTCATTTCTACTTCCACAGCATCTCTTGTATATCTTCTTTTAACCACCCTAATTCAGGCTCTCATCACATCTTGACTGTACTATGGCAATAGCTTTATAATGTTCTCCCTACCCTCTTACTTGTCCTCACTGCGATCCATCCATTGCTTAGATGCTAAGTCTGATCATGTCACCCTCCTATTCAATAATCTCCATTGGCTTCCTACTACCCCTAAGATCAAATATAAATTCCTCTGGTGCTTAAAATTCTTTACAACATGGCTCCTTCCTACCTACCCAGTCTTCTATTTTATTCTCCTTCCTGTACTATGTAAGGGGCTAAAATTCTAGCTTTAGCAAGAGTATTTAAGTGTTTAAGTATTTATTAAAGAGCATTAGGATCAGAGAGAAAGGTAAAAATCTAACTATTTCTAGGAGACTCCATCATCTGACGGGCCATGGCAAGGTCAGGAACCAAAAGAGGAAAAAGCCCCCTCTGCCAGCATCCACTTCCTACTTTGTGTCCTCCTCCCAGAAATGGGAGGCTCCTCAACTTGATTGGCTGGTAGCCTTGATAGACAGTACCCACAAACAAACGTCCCTTCCTGATGCCAAGGACCTTGACCACATGGCTTGCTCTCCGATGCCTTCTTCTCGTGGCGGAGCTTTCCTACAGTAGCTCTCCAGCAGGTGGCATCATTCCAATCGTTAGAACTATATGATCTAGCTACACTAGTCTGCTTGTTGTTCTAAGCCCTTGGCACTCCATCTCCCATCTCACTGCATTTACCTTTGCATTCTCCATGCCTGGAAGGTTGTCCCTCTTCTCCTCCACCTTTACAAATCTCTGGCTTCCTTCAAGACTCAGCTAAAAACCTACTTAATGCAAGAGGCTTTCCTTGCTTCTCCCAACTGCTAGTATTTTCCACTTTGAGAAGACCTGCTGGGGCAGCTAGGTGGCACCATGGACAAAGCACTGGCCCTGGATTCAGGAGGACCTGAGTTCAAATTTGGCCTCAGACACTTGACACTTACTATCTGTGTGACCTTGGGCAAGTCACTTAACCCCAACTGCCTCACCAAAAAAAAAAGAAAGAAAAAACAAAGAGATTGCCTGCCATCTTCTCTATATATTTTGTATTGCTTATTTACACATTGTCTCCCTAATTAGAATGTGAAATTCTTGAGGACAAGGATGATTTTTTGCCTTTCTTAGTAACCTTAGTGCTTAACCATGTCCATTACCTACCTAGTAATCATAAGATAAATACTTGTTGACCAGCTGACTGTTGAAATAGCAAGATGAAAGAAAAAAGAGATGTAAGAGGAATAAGAAAAGATGTTTCAAAATTGAGGGGAAGAAAAAAGAAAAGAATCTATAGCAACATTTTATATAAAGTAATTTTTGCCGAATTTTTATGTCTTCAGGATAGAGGGAGAAAGGCAGAGAAAGGGGCAGCTAGGTAGCACAGTGGATAAAGCAGTGGCCCTGGATTCGGGAGGACCTGAATTCAAATCCAACCTGAGACAGCCGGACAATTCACTGAGCTTTAGGATGATAGCAAGAAGGACTGGGGGTAGCTAGGTGGTTTCGGGGGAAGCTAGGTGGCACAGTGGATAAAGCACTGTCCCTGGATTCAGGAGGACCTGAGTTCAAATCTGGCCTCGGACACTTGACACTTACCAGCTGTGTGACCCTGGGAAGTCACTTAACCCTCATTGCCCCACCAAAAAAATAAAGCAGGGACAGATTTTCAGGAGCAAGCATCTTTCATCCATAATATGAATTCTTCAAAGATTCTGGTGTCTTCTGATTCTTAGTCATATAATATCTTCAAGAAAATATTAGTGTTTTTAAAAGTAGGGCTTTGTTTCATGGTGCAGCTTGGGATTGTTGAAAATGCTGTATATCTTCCAAAACACAGTACTTCCTTTTTAATTAATTTTTTTGGGGGGTGGCAATAAGGGTTAAGTGACATGCCCAGGGTCACACAGCTAGTAAATGTCAAGTGTTCAAGGCCGGATTTGAACTCAGGTCCTCCTGAATCTAGGGACAGTGCTTTATCCACTGTGCCACCTAGCTTCCCCCAGTCCTTCTTGCTATCATCCTAAAGCTCCGTGAATTGTCTGGCTGCACTTTTTTGTCCAAGATAGAAGGACTCATGGGCCAGCTCTTTAGACTCTTTATCTAACTATAACATCAGAAGTATTGAATTGCAGAGAGTACTGCCTCTGGAGCCAGAGATGTGGACTCAAATCCCACCTCAGGCCCTTAGTTTGGCAAGTGACAACTTCCCTGAGCTACAGCCTCCTTATTTGTAAATTGAAAGGATTAGACTAGGTGATCCCTGAGGCCTTTCCACCTTTAAACTAATGACTGCATGGTCCTTGAATCTTCCTTCTTCAGGAACCTTCTATTCAATCAGTTGCTGCATCTTGTTGATTCTGCCACCACAGTCTGTCTTACATTGATCCACTTCCCATGATTTACATGCTCTACTCCAATCCAAGTCCTCATAACAGCTCACCTTGAATATTGCAATAATATCCTAAGTTGTTTCCTATTTTCCAATATCTCTCCACTCCATCTCATCTTACACAAAGCAGCCCAGTTGGTATTTTTTGTTTTTGTTTTTAAAGGCCTGACCATGTAACTCCTTTGATCAAAAATCTTCATTGGTTCCCCAGGGCCCCTAAGATAAAATGAAAAAGCTTCAGCATGACAATTAAGTCCCTCTACAACCTGCCTCCTACATAACCTTCCAGTTTTATTTTATATTATTCCCCTTAAAGGGTTCTTCATTACAGCCAGACTGGCCTACTAGCCATTTCTTGTACATAACCTTCTCTGTTGTGCCTCAGTGCCTTAGCCCAGAATTTAAGATTCTTAAGGACTGGGACTATTTTATTTTTGTCTTTGTGTACTTTGTACTTAATAATCGTTCAGTAAATGTTTATCTAATTGGATGATTGGATTTTTGTATGTATCTTTTTACATGTACGTCGGTCCATACATCCATATACCTACATGGATAGCCTTCACTTTTCTTCCTCATTTGAAAAGATTGTTTGTATTTCATAGGCATCTCACTCCTAGGGGACTGTCTTCTCCAGAATTGGGGTCCTAAATATTCATCTTCTGAACTCTTTAAAATACATTTTCCCACAATCTAGAATGCATGTCAGACTATGTCTAGTTCTTTCCTGATCGTCTGTAATGAACTCAGAAATGGCATGAACACTTCCTTCAGGTGATGCTATGAATAGAATTCTTGGTCTTGTGGGCAGTTAGGTGGCTCAGTGGATAAAGCACCAACCCTGGATTCAGGAGGACCTGAGTTCAAATCCAACCTCAGACACTTGACACTTACTAGCTGTGTGACCCTGGGCAAGTCACTTAACCCTTATTGCCTGGCCAAAAAAAAAAAAAGAATTCTTGGTCTAGGGATATAAAACCTAAATTAAAATCTGATCTCAAATACTTACTAGTTATATGACCCTGGGCAAGTCTCATCTATAATATGAGGATAATAATAGCACCTACCTCCTCTGGTTGTCATGAGGATCAAATGAGATAATAATCCCAAAGCATTTAGCATTGTGTTTGGCATATAGCAAGCACTTTAGAAATGGTAGCTATTCTTATTATTATCATTATTATTGTGTTCATTATTATCAGATTGTGATCACTTCTGATTCAGCAGCCAATCCCTACTTATTGGTCTGAATCAGGTCAAGAATAGCAGTTTATAATTTCCTCAACCATTTGAAAAATGAAAATTTAATTTTCCTTTTATTTCATTTGCATAGCTATTTGAAATAGTTCATGCTGGTACCATTTTTTTTAAGTGAATGATGCACTGGCATTACCATATTGGATCAGTGGTTAGTGTGGATGTCAGGAAGATTTTACTTCAAGTATGACCTCAGATATCAACTGGTTATGTGACCCTGAGCAAATCACTTAAATAACTTCAGCTCCATTTCCTCATCTATAAGACAGAGAAAATCATAGCACCTACCTGATGGGTTTGTTGTGAAGACTAAATGAGTTAACATATGTAGAGTGCTTAGTAAACTGCTAAGCTCTATAGAAATGTTATCTCCTACAGAATGTGTTAATGCTGTGCATTGAATAGCTATCATTTCAAGTCCCTAAAAGATACCATAACTGGTTCTAGATGGAGAGACCAAAAGAAAAATTTCCCTAGCTTCACCTACAGAAATTCAGCTGGTCAGTTTTTCAGGACTAAATGATAAAAAGGCCCTTATCCCATTGCAGTCTCCTACAACATTGCCAGGCTGTCCTATATCCTTCTTGCTGCTGATCTTTAAGACATCTTATTAAATTGGGGATGGGAGGTGGGGCAATGAGGAGGAAAGGGGAAAAGAGTACAACTTCTATGTTGCAGAAACCCTATCAAAACCCTTTTTAATCAGTGTCTGCAGATTTTCAACGTGAAGAAACTGAATCAGCTTCTTAAGTTTAGGATATGTGACATCTTGGTATGTTAGAGTCCTTTTTGCTTTGAAAATACTTGGAATTTATAAAGTCTTTTTTAAAGGCCTTGCTTTTCACCTCAGGATAACCATCTCAAAAAAGAATAAAGGTAGGGGAAAGTGTCCTTGACAAAATAAAGACTTGCACTTGATGAGCCCGTCAGGACAGGGATATATTTATTTCATTTTTTTTCAAACTTATTTTATATAGTGGGGGAAGAAAG
This sequence comes from Dromiciops gliroides, assembly GCF_019393635.1. Lineage (NCBI taxonomy): Eukaryota > Metazoa > Chordata > Mammalia > Microbiotheria > Microbiotheriidae > Dromiciops > Dromiciops gliroides. The sequence goes on along the minus strand of NC_057864.1, from coordinate 404,647,200 downwards.
AAAAAAGAAAGAAAGGAAAGAAAGAAAAAAAAAGAACCAAAGACTCAGAGCTTGAGGAGCCCCAGGCAACATGCTGATAGAAAGGTTTTGGCTGAATTGGCCTTTTTTTTTTTTAATTCTGCAGTGTTAATATTATAAAAATATTATGGGATACTTTTTATACTCTGCAAAATGCTTTATAATAATCTGTTAATTTTTCCTAGAGCAGAGATATGAATTAGGTTAGTAGCATGACTTTCATTTAGCAGAGGTTCCTTCCCAGAACCTCTAGAGAGTCTGTGTCAAAGCAAAGACTAAAACATTTAGACCAAAGTTTCTAAAGTCTGTTGTTAGAATCCATTCACCTGAAGCAGAATTTCATCTGACCCCTTAAGGTCCCAAAATAGATATTTTCTCAGTTCCTGGAGAAAGAATTTTTTTAATATACTAAGTCTCTCTGTGAGTGACTTCTATCAAACCCACTGCAGGGCTCCCATGAAATGGGCTGCCTCCCCCACTGTGGGTGCTGTCCCTCATCTGTCATAATCTTCATCTGCTTAATTGTTCTGCTGCCATGGTCTCTTCACTTTATTCTACTTGAGCAGTCACCCCACTGGTATGGTAGCTCTGTTGCTATCTCTTGGTGTAGAGTTGGTACTTTAATTGGTAGCCTCAATTGGAAATGTATCTCATCTGTTTACAAATCACCTGCCATTACAACAGTCTCCCCAGAGAATAAGAAGGAATTCTTTCACGGGGTCAACTACTCCCAACTACTACTTAGGCAAGTCATTTAATCTTTTTCCTCAGTGGTAAAATAAAACAATTGGGTAGAATACTCTTTGAGCTTTTTAACTGAAATAGTCCATGAGAGTATCATACTTTCTTCCTAAAATCATTAACAGTTAGAATGAGCTAAGTAAAGGATTGTCACATGACATGGGAATTAGGGGGAGTAATATACCTGTGGTGTCATATTTTGTCTTAGTGCCTTTGGGAGAGAAAATGAGTACTGGACTGAGTCATGTGACCTGATTTCAATTCTGGATATGGCATTAACCATTTGTGTGACCTTAGGCAAATCAATTAAGAAGAAATTGATGGGGCAGCTAGGTGGCATAGTAGATAAAGCACTGACCCTGGATTCAGGAAGACTTGAGTTCAGATTCGACCTATGACATTTGACACTTACTAGCTGTGTGACCCTGGGCAAGTCACTTAACCCTCATTGCCCCACAAAGAAAAAAAAAAAGAAAGAATTTGATGACAATCCTCATTTTTTTTATTGCAGTTGAAATTCTTAGAAAGTTGACTCATGTTCCATGCTAAATTGGCAAAGATATTTACTACCAGAAAGTCACTAAAAATATTGTGACTTCCTTTCATTTGTATTGTTTTAAATATTGGGGGGCTAGCCTGTTTCTAAATTATTGGGGAACTTGGCTGGGTTTTTTTCTAATATATTGTTACTTATAAATTAATGGCTATTGTACCAGTTTTGGCAGCAAGCATGTATTATTAATTAAGATAACATATTACTAAAGTATTGACTGTGTGTCTGACCAACTTTCCCACTAGTGACATGCTCAGTACATTTTGCCACGTGGGAGAGAAGAGAATGCGTTGTTCATTCATGCAGGTCCCAAGCACAAGAGAGCCAGCCTCTTGTGGTCCAGACATGTGGAGGCTCTTACACACTGCTCAAAGCTAATTGGCTAGAATCATTCACTTTCATTCGTTGACATGACCTGAGGGTGGTACATATTAAAATGAGCTGTACCATGCTGACATCAGGGCCTAGTGCAAAGACAAAACCTCTAAGGGGAAAGGCACTTTCAAATAGGTTTGGTTTCTATCTCTACTTTACTGAGTTAGTCTGATTTCTATTGTCTCTGGGCTGACTTTGAAAGAGATCAGCTAAGGTTCCTGAGTTAAGCCCTTGAGTGGGGGAGGAGAGGTTCCCCCAAAACCCATTATCAATATTTATTTTCTTACAAATTATATGGCCACTGAGTCCTCTTCCAACTCTCAAATTCTATAATACTATGGTTTTGGAAAATTCATCCGTAAGATTTTTGTTTATTTTAAGCTGAAAGTTCCCCTAAATGCTCAAAAGCCTACTGTGAATTCTGCTAGGCTTCTTGTTTGTTCTCGAGAATGCTGGTGCACAATTAGCTTACTAAAGCTCTCCCTTAATTTAGTCTTGCTTCATTTCACTGATGATGGTAGTGACTGGATAGAAGTAGGATCCTCAATATTTACATAAATGGCCATAACTTTATTAGGAAAACAGTGATCTTCCTTGGACAAACAACTCAGTAATTGCTTATTTGCTCTTTTTTTAAAAAGAAAAATTATTATTTCATTAAATATTTCCTTATTACATGTAAAAAAATTAACATTCTTTTTATAACAATTTGAGTTCCAAATTCTCTCCTTTCTACTGTCCCTAAACACTTCCTTGACAGGGCAAGCAATTTTATATCAATTATACATGTGATGTAATACAAAGTACATTTCCATATTAGCCATGATACAAAAGAAAACAGAGACTATAAAAGAAAGAAAAATATAGAAAATAAAAAGTATACTTCAAGATGCATTCAGAGTTCATCAGTTCTCTGGAGGTGGATAGCATTTTCATCATGTGTCCTTTTGAATTATCTTGGATCATTGTCTTTATCAGAATGGCCGTCTTTCATAGCTGATCATTCTAACAATTTTGCCATCACTATGTACAATGATCTCCTGGTTCTGCTACCTTCACTTTGCATGAGTTCATATAAATCTTTGCAGTTTTTTCTGAAACTATCCTGCTGGTCATTTCTTATAGCACAATGTATTCTTTCACAATCTTATACAACTACTTGTTTGATAATTGCGTAATTGTTGAACATTCCCTTGAGTCTTGATTCTTACTGTATTATATACCTAATCTCTTCCTCTGTCCACCACTCTAGTTTTTAGCCAATACCAGATTGTTTTGATTATTTCTTTTTGTGCTATAGTTTAAAATCTGGTACTGCTAGACATTTCTCTACATTTTTTATTGGTTCCTTTGATGTATTTTTTTTTTTACTTTTTCTCCTTCTAAATGAATTTTGTTATTATTTTTTCTAGCCCTATAAAATAATTCTTCAGTTCTTTGATTGGCATGGCACTGAATAAGCAAATTAACTTAGGTAGAATTGTTTTTATTATATTGGCTTGACCTACCCATGACTAATTAATATTTCTCCAGTTGTCTAGATATGTCTTCATTTCTGTGAAAAGTATTTTTAATTGTTTTCATATAGTCCCTGGGATTGTCTTGATTGATAGACATCCAAATATTTTATATTGTCTGCAGTTATTTTAAATGGAATTTCTCTTTCTGTCTCTTCCTGCTGGTTTTTGTTGCTAGTATGTAAAAAATTTGATGTTTTATGTGGGTTGATTTTATATCTTGGGGCAGCTAGGTGGCACAGTGGTTAAAGCACCAGCCCTGGATTCAGGAGGACCTGAGTTTAAATCCAGCCTCTGACACTTGACATTTACTAGCTGTGTGACTCTGGGCAAGTCACTTAACCCTCATTGCCCTGCAAATAATAATAATAACAATAAAATTTTTAAAAGGGGGCAGCTACGTGGCACAGTGGATAAAGCACTGGCCTTGGATTCAGGAGGACCTGAGTTCAAATCCAGCCTCAGACACTTGACACTTACTAGCTGTGTGACTCTGGACAAGTCACTTAACCCTCATTGCCCTGCAAATAATAATAATAACAATAATAATAATAATAAAATTTTTAAAAGGGGGCAGCTATGTGGCACAATGGATAAAGCACTGGCCTTGGATTCAGGAGGACCTGAGTTCAAATCCAGCCTCAGACACTTGACACTTACTAGCTGTGTGACCTTAGATAAGTCACTTACAAAAAAAAAAAGATTTTATATCTTGCAACTTTGCTAATGTTGTTAATTATTTCAGTTAGTTTTTAGTGGATTCTCCAGGGTTTTCTAAGTATATCATCATATCATCTGAAAAAAAGTGAAAGGTTTGTTTCTTCATTGCCTATTTTTATTCTTTCAATTTCTTTTATTCTTTTGTCTTGCTGTTATAGCTAGCATTTCTAGTATAATATTGGGTAATAGTGTGGTAATGTTCATCCTTGCTTCAGCTTTGATCTTATTGAGAAGGCATCATGTTTATTCCCATTACAGATTGATTTTTAAGATATAGTCCAGTAACAAAGATTGATGCTAATTCATTTCTTAGCCACTTTGAACATAATTACATTTTTTCTAATCATTCTCATCATTTCCTTCCACCAATCTAATCTTTGTAAAGTGAAATGAGTAAACGTGATAAAATGTATAATGATTGGAATGATGCCACCTGCTGGGGAGTTACTGTAGGAAAGCTCCACCATGAGGAGAAGGTGTCTGAGGGCAAGCCTTGTAGTCAGGTCCTTGGTATCAGGAAGTGACATTTGTTTGAGGGTATTGTCTATCAGAGCTACCAGCCAATCAACTTGAGGAGCCTCCCATTTCTGGGAGGAGGACACGAAGTAGGAAGTGGACACTGGTGGAAGGGTTCTTGCTTTTTTTGGTTCCTGACCTTGCCATGGCAGATCAGATGATAGGGTCTCTTAGAAATAGTTAGATTTTTACCTTTCTCTCTATCTTCACCAAATTATTATTCTCCTTAATAAATGCTTAAAAGTCTAAACCCTTATTAAAGCTTATAATTTATTGGTGACCACTCAATAGATATTTTAGACAGACTAGCTAGAATTTTAGCCCCTTACAAATGATACGTTACAAAAGTCGAGGAGGTGAGATTTTAATTCAGAGGAACTTGAAAGGAGTTTAATACTGTCTGTGTAACTTTGTGTAAGTAATTTCCTCACTCTGGGCCTCAGTTTCTTGGTCTGTTAAATAATTAGTCTAGACTTGGTGAGCTTAAAGATCCCTCCTAGTTGTAAATCTTGTTGCCAGAGAAATAAAGGAAAAAACAGATTGATGAATCATTCATCCAAGTACAAGGTATATTCTTTTTCAAATGCTTTCTATTCACAATGATTCTGTTAATTTCTTTGCTTAATAACAGAATGATTTTGCACACACACACACATATATATATATATACAAATACAACATTTATCTACATATATATATATATATAGAGAGAGAGAGAGAGAGAGACATATAGGAGGTTGTGTTGTTACTTCACAACTTGAATCTAAAATTTTAGTTAGTATTTAAATTGCAATGAAGCTTCCTTTCACTTATTTGCCAAAAAAAAAAAAATAGAGGTTATTATGTAAAAGAGTTTAACTAGAAACAGTACCTGTCAAGGGACTATTGGAAACAGGTACATTGCAAAGTTCTAAGATATAATATGACTGATTAAAGCTGAGGTCTATATTGCTTTAAACCTCTAACCCTCCTCCCAAAAAAGTAGTGGCTTTTCAATATAATTTCTTTTTTTCAATACATTGAGATCAACACAGTTAAGCATTTATTGCCCTGTAAGGAGGTAGTGTGGAGTAGTGGATAGAGTGTTCAACTTGGAGTCAGTAAGACTTTACTTCAGATCCTTCCTCAGGAAGAATCTTACACTAGCTAGCTATGTGATCCTGGGTGAATCAAATCATCTCTCTTGGTTTTAATTTCCTTAGCTGTAAAATGGAGTCAATAATAGTCCCTACTTTACAAGTTTGTGGGGAAAATCAAATGAGTCGATATGTATAAAATACTTTGTAAGCCTTAAAGTGCTATATTAATACTAGTCATTAATATCATTTCCTTCTATATTTGTTCCTTGAGTATAACTAATCTCTCCACTCAGATCCTAATGTAACACTGGGACAATATCTTCTATTTCTTTTGTATACTCCTTGCTCTCTAGCTTTATTTAGAGGCATATAGAAGGTTAAGCTGCATTTTTTAATTTGGTTTTCAATAAAATATGTATCAAATGATCTCTTTTTTAGGTAAGATTTTATCATACATGTTATCATTCATCTTTTCACCCATGCTTTCTTTCACCTGGAAAAGTACTCACCCTCAATTACTATGAACTCAGTAAGCATTTATTAAGAACCTACTATGTGGGTCCTTCTGTTGTGCCGCTATTGAGGCTACAATCGTGCCACAGCCATGGCTATCTGCTACCCCATGGCCATGGGCCTAAACAAGGGCCACAAAGTTACCAAGAACATTTCAAAGTCGCGACACTGCCACTGCTGTGGGCGCCTGACCAAACACACCAAGTTTGTGTGAGATATGATCTGGGACGTGTGTGGGTTTGCCCCTTATGAGAGGTGGGCCATGGAATTGTTAAAGGTCTCCAAGGATAAGCGAGCCCTAAAGTTCATCAAAAAAATGGTGGGAATTCACATCTGAGCCAAGAGGAAGAGAGAGGAGCTCAGCAACGTCCTGGCTGCCATGAGGAAGGCCGCTGCCAAGAAGGACTAGACTGGACCCTGTCTGCCTTGCCCCAGTTACCCAATAAATTACCCAATAAAGATTTGACAAAAAAAAGAAAAAGAAAAAGAAAAAGAACCTACTATGTGCACAGAAGCCAATATACAAATATGCAGAGGGATAGGGAAAGAAGTATATAACATGGACTCTCTATGTGGCTTAAAATATTTTTGGAGACAAAAAAAAATAATATGAGAGAAGGTAGGGATCATAATGAGCTAGAAAAACAAGAAGAGCTCTGGAAATTCAAAGTAAAGAAACTGGATTTTTTTAGGCTAGCAGCATGAGGCATGAGCTTATCCTTTGAGAAACAAGTATGGTCTGACTAAATGGGGAAAAGGATTACATGGAGAAGAAAATTCATGGACAAAGATACAGAGGTATGACTGAAGTTGACAATGCAAAGATCAGGCTGATAAAGGGTTTGTGTTGGTGATCAGTGGGAAATAAAACTGAATAGCCAGGATTAGACTTTCACAGTTAAGCTGAGAAATAGCACATAAGTTAATGGAAATTAGAACTTATTTTTTTTCTTATTAGGAAATTTAATGAAGGCATGATGAATGTTATTATAATTTTCTAAGAAGCTAACACAAAGCATCAGAGCTAGAAGTCTAGATTTTGGTTCTCTACTGGTCTGTGTGTGTGATCATGGGCAAATAAGTTAATTATGCTATTTATTTATTAAGCAATGTCAGAGTCTTAGGTGAAAGCTATTATGTAAGTTCCCTGTGTTATTATTACATGCAACTTGAATAATTTTATTAGAGCATAAATTAGCCACCTGAGCTAACTCTAATAGTCCTCATCCTTTCCTCAGTTGTAAATAAATTGACAAAGGACTTTCAAAGATTTGATGAAGGAATGTTAGCATGTTGAATGTCACACATAGAGTCTTTGCTTTGAGATATATTTGTGTGTGTATACATACAAACATGTATATATACATATCTCATAAATGAATCATTGATAGCAGCAGAGTTGTAGCTAAGTGATATAACTTGAAATTTATTAATATAAGTTGTCTGACATCTCCCATTGTTTATTACATTATATATAGTAGAAAATCAGTAAAAACTATTAAGTAAATGGTATACAGGTGGACAGTTATATATCTTTGGGATTTTAAAAATAGGTAAATGAATAGGTGTTCTTTTGTCCATATTTGTGCTTGCCCTGGGTTATGTTTCCTTTTTCAAATGAACTGTAGAGCTATACAAATAAAATATTTTTATATGTAGCCACGATACCACAAAAAGAGATCATTTGAACTTCTTTAGTGCCTGAGGTTGGCAGAAGGCCACAAGTCATAATTCTGGATAATTCTGGCGGTACTGTTTATTGTGCTCCATTGTCTGCCTTTAAGTTAATTCTGGCTATAACTTTAGATATTAACTTTATCCCTGTTAAGTTTATTACCTTAGCTTATCAGCCTCTTGGCAGAGCTAACCATACATCTTTTCATTTTGGAACACTCGGCTTAATAGAAGAGTATGTTTGAAAGGGATTCATGAATTAGTTCAAAATTAAAAACAATCTGTACCTGACAGCTAATTTTAAGAATTATTTTTATATTTTTATATACATAGTGTACTACAAATAGGAGACACTCAGTAAATGTCTCTTGAGCTGGGTAAGTTTGCCATCAAATAGCCCTCAACCTATATCTTTTTTTCTTAAAGCAGCTAAGAATCATCCATCAATGGCCATTTTTCATTTCTAGAATGGAAATATGTTTTTTTTAAGTCACCTTCCACTTCATTTTACTTTAGAATTGACCATGCTTGACCAATTGTAAGCAAACATCTACTAATAACTGGATTGGTGAACTTGTGCTCACTATTCCTATTTCTGTCTGAACAAGCAAACCATTGACTAATTCTGGAAAGTTTTTACTTCTGGTCACTTAGGTTTCCATGGCACAGAATCCATAAGATGGGTGGTCCATCTCTTACTTGTCATTTTTACCACATGACCTATCCAGCATCTATTTCCATGATGGCCTGACTGAATGCAACTGCCATTATTGATCATATGTGGAGATATTCATTTGCACAAAGACATAAGAAAGATTCATTGAAAAGATTCATTGTTTTCATTGAAAATTGAATGACTACCAGCTTTTTTTTCTTTAAAATGCCTTTTAAAATATCCTCTTTTTTTCCCAAGGATAACTTTTCCTTCCCTATCAGTATGTGATAAGGGTAAAGAAACAACTGTACTTTGTTGCACTATTTCTCAGCAATTACCATATCATCCTTGGATCTTATTAGGGTGCTTGCTTTGGCAATATGTATACTAAAATTGGAATGATACAGAGATTAGCATGGCCCCTATGCAAGGAAGACATGCAAATTCGTGAAAGATCTTATTAGCCACTAGATCGAATTTAGATGTTACCAGGAACCCAGAGATTTGAAAATAACATCAGAAATATTAGAATTTGTTGCCATTGTTGTGACACTGCCATATGTTCTTCAGCTTATATCATGGCCTGTCTTCTTTCATTGAATAATGGTAGATCAAGAAATATTTACCTTTGCTTTCTCATTTTTATGTCATAGGAAACCCTAACTCCTCTAAATAATGATATTCAGCCTACCCCTCCATAAATGCACATTTAATTGTATTGACTTGATGGTAACATCTGTCCAGTCTCCATTAGCCTTCATGAAATTAGAGATGGCCAATACTTATTTATTTAGGGGGCAGCTAGGTGTCACAGTGGATAAAGCACTGGCCCTGGATTCAGGAGGACCTGAGTTCAAATCCAGCTTAAACACTTGACATGTACTAGCTGTGTGACCTTGGGCAAGTCACTTAACCCTCATTGCCTCACCAAAAAAAATGTGTATATATATATTTGAATTGTATATACAGGTGTGTTTATTATTCTGGGTTGCAATCATAGCACAGTTCTAGGCCCTTCCTAAATAGGAGACCACCAGACTACGCCTAAAAAGAAAAGATGCTTGGGTTTTTTATTGTTTCATAGAATTAGTGGGTGCTCTGAAAGGAAGAAAGAGAAAACCACACAGAAGTAGAATCTGGTTATTTCAGTTCTTCGCCTTCAAAGAACATTTTTAAATATTTCAAGTGTATGCAGCATTGTTCTAAGTACTACGGGAATGACAAAGAAATATATGCCACAGTCCTTAGTTTCTTGGGTCTCATATTCCAGTCTTCAATTTAAAATTACAACAACAATAATATTTACAGTTGATATTTATGTATCACTTTAAGGTTTGCAAAGTACTTTATATGCATTAAATTATTTGATCCTTATAACAACTTTGAGAGGAAGGTATGATTATCCCTCTCTTGTAGATCATTAGGGAGGTTTAGAAGAGCTATTGACTTGCCTATGGTCACATAGCTAGTAATGTCAGATTATGGGTCTTCATGACTTCGTGTCCAAAACTCTCACCTTGGACCACTGTTGTTGTTCAATTTTCAGTTGTGTCCTGCTCTTCATGACCCCATTTGGGGTCTTCTTGGCAAAGATACTAGAGTAGTTTACCATTTCCTTCTCCAGCTCATTTTACTGATGAGGTAACTGAGATAAACAAGGTTAAGTGACTTGCCCAGGGTAACACATCTTGTAAATACCTGGGGCCAGATTTGAACTCAGGAAAATGTCTTCTTGACTCTAGGCCCAGCACTCTATCCACTGTACCACCTAGCTGTACTGGGAACCTTAGTATCTCACAATAAAATAACAATTCAAAATAAAGATTCAAAGGTGTTGTTGTTTTTTAAATTATGAACATCTCCTTATTTGTGTACTATGGTTGCTACCTGTTTTTCTTATAGCAACGTTGTTATAAACCTGGTATATATGATAATATGGGGCAGCTAGGTGGAGTAAGTAGATAGAGTTCTAGACCTAGAGTCAGGAAGACCTGAATTCAAATCCATCCCCAGACACTAGCTCTGTGACATTGAAAAATTCACTTAACCCTGTTTACCTCCATTTCCTTATCTGTAAAATGAGCTGGAAAAGGAAATGGCAAACACTCCCGTTTCTTTACCAGGAAAATCCCAAATGAGGTCACAAAGAGATGGAATGACTGAAAAACAACATATGATATTTTCACCTCTGCCATTTCCTTTTTCATACTTCTCATCTGAACCCCTGGATTGACATTAACTCACTAGGTCCTGCCAAGTATACTCAAAAATGTATTTTTTCTTATTATTGACTACAAAAAGACAGTTCCACTGCTGCCATCTAATTATTTCTTTTAGCAAATAGTCAGAGAGAGGAGGCTATCTTTTCTTTAAACAGAGACCCTCCTTTACTGATTCTTTTCTGATAAATAACAGAGTGAATTCAAGGCTATTTATTGTTTTCCATTTGCTTAAATAGGTCATTGAACACTACCCAAAACAAAAGTTAAGCTATTTTGAAAAAAGAAAAAGAAAACAAAAACAAACAACAGCAAAAGCCAAATTTTTTGGCCCATTTGTTTTTTAATATTTCCTGAGTTGCTGTCTTTTTCTCTGGTCTCTTTAACAGCGGGGGAAATGAGGGTTCCTTATAGTACCAGTAGATAAGCAAGCATATATTGTGCTTCAGAGTTCTAGTAAATGTGTATGTGTCTTAAGGTCAAGGCTAAAGGTTCTGATATTTGCATATTTACAGGCAGCTTATTCACGCTGAGGTTGTGTCTAAAAATCATAAGCTGAAGCCATGATTTGACACTTACTGAGTTAATGTAATCAATGCAGACAGCCTGCCCAGATAATTCAGGTGCCAAAATTCACTGAATTGTCCTCTTTAGCTTTTTATGATGATCAAATTAACGGCACAGCTACCAACTCTGAAATTTCTGTTTTGCTTTTCACTCCATAGACCCAATTTCTCTGCCCTTTATTCATTCATAAGCTTCACTAAGTCACTGAGCAGGACTGAAAACGTGTTTAATGTGGAATTCCAAGGAAGAATTCCTGTCGCTACTCCAGTAAACGATTTTGGCTTAACTATAGGTGACATGTTGCTCTCTGAGTCATGGCTGAATCATGCCCAAGGGTGGTATTGATGTCACCTTGCTTACATATTTCAAATGAAATGTAAAATGGATTGTAGAATCCCCCATGGTTACTCAAAGTTTCTTGGTGCTGTCTATTTTTTAAAATGAACTATGTACATTCCAAACTATCATTATATGTTTCCCTCCCTAGTTCTTTTCTTTTCAATAGAAATAAACACTTCACTTCATTCATTGTATCTTTCCAATAAAAAAAAAATACCTTCATTTCATTCCAGAGATCTCTTTAAGAATTTATGTATCTTGGGGCACAGTGACCCTAGAGCTAGGTGGAGCACTGCCCCTAGAGTTAGGAGGACCTGAGTTTAAGTCTGGCCTCAGACACTTAACACTTACTAGCTGTGTGACCTTGGGCAAGTCACTTAATCCCAATTGCCCTGCAAAAAAATAAAATGTATCTTAAGGATCTGAATCGTCTATAGATCATAATAGATGATGATACAGTGATTCTACTATTATAGTTAAAATTCGCTACAGCAAGACCGGGAAGAATAAAAAGGCCCTGAAAGAACTATCTCCCTACAACCATCTTTATTTTCTTTCTCTAACTTGAGCTAGCACCCTAATTGCCCTCCAGGATTTTTGAAACCTAGTATGGAAAACACATTTGCTTGAAAGAATGAGTACTAAAGCATCATCTTGTTATTCTCTCTTGTAGAGTCATTATGATGAGTACTGCATATGCATGACATACCAGATGATGCAATAGATACTGTATTTACCATGAGGATTTTATATATAAATATATGCATGTGTGTATGTGCCATATGCACATATATATGTGTATGTATACATATCTATGCATGGATATGTATATATGTATAGCCATGTAGCCTAAGAGCTTGTTAATTCTCAAAATAGTCCTGTATTCAAGTGTCCTTGTGTAAGGATATGTGTTATCACCACCATTATTCAATATTGTCCTAGAAATGCTACCTATAGCAGTTAGACATGAAAAAGAAATTGAAGGAAAAAGAATAGGCGACGAGGAAACAAAACTATCACTCTCTGGAGATAATGTGATGGTATATCTAGAGAATCAACTAAAACACTGGTTGAAACAATCAACAAATGGCTATCTCTCTAACCAGTGTTTGTATACTAATGACAAAGAATTCACTGTTAAAGACAATCCATTCTTTTTTAATCCTTTTTGTTATCTCTAGTCATTAAGAAGTTCTTCCTTACATTGAAAATAAATTTTCTCCACTATAATTTACACCCATTGTTACTAGTCCTAACCTCTGGGACCAAATGGATTAAGCGCAATATCTATTCCTTAGGACAACCCTGTAGATTACAAAAGATACCTCTCATGTCCTTACCTACTCCAGCAATCCTAGTCTTCTCTCTTCTAGGGTGAACATCACTAGTTCTATCTTTCAACAGCAATATAACATGGTTCTTTGTAATCTCATTCTGTTGGTTGCTCTGTTTCTTGCTTATACTTTTAAATTATTCTTTAACATAGCTTTCAAGTTTAAAGCATGAAATAGCTTATAAATATGCTTCTGAAATGTAGCACCTAGAATAACTTCCATTCTTACTGCACCTTAAGGTTTGTAAAATGTTTTTCTTGCAACTGAAGGGAATGATTTGATGGCATAGTATTAGGAGCAGGAGACTTGGAGTCAGAAGGGATTTGGTTTTGAGTCTAGTTGCTGTGTGACATAGGGCAGATCATTTAACCTCCATGAACTTTGGTTTCTTCCTCTGTGCAATGGGGATAATAATACCTGTGGTACCTGGCTTCTAGGTAGTTGGGAATCAAATGAGGCAATGTAGAGAAAACATTAAGGAACCAAGTAAATGTCAGTTATTTTTTATTTTGTGATCTAACCAAGGCAGAAGACTGTAGCTCTGTTCCCTCTCTTATTTTAAACCCTCTGTTTTGATTAATACACCTTAGTGCCATGTCATGGATGACTGTGCTTTTTGTCCATTAAGATGCATGGATCTATAATCCATGGACTTCCATCTAGCCATACCTCCACAGCACTCTATAGGGGCAGTGTATATTTTAAAATTAGGTGTAGGGTGCTGCATTTACTCCTATTTTATTTCCTATTTTACATTATTTTTGTCACTAATTCTTACAGTTATTTATAGAAAATTGTAAAAGGTAAGGTTCTCTAAACTAGTCCAAGTCTTTATTAGCAAATATTTGAAAGATCATTTTAGAAACCATCACATCCTATGTCTACTGCTGACTAACCTGTGTAACCTTGGACAAGTTGTTTAATATCTCTAGCCTCCATTTCCTCCTCCATAAAATGTTGGGTGGGGCGAAGAAATGAAATGAAATGTCCTTGGAGGTCTCTTCCTGCTCTAAATATGTGCTCCAATGATTTAATCTAATTCCTACCTAAATCATCATAATTGTCAACATTAAGAATAATAGCTTACATTTCTATAATACTCAAAAGTTTACAAAGTGCAGGTAGATTGGTGCTTAAGTGTGATAAAAAAATGGAGACTATTTCTACATATGACCATCAAAAAACAATAGCCTTCCTTTTGTCCCAGCAATACCACTTCTAGGTCTGTACCCCAAAGAGATCAAAGGAAAAGGGAATGTATATGCATAAAGATTTATAGCAGCTCTTTTTGTGGTGGCAAATAATTGGAAATTGAGGAGATGCCAATTTATTAGGGAATGGCTGAACAAGTTGTGGTATATGATTATGATGGACTATGATTGGGCTTAAAAAATGATGAGCATTGGGGGAACCTGGGTGGTACAGTGGATAAAGCACTGGCCCCGAATTCATGAGGACCTGAGTTCAAATCCGGCCTCAGACACTTGACACTTGCTGTGTGACCTTGGGCAAGTCACTTAACCCTCATTGCCCTGCAAAAAAAAAAAATTTAATTAAAAAAAAAAGAAATGATGCTTTCAGAAAAACCTGGGAATACTTACATGAACTAATGCAAAGTAAAATGAGGAGAACCAAGAAAATATTGTGTACAGAAGCAGCAATGTGGTATGATGCTCAACTGTGAATAACTTAGCTATTCTTAGCAATACAATGATCCAAGATGAAAAATGCTATCCATCATCAGAGAAAGAAGTGATGACATCTGAAAGCAGATCATGGCATCCTTTTTTTTTTTAACTTTTTTTAACTTTCCTTATTATTCTTGGGTTTGTTGTTGTTGGTTTTTTTTTTTTTGTCTGTGTTTTCTTTTGCAAAATGGCTAATGTGGAAATGTTTTGCTTGACTATACATATGTAATCTATTGAAAATTGCTTACCTTCTCAAGAAGGGGTTAGTGAAGGGAGAGGGAGGAGAACTTAGGACTCAAAATTTAAAAAAAAAACCTAATGTTAAAATTTTTTTGTTTACATGTAATTGAAAAAAATTAATCAGATATTTTAAAAACTTAAGCATTACTATAGAAAAACAGAAATTTAAATATAATCATGTACCACTTTTTCTTATGAACCTTATTCAGGGAATTTTTTCAGTTAAAATTAAAAAATGTATGTCATCCTAGTTTAATTTGGTATCTTTGAAGCTAGTGGGCTTACTAATCCTCACAGCTGGTCCTTTCTTCAAGACTCTGGTGTTCCTACTTGTAATGTTAACAAGTGGCAGTGGATCTTAATTGAGAATTCTTTTCTTTTCTCACTAATGCCAGTCAATCCAGGAACTCATCTATGCATGATTCTGGAAGAACTAACTTCTTTATCATATTTCATCTTAAGGTGTTATCCAACTGTCTTGAATGGACTCAAGAGGGTTCCATGCTTCTATATATCTGTACAATTTTCTCCTGCATCTTTGGGTGTTGGACATGAATAAGAATTATGAGATGCTGCTTGTTCATTTTTCTTTTCCCTGTTTTTCATGCTTCTCCTCTTCCAATCAGCCTTAGACCAATTTAGGTAAGTTATTAGACTCCAAAGTATGTCATCGAGACACCCAAAAGCTGCCCATCAATTTAAATTTTTGCAGTTACTTTCCATGCCTGATTCTGTTATATGCTCTGCATTCACTATGTGTAAGCAATTAAAATGATATTGTTTTCTCTGTGCTGTTCTTTGTTTACTGATAATCATTCTCTAGAATATTTACTCTTTTTAAAATTAAATATTTTAATTGATAGAAATTTATTTTTTCTCCCTCTGACTCTAATCCCTTTGAAAAAACAAAACAAAACAAAGCAAAAAAAAAAAAAAACCAAAGGAAAAAAGTCTTTGTAAGAAATATGCATAGTCAAGAAAAACAAATTCCCTCATTGGCTATGTTTAAAAAATATGCCTCCTTCTGCACTCTGAAATCCATTAGCTTTGTTAGGAGGTGGATAGTGTGCCTCATCAGTGGTCCTCTGGAATCATAATTGGGTATTACTTTGATCAGAGTTTGTAAAGCTTTCAAAATTGTTTATTTTCACAAAGTTATTGTTATTGCCTCCATCCTTCTGTTTCTGTTCATTTAATTCTTCATCAGTTTTACAAGTGTTCAGAATTGTTCATTTTTATAATATTGACATTATATATTTTTTGATTCTTCAGACTCCTCTCTACATCAGTTCATACACGTTTCAGGTCTCTTTGATATTATCTATTTCTTCATTTATTATACCAGAATGGTATTCAATTATATTTGTATTCCGCAATTTATTCTTCCATTCTCCAAATGATGGACAGCCCCTTCATTTTCAGTTTTTTACTACTACTAAAAGGGCTGCTATAAATATTTTTGTAAATATAGGCAACATTCTTTTTTTTCTTTAATTTATTTTGGGTATAGGCCTAGCAGTAATGTAATATCTTTCTGTGTATGATTCCACATTGTTTATCAAAATAGTTATATTCATTCACAGATTTACCAACATGCCTGTTTTCCCACAGTCTCTCCAACAATTATTTTCTTTTTTTGTCATTTTGCCGATCTAATGGGTGAGAGGTGGAACCTCAGAACTTGCCTGTCTCTAATTGTTATTTATTTAGAGCATTTTTTTCAGATGGTTATATTTAGTCTGATGTCTCTCCCAACCCCACCCCATGACTGCCTGTTCATGTCTTTAGACCATTCATTGACTGGGGAAAGACTTATTCTTACAAATTTGAATTAGTTGCATATATGTGTTGGAAATGATATCTTTATCAAAGAAACTTGCTGTAAAGATTTTTCCAAGTTTTTTCTTTTATTGGATTTATTTATGCAAAACTCTTTATATCATGTAACAAAAATTATTAATTTTGTCTTCTATATTCTTATCTCTCTTGTTTGCTTGTGAACTTTGTTCTAACCATAGATCTGATCGGTAATTTTTCCTATGTCCCTAATGTACTTATGGTATGATATTTTATATGCATTTTTCTTGGTATAAGGTACAAGGCATTAGATGAAATCTAACTTCTATACTGCCATCCAATTTTGTATTTATTGAACACTAGTATACTAGATTTTTTTGCTTTTATATGCTGCGTAGCTAATCTGTTACACTGATTGAATTCTATTTTTACCTACTACCAAATTGTTTTGAAAATGAATATAGTATAAGATTGAGTACTGCTAGACCCCTTTGTTCCCACTTCTTTTTTTTTTTTTTTTTTTGCGCGGGGCAATGGGGGTTAAGTGACTTGCCCAGGGTCACACAGCTGGTAAGTGTCAAGTGCCCACTTCTTTTTAATTATTTCTTTTGCGTTTCTTTCTTTGTTTTTTGTCTCCATATGAATTGGGTTTTTTCTAGTTCTTTAAATTAATTATTTGGCAGTTTGTTTGGTATGCCATTGAATAAGTAAATTAATTTAACAAATATTGTAATTTTTGTATCTTGTCTGACTCATGAACAATTAATATTTATTCAGTTACTTAGGTCTCTATTTTGTAAATATTGATTCACAATTGTAGTTTATAAAATGCCTTTGTATGTATTAATAGGTAGACTCCCAAGTAATTTGTACATTCTGTAGTCATTTTAAATAAAATGTATTTTTCTATCTCTTCCTCCAGGAAGTAATATTTATTCTGACTCTTCTCTAGGATACTGAACATCAATTAAAGATTAACTTAACTTTTTAATTTGAAAGCATTGTTAATTTGTACATTAAACCTTCATTGAAAATGTTTTCCTACACTTTTATATTACTGTAAGCCATTGTTTTTCCTTGAATTTAGTCTATGGATTTTTTTTCTTTATACACAGATAAATAAGTCAATTTTTAGTCACTGTAGATTCCAAATGTATTGTTCACCTAGCATTAGCCAATTGATAAATGTTCGAAAAATATAAACAGGCAGTTTTCAGATGAAAAAATCAAAGCTATCGGTAATCTTATGAAAAACGTTCTAAATCACTATGGATTAGAGAAATGCACATTAAAATAACTCTAAATCCACCAAACACCTATCAGATTGACTAATATAACAATCGGAAAATAACAAATGTTGGAGAAGTGGTAGAAAAATAGGTATACTAATTGCACTATTGGTGGAGTTGTGAACTGATTTAATCATTCTGGAGAACAATTTGGAATTATACTCAAAGGCCTATAAAACTGTGTATAACACCCTTTGATCCAATAATATTCATACTAGGTTTGAACCCCAAAGAGATCAGAGAAAAAGGAAAAGGACCTATATGTACTAATATGTGGCAGCTCTTTCTGTGATGGCAAAGAATTGGAAATTGAGAAGATGCCCCTCAGTGAGGGAATGGCTGAGATGGAATACCATTATGCTATAACAAATGATGAGCAGTATGCTTACAGAAAAGCCTGGGAAGACTTACATGAACTGAAGCAAAATGAAATGTGTAGAACCAGGAGACTGTTGTACATAGTAGCAGCAATATGGTATGATGATCAACTGTGAATGACTTAGCTATTCTCAGCCATACAATGATCCAAGACAATTCTGAAGGATTTATGATGAAAAAAAAATGCTGTCCATCTTTAGAGAAAGAAATGATGATGTCTGAATGCAAATTGAAGAGTACTTTTTTATTTTCTTTATTATTCTTTTATCTTTTTGTCTACTTTTTAGGTAATATGGCTAATATGGAAATGTTTTGCATAACTGCATGTGTGTAATCTATACAATTTGCTTGCCTTCTATAGGAGGGGGGAGAGGGAAAGAATTTCAAACTTAAAATGTTAAAAAAAAATAATATGAAAGTTTTGAAAAAAATTGCTCATCCAGGATGTTTTGAAAGTATAGTCTTCCTTTACAACTTTAAGTCACTTTAAAATTCTTGGTCCTGTCAGTGAATTTCCTGTAACTTGAATCCCTGAAGAACATTAGCTGATATAAGACCTAAGTGATTTTTTTTCTCATATCTTTATTAAAATTATACAGAGTACCTGACTTATTTTCTATTGATGTTTTTTATTTAAAAAACTATTTTAATTTTAGTAACAGTAAATATAACCTATATTTAAAACTGATCCTTTTCTTAAGTTTTAACTCACAGTTTCTTATATGACAAAGCTAACCTTATGGTCTTTGGTTAAGATCACTCTCTGGGGTTCTTTGACACATTTTCCATTTTCTTCTTTTGAATGTATCATAACATCATTGTCATCTATACATCTATATCAATGGCGCCATTTTTATCAGTAATTGGTATTTTGTAATGATTTTCATTATTGAGATACATTTGTCCCTGACATTAGTTCTTCCCTGTATCCAAATTGTTTCCATGTTGGTAAAATATGTCAAGTTTCTGGGTCTTGCTGTTGTTACACCATCTGTGCCATCTGTTCTGAGTTTGCTTGTTTCTCATTTTGGTAGCATTTTCTTCCTTTACTTCTTTCTGTCTTATTGCCATTTCTCATTGTTCTCTTCTTCCAGCACCCAATTGATGGTTTATTAGTTGTTGGTTTTGTCATTTTATTTCCTGCTGTTTCCTAGCAGGGAGTATTCTAATTATGGTAGAAAGTGCACATTCATTTGATAAATACTTTGTTTATCAAAACGTAAAGGACAGTGAAATTTTCTACCATGAATATATACCAGCCACTTCCAGACTGAATGCTACATCAGAATGATCGGTCTTTCCAGATGTAGCTTCATGAGCTTAAGTGCTTTTTTTTTAATCTTTGTTTTATGTACTAGAACAAATGTACTAGAACAAATTCTCCAGTTGAAAAGGCTATAGAATGTTTTGATGGGGTAAATATAATGACACAGCAAGATGCTCTGCGTGTGTTTTTAAGAAATTTATTTGTATCATTAGCATGAACAGTGCTTATTTACTAATTATTTTAAGCCATTATAGTAGGGATTCTTTTTCACTAGCACTTCCAACCTGATGATACTCCAGTATCTAATGTTAGAGCTCAAAATCTTACCTTGTACACTTCTAAGTTACTTACTGTCAACCCTCTCCTTGCCAACATGCCCCCTCTTTGAGGAACCTACCAAGAAAGGGTGTTTAGTTAGCAGTAGTTTTATAATCAGAAACATCCTTTACTCCTCTAATTCCATTTTCACAGTCTTGAAGAAACTGGAAAGTATCTTTCCTTAACAAAATGAGCATGCCTTAAAAAAAATTATTCACAGTAGAAAAGTTAACATCAGAAGTCTGAAATATTGTTAGAATGGGAAGGGGAACTTAGATATCATTTAGTCCATTCTATCCTCCTTCCCCTTTTAACAGATTAGAAGTTAAGGATGAGAAGTTAGGTGACTTGTCCACGGTTACATTGCAGTGAATCATACAGTCAAGAATTTAATTCAGGCCTGGTGATTCCAAATGCAATTTCTCTATTATAACACTTGCCTCCAGTTTATACAGGAAGAAAAAGAAATAAAGATACTGTTCAGAATTACAAAAAAAAAAAAATAGTGACAGAAACAGGACTGGGGTATCATTGTTTCTGATAAATATTCTCAGAAATATAACATGTCAGGGGGACCCATCCAGGAAACAAACTCCTTTGGCATCAAGTTGTCAGAGGTAGATGACATTTATGCAACACTGTCAGCTTTTTTTTACTAGGTTGATGTCAAGATCAAGAAAGTTTATTTCTACTGTGATATATTTTATCTGGTTTTCAGACTTCACTACTTAAAAAGAATAGTCTTCCTGTGTGAGGCTCAATTTGGGGGGACTAGTCAGTGCCCACTTTGTGTCAGGCACTATGCTAAGCACTTCTGCTTTGTCTAAAAATTGATAACCATAAATTTCTGAAGGAAGAAATAAGGGGTTTCAGAAAAGAGAATTTCCAAAAGATCTGAGGGACTTCAAATTCATCATAGTGTAACATGATAGCTAAAATAGTTTACAGGATTTTAGGTTACATTTATAGCTGTCTAACGATAGCTAGCCTTTATATAACAATTTATGGTTTCCAAAGTGCTTTATGTATGTTATCTCATTTCTTCCTCATAACAACCCTATAACTCAGGTGCTAGTATTATCTACATTTTACAGATGAGGAAATCAAGGCTGGTAGGGGGTTAAGTGACTTGCTCAGGATAACATAAGCATCTGTGGCAACATTTACACTTAAGTCTTCTTGACTTCAAGTTCAGCATTCTAGGCACATTTAGAAAAGCATAGTATCTAAAACAAGGGAAGTTGCTCCCACTGTACTAGTAGTAGCTAGACTATATCAGAAACATCCTAATTCTTTTGGGGAATGACATTTTGGGAAGAGCATGAGCAAGATGAAAATCATCCTGGATGATGAGGGGAGATAAACACCAGGAAACTTGATGATTGGTTATAAGAATAGAGAAAAAGAGCACATGAATTCCATCTTCAAGTGTTTCAGTGGCTGTTATAGGGAAGATTATTACTTGTTTGTCTTGGTCACAGATGCCATAACTGGGGAACAATGAATGAAATATAAAGAAAGTCATATCTAAACTCAGTGGAAGAAACACCGCCCCCTTTTTTTAACAATTAGAGCTATTCACAAGTAGAACGGGCTACCTCAGGATATGATGCAGTGATAATGATGATGATAATAATGAGGAGAAATAGGAGGAGGAGGAGGAGGAGGAGGAGGAGGAGGAGGAGGAGGATAGGTAGTACATAGTGCTTTAAGATCACAAAGTACAAAAAAAAAAATTACAGAGTACCTCATGAATGTTATCTCATTTTATCCTTATAACAACCCACAGAGATAGGTGTTTTCATTATGTTCATTTTACAGATGAGGAAACTGAGGTAGGTAGTGTTAAAGTGATTTGTCCAGGGGGCAGCTAGGTGGCACAGTGGATAAAGCACTGGCCCTGGATTCTGGAGGACCTGAGTTCAAATTTTACCTCAAACACTTGACACTAGCTGTGTGACCCTGGGCAAGTCACTTAACCCCCATTACCCAGCAAAAATAAATAAATAAATAAATAAATAATAAATAAAGTGACTTGTCCAGAGGTAAACATTTAATAAGTGCCAAGGGCTGGCTTTGAACTTAAATGTGTCTGATTCCAGGTCCAACTCTCTACTGTGTCCCCTGGATGCATTTTCCTTTCTCACCATTTGTATAACCACTTGTTAGGGATGTTGGAGAGGAGATCCTTCTTTAGATATGAGTTGGACTAGGTGAATTCTGAGATTCTCCCAAATCTGAGAACCCATGATTCTCTTTGAAAATAATTTGAAATAATGAGAATATGTGCAGTTGTACAAGAAGATATAGCCATGCAAGGAGAGGTTTTGTCATGGTGAAAACATGAAGAGGGATTTTTTTTTTGAGCTGGCATATGAACATCAGAAGTTTTTTCTTCACTCTTCATTCATCCATTCATGCAACATTTATTGAATGCCTGTCTTTGAAACTCCTCTTTCTAATATTTTTTGTTACCATTCTCTGCTTAATCATGGTTGATGACCCAACTATAAAAGAAGAGGGAGATGATTAATTCAGTTTTCCTACCACCATGACCACTGCCACTTTCCCTGAATCTCTTTCCCTTCTTATTTCCCCTAGTGTCAATGTTTTACAATTTGTCTTGGCATCCAGCTGTGTTTTGTCTCTTCTAAGAGGAAGAGTGTTGTATTAAAGCAGGGTGGGATGATATCTTCTGCAATTTATTATTTTGATTCTTTTGTAGATGTTCTGGGCTGAGTGATCAGGACTCTCCCATGTTTTGTCAAAGCTGGAAAATGTAATTCCCTTGAAATGCTTTTTTTTTGTTGTTATGTGGCTTCTCTTGTTTAAATCTTTACTTTTTAACATGGGCTGCACTGCCTTCCTAAGGGTTGGGGACTAGACTTGTGATTTCAATTGTATATGGATCTCCAAATGAAGAATATCATCTGTCGATGATATTCTTTGTAGCTAAAAGTCTTATCAAGAAGCTTACAGTGTTTAGAGGTTAAATATCTTGTCCAGGACCACACAACCAGTATATGTTAGAGGTAGGATTTGAACACAGGTCTTCCTGGCTTTGAGGCCCCTTTCTATCCAACATGCCTCATTGTATCTCACAAAAATTATAAAGAAATGAATCATCTTAACCTTTTATTTGGAATTGTCAGTAACCACCAATATAAAGCTGAGAGCCCTGTCTATCAATTTGGTTCCTATGTCTGGAGCTTTGATGTCTGCCTGACATAGAGTACAGAAGTAAAAGGAAATAGATTTACCCTTAAGAATGAGGTTCCTAGATTTATGAAACTATTAAATTGTAAAGATTCTTGATGCTTTGTGTGTTTTTTGTTGGGAGACAGGGAGGTTAGTACCTAGAGTATTGTAATGAGAAACAGGGACTCCCAGTAATGTATGAGGTTTTTAATTCACTAAGATTGTAATAGTAAAAGTAAATGGAATGAAAAAAAAAAGTAAGTGGAATGGTTCATTTTTTAAAGCAATTTGTGCAAAGCACAGATCTAGGTATTGTAAAGAACACAAATATGAATAAGACTCAGTTGCTGCCCTCATAGAATTTCTAGTCTAGTAAAGAAGATAATAAATATATTCAGATCATTTTAATACTAGGTATACAGAGGAAAGAAACATCACTTTTATTTGAAGCAAGAAAGGAAGAAGAGTCATTTGAACTGGATCCTAAAGGACAAATGATTTCAACAGGTAACCCAGTGGAAATAGTAGCCTGAAGACAACCAATACTTGGAAATCATCTCATGCCTTCCAGTGCACAAGTGAAAATGACAACTGCTTTTCTCAAACCTACAGTTTACAAAAGAAAGTCCATGGAAATATATATGCATATGTTTATTTTTAACATTGATTGTTTTTTTTCAGTTTTGAGCTCCAAATTCTCTCCCTTCTCCCCCACTCATTGAGAAAGCAAGAAATTTGCTATCAATTCTACATGTGAAATCATCAAAACATATTTCAATATTATTCATGTTGCAAAAAAACAAAACAAAACAAAATATAATAGATTCTGCTCCAACCCCTTATTTTAATTCTGTCTTTCTCTCTTTCAAATGTGGTTGTTGTAAACAACATATTGTTGAATTCTGGTTTCTAATCCATTCTACTATCTGGTTTTGTTTTATAGGTGAGTTAATCCCATTCACATTCAAAGTTATGATGACTAAGTGTGCATTTCCCTCCATCCCATTTTCTTCTGTTTATCCTTCTCTCTTTTTATCCCATCTCTCCTCTAAAGACTGTGTTGCTTCTGACTTTTTCTTCTTTTATCTACCTTCCCTTTTATCACCCCCACCCTTTCCTTTAACAGCTCCCCCTCCTACTTCCCAGTTGGGTAAGAAAGATTTCTAATCCTAATTGAGTATGTATCTGTGTGTATATATGTCTGTCTGTATGTATGTATGTATTTTCCCCTTTTGAATAATTCTAGATGTCTGTGAGATTCAAGCATTGCCTCTCCTTTTCTCCTGCATTGTAAAAGCTCTTCCTTGCACGGCCCCTTTTAAAAATAATAATCTGTTTTTCTGTAATTATGTGTTAAAACAAGTTCCAACACTTTTAATTTTTACTTTTTGTGTTCCAAATTCTATATCTCCTCTTCTCTCTGAGATGGCAAGAAATCTGATATAAACTAAGTCTGTGCAATCCTCTAAAACATTTACATTTTAGTCATTTTGCACACAAATATTTGAGGAAGGAAGGAAGGAAGGAAGGAAGGAAGGAAGGAAGGAAGGAAGGAAGGAAGGAAGGAAGGAAGGAAGGAAGGATATATTACTCTTTTATGCTTCTCTCATCTTGAATATGAAAGTCAAGTTTTCTGTTCAGCTCTGATCTTTTCATCAGGATTGCTTGAAAGTACTCTTTCATTAAATATCCATTTTTCCCTCTGAAGGATTATAATCAGTTTTTCTGGATAGATTATTATTGGTTGTAATAGCAACTTTTTAACCTTCCAGAATATCATATTTTAAGCCTTCTGCTCCTTTAATATGGTAGCTGCAAAATCTTGTATAATCTTGATTGTGGCCTCATAGTATTTTTTTTTTTGCAGGGCAATGAGGGTTAAGTGACTTGCCCAGGGTCACACAGCTAATAAGTGTCAAGTGTCTGAGGCTGGATTTGAACTCAGGTCTTCCTGAATCCACAGGCAGTATTTTATCTACTGCACCACCTAGCTGCCCTCTCTCATAGTATTTTTTTTTTTTTAGTGAGGCAATTGGGGTTAAGTGACTTGCCCAGGATCACACAGCTAGTAAGTGTTAAATGTCTAAGGCCAGATTTGAACTCAGGTACTCTTGACTCCAGGGCCGGTGCTCTATCCACTGTGCCACCTAGCTGCCCCCCTCATAGTATTTTAATAGTTTCTTTCTGGCTATTTGAAATATTTTCTCTATGATCTAAGAACTCTGGAATTTGGCCATATAGTGGGAGTTTTCATTTTCAGATCTCTTTCAGATGGTGATTATTGGATTCTTTCTATTTTGCCGTCTTATTCTATCAATTTCTTTGATAATTTCTTGAACTATGATATATAGGCTCTTTCTTTCCTCATGGCATTCAGATAGTCCAATCATTCTTAAATTATCTCATCATCTATTTTCCTGATCATTTGTTTTGACTTTGTACTTCCAAGGTGGTGTGATCTCTGTGAAATGTGGTCACTGATCTTCTGGTCTGCACTATGGGTTTTACCCAGGGAGGGCTTCTAATCCCTTGGGATTACAATGTATACTGCTCCTCAGGGATCCTGTTCCCTCTTGACCAAAATTGCTCCTCTCTGCCCTGGAACTATGACCCAGAAGGGACTATAGCAAAGGGTTTTCCTATATTCTCTCTCTGACAAGTTCCCAGGTCTGCTTACCCTCTCTGGTTTGAAAGCTCCCAAAACTTCTACAGTTTGTGTCACTACCACCACCTAATTTCACTGCTGGTGTTTTATCCATGTGGGCTCTGGGTTACAAATCTCTTTTCAACCTTCTAAGTTGTCTTGGGCTGGAAAAAATGTTCACCCTCACCTTCTTGGCTCTGCTGCTTCAGAATTCAATTTGAGGCATTATATTAAAATTTCTTGGAAGAATATTTTGAGAGAGCTCAGCTGCTTCCTTACTCTGCCATATTGGCTCTGCCCCCACCCCAGAATATTTTTTTAAAAGAATGCTGTACCAATTCCACACTAATCTGGCATGAGTGTGACTATAATTAAGATATATTATGAAGGACAAGCCAAGAATCTGTTAAAAATTAATGAAGAGGGGGATTCATGGCAGCAAGAAAATAAGAATTTTGCTTGAAAAGTAGTGATTAACTAAGTTTGATAGACAATAAAAAAAGTGAAGGAGAATTTATGGGAGATAAGCCTAAAAAGGTAAATTTGGATTGGATCAAAGGAGTTTTTTGTCATTGTTTTGGTTTGTTTTGGTTTGATTTTGAGGAAAGAAAAAGAGTTTGCAGAGCTCTGGCTACCTTCCTGAATTCTTGTCTTCCTTTAGCAACTGTCTTTCATCTCTCCTCCAACAAGACTATAAGACTCAGGAAGTTGCTCCATTCAATATTACTCTAAGAAAGGCCACATGAGGGGCTGCATTTTTTATTACAGTTTGATGAATAAAAAACATTGATATTTATTATGAATCATACATGAATTATAGGAATTCAAATAAATTATGAAAATCATAATGCTAAAGACACAATGGTCTTTAGCTCTTCCTCTTTGCCATACTGAGCAGGTGTTATGTGTATTGTGTTTGTACATCCATGTCAAGTTCAAGATACATTTAGTAGCCTAGTGATGAATCATCCCTAGTGTTTAAGTTGCCTCAGTCATTTATGATATTGAATGTAAAAGAGAGTATACAATTTTGGTTCTGAGGTCACTGATTAATAACAGGAAGAAGAAATCCCATGTTGTGGTTCCTTTTTATGATTCCCTGTATCATTAAGGTTCAGTTTGAAAGTGAAAGACACACAATACCATTGGGTTGGGGAATAGAGGTTTTAGAAATGATTCTCACTAAAAACTATTTTAAAGAAAATGCTCACTTTTTCTCCCCCTCCCTTCCAATTTCTTGGCCAGTGTTTGTTAGGTTCAACTCCAGCCATGGTTTCCCAGTGGAGGTCAATGCAGACACCAGCATCTTCCAGCTCAAGGAGGTGGTTGCTAAGCGACAGGGAGTTCCAGCTGACCAGTTGCGTGTGATTTTTGCAGGGAAGGAGCTTAGGAATGACTTGACACTGCAGGTAAGTCTTCCCTTGTGGATTCGTTGCTGGGATGCTGCCAGCCCCAGTGCTCCTGCCTCTCATGCTGCCAATCTGACATTCATGCCTGAGATCTAATAGAATAAATAGTGCCTGGGGATTCCTTGAACTTTACTCCACACTGCTTCATTAATTCTGACCTTCTTAATTATGCATTAAAACAGCAAGCAGGAAGGATAGGAAGAACGAATATGAGTGAGAGAGAGAGAATACATGAGCTGTGCTTAGTGAATAAATGTTTACTGACTACAGGAGCAAGCTATGCACAATTTCTGTGTCTGTTCAATTTCTACCTTACTTATTCCATTTGAATCTTAATGAAGAAGGATGTGAATAAATTGTTCCAAATCAGGCTGCTCAGTCACCATCACATGGAATTTGTAACCCAATTGTGACCCCTGGAGGATAGTGACAGGCTCCTGCCTATTTTATGAGTGGAGGACGTACTGAACAACTTTTTCACCACAGCCAATGAGACTCGGGATCCTCACGCTCAGAGTCTGAATTCGGGTGGGACAAGAGAGATTTGGGCACAGCCAGATTTGTTTGTCATTTTTACTTCTGTTATCTTGGGATTTGTTATGAGAAACCATGAAAAGAGAGAAAGCTAGGCCTTCTTCAAGTGTGATACCCAACTTCTACCCGTGGCATAAAGAAAAAAAACAAAAACAAAAAACCCTTTTCTTTCACATCTTTGTAGTTCATTTTAGAGTCAGTCTTGTTACTTCTGAGGCTTGGGTCATAGGAACAGCTGGTTACCTGAACCACAAAGATCACTTTGAGGGAGGTTTAGAGATTGGTAAATAGTCAACGGTGTAAAAAGCTTTAGAACCGAAATGCATTCTGCAGGTGGTTGAGCCCATCCCTCCCCCTTTTTTCTTCTTTTTCTTTCTTAACCAGCACAGATTAATTGACACTCATGTTTACAGCTGTTGGGGGGTGATGGGGAGGAGAATACTACTGAGCACAGAAGGGCTGCTGTGTCTGGCTTCACAGTCACTCCTTGTATTGATATCCTATCACTGCCTCTTCTTACTTATGATATTTATTGCTTTGTAAGATGCTTTAGGGAGTTAGGGTACACAAAAGGAACTATAGAAATGCAAATCATTCTTGTCATTCTCTGGTGCCTCTCCTGCTGCTACTGTTGATGTACATATTCATTGTGCACAAACTGCTGTGCTTAGCTTTTAGGCAATTTGTTTTTATCAGGGAAAGTGCATGTGCTTAAAAAAAAAAAAAGTGTTGCGTGTCTTTTTACTCAGTCAACTAAAAAAGCTTTTTGCTATACGTGCCAAGCCCTTAAATATTAGGACCTTTCCTTTCCAACCAGTTGATCATAAAACAACCACCTAAAGCCAATCGTTTTCTGTAGCCAGATTTTTCAAGTGTTAGTAATTGTCATCTTGTTGCAGGGTGAATATATAAAACCCTATTTGGGCTAATGATGTAAAAATAGCCATCAGCTAGTTTTGTCTTCATATACTTAAATCTACATAGATACTGGTAATTTGATTTAGAATGTGCAAACATAGAGTATTAATTTAGGAATCTTTCCCTGGATAAAACATGGACCTATTTTACTCCCTTAAAAAAAGTTTCTAGAAAGTTGTATCAGGACACAAACATGTATTTTGAGGGAGACTAGTAAAAGGAACTTCGCTGGGGTCAGAAGTGGGTCTGAAGAGATCTAGGATATTAATATATGGTATTCTGATTGCCTTGCAAATCTTAAAGAAAGCAGACTGAGATAGATGTGAGGGTAATATGTCGCAGAAACAAAATTTAAACAACAGAATCTAAATAGTTTCTGAAGAGATTTAAGGAGATGACTAGATATTTGAACCAACGTTTGAGCATTCTAAAATATTTTTAATTTCTTAGAGCCATTATTTTAGACATTTTTATCACATTATCTTCACAGATAACATTTTATATAGCACCTACTGTGTTCCAGGGCACTTTACAAGTATTAGCTAATTTGATCCTCACAACACTGAGAGGATGCTGTTGTTAAGCCCATTTTACAAATGAGGAAACTGAGGCAACTAGAGAGGGTAAATGACTTAACAGGGCCACACAGATCTTAGCTTAGTTCTTCCTAACTCCAGGTCTACTGTTTTATCCAGTATACCACTTGGTTGCCTAATATATGTAATAGTATTATGGACTATTTTTTAAAAATCATCCCATTTACTTCTTTCAGTAGTATGCTTCAATATTCAAAGCAAGTGTAGAGTGTATACCCAAAAGGGTTAGATAGTACCATATTTGGTGTTATAGAACCCTTAATTTTTTATAGTATGATTCCAGTAAAATCACAACTCCAAATTCACTTTCAATCTAACACATGTCAGATTCTTTCTGTTTTTATTGAAGTTGCCTTCCCTTTACCTTTAGGTAAGATTTTGGACAGATTTTCTATGTGTTTGAGCATCCCCTTTGTAGGCCAGTGAATTTAGGGAAAGAAAGTCAATGACTCTTAATGAAGGAGTTGTTTAAAGAGAGCTAGTAGAATATTATCAGATGATTGCAGAAAAGAAAACCTACAAATGCTCAAAGAAAGGCTAAAAAAGGCAGCAAACACATTTTCATAGAATCGCTCTATTACTTTGAAGTGTTGGGAAACAAACAATCTAGGAAACATAAACTCTCTCATCTATATATAGGCTACAGCTTAGTTTAAAACTGCATTAAGTATTTTGGGACATAGTATACAAGATCCAAATTTTTTTTTTTAATTCCAGGTTTTGTCAGTAGCATTTTAGAAGTAATCAAATACAATTACAAAACAATTAAAAATTGTTCACTGAGCATTTAAATATTAAATCTAATAGGAGTAAAATATGCTGTTTTTTCTCTTCTAAAAAAAGTAAATCATTTTCGGCTTTAGAGACATACATTTTTGGTTCTTATATTTTTAAACTATAGATTTTCCTTATTTTAAGAAAAAGTGATGTTATATACAGAGTCTTAGTTCTACCATATTTGAAGACAATCAGAATTGCTGTATTTTTTTCAAACTTCATTGCAAAAAGAGTCTGTTGTTTAATCAGAAGGGGTACCTTGTCGTTAACTAACTTACCTTTGCTAAAGTAGATGGTTTGAGTACTTAGTATTTGTATATAATCAAAAGTATGAAGGTGCTAATGGAAGAATCAGGAACTATTGCTCTCTGGACTTCTGGGGCAGAGCCAAGATAGCAGAGGAAAAGCAGTGAGCTCACGAACTCATGACACGATCACTCCAAAAATCATCCAAATAACGCCATAGGAAAATGCCCGGAGCAGCAAACCTCACAGAAGAATGTGCTAAAATCATCTTCTAAGCAAGAACGGCTTGGAAGGCCAGAAGAAGGGAGCTACTGTGCTGATACAGGAGTCAAGTCCAACCCCACAGTCACCCTGACACAGATCTAGTCCCAGGAAGGCCTCACCAGAGAAGAAGACCCCCAGAGCCTCTGAATCAGCTGAAGCACCAGTGTTGTCTGGAACTAAGCTCACAGTCTGGTGAGTGAGCTGAGCCCTGGGCAGGGGGGAGACTACAGGGGTCTATGCTGGTGCTAAGGCAGAACTTGGATTTTACACCCCGGCTGAGAACCAGGAGGTAGGCTCAAGTAGCAGTGGCCCAGGTTGGGGAGGGGCACAGGCTCCTTGGAGCTGACAACCACAACACACAAAGCTAGTTGATTAGCAAGTTGGTCTGGGGTCATCTAAGGACCAAGGAACAGGCCGGGCAAGTGAAGAACCTGATTCTCCTTAAATTATACCACCTGGGACTTCTTAAGCTTGGGATACAGCCTGGAAACAGTGCCCCACTTTAAGGAGCTAAAAGTCAAGTAAAAAAGAAGGGCAAGAGGAGTCGACAGAGAAAGGTGAGGACCATAGAAAGTTTCTTCAGTAACAAGGAAGACCAAGGGGCACCCTCAGAGGAAGATGTCAACATCAGGGCCCCTATATCTAAAGCTTCCAAGAAAAATGTGAATTGGTCTCAAGCCATAGAGGAGCTTAAATAGGACTTTGAAGATAAAGTTAGAGAGGTAGAGGAAAAAATGGAAAGAGAAATGAGGGAGATGCAGGAAAGACATGAGAAAAAAGTCAACAGCTTGAAAAGTCAAATTGGCCAAATGGAAAAGGAGGTATAAAAGTTCTCTGATGAAAATAATTGCCTAAGAATTAGGATTGAACAAATGGAAACCAGTGACTTTATGAGAAACCAAGACACAATAAAGCAAATCCAAATGAATAAAAAAATAGAGGGCAATGTGAAATATCTTCTGGGAAAAACTGCTGACTTGGAAAATAGGTCCAGGAGAGATAATTTGAAAATTATTGATCTACCTGAAAACCATGATCAAGGAAAGAGCTTAGACACCATCTTCCAAGATATTCTCAGGGAAAATTGCCCTGAAATTTTAGAAGAAGAAGCTAAAATAGAAATTGAAAGAATCCACTGATCACCTCCAGAAAGAGATCCCAAAAGGAAAACTCCTAGGAATATTATAGCCAAATTCCAGAGCTCTCAGGTCAAGGAGAAAATATTACAAGTTGCCAAAAAGAAAGAATTCAAGTACTGTGGAGCCCCAGTCAGGATAGCACAAGATCTAACAGCTTCTACATTAAAGGACCAGAGGGCATGGAATATGATATTCCAAAGGGCAAAGTAAATGGGATTATAACCAAGAATCACCTACCCAGCAAAACTCAGCATTATCTTTCATCAGAAAAAAATGGGACTTTAATGAAAAAGAAGACTTTCAGATATTTGTGATGAAAAGACCTGAACTAAATGGCAAATTTGACTTTCAAATACAAGACCCTAGAGAACCATAAAAAATTGGAGCTGGGGGACATACTGGGGGGTCATCCAGAGGGCGACTGTCTTGTGTCTGAGGCCGAGTTTTGGCTGGGATACCCCTGGGTCCAGGGGTCATGCTTTGTCCACTGTGTCACTTATCTAGGTGATGACATCTTTAGGGTTAAATTGAGAGGTGAAGGGAATTCACTGGGGGGAGGGGGAAGGGCAGAAGTGAAATCCTACATGAAAGTAACAGGAAAAGGCTTATGGAGTGGGGGAAGAGATAGGAGAAGAGCAGGGTAGTAAATGAATTTTATACTCATCAGAAAGGGCTCAAAGACCATAAACTCATCAGAGCTGCCTCAAGGAGGGACTAATAGACACACCCGACTGGGTGGAGTAATCTGTTTAATCTGGGCAGTAAAAGGAAGTATTGCTCTAAATTCAGTGTCTTTTCCATGGTAGCTTTACCTGGATAAAATATCAAATGATGTAAATATTTGACAGGTTTTATTTTTAAAATGTTAGTGGTTGGGTTATTTCATCAGTTTTTTGTAAATAGTGCTTTTTGATTTGTTATTCAGGCTTTTGCAGATGAGAGAGTTCTTAAGAAGGACATCCTGCTAAATGTTTAACAAATGGCTGAGGTCCGGGTGAGGGGGAATGATGTGTAGTCTACAGATTTTTAAATTTCATCTGTGTCATTATTATTTTATCCATGACTTTCTTAAGTCTAGATAATTCACAAAACAACAAATCAAGCCCTTGTAGCATTTCATGATTTTCAATGCTCACATTGGGAACTTAACAATTAGCTCTCACGAGCTTTCTGTAGCACACTCAGATGCTCATGGCTCTTGGGATTGATGCAAATGATAACTCATTCCCTACCCAAACTATCAAATCATTTATATGATATTTTGAAGGAAAAAAAAGGCATATTTGGGCAGCTAGGTGGCACAGTAGATAGAGTAACAGCCCTGGAGTCAGGAGGACCTGAGTTCAAATCTGGCCTCAGACACTTAACACTTACTAGCTGTGTGACCCTAGGCAAGTCACTTAACCCCAATTGCCCCACCAAAAAAAAAAAATGTTTTTAAAGGCATATTCCATTACGCATTGCAAAAATATGAAAATACCCCCCCAAAATAGACAATGATGCACGAACGTATATTATAGATGATTTCAACTGAACAAGTTTTATTTAGCTACAGTAAGAGTATGGGAGTGAATGCCATGGCATGGAAATATCCTTGTCATATAAAATTGGATATAATAATGGAATCGCCAAAATGGATCTTTTCCTATGTTTAAAAAGAGATGAATTGGCGCAGCTAGGTGGTGCAGTGGATAGAGCACCAGCCCTGGAGTCAGGAGGACCTGAGTTCAAATCCAGCCTCAGACACTTAACACTTACTAGCTGTGTGACCCTGGGCAAGTCACTTAGGCCCAATTGCCTAACAAAAACAAAAACAAAAAGTTTAAAAAGAGAGATGAATTTTAAAAATTAGAAAAATTAGGAAGTCATATTCCAGGAATTCCAGGAATTTTTGTCTTTTCAAAAGGATTTTCCACTGAACTCCTTGCACACCCATACACCCCAAATGATGCCCTTTAGAGTTAAGATTATTGATTTAAAGCTGGAAGGGACCTCAGAGACCATAAGATTTAACCCTCACATTTTATAAATGAAAAACTGGGATCCAAGAATGTTATATTACTTCCTCAAATTCCTTTCTTTTAAAGAACTAGTTAATAATTTCTCTTGATTACAATAGACATCTCATTGGGTCCCATGCTTACCAGCTAATCTTTGTTTCATAATGTCATCATCCTGTGTTATACCAAACTTCTGGGGTGTCAAACATGCAGGATATTGTGAAACCACAGTCTGGATTACTTCTGTAACTACTATTAGATCACAGTATTGTAATATAGGTACTGAGGATTTATCATGTAACTGTTTACAATATTTTTGTTTTGGGAGTTTTGTTATTAAAGATCCCATAGAAGTTGCAAATTGAATCACAATTGTGTGTGTGTATGTGTGTGTATTTTTATGGTTTATTTAATATGTACTATTGGCAGATCCATTTAATTTTTATTCTTTGATCCTCTCCCACGATCATGGGACATAGGTATTACAAAGCCTTAATGTCTTCTTTATTTCCCATTTAACAATGAAAATACTTTATGTTTTATATAGTGTAAACACAAGTATAATGGAAAGTCACTGCTATGAATGCATAGGAACTACTTAATATTTTCCTCTGACAGAAGTCTACATTTAAAATAATATACCCTAGTACACTCTAGATAATACTGAGTGGCAGTAGATGCCCAGATTTTTCTCCCTTACTATCATTTTCTTTTCCATAGTCTTTCTTTTTTCCATTGGAAATAGTCTCTCTCTCTCTCTCTCTCTCTCTCTCTCTCTCTCTCTCTCTCTCTCTCTCTCTCTCTCTCTCTCTCTCTCTCACACACACACACACACACACACACACACACACACCTGCCTATTCTGTTTTATAATTGAATTAGGACATACAGTGAAATGAAATATAGTTCATAAGGGTGCAGGACCAGAAAGAAATATGAGTGCATGGAGTAGTTCTCTGTTTTTAATTCCTGCTCAGTGCACTTCTTAGTTGTTTTTGTAAGGACCTTTTTCAAGGATGAAAAATTATTTAACTGAAAAGGATTGATTTTTAAAATTGAATAAGTTGCATTTTTATTTAAGCATAACTGGTATCCCTTATAAGTCTATATATTTTATTTTATGCATTTAAAGACATTGTTCTGAGAAGAAATCTATAGACTGGACCACATTGCAAAAGAGATCCATGACATAAAAAGGTCAAGTGCTCCTTATGAGACATTTAGTTTCTGGCATGTAATAGATGCTTAACAAATTCTTGTTCTTGGTTTAGTTAGTACTAGTCTTCTAACAAGAACTTGCCATTGTCCCTAGTTTCATTCTTCTATTAAATTATTGTTCTCAGCCTTGTCCTTAACATTATCTCAGTTCTCATTTCCTCTCTATGGAAATGGTTGGCTAGCCTTCTGGAATCTCTTTCCTTAGCCTTTATTACAGGTATAGTAGTCTGTACCTAATCAGAGACTTTGCCCCTACTGTCCCTTTCTTAGTCATCTTAGTTTGCTTCGTTCATAACATTCTGGCCAAGGCTTAGGAAAATCTTTTGTCTCTCTATCTGTATATACTCCGGTTCCTTATAAGAAATTATTCTTATATCTGGACCCCAGAGCTATTTTACTCCCCACCTCCTTCCCTGTTTTAAGGCCTTTGTGGTCCTTTTTTATCTTTGAAGTCTTCATGAACTGACCTCAGTGAAATCTGCTTATAGTTTTCTTACCAATCTCTCCGGCCCGGTTCTTCCTGTGATGCAGATTTTTCGTCTGGATCTTTGGGCCTTTCTAGACCTTGATACAAGTCACCTCCTCCATCTGTACCGTATGTCTTATGACTCAAGTGAGCTAGCCAGATTAACCCAGACTCCAGTCCAAAGTCTGGATCTCCTCATTCCATAGCTACTTCTCCTAGTCAAACTTGCTCTCTTGTTTTGAATCTGTTCATTCAGATGAACTTGCCTCTACCTTTCCACTATTGATTAAAGCAAATGGATACTCATACCTCAGGGTCAATAGTGACTGAGTAACTTTTTCTTGTCCTGAGCTAGAGGGTCTATCGATTCACTTTCCCATCTCAAATGATAGATCACTTTCCCTGTGAAAGTGATTTATCTTTCCCCATTCTTAAGGTTACATATCTCAGTAATTACAATAACAAAAATTGCATAGGTGCATAGTATCATTAACACATTATTACCTTCCAGATTATTAGGTTGTGCCATTCTACAAGAGGAGTGCCCACAACACAGTTTAAAATTATATACATAGCATCGCTATGCAGAACCAAAATCTGGCTTTAATCATCAAACACAACCCTCTAAATCCTGTGCCCTATGAAATGGATACTGCGTATACTCTAGCATATTTCCAGAGACTATTGATGAGATTTTTTTGTTTTACTCCATGATACACAGGATAAAACATTGCCAAATGATCCTCCCCTTCATAGACGTTCGATGTAGTTTGTTTTCAGTTTGACTTTAGAATGCAACATCTTTATCTCTGGAAATGAATGGGTGGTTCATATTGGCCTTCATTGTTAAAAATGGGGAATGCTCACTTCCTTGTCACTCAGCTTTTAGAAGTCTAGGAAATATTTTATAAGAGTGGCAATTTAGATATGACCTTGTAACAATGATAACTGTATATAACCTCCATGGCTCCTCTGGAATCCAACTTTCCTTTTGATTTAAGACATTAGGAAAGTTAGGTTATGTGACATCATACTTACACTTTTGGTCCTTTGCTGCCATGTTTGTTTAAGAGAAAACTATTCTGTAAATAACACCCTTGAACCCTGCAGTGAATAAAAAGCAAGATTCTTTTGAAGTGTGGTCTTGCTATGAAACTCATTGCTGATCTCATTTATTTAAGTGAATGTAAATGAATTTCACTCCTATATTCCTCTGAAGAACTGATGCATTAGCAGAGGAGCTGGTAAGCACCACACAGAATTAATGGAGGAGAATCATCTACATAGAATGAGTTCACATTTCAAAGAGCCAGAGAATTTAATCTGTTTGTGTCTGTGTGTTTATATGAGTCAGTCATAAAAGTACCCCGAATTACTTACCTCTTTGCATAATTCAAAACCTTCAGAAATGTAATTTCTCTGTTGAAAGGAAGACTTGACATTTTAGTGCCCCTGTGGACTTATGAAACATCTTTGAGGATTGCCATGGATAAATGATAGGGGGGAAAGTTACCTTCTTTGGGCTTATTTGAGGCTGAAACTTTATAACTCAAATGGTTAAGAGGCTTCCTTCAGCTCCTCTGGGCATTTTCACTGATATTTCATTGAGTTGATTCCAAGCACAAAACTCAGAGAAAATGGGTGAATAAGTGGTTCTCTTTGGCAGTTACTATAGGTGACCCCAACTTGTCTTAATTTGTGATGAACTTTGCTATTACAATATAAAATGTAAAAATGTGTTTCTTAGAAGAATATGGTTAAGGACAAAGTCTGTGATTTCCTTGGTATAGGGGAACACCCTGGATGAGGAAACACTTTTACCAATGCAGCTCGAGACATTCTGTGGAATTTTATTATCTTAAATCATTTCCCAAAGTACTCAGAAGTTAAGTGACTTGCCCAAATTCATACGGTATTGGCAGTAGAACTTGAACCCAGGTTCAGAGCTTGACTTTCCACCCATTATGCCACACTGCATTTCGTGTCATAAAAAGTCTTGAGCAACCAAAGTAAACAGATTATACTTGGGGGCTGGGAGGAAAACTTCTATATATTCAAGCACATATTTCTTTCTAAATAACATACTAATACACACACATAGAAATCTTATTATAACACTATTTTCTGTGGAGAAGAAATCATTACGAGAGTTTGTTTGCATGTGTAATTCACATAAAGGCTGCAACATAATTTTAAAATTTGAGAACTATGGGGCAGCTAGGTGGCCCAGTGGATAGAGCACCGGCCCTGGAGTCAGGAGTACCTGAGTTCAAATCCGGCCTCAGACACTTAACACTTACTAGCTATGTGACCCTTGGCAAGTCACTTAACCCCAATTGCCTCACTAAAAAAAAAAAAAAGAACTGGTCATTATCACCTCCCCCAGCCTTAAAATCAGAATAAAATAAAAATTCCTGTCATCTAACATTTAAGACCTACATGTGTCAGGGAAAAAAGTTATTCATTTTTTTAAATATTCCTTGAACTAATAAAGAGTTAGACTCATGAAATTCATGAACTTACATCTTTTCTTACATATGCTTTGTCATTTTCAAGTTCTTTGTTCCACCTAACCTTGAGTTGTACTCTCAAAAACTGGACAAAAATATCTATTGTATTAAAAGTGAAATTAAAGAAAGAGATAAAGATAAGTGAATATAAATATAAGATTCAGTGAAAGGATATGATTAGATGTCATGGATTATATTTTTTTAATGGCTAATCAATTTTTTTCTGGTACAAGGTATCATCTATTTTTTAACCTTTCCAGTATTTCATGTAAAAAAAGCCTATTGTTATATAATTGCAATAATGTAAATAGAAAGAACAAAAAATAATTAAAACTGAATGCTTGTTCAAGAAGGAAGACAGGAAGGAAAGAAGGAAGAAGGGAGCGAAGGAAGGAGGGAAGGAAGCAAGGAAGAAGAGAAGAATGCAAAGAAGGAGGGAAACAACCATTCATTAAGCATGTACTCTGCGCCAACTTTTTGTTCTTCAGATGTTTCAATAATGTCGAACTCTCAGTGACCCCATTTGGGGTTTTCTTGACAAAGATAC
This sequence comes from Dromiciops gliroides, assembly GCF_019393635.1. NCBI lineage: Eukaryota > Metazoa > Chordata > Mammalia > Microbiotheria > Microbiotheriidae > Dromiciops > Dromiciops gliroides. The sequence goes on along the minus strand of NC_057864.1, from coordinate 404,608,937 downwards.
TGGAGTGGTTTGCCATCTCCTTCTCTAGCTCATTTTACAGGTGAGGAAACTGAGACACACAGGGTTAAGTGACTTGCCCAGAGTTACAAAGCGAGTAAGTATCTGAAGTAAGATTTGAGGGGCAGCTAGGTGGTGCAGTGGATAAAGCACTGGCCCTGGATTCAGGAGGACCTGAGTTCAAATCTGACCTCAGACTCTTGACACTTACTAGCTGTGTGGCCCTGGGCAAGTCACTTAACCCCCATTGCCCCACAAACAAAACAAAAAACAAAAAAGATTTGAGCTCAGATCTTTCTGACTCCAGGCCAGGCACACTAACCATTGCACTACCTAGCTCTCCCATGTGCCAGGTACTTTATAAATATTATCTCATTTGATGTTCACAACAGATGCTATTATTATTTTCATTTTACAAGAAGGAACTGAGGCAGACATATATCCTCCTGACTCAAGGCTCAGGTCTCTGTTCATCATGCCACTTAGCTGCCTCTAAAATTATAATTACTTACACAGATGCAAGAGTTAATGATTCTTCACAGAAGTGTGGGACCATGAGTGTGGGATATTACATGCAATGTCAGATGTCTCAATGTGTTTGTTAATTTAGCTGAAATTTTGTTTGGTTTGGTTTGGTTTGGTTTTGGTTTTTAGTAGTTTGTTATAAGGGATGGCTCTCTGGGAGGAAAAGGAGAGACCTGCATTAGAAAATGTAGGTGATATAAAAGCAAAAAGATCAATAACAATTCTTTCTGAAAATAATTGTTACTAAGTGTGAGTTTTATTTTGCTGAGGCCTACAGCCGTTGTAGAATATAATAGTTAACAAATGAATTTTTGATGATGAAAAAGTAGGAATTGCTAGTATAATATTTCAGTAATGACTATTTGAGGACATTGGTGAGGTACTAAGGTGGTAGTTATGTGTGTCCCCTTTTTTCTGCACATGCAGCAATCAGAGGCTGAAATAATTAATTTGTACAGAAGCAAACATTCAGTTGCTTTTCTTATTTGGAGCACAAGTCTATGATTTATGTGCTCAGTGTCAGAAGAGATTAATGTCATAGATTCCTTGCAGTTATAAGGTGAATATTTTGAATTTGGGACAGGGTTTTGGCCGTATTTGCTTTAGTCTTCCATGTCTAGGGGTGTGTGTGTGTGTGTGTGTGTGTGTGTGTGTGTGTTACTCTTTAGGGAATGCAATTCTTGAGAATAAATTATCTTAGTAAATAGGGCACTGATACTTTAACTTCATTATTCGGTGTGTTCATGGATGCTGTTTTCTTGAGTGAACTTTTTTTCTGATTTAGTTACATTGGAGTAGTTAGCTTTACACACCTTAATAAGTATAAAAATTAAGAGAGCTCACAGAGGACTCATCACACATTAGATTGATCCCCTATGGAAGATATACTGGGGGACATGGGCAAGTCATATAACATTAGAATCTGTATCAGTGGAATGAGTGCCTGCATCAGGCATATATCCATCAATGTATGTACATAATGATCAGCCTAACTGTGGCAACTTCCTTTTTTAAAAAATAATGATAATAATGATAAGAACAATAGTGCAGTTGTTTAGGGAGGGGGAGCAAGGGTAGAGAGAAGATAAAAGACATACTGATGTTTCAAACATTTGTACTTTGATAAACCTTGTAAAACCATAAATGTTTCAAAAGAAATTGAATCTTTGTGTCCCCTTTCTATTTATGCATAATTCATTCAAATGTTCTAAATGAAGGAGAAAACCAAAGTCATTCTGAAACGTTTCATTTGTCCATTAAAACCTATATGCCAAGAGTTTTGGAACATGCTACGATATAGTCTATCAATCCACCAAAAAAAGTAATGGTAAAAAAATAAAAAGCTAACATTTATAACAGTTTAAGGCTTGCAGCGTACTTTTTATCCGTTATCTTATCTGATCCCAAGAACAACCCTTTAAGGTAGGTGTTATTATTTTCCACATTTTACAAATGAGACTCAAAGAGATTAAGTGAATTGCCTAAAAATACATGGCTTGTGTCAAAGGTAGAATTTCTTTTGTTGTTGTTGTTTGTGGGGCAATGAGGGTTAAGTGACTTGCCCAGGGTCACACAGTTAGTAAGTGTTAAGTGTCTGAGGCCAGATTTGAACTCAGGTGCTCCTGAATCCAGGGCTGGTGCTTTATCCGCTGCACCACTTAGCTGCCCCTCAAAGGCAGAATTTCAATCAATCAACATTTATTAAGTGTCTGCTGTGTGTCAGGGACTGTGCTAAACTCTGTAGATACAAAAAGAGGCAAAATGTAGTCTCTGGCCTAAAGGAGTTTACAATCTAATTTGAACCTGGGTCTCTCCCATTCCAAGAACAGCACTTTTTCCAAAACACAAAGCCCTTTTGTCATCTCTGAGTACCATAGAGATGCATTTTTTTAGGAGAAATGCATCCATTCATCCATTTACTATCCACTCTTTGCAAAGGAGGTAGGTATTCAACTTCATGTTTTACATACATTTACATTATGTATACTGTACAATACAGAATAAAGCTCTAGAACCTATTTTAAATTTATTTTAATTATCTGACAATTTAAATTATTTTAGAATGTGTTTTATAAGGTAAATTTAAATTGAATGAATGACCCTCCAAAGACAAGGTAATCATTTCTCCTGTAACCTTCAGGAGAGTTAGCCAGGGATTTATTTGTTTTCTTCTTTTAAAAAATAAAACAACAAATAAATAATCTTAGATTTATACTTCTAGCAGATTTTTCTTCCCTCCTCTCTCAACTTAAATTTAAATATAGTTACAAAATTTGAGATTTTATAAAATATTCTTTAACTTAAATCTTGGGCTTAACTTTTATCTTTATGTGAACAGTGTGCCTGGATCCATTACACTATGCACACACACACATACATGTCTGTGTGAATGTATGAATACATGGATATATATGGATACAGAAATAGATGATAGAGATAGATAGATGATAGATAGATAGACAGGGAGGGAGGGAGAGAGAGTGAGAGAGAGAGCGAGAGAGAGATGATAGATGAATAGATATTCTTTGGTACTGTGATTTTACAGGTAGAAGTCATTTGATTATGGGGACAGCTTTACAAGAATAATTAATTTTTATATCTCTTTAATGAGTTGCACACTTGAATTTGAGATTGACCATATTAGTTAAGTTAGTGTATTCACCAGAGCATGAATAACATGATAGGAGCTACACTAGTCATTCTGATGTATTTTTACTTGTATGGATTACATACATTATATAATCAGTCAAGCCAATTGGTTTGTATGTGAGTGTACCATGTTGCTTTTTGTCATTTGCAAGTGGAATAGAGAAACGAAATCTCTGGAATCCATCATCTTACCTTGAGCCTGGTTAAGTTAGTTACATAGTTCTAGCCTCGTAGATTTAATTAGAGTCCTTTCTCTGCCTTTTATCTTTCTGATTTCATGTAGGAGCTTTGTTAGAGTTTGGATTCACAACCTTAAAAATATATACATTGCTTGATTGTCAATTTTTTTTTTGAGTCAAAAGTAAAAATCAATATTCTTGAATCAGATACTAAAGGTTTTTTATCTCGACCTTATTCTTAATTTTAATTAAATATTAATTAATTAATTGATAATTGTATTGAGATGCCCTCAAAGGAAAAAAAAAGTATGTAACAAATTTTATTCCACCTTAGTTACTCACAGGGATGGTCACTCACCCTTGGTCTCACTATCATCCTGGAATTTTCAGTTCAACAATTCAGTAAGGATTTAGCAGGGCCTATGTTGACCCAGACACCGTGCTAGGAAGTAGTGACATCATGACAAAAAAATCAATAGTCCCTGCCCTTAAGCAGTTTTCATTCTATTGATAGGGAGCAACATGTCATAGATGAATAACATGAAGGGCAATTTGCTAACAATAGAACTTGGTTTCCAAAGGTCGGACTGGAATAGTAGAATGGAGGGGGATGGGCTCATGGTACAGGTAGAGCTGATATGGATACATCTGAGAGGGTCAGGAGTGGTGGCCTGGACAGAGAACTGTTCTGAATCCTGAGGATTTTGAGTGGAATCACATGATGACATATTATACTCTGTTTCACATTAGCAGTAATGATGTTGACTTAATATCACCAATCCCTGAGAAAGAAGTGGAAACGAGGAGGTGAAATGTGTACTGCAGCAGACTGGATGATGACTCCCTCCCTGGTCCTGCCTAGGGGTCAAGGAGAGAATCAGGGGAGTCCTGGAGCTTAGAGGAATTAGGCATGTTTGCGATGCTCATCCTCATGTCCTCCTCTGGGTCAGCTCTGCCCCAGGGTTCCATCTCAACTTTGAGTAGTGTCTTTTCCGTAGAATGTATATAAGTATGGGAGTTGAAGGGTTGGGGGGCAGTCATTAAAGAGGGACTTTAGTTCTAGAGGAATGGTTAAGGTGATGAGAAACTGGCAGTATACAGAGGCCAAGTGTTATAAGTATTCCAGTTCCAAGACCATGAACCCTGAAATTCTTCTGTTTGACTATAAACTCCTATCATTCTGTCCCTCTCCCTATACCTCACTATTCCTTCAAACTCACTTGACAGCTAAGTGGTATAGTAAATAGAGTACTAAGGCTGGAAGCAAGAAGATCTGAGTTCAAAGAAGGTCTCAGACATTAACTAGCCCCTCATTGTCTCAGTTACTTCAATTATAAAATGAGGATGATAATAACAGCATTTTCATTGGGTTATTGTGAGGATCAAAATGAGACAATATTTGTAAAAGTGTTTCGAAAAATGTCTTGCATGAACTATGCTATGTGGTCACTATGACATGGTTTCCAGAAATTTCATCCATTTTCTCTTTAAATTGGAAACCCTCAAAGTAACATTCCAAAATTAGTCGGATCAAGGAATCTATCATTTTCTGTAATCTAGGTACCATATTTCTATTAGTGGGGAGCATCTACATGGTACAGTGGATAAAGCACCAGCCCTGAACTCAGGAGGACCTGAGTTCAAATCTAGCCTCAGACACTTGACACTAGCTATGTGACCCTGGTCAAGTCACTTAACCCTCATTACCCTCAAAACAAAACAAAACAAAAAACATATTGCTATTAGTGGTATGGTTATGTCTGGTCTCTTGTACATCATGTCCGTGAAAGTAAATTCTGGGAACATAATGCAGGCCTGTTTGATGAACTACTGGTAACTAATATTCTTAAATCAATCTACCAATGATCAACAAACATTTATTAAATTCTTACTATGTGCCAGACGCAGTGCTAAGTGCTATGGATATACAAAGAAAAACCAAAATCAATCCTAACAGTTCAAGTGCAACATTTCTCAATGGAAGACTTTAATTAAAAAGTAAAGAAGATGAATACAATCTTTAAATTGAAAACTTTAATAGAAATCCATGACAATCCCCTTTGTGATTTTGAATGTTGCTACATTGTTAAAAAATCTGACAATAATCTTGACTACCTAGTTGCAAGTCAATGACGGCTGAATTTTGCAACCAGAAGATAAATTCTGGAGGAGTTAAGTGTAGTTACTAATCCCCAATTCACAAAATGCTATCACAAAACAAGGTTCATTTTTGACTACTTGTTATATAATAGGAGGTTTCCTTATACGCAATAAAAGGCATATTGTGCTTCAAATAAGTTTCAGTAAATAGAAGGGTTCATTAGGATACTAAAGATATTATGTAATAATAATAACCAGTAGTGTTTATAGTAAAATATGCCATGTTGCTCTCATATCCAGTTACCGAAGTAGTGAATGGTAGGTTATGTGAAGGAGTCAGAACTGAGCAGCTACATTTGAGGATGGAATAAAAAACCTCAAAAGGAATATTAAAGTAGGCTTTCATTCTCTTGGGAACCTCTACCCTCTCATTAAACGTTGACGAGTGGTTCACCAAATGAAAGGTTATCCTTCAGTTTCTAAGGTGAAATAAATAGATCATGTTAAGAGCTAAACACATATATACCATTAACTGAACTCTACATATACACGTATAGGTTGCCAAAATTTTATAGACGGATCAGTTAGGTTGAATAACTTTCCATGATTCTAAGTTATTTGACAAACTTTCTAGGAATTACTACCCTTTTTAACCTTAAAAAACCCTGGGAAAATATATATATACATATGTATATATGCATATGTGTGTATATATGCATATCTACACTTGTATATATATATATATATATGTGTGTGTGATTATTTATATGTATCTATACACACACACACACACATATATATATATATATAAATCACAGTAACAAAATGTATCTTTAATCTCAAAACTCTATATCATCAAATTCTAGTGAGTACCAGGATAAATATGATTCTTTTGGCCAAGAGTACCTTCTGTAGGTCTTCTCTCAGTTCTCCCAGATGTTAATGTCTTTCCTTTAATATTATATTCTATCAACTTTGTACATACCTTGCACGTACCACACGTGTTGTTTCCTTCATTTGAATGTAAGCTCCTTGAAATCAGGGGATGCTTTTGTCTCTTTGAATACCTAGGACTTAACACAGTACCTGACACATAGTAAATACTTAGTAAGTACTTATTCATCACTTGATTGAGCATTAGATATGACTGTTCTGGATTTTTCTGAAATCCAAGCTAACTACAGTGTTTATAGTAAATTTAGAGAAGCACTTGTGAATTCTGTTAAGTGAAAAAGTTCTTATGTCTCCTAAAGATACATCACTTCCTTTTATTAATAGTTTAACCCATTCAAAATGTAAATTATTTTTAAAATGTTAGTGCTAGAATATATTGAACCCATGTCTAATTAAATGGGTAAAGTTAAAAAGACAGTTGTCTTCAGTTGGAGATGGGGCTCATTCTTTTACCCTGCTGGTGGAGGAACCCACTGTAGCATTTCAGTTATGAGGATGAACATTTGCATAAACAAATAAAGAACATGCTAATGTAGACTTGCAATTATTCTTTCTTTAAATACTTTGACAAAAGTGATTACGGTTTAAGTATTTATGATACCTTTCAAAATACTAAATGAACATGTTGCCTATTTTTTTAAAAAAATAACTAGCTGATTTCCTTTGGAATATGAATTTTCTTCTGAGATGTGAGTAGATCTTGTTTAATGTACATGTGAGAATATTAAGATTGCAGATTAGTAAAGTAAAATGATAGAAGATACAGTACTGCTCTGTAATTATGCTTTGGTGCTTGCCAATTATCAACTTGTCTGTAATCACTGATCTTTAGGGAATATGTTTGAGAATGTGATGGCTTTTCAATTTCAGGTGTACTTAGCTTACAGTGACAAACCATGTAGGTTCTAATTTAGTCTCAGGCCTTTTGGAGGGGAAATCCATTCATTAGGGTCTCCTAAAGTTGTATAGAGTTTCCTATAGCAAATCAAAGCCAGCTGATCAATTTTGTTGTATTGGACCTTGTATCAGAATGTAATTCAGCTGATCAAGGTCAGCTTATTTCATTGTTTAGTGGATTGTGCTAATGTATGCAGGTCTTCTCTAGAGGAATTGATGGTACCATCGTTAATGAAAATTCAGTTCATCAGTGATAAGTGATACATATCTTTAGCATTAATAAAGAATTTTATATGAGAGATTTCCCAAGACATACAATGCTAATGCTGGAAGAGACTCAAAGGTTATCTAGTCCAACTTCCTCATTTGATGGAGGATGAAACTGATGCCAAAAGAGGTAGAGTGACTTGCCCAGGGTCACACAAGGAGGAAGTAGCTGTGCTGGGATTCAAATTTGGGTCCTATGATTTTAAGTTCAGTACTCTTTGAACTGTACCACACAACCTCCAAATTCTTCCTCTGTTGTTTGATAAAAGAGAAATCTAGGACTACTAGAAATGATTATTTTCTAAAAAGAAACTTATGATGATATGAATACCCAGGGTTATGCCTTATTTTAATGACTCTTCTCAACAGGTTTCTGATATACATAAATGTGGGTGGATGAAAATTTTATATTCATTAAAACTATAGTGAAAAAAAAGGGGGGGCGGCTAGGTGGCACAGTGGATAAAGCACCAGCCCTGGATGCAGGAGTACCTGAGTTCAAATCCAGCCTCAGACACTTGACACTTACTAGTTGTGTGACCCTGGCCAAGTCACTTAACCCCCATTGTCCCACTTAAAAAAAAAACAACAAACTATAGTGATAGCTACTTGAATGCAAATTAAAAGAACTCCAAGGTACCACCTCACACCTATCAGATTTGCTAACATGACAGAAAATGAAAATGACAAATCCAGAAGGGGATATGGAAGAATTGGGACACTGATGCACTGGTGGTGGAATTGTGAACTAGTCCAACCATTCTGGAAGGCAATTTGGAACTACACCGAGAAGACTATAAAACTGTGCATACCCTTGGACCCAGTAATAATACTAATAGGTCTGTATCCCAAATAAATAAAAGGGGAAAAGACTATTTGTACAAAAATATTTAAAGAAAGCTGTTTTGTGACAGAAATGAATTAGAAATCAAGGGGATATCCATTAATTGGGGAATGAGTGGTATTTTACTGTGACGGAATACCACTGTGCTCTAAGAAATAACAAGCAGGATAGTTTCAGAAAAACCTCAGAAGACTTTTCTGAACTCATGCAAAGTGAAGAGGGCAGAATCAGGAGTATATTGTATACAGCAACAGCAATATTGTAAGGATGATCAACTGTGAAAGACTTGGGAACTTGGGAACAAGACAATGAACTGTAGGATATTTTGACTGACTAGCCTAATTTTGGGGGCTAATATGACTGGAGGACAAATCTGGGGACTAATGACTATTTGGCTATCTTACTTCATTCATTGAATGTGGGCCGTTTATAAAGTTCCACCACACTGCTCTACTCCCAAATTGATAAACTAAAGATTAAGAAGCCTCTTAGCTAAATAATCAAAGCAGAGTTTATTTATGAGATACTATTGAAAATTAAGAATACAGGGAAATAAAATGTACAACCTGACTACTTTGCGGGTGTGTCTCTTTCCCACCTGCTGGACCACGAACTTTTTCAATACAATAAGGGCATTAGCTGCCTCTCTCCTCAGGGTATGTACTTTCCCTGCTCAGCTACTTTCCTCTAACTCCTCTTTTTTGTTTTCCTCTAACTCCTCTTAATCTTCACTTTTTCCAACCTGTACCCTGTGCCACCGCTTCTGTGCTCTCTGCTGCCTCCTGTTCAGTCTGTCTTCTGCCGCCTTTGCTCCTAGTCCTGCGTTGCTGTTCCTCTCGTCCCCCCCACCCCCACCCCAGTCTCTGCTTTCTAATCTCATCAGCTGCCCTCTTGACCCCTTCTCAGCCCCACGTCTCCTTGTCCGAACCCGAACCAGCTCCATCCTCATCTGCCCCCCCCCTTCAATCTTGTCTCTCCATCTAGTCCGTCGGAACCTCTCCTCAGCCTCTCTCACCCGCCCCCATCTGACCGAACCCCCTTGCTGTCTAACTCCCAGGTCTATATATACCTTTCTTCTCTCCACTCAAATCTCGGGGCTTTTTGCGGCCCCACGCCAAGCTAATCTGCCAGCCAGGGCTGCAGCTGGTGTGTGTGTGGGGGGGGTGCTCTCGAGCCTCATGTACCCCAGCACAGGCCACGCCAGAGCCCAGCATTTCTCAGATACCTCCGCTCAGGTCGGAGGGAGCTGGGGGCTTTTTCCCCAACTGTCTGACCTGGCGTCTTGTACAGCCCACGGGGCTTTTTGACTCAGCTGAAGCTGAGGGGGCAGGGAAGAGACCCTAAAGGCCTAAGGCTTTCTAATCTCAGTCTAAAGGTAGGGTCCCCAAATCAAAATAAATTTCCACAGAACCAAGATAGTTCCAAAGGATTTAAGATGAAAAAAAGGCATCTACCTCCAAAGAGAGAACTGATTAACTTTGAATGCAGATAGAAGCATACTTTAAAAATTTTGTCTTTTTTTGTCTGTGTTTTCTTTTGCAACATGGCTAATGCAGAAATAAGTTTTGCATGACTTCACATGCATAATTGATATTGCCTTCTCAAGGAAGGAGGAAGGATGAGAGGAAGAGAGAGAATTTGTAACTATTTTTTTAAATAAGGGAAATTTTTAGATGTAATTTGGAACTAATGAAATAAATAAAATAAATTAAATAAATAAATAAAATAAATTAAATAAATAAATAAATTAAATAAAATAAATAAATAAAATAAATAAAAAAAATTACAGTGATAGGACACAAGCTATAATTTGTCTTATTGATTTAAGACATAAAGCATTTGTGACTGTATAATTTTGGGTTTTTAAAGGTTATAAGCTAAGGCACATCAAAATGTGTGTTAAGTGGAAGAGTAGGATTTAAGGGCAATGGACTGCCCCTGGAGAGATTTCCCCCTCTAGGGGAGATCCTTTAGGAAAGCTACAACATCAGAGGACTGATAAATGTTTAACTCTCTGGGGGAAAAGATGTATGCCGGTCACACTTTTACATTTAATCTGCATTATTGACATTTTTCCATCACTTTCTTAAGTCTAGAAAATCAGTAAAACAATTAATCAAGCCCTGATTTTAGCATATTTAATATTATTAACTTATATCTGCTCTTTGTAGCATATTGATATTTTTTAAAGCACAAATATAACAGAATCTAGTTTCTCCAAACTTCAGTCATTGTAAGTTTATAGTACTTAGAATGGAAGAAGTGGTTAGTGAAAGACCAATAATGAGAAAGGTACTTTTCTGATCCTTCTCTTACAGATATTTCATGGACATCACACTTCATACTTCATCTGCTGGTTTCTTTCCCAAGGCAACTTAACAGTGTTTCCATTATTGCCTCTAAACCAAACTTCTTTTTTACCTGCTTGCTTTATATAACCAAAACTTAGCTCTAATATGAATCCTAATCAAATCATAGGTTAATAAAGGATCATCTTAAGTGTCCAAAATAAAAAACCTAAAGATAAAGATAAAAAATTCTAAAAAGTAAAGATAAAATGAATGGGAAAAAGTAGGACCAGCACTCCAACCTGAGGAAGTTTAAGGAATACTCTGCCTCTGACATCAATCTTGAATGGCTGCAAAGAGATATGAACTACAGAAGAGAGTAGTTCAAATCTTTTGTGTGTGTGTGTGTGTTATGAACCCCTTTGAAAACCTGGTGGGATGGGGCAGCTAGGTGGTGCTATGGATAGAGCACCAGCCCTGGAGTCAGGAGGACCTGAGTTCAAATTTGACCTCAGACACTTAACACGTATGAGCTGTGTGACCCTGGGCAAGTCACTTAACCCTAATTGCCTCACCAAAATAAAGAAAGAAAGAAAGAAATCTGGTGGGACCTTGGGACCCTGTCCCAGAATAATTTAAAGAAATGATAAATTTCAGTTAGAAATTAGTGAAAAATAAACACTTACTTTCTTTCTATCCAATTTATAGACCCCCTAAAATCCATCTATGGACCACAACACTACATGAAAAAAAAAAAGTGGTTTGGTCTACTGTTTAAGAATAAACATGGGGACAGCTAGGTGGCACAGTGGATAAAGCACTGGCCTTGAATTCAGGAAGACTTGAGTTCAAATCCAGCCTCAGATACTTGACACTTACTAGCTGTGTGACTCTGGGCAAGTCACTTAGCCCTCATTGCCCTGCAAAAAAGAAAAAGAGTAAACACGTAAAGATATAAAGACTACGTGTTTTGTGAATACTCCGGATTCTAAAGTGAAGATCTGTAAACACTTTCATATGCTGAACTGAAAACTGAAATCCATAAAATGTTAAAGGGCATAATCTGGGAGAAATACTGTTACCATTAGAAAATAGAGAGATTCACAGAAATGTTCCATTTGAGTACGCTTTCATTTCAAAGGGCACCATCTGGTCCTAAGTGCTTGAACAACTTGTGGTTTAAAATCCAGGCTTTTGTTTGTCAAAGTGGGTCAAAAAGCATTCTGAACTAGAAAATGACGTTTTATAACTGTTCTTTCTCTCAAGGAAAAAAAAATTATAACATTTTTCTATTTCTCACTCTGCCCCACCCCTAGCTTCTTGAAATTTGTTATTACTTAGACATATAACAGCAATATTTTTACCCTTTATAATCCAAAGGAGAGAATTTTTGACAATTTATCTGCATGAAGATAACTGGTTTCTAATTTTATCAGTAGTGTTATATGTTTTTTGGGGGGAAGGGATTATGGGGCTTGGGGGAGGGGGTTGGATTGTTTTGTTTGTTTGTTTTACAAAGCAATGAGGGTTAAGTGACTTACCCAGGGTCACACAGCTAGTAAGTGTCAAGTGTCAGGCCAGATTTGAACTCAGGTTCTCCTGAATCCAGGGCTGGTGGTTTATCCACTGTGACACCTAGCTGCCCCTAGCTATATAGTTTGTTTGAATTTATAGATTTCATGTATTAGCTTTTCATCTTAATATAGTTCATACTTTCTTACTGCCTTAAGTAGATTGGGGTAGGTACTTGTACCAGCATGTGCACATTTTCTGTGATTCAAGAAAAACAAACAAAAAAGTCCTTCTAATTTCATAAATGTTGTCTAATTCTATTACCCTGAGCTGTTTGAGTTTCTACACAGCTGGCATCTGTTTAATTCACATTATGCACATGTCTTCCTGGACTATAATTTCTTCCAGCTGTTAGTAGATAAGAGAAAGGAAGGTCTGCATGCTCAGAACAGCTGTTTCACTTGGGGACATGGTGTGTCTTAAGATATAGGACCAAATCTTGTATTTTTCAACCCTTTTCCTTTTCTTTTCTTTTAATTTGCTTGCATTGGTCATTAATTTTTTAGTACTTTTACATTATTGTATGAATGACCTAGTAATGATACTTCTTAAAGAAATTATAAATTTTTGCTATAAAAGCATCTGCTTAAAAGGTAAATAACATTTTATCAATGACTTCTGTCTTGGCAGTGTAGTCAATATCAAAAATAGTGACTATATACACACGTTGACACATGTGAACCCTCTCTTCTAATAAAAAAAATTAAGCCAACTAACATAGCAATTGGGTCTGACAGTATATGACAAGTTCTGTTGGCTAGGAAGCTGTTTAAAGAGTATTTCAAGTTGAAAGCCAACTAGAGATGTTGTATGTGTTGAAGAATATTATCTTTGACCTTGGCTGTCTAAGAGGGTAATAAATGTAAGCTGAAGATAGAATAAGGGGAAGCACAAAGAGGATACATATGGTATGTGCTATTCTTGACTAATGGGGATGTCATGGTAGAGTTTTGTTTTATGTATTTATTTATTTTAAGATGTAATATTTAAAAGGTAATAGTGAATTATCTACAAACAAATACGTATTATAAACTTGCAAACCTGTATGAGACTTTAGTGAAATCTTTCATAGGATGATAGAATTGGGATCCAAAAGGCATCTCATTGGTCCTCTCATTTTACATAAGAAGAAACTGAATCAAAAGAGTGGTTGAGGGTACAGCTAGGTGGCACAGTGGATAAGGCACTGGCCCTGGATTCAGTGGGACCTGAGGTCAAATCTGGCCTCAGACACTTGACACCTACTAGCTGTGTGACCTTGGGCAAGTCACTTAACCCCCTCCCCCACACACACACAAAAAGAGTGGTTGAATTGTTCAGAGTTAGAGAGTACTTAAAGTGAAATATCCTCTTTTTGTTGTTGTTCTTGGTCAGTCATGGCCTATTCTTTGTGACCCCATTTGGGGTTTTCTTGGCAAAAATACTGGAGTGGTTTGCCATTTCCTTCTCTAGATCATTTGACAGATGAGAAAACTGGGGCAAACAGGGTTAAGGGACTTGCCCAGGGTCATAAAGCTACTAAGTATCTGATTTGAACTCAGGTCTCTCATACTACAAGACCAGTGCTCTATCCACTGCATTAACATGCTGCTAAGATTATTAGAGAATTTACATTTCCTTTTTTGTGGCCTCTACTCCTTGGTCTTAATTCTGCCTGGAGAAACAGCACAGAACAAAAGCTACTCCCTTATTTACACACAAGGTGAGCCTTCTCCAGAATGGAGGCCTCAAAAATGCCTGTAGATTGTGGTCCGCATGTGGCCCAGAACACCTCCTAGTTCAGCCCAAACCAGATTAAACAATAACTGGGAGATATTTAACCAAATAAATAAAAATATCATAAAACATCTTTAATTTATTATGTGTTTTTCTCAGTCAATATGGAGCCTTTGGGGGCATGCTTATGTATGTTTACTGGTCCCTATTTCTTTTTGTTTGTTTCGTTTCGTTTCATTTCGCGGGGCAATGGGGGTTAAGTGACTTGCCCAGGGTCACACAGCTAGTAAGTGTCAAGTGTGTGAGGCTAGATTTAAACTCAGGTACTCCTGAATCCAGGCCAGTGCTTTATCCACTGTGCCACCTAGCTGCTCCCCCCCCCCCCCCGTTTCTTTTTGAGTTTGATAATCCTGCTCTAGAAAATCTGACCCTGCTGTACTTCTGGGCATGTGCAGAGAGCAGTTCATCACTAATAAATGAGAGGATCAGGAAAGCCACTTTATAGCAGATGGCCCCTGCCCAGTGCTCTGAAGGAAGCTATAGACTCTGAGGGGAGCATGTGTTGTAGATGTAAGGGATTACTTTGTAAAGTATAGAGGTAGGGTATGGAATTTGGACTTGGAATGGCTGGAAGATTGGCTTGACTAAAATAGAGTGAGTAAAGTAATTGGAAATAATAAAACTGGAATAGTAACTGGGGTCCACATTATACAAGGTCTTAATATACTAAGCCAATGGTCTATATTTTAGCTTAGAAGCAATAGGAAGTCATTGAAGTGTTTGATTTCAGTTGGGAGTATCTGTTGAGATCTGTCGTAGACATCGATTTGGCAGTTGTTTTGGAGGATAAATTAGAGAAAAGAAATATTAGAATCAGGAACACCAATAAAGCAGTTTTTTTATTAGCCATGGTAAGAGGTAACAAAGGCTTCAACTAGAGTCAAGGCTGTGTGAGTGGATAGAATTGATCAAATGCAAGAGATGTTAGGAAATACCAACAATATTTGGGCAGCTGATTAAATGGGGAAAGTAAGAAAGAAGATGACTTCAAGGTTGAAAACCTAGGCTACTAAAGCATGATATTGCCCTCAACAGATATAGAAAAGTTCAAAGTATGGTTAGATTTGGGGGAGAGGGGACTATGAGTTGTGTTTTCGACATGTTAGATTTTCCTTTATTTCTGGAAACTTCTTGTTTGTCTTTCATAATCTGTCTTGACCACATCCATGCCCGATAAGTGTAAAACTGATCCAGTTTGAAATGCTTATAGAACACCCACTTGAATGTGTTTACAGGCTATTGGTAATGAGGAATTAGAGTTCAGGAGAGAGGTGACTGAGAGATACACAGATCTGTAAGTCTTCTGCACAGAGATTATCATCACTCCCATAGGGGCTGAGGAAGTTTCCTTTCTACAACATTAGACAGACCATGTATCCTGCCTCTGATTTCCGCCTATGAATATTGCCCAATGTGAACATCTAAAGGCTAGATTCAACATGAGCTTCTGAAAATTCCCCGGTCATAGTACAATGGAAAGAACACTGGATATGAAAACAAAAAACCAGGATCCGTACTGGATCCTCCTGTCCTATCTTGTCTCATGGTCACTTGCTATCTACTGTTAACATAGCATTCTGAATTTTTGAACATTATTATCATCATGTCCTTCATACATTTTTCTGAGGAGGAGGAACATTGAGAGCTATCTGAAGAGGTCAATGTACCTGCAGGGGACTCAGAAGCAACTTAGATTTTATTTTAAAGATATGTGCAGAAGGTGGATGGAAGCAAGGGCAGGTAACAGAAGATGAATACAAACTTGTGGCACACAACTATAAGAAGAATGTCAAACACATTAAAGCTCAGAATAACCTGAAACTTTGATAAAAAGCCAACAACGAAAGCAACAGCAAATGGTTTCATTCAAAAGCTGAAAAAGGATGATGAAAGAAGGTTTGGATCTATTTCTTAGGATGGATGGGAAGATAGCTGACCTACATGATCATTAAATTAGACAGACGTACAGCTGGTTGACTGGTGACATTCATAGTCAATGATTCAATGTCAACTTAGTAGGAAATCTATAATAGTGTCACAGGAAGTTTTACAGGGTTCAGTACTGTTTAACCCTTTTTTATCAGTGATTTAAAGGCAAAATTGGCATTCTTATTAAATTTTCAGATAACACAAAACTAAGATATGAGATGACAAATCAACACCCAAAAAGATAGTGACTCTAATAAGATTACCTTCATAGGAATAAATGTGAAATCTTTCACTTGAATTAAAAAATTCAGTCTCTCACGCACAAGCTCAGGGAAGCTTGTATAGTCATCAATATGGGAAAAGTTCTAGGTTTTTTGATGGTTTACTAACTCAATGAACATCATCACTATGATGTGATAACCAAAAAGTTAATGTAATCTTGGATTGCATTATCAAGACAGAGCTTTTAGGAATAATGAAATGATAATCCCACTGCGTTGGCTATATCATTTTTTGGAGCATTTCCTTTAGTTTTGAGGACCACAATTGATAATCTCGAGAGAATCCAGAAGAAGACAACTCATATTCTAAATAATCATGATGCTATATCATATGGGCTTCATTTGAAGAAGCTTGGTATACTTAGCCTAAAGAGAACTTTGGGGGACTTGATAAATGTCTGAGTATTTAAAGGGGTATCATATGGAAGTTGTATTCTGTATGGCTCCAGGGAGTCAAAACTGCAAGTAGAAGTAGCAGAGAGACAAATTTAAGATTCTGTAAGGGGAAACAAAACCCCTAGCAATCACTGCCTTTCATCTTTGGGAGGTAATGTGTTCCCTGTCATTGGCGGTCTCTAAGCAGACATCCATATGCTGGGTATGTGGTGGCAAAGACTCTTTGGGGAACATAGTACCTTACCAGTACCTTACCAGTCTTAACCTCTCTTCTGACCTCTAGACTTTTGTCTTCAACTACCTTTTAGACATCTTGAATTGGAAGTCCAATAAACATCTTCAATTCAGCAAGTCCCATAATGAACTCATTTTCTTTGCTCAAGGCCCTCCCTTCTTCCAGACTTTCCTATTACTTTTGAGAGCATCTTCCCAGTCTCCCAAGCTCACAACTGTGGTAAATAATGGAATTGGGCAGACTGATTGGGATGGGCCACACCTGTCCTGTCCTGAGTGACATATGCTGCTGATGTCAGCAGGAGAAACCACTCTCCAATTGAGTTTGAAGGACCTCCCCTTTGGGGGAAGGAGAGTAAACGATTGCTGAGGGGAGCACACTCTCCGTCGGGTGGTGTGAGCTGCAGGAGCCGGCAGAGTTTCTTTCTTGGCATTTTTCTCCTGAGGGCCCTAACTGCAAAGCTTTTTCCCGTTGAAGCTATGGATCCCAGGTGGTGAGTTAACATAGGAGCCCTGCTCGTTTGAATTAGCTGAACTGGAAGCGAGTTTGGGGACTGTATAGACTTAGGTTAGAGTTAGGAGGATTATCCATATTTCTTTTTCCCTATTCCCTTGTCTTTGATTTTATTAATTTCACCTTTGCTGTTTATCTTATTCCCATTAATAAAACCTGATTCATTTGTGGAAAAGAGGCTGTTAGGCTTCTTTCTTATTGGCCTGGGACAAATATCTAAAAAGGCAAGGGGCATCTAGATGGCATAGTGGACAGAGCACTGGCCCTGGATTCAGGAGGACCTGAGTTCAAATCCAGCCTCAAACACTTAACACTTACTAGCTGTGTGACTCTGGGCAAGTGACTTAACCCCAATTGCCTCACCAAAAAAAAAAGGCAGTTTGGAGGGGAGGGAGCTTTGGACCTAGAGGTCCCTCATTATTTCTAGGACCCCAATATTACGGCAAGCCACTCAATTAACTCTTCCTATATCAAATTTGGCCCCACACAACCTAGTTGTTATTCTTTACTCTTCACTCTATCTTACCCCCATCTTATCTGTTAACAAGGCCCATTGATTATATCTATATAACATTTCTTGAATACAACCCCTACTTTACTCTAACGTTGCCACAACTTTGGTTCAGACATTCATCATCTCATGCCTGGGCTGTCAAGATAGTCTGCCTGTCACAAGTCTTTCCTTGATCCACCCTATCCTCCAAAGTCATCTAGCTGCTAAAGGGATGGTTCCAAAGCTCAGGTCCCACCACGTCGCACCCCAAATTCTGGTGACTCCCTATCACCTCCAGAATCTAATACTCAAGCCTATGCTTGACTTTGAAAACCCTTTATAATTTCCCTCCCCATTCCCCACTTTATAGTCTCATACCTTCCATCCTTCTTACATATTCTTCCATGAAGCAATAGTGGCCTCCTATGCTCCATCTTGGCTGTGGACATTTTGTCTGGATGTGCTCCATGTCTACCTCTTAGCATCCCTGGTTTCATTCAAATCCTAACTAAAACCCCCCGTTCTATAGGAAACCTTCCCCAAGCCTTCTTAATTCTAATGTATTTCTTCTCTTAATTATTTCCTTTTTTATCCTATACATAGCCTTATATATGTGTGTGTATGTGTGGTTTTTTTTACTTGTTGTCTCCCCTATTAGATTGTGAACTCTTTAGGGAACAAAGACTGTTTTTTTTTCCTCTTTTTGTATCCCCAGCTCTTAACAGTACCTGATGTAGTAGGCATTTAATAAATGCTTATTGACTGTCTGAAAGAAGACTAGTGCATACCTATTGTACTCATCCTCAGATAAGGTTGGGGTTGGGGAGTGATTTCAGAAAAAACCTGGAAAGACTTAGATGAACTGATATGAATTGAATTGAGCAGAACCAGGAGAACATTGCACACAACAACAGCAACATTGTGTGATGACAAACTGTGAATGACTTAGCTATTCTCAGCAATACAATGATTCAAGACAATCCCAAAGGACTCATGATGAAAAATGCTATCAGCTTCCAGAGAAAGAACTGATGTCTTCTGAATACAAACTGAAGCACACTATATTTCATTTTCTTTCTTTGGAGTTTTCTTGTACAAAAT
This sequence comes from Dromiciops gliroides, assembly GCF_019393635.1. Taxonomy (NCBI): domain Eukaryota; kingdom Metazoa; phylum Chordata; class Mammalia; order Microbiotheria; family Microbiotheriidae; genus Dromiciops; species Dromiciops gliroides. The sequence goes on along the minus strand of NC_057864.1, from coordinate 404,589,941 downwards.
GACTAATATGGAAATTCTTTACATGATTACACATGTATAACCTAGTGGGGCAGCTAGGTGGCACAGTGGATAAAGCACCGGCCCTGGATTCAGGAAGACCTGAGTTCAAATCCGGCCTCAGACACTTGACACTAGCTTTGTGACCCTGGACAAATCACTTAACCTTCATTGCCTCGCCAAAAAACAAAACAAAACAAAACACATGTATAACCTATATCAGACTGCTTACCATATTGGGGAGGGGGGAGGGAAGAATGGAAGAGAAGGATAGAATTTGGGTCTCAAAACTTTAAAAAAAATGAATGTTAAAAATTGTTTTTACATGAAATTGGGGGAAAATATTATTTAAAAAGAAATGTAAATTATTCTTTGTGTATTCATCAGAAATATTAACTATTAAAAAAAACCTTCCTACGTGTTCTTTATTCTAATTCTGACATCATCCTCACAAATAGTATTAGTGAAATGTTTTCATGCTCATACTATACTCCATATGGAGAAAGTTTGCTCTATTACAACTTGCATTTAAGTTGCCTTTGTTATTCCTGTTTTCATTTTTGTCAGTGATATCCTGCTGTCTAATTAGTTACTGTCTGAGGCAGTTTATTAACTTCAATCTGGTTTTTTTTCCCTTTCAGTATTTCACAAACCTCTTAAGAATCTCATTTGTCTCTTTTCCCCCCAAAGCTACATAATTCAAATCTGTAGAATGTTTCTTCATAACTCATGCTTCTAGCCCCATAAATCATTCAGTCCAGCAAAATGCATATCTCCCATACTGAAGCTGATGGGTGGCTTCTTTCAATCCCAGTCACAGATACCAAGGACTAATAAAAAAAAAATTGCAAAGTCTTTACAGAGAAGGTTGAGGTCTTTCTAGCTCCATTTTATCACCACAAAACACTGAAGTTTGTGGGTTTTTTTGTTTTTTGTTTTTTTTCCATTCTGATACAGAATATAGGCCAGGATGCACTCTCAAAGCTTTGGTCTATTCTTGGCACACAAGCATACCTCCATTTGCATATTCAAGACACTGTTTTTTGCTTTGGAAATGGAGACGTCTAGGCATGTCTTTCATATAAACTATGGGTATCAGCCTCACTTCACAAAAACATCCAATTCTCTTGCCAGAGAATACGGTAGCTGTAGGTTTGATAAGCTATCGTTATAAAGCCATCAGTCCCTGATGACATCAAAAAGTCTCTAAATATTCGCCAGCCCAGAGCAAGTTGACCCTTCTTTCAATCCCCTGATGTAAGAGAATTTACATATTCCATTTCCCACAAATATACAGTGGAAGTCTTCCAAGTCTGAGGTCATTTGTAGTTACCTGTCCAATCAAATTGGTTACTTTCCCAGTTAATACAGTTTACTATTCTAAAGCTTTTCCTTGTTATATATAAATAAAAGATAGGATGCTGCTGTTTAACTTTAAATTCAGTCTTGGAGAAAGATTACCCATGAAATGTTAGCTTCTGGGAAGCACAGCTACACATAAAACTTGTTAACAGGTCATTGCTGAATTTAGCAGCTGTATATATGGTTAGAGAGAGAAGCCTAGAGAGATGGGAAGGATAGTTTTAAATATACAACATTTATTTCTTTCCTTTGCTTAAAGCCTAATCATTACTTATCCTGTTTTGAAGGGAGAAGTGTTAAACATAGAAATAGAAGACATTTAAGGCACATAAATCCTCTTTTTATCTCTGGTATGTATTCCAGGGAAAGTAGGATTTTGCAAAACTAGTTAGCAATTTTTTAGAACAAAGAGTCTCTTTCTTAATGTTCTTAGTCAGATATAAACATGATAGCCATGGAGACATGCTTGTTTTCATTCTACAGGCATAGGAAGATGGTACCTGCATCCACGACTAGTAGCAATCTTTTTTTTTCTCCCTTTCTAATTGCAGGGTTTTTGTTTTTTACACATTCAGTATTTCTAGGAGTCTGTGACAAAGGAGCCGCTCCAATTGAGGTGACTTTAGGGTATCACGGATTACAGCTTGGTACTCACATCCTGTTTCTGATTTGATGTAATTTGACTTCCCTGAGCCTCAGTTTCCTCATATGTCATATCAGGCAGTTGGAGCAGATGATCCCTGACTATTGCTTTGACCTCCAAATCTCTTATCAACCCTGATAACTGTTTTAATTCCAGTCAGGGGTCTTATACCTTTCTAGCACCTTGCCTTAATTTAACTCCAAGAATTTTTTTCAGGCCTTATACCAAGTTGTTTTACGGTTACTCTGACAAAGTTAATTTTAGCATTGACCAGCCTCTTATTAGAAAACTCAGCAAACTACTCTGGTTTTTGTGAAATTAAAATCTCATTTCAGGATTAGTTTCCTCCTATGATTGCTTCCTTCCAAAGCAGACACAGCATTTTCAGAGTGAACAAAAGAACAAAGTAATTTCCTGCACAGCAAATCGGTATACTCCAATTTTCTCTGAATAAGTAAACATCCAGTTGTGGTTGGGGGGGAGGGGAAGAGGAAGAGAAGAAGGAGGTATAGAAAACAAACTTCTACTCATGTAGATAGTTCAGGGATTCAAACTCCTTTTCTTTTCTTTCTTTTTTAAAATTCTGGGTTTTGCTTGTTTTTAGAGTAAATGAATCTGGGCAGATAAGGAGTTGACTTTAAATTAAACTCAGTTAATATCCCTGATCTTTTAAAATTCAGCCTCCATAATGAATATAACTAATGCAGAGGATACAGATTTTCTAGAAAATGAATTTATAATTTCAAAACAACTACCACTCCAAATGTGGTTGCACTTAAAGCTTTGTGTACATTTAAAATGGGTGACATTTAAAACAAACTGTTAAATAATAAGTTTTGTTTTAGCTTCTGTAATTTGTTATAAAATTGCAGAGTTGGCAGTTGTTTCAAAAAACATTTTGCAATACTCCTTTGGCTGTGGAGAATGAGGAAGGAAGAAATATGAAATGTAAAATATGTAAAATCCCATAAAATCATATTTCATATAAAATCTGCTCTAACAATCCATTTTTGTCAGGGAAAATAAACGTGTTATGGATTAGCAAATGCAGGTTGTCATCACTCAGACTTTCTTGTTTCTTTAATATTAAGCAACCCTAACATATTTTTTTTGGTTTGTTTGTTTGTTTGTTTTGTTTTGGTGAGGCAGTTGGGGTCAAGTGACTTGCCCAGGGTCACACAGCTAGTAAGTGTCAAGTTCTGAGGCCGGATTTGAACTCAGGTACTCCTGACTCCAGGGCCAGTGCTCTATCTCCTGTGCCACCTAGCTGCCCCCCTAATATGCCTCTTAAACTAATTTTATACCAGTTGGAGAAATCCTTTTTTAAAATTACTTCACTGATACCAGAACTATCTTTAATCTACTGATTTGTTTTAATTTTGTAAGCAACTTTAAATGTTCATCTACTTTTTTTTTTTTTTTTTTTTTTTTTTTTTTTTTTTTTTTTGCGGGGCAATGGGGATTAAGCGACTTGCCCAGGGTCACACAGCTAGTAAGTGTCAAGTGTCTGAGGCTGGATTTGAACTCAGGTAGTCCTGAATCCAGGGTCAGTGCTTTATCCAATGTGCCACCTAGCTGCCCCCTCTATGTAACTTTTAAGTTTCAGAGAAAGACCTGACATCTACTTTTGATGACATTTTTCCAGAATAGAATTTAAATATTTTCTTTAAATTAAAAATTTGTTACCTCCAAATATAAGTTTATATTGCCAGTTAACAATTAGACATATATCACTTACGTATGACAATGTCTGCTACTCTTTAGAAATGAGGTAGTGAATACCATATTTATGATGATGATGATGATAGAAGGGAAGGTAGAAATAGTCCAAGATATTATTTGTATATAAATTATATCTTTATCTATATAATCGTATCCATGTAGTGTGCTTACAATACATACATATTTGTATATGAATGCATATACACATGCATAAATGTGCATATACATATATATTCTAGAAACAGCGATTATTCCCAGAATTTCTACTGTTTCAAAAGAATTTTTTTCAAGATGGCCTATCTTAGTGGTTTTACTTTGATCCAGACCAGAGTTCCTTCCATCCCTTTTTTCTTCTTCCCTTCTCTCCTTCCTTCCTGCTTTCTTTTTTTTAAAAATGTATTTTCCACTTTCTCTTTATTTCTTTTCCTCTTTTTCCTTTTCCTCTTCATCCTCTTTTTTTTTTTTTTGAGGGGGGTAATTCTTTGTTTATTCAGGCTTTTTGTATTCATTTCACCTCAGTTTGAGTGGAGCAGAGCAGAAAGGAGCTAGGCTTCTTTGAATCCTAATACTTCCCAGTTCTATAAAGGACAGAAGCCTGATTCAAAAATGGCAAAGCCAGACTCCTTTAAGGAACAGCCTCCCTCCCTGCTTTGAATTGGGAAGAATGAGTTTGGAAGTGGATTCACAAAGAGCTCTGGATTCACAGAGAGCCCTCTTTTAAATGGTGATGGGGGAAGTGTTCAGTTTAAATCACCTCTGCTCTCCAGTTTTCTTCATTACTATGCACTCCATGTGTCTCTGAGGCTATCTCACAGTAACAAAAAAAAAAACCACCCCACCTCCCTAAAATCATCAACAGCAATCAAAACACAGAGAGAGAGAGAGAGAGAGAGAGAGAGAGAGAGAGAGAGAGAGAGAGAGAGAGAGAGAGAGAGAGAGAGAGAGAGAAATAAGTAGGGGATTTAGCAAAGGGGCAGTCTGAATATTTAATTTCATTCAGGAACAGAATAGCAGCAGACACTCTTTTCCTCCAAAAACATAGGGAATAGAAAACACAACTAGATTGATAGAAGCAACTTTCCATTTGAATAGTTAGTGTCAAGTTGCCACTCATTCATTCAAGGTTGCTTTTCATTCTTTCACCTTTTCTGGGTTAAGCATTGAAAATGAGCCAGTTGTGACAAACCATGGTATAGGGCAGTAGGATTGAGAAACCCTTCCAGCTTATGGGAGGGGGGGAAATGACTTCCTGGAGAGCCAGGGCAGTTCCCAAACCAATTTATCTCCAACAGAAAAAAAAGAAAGAAAGAAAGAAAGAAAGAAGAAAGAAAAAAGTCTTTATTCTTTGCAAGTCATCTCTGCAGGAGCAGGGAAACCAGCAGGGAGGTTTTCTTTCATAAGGAGCATGCATTCATGCTTCTCTAAAGGGAGAAATGTTAGAGGAGTCCTTCTGAAAACAAAATGCCCAGATTGTGTGGCTAATCTATTATTTTATTTTCATTGGTAATGTTATTTTGTTAGACATGCTGAGTTGATGAAAGCTGCTCTATTGAAAACTTTTTTTCCACTGGTGAAAATAAAATCAGCTTATCTTATTTCTCCCTTTTAAAGCAGCATGATTGCACATATCCTGTAAAAAGAAAATGCCACACAGCATTTCCTGCCCCTGAGTGACTGAACTGCCTGGGACAGAAGTTGATTTTACTTGTTGGGAGATTGATTTGGATTCTTCCTTGGCTTGCCTACTCTTAAAAATGTGTTGTCATAGTATATTTACAATCCAGATTCAATCACTGATTTCATCCTTGGGTTTTACCATTTCCAATAAGGGTAAAAAATTGGTTTGCAAAATAATTAGCTGAATTAAAAGTACAAGATCAGACAGTTTCTTAGAATGGATACTCAAATGGTCTTTAGTGGTGTGTATTCCTTTAAGTCATATACATGAAATAAGTGCATACTTATGTAAATTAGAATTTAGAGGTTCAGCGTGGAATCTTGGAAGTAGAAAGTACCTGAGAGGTCATCTTGTTCAAATGCTTATCCAGTCTAGGAATCACTTCTCTAGTGTAGTCCTTACTCTCTGGGTAGAAAGTCCCTAAGAAAATTCTAATTTACATAAAAAATAACTTACTTATTAGTAGTCATTTTACTTCATCATTTTGGGGGGGGACAGGGCAATTAGGGTTAAGTGACTTGCTCAGGGTCACACAGCTAGTGTCAAGTGGCTGAGATCGGATTTGAACTCAGGTCCTCCTGAATCCAAGGCCAGTGCTTTATCCACTGTGCCACCTAGCTGCCCCTACTTCATCATTTTTAAACTTTTTTCTGCATATAAAATCAAGGAAATATCAATGGGATAGGCATTATCAGCCACTTTTTTTGCCTTGATAGCAGCTTCCATCTCATTTCCTGTCTGGAATGTTACTGATCTGAATAGAATTGGAAAAATCCGGAGGATTCTAGGGAGAAATGTTGGAAAGTTAGATAGTGGCAGTAGTAGCAATAGTGGGGAAACCTCCATTTTTCTATTTAGTTGGCATTCATCCTGATCAAATATGGAACATGCCCAGCTCTCTTCCTCTTGCCCAACCTTATTCCTTCTGTCCCAAGTCTCCAGTAGAAACAGCCTTGGAGTCCAATGACCTGTGTTTTAATTTGAGCTCTCCTATTTGCTCCCCATAGACATCCAGTCACTAGCATTTATTAACTGCCTTTTGTATGGCAAGCACTGGCACACTAAGTAATAGAGATACAAAGAAAGGTCAACAACAACCCAGTCTGTTAGGTTTTTTTTGTTTGTTTGTTTTGTTTTTTGGCGAGGCAATTGGGGTTAAGTGACTTTCCCAGGGTCACACACCTAGTAAATGTCAAGTGTCTGAAGCCAGATTTGAACTCAGGTACTCCTGAATCCAGGGCTGGTGCTCTATCCACTGTGCCACCTAGCTGCCCCCCAGTCTGTTAGTTTTTAAGGCTCTCACAGTTTAATAGAGGAAAGAACATACAAACAACTGTGGACAAACAAGATAAATATGAGCTAAATTGGGTGTAATCTCAAAGGGAAGTCACTAAAATTAATGTGGCACCAGGGCTGAGATTTAAAGAAAAGCAGGGATGTCATGAGCCAGAGATAAGGAGAGAGGTCCAGGCATCAGTGACAGGCAGTGAAAATGCATAGATTAGATAGGTGGAATTATTTAATCTTCCTGGGCTTTAGTTTTCTCATCTGTAATATGAGGGAATTGAACTGAGTAACTTCAGCCTTAGACCTGTATTCCATCTAACCACTAGCTCAGGTTGTTTCTTCAGTTAGTGCTTCCTCTGGACCTTCGGGAAAAAAAATACAGTTTACCAATCTGTATTCCTACTCTCCAGGACCTTGTATCACCTTTCTGAAGTTACATTTAAGAAGTGTTTGTTACTGTGGGAATCAAAAAATTAAACAGAAACAATAGTTGGCTAAGTGGTAGGGATAGACTCATTATCACATCTTCTCTGATCTCAACCTCCTTATCTATAGAAGGGAGTATTCAATTAGATGATTCCTGGAGCCTTTCACTGTTTTAAACAAATAATAAACTTTCTCCTCTCAGACCTAACATAGCACTTTTATTTCCTCTTCTTTGAAGTAAACCTTGTACCTAGAATCTCATAATCTTGGGCAAATCTTATACCTTATTAAGAAATCATTTATACAACCAAATACTATGCTTTCTTGCTCTCCCTCTATTTGTGCATATGCCTCACATCCCACAAAACTCATCTAGAAATCATATACACAGGTTCCCTGTAAATCTCTCCTTTACTTTCCTCACAACTCACAGTGAGTAGTGAAAGACTACTGGGCCTGAAGTTAAGAAGACCTATGTTCAAATGCAGCCTCAGTCACTTATCAACTATATGACTCTAAATAAGTCACTTAAACTCTGCTTGCCTCTGTTTTCTCATCTGTAAAAATGGGTGGAATAATAGCACATAGCTTACAGAGTTGTTGTGAGGATCAATTAAAATAATAATTGTTAAGCACTTATCACAATTCCTAGCACATAGTAGGCATCATATAAATATTAGATTTCAACATCATGGTCATCTACATTACAATATCTCTTACCTCTCTCTTCATTGGTCAATACCATTCTAGCACTCTCCAATGAATTATTGCAATAGGCTCCTAATAAATTTCCCCTCTCGAATACATCCTTAATGTAACTGCCAAAGTGATATTACTAAAGCACAGGTCTGACCGTGCCACTCCTTTGTTCAGACACTTCAGTAGCTCCTAGGTTTCTTAGGACAAAATATGAACTCCTCTAGCAATTAAAGACCTTCATAATCCGCCCTTGGCCTATAGTTCCAGAATGATAATATATTATTACCCTCTTGTTAGGAGCGATACCTGACTCAGACAAATCCCCTGATATTTTATATTAGAACAAAATGAAATAATTATAAGTTATTCAACAGTTAACTAAAGGTGATTTTCTTGACCATGGCAAGTGAAAAATATTCAACAACAACATGAATTGAGTATACTTCATGTCCTCTGCTGAACAAAGCTTCCTTATTGTTTTCTACCAGCTAAGTATGAAAGAGTGCTTGGAATTCCTAATGGTTATTTTCTATTCAGGAGACCTAGGACATTATGTCAACATCCTGAGTGGTTAGTCCTTTGAGACAATCAAGTTTTGAGGACAGGCTCGGTACCTTTTAAGGAAAAGCTAGCCTAGCTCTCATGAGGGTGGAGGTTAGGATATTGCTTCTCCCATACTCCTCAGATACCCTCTGTTCCAGACAAACTGCCCTTTTTGCTGTTCCATCTCCCATCTTCATAGCTTTACACAAGGGATCTCCAGTGCTTGGAATTCTCTTCCTCCTTACCTCAGCCTCTTGGACATTCTATCTTCCTTCAAGGTTCAACTGACATAACCTGCTCCTTCAATAGACTTTTCTTGATTTTCCCAGTTTTAAGAACCTCCCCCTCCCATAAATTTGTATTTCTGTGTATATATCCTGTGTTTACTCACCTTTGAAAATGTTGTTGAAAACAAGCTCCTTGGGGCAGTGAGGTGGTGCAGTGGATAAAGCATCAGCCTTGGATTCAGGAGGACCTGAGTTCAAGACCAGGCTCAGACACTTGACAACCAGCTGTGTGACCCTGGGCAAGTCACTTGACCCTCATTGCCCTGCAAAAAAAAAAAGGAGAAAAAAAAGAAAGAAAGAAAAAGAAAGAGAAAGAAGGAAGGAAGGAAGAAAGAAAGAAGAAAGAAAACAAGCTCCTTAAGGGTAAGAACTGTCATAATTTTATATTTGTATCCCCAGAAGCTATCATGTGTTTAAATACTTATTGATCAAATAAATAAATAAATACTTATTGATTGATTAATTGGCAGTGTACAAGGAGACCTGATTGTACACATGGGAAGGGATAAGATCACCAAGTAGGAGAGAGAGAACACAGACACATGCAACATATGTATTACATATATAACATGTGTGTACATATGTATAATGTGCCTCACACACACCTACCATATGCCTGACACTAAAAACCAAGAGAAAAGCACTCAGTGAATGTTTAATACATATTTATTGACTAATTGCATTAGGTACTAAATTGAGGACTGTTATCCATTCCCATAAGGAGCCTACAATCTCGTTGGGGAGGAAAGATATATAACATGTAACTTCTGGTGTGTACCAGTTTCTGGGCATTAAGAAACCATGCTTTGTTTCCTTATCTGTTGACTGTCTCCAAACTATTTCAATGTTCATTAACAATTTTCCTTTGAATCTGGTAATAACACTAAGATGAGAAGCTTAAATCCTATTTCATTACTATGTCTAGTGAATGGTGTAGAAAGAAAGAAGTGGCAATTATTAGCTAAAAGTAGATTTTTGTATTAATTGTATACCCCACTTATTGAGGCTATTTCTATTCTCTATTAGCAAAGATAATGATTATACAACTATATTTGTGTATACATATATAAATTCTACTTTAAATGAATTGCTGTTCATCACTTCCAAATGTATATTTTATATATAAATTCAATATATAGTCTTAGGTCTCTGCACTATGTTGTTTTATACATGCATGTAAACGTTCCATATATTACTGTGACATTTTCAAAAAGCTATATGCCAGAGCTATGAAAACTGTGTCCAGTAAAAAGAGACCTTCTCCATCAAAAGGTTAATTCTTTTAACAGCTGAAGAGACTGTCCTCTCAAGCAGATCCTAGAAAAGAGAATTTATTACATAAGGCATAAGCTCATTGGGTATGCAGGGTAAATAACCTAATTTAGAAATACAGTGTAAAGGAGATATAATACCATTCAGATAGGGTCAGAGGAATGGAACAAGGTAGGAGGTGGCAGTTAACTGGAAGTAGTCCACCAGAAACATTTTATTGAGCTTTTCATAATTTTTGCCTTTGAAAAGTCGGTATAAAAGGTATTTTTACTTGGTATTCATTGGTCAGATACTTGCAAGGCTATGACAGAATTAGCAAAATAAATTCTGTGGCCAATCATCTCTTGATCAAAGTAGCTAGAAGTGCCAAGAGTTTAACAGTTTAGTGCACATTCACAATTAACCCTCTATAACCTCTATTATCCGCTTGTTTTTATTAGAATTAAGGACTAATAATAGATGGAGAATTGATCATGCAGTTTAGACCCCTTGTTTAATTGAAGACACAAGATCTGGAGGTGTAGCAGTTATGCAGTTGAGAGCAAAGGAAGCTGCCATTTAAAAAAAAAAAAAGGAAAAAATGAAGGAGGAAGAGGGCCGGGGACAACGGCCAATTTGCATTTTATATGCCAGAGTAGACCTATTTCAAGCTCTGAGGTGTTCAATAGCATCAAATTATGAAAAAAGCCTGACCCGGTTTGAAGGGAAAAAAGATTGACCCTGACTTTAATCTATAATGGATAACATATCACTCTGGCATACTGCTATCTTTGGGAGAATTTTCGTCATCATATGGAGAGTATTTAGTAGGCATTTAAAAAAAATAATACATAATAGATTTTATTTGAAAATCACCTAGGTGCAGTTTCTGACGTGCTCTTTTGGTAACTTCATTTTGATCAGAAACAACTCCTTACTTTTCTAAGTCCTCTTTGAAGAGTGATTGGCCTGAGGGGCAGCTAGGTGGCACAGTGGATAAAGCACCAGCCCTGGATTCAGGAGGACCTGAGTTCATATCCAGCCTCAGACACTTGACACTTACTAGCTGTGTGACCCTGAGCAAGTCACTTAACCCTCATTGCCCTTCAATAAATAAATGAATTAGTTAATAAATAAATAATTTTTTTTTTAAAAAAGAGTGATTGGCTGGGTGAATTCTTCTCTCGATTATATTACCTTACTTATGCCATCATTGTAGCTTTGCCTCTGAAATTGAGTTTTTGTTTTTATCTGTTTGATTTGGCTTGGTAACCAGGTCACACAGCCGATAGAGTGCTGTACTTGGGGTCAGGAAGACCTGAGTTCAAATCCTAATGCAAACATTTGACATAAGTGAGTAAATTTGGGCACATTTGCAAAACAGGAATGATAGTAGTACTTACCTCACAGGTTGTTGTGAGGATAAAATAATATGTAAAGCACTTTGCAAACCTCAAAGCACTATATAAATGCTAGATACCATTGCTGTTATTGTTATTATTTTTGGAGGCAAAAAACTATCTTTATTCTTAGGCATCTTCATATCCAAAGGGAAAATTTTCATGTCTTCTCTCAGTTCTTAGCATAGAGCCTTGTGCTTAGTCAGAGCTTAATAAATGCTTGTTGACTGAGTGATTGGCAAAATTTCCCCTTGCTCTGCTTCTTAGCTCTAGGGATGCCAGGACCTGGCACAGTCTGCTGTATAGGATGTGAAAACCAGAAGATCTGCAGTTTTAGCTCTGATACTAACTAGCTTCTTCATCTTGGTCAAGTCACCACAGCCCTCAAAGCCTCATTTGTAAAATGGGAATAATAAACCTTGGACTCCTTAGATCATAGGGATAGTGTGAGAAAACCATTTTTGGAAGCCTTTAAAAGCTCTATATAAATGCAATCTTATACTCTGATCACTCTGTCACTTCTCCTTAGCTCTTCAGGGCCACCTGTCCTTGTTTTTTCCTCTCATGTGGCTCTTATGGTGGGAAAAGCATTGACTTGAGAATCTGAGTAACGGGGTCTGAATCCCATCTAACTCTGCAATTTATTTAACATCTCTTAGGTATTTTTACTTAAGCAAATATTGCAATTGGGAGCTAAACACAGGTGTGTGTGTGTGTGCGCACATGCATTGATGTACACCTGCTCCTAAATAAAACCTATGAGTTTTAAATCCTAGGATCCTTTAAATGAAGGATATGAAAATAGGCTTGTTTTTCTAGCCTTGTTATTGTTTGTTCTTTCTCAAAGAGGAGCATGATATCAGGGTGATATCATGAATTGGATTTAAGTGAGAGAGGGCCAGCCTCACTCTCTCCTCCAGAGCCATCTGGGTCCAGTGGCAAGATATACATCAGGAGGACTGGAGATGGCTCTGGATGTTTAAGGCAATTGGAGTTAAGTGACTTGCCCAGGGTCACAAAGCTAGTAAAAGTCTGAGATGAGATTTGAACTTGTGTTATTTAAATTATTGGGGGACTAGGCTATGTTTTCTAAAATACTGCTACTTATAAATTAATGGCTATTACACCAGTTTGGGCAGTAAGAATTTATTATTAATTAATATCACATATTAATAAACTATTGACTGTATGTCTCCCTGACTTCCACACTAGTCATAGGCTTACAGGCCTAAACAATTACATACCCTGTGTAGAGAATAAAAGAGAGTATCAGAATGAAGAGAGCCAAGAGACAAGAGAGCGACCTCGGTGTGCCCAGGACTTTTATCCTCTTTTTGGTAAAGGATTGATCTAAGCTAATTGGTTAGTATCATTCAGCTCTGTTGATTGACATGACTTTGGGGGGGGGTGTGAGGGGGGTATCTAGAGATCAAATTCCAACCATCTTGGTGTGCTTCTTCCCCAGCTAATCAGAAGGATCAATCTGCATTCCTTTTATTAAACTGAAGGCTCATCCCTGGCAGGTTTCTGGTGAGGGGGAGAGAGCAGCTAAAACTGTCTGGGTTTCTCCTAGAAATCCATTATTAATAATTATTTTCACACAAACTCAAGTCCTCTTGACTCCAGGGCCAGTGCTCTATCCACTGCACCATCTAGCTGCCCCTAGGCAAGCTAAGTAGAAAAAAAGAGAAGATTGTAAGTTGGCTCTGAAAATTATTTCTTGATATTTGATGTAACTTTTCTTTGTCTAGATGTGAGACCCTGTATTTTTTGTCGCTAATGTCTGGCACTTTGCAAGTCCTGAATGTATTCATTCCTGACTTTCTGGACTTTTCTGTCTCCTCCATAGCAGCCTTCTCATCCTATGGATGCTTTCCTTTCTTCTGTCTGATGACTTCCTGTCCTCAACTAGCACTGCATGGTCTGTCCAGGCCATGTTAAGGTCACTCCTGACTCTATTCCTGATGCTAGACTTTTCTACCTGCCCCCACCCCCAGCAGCCTTACCCCTGCAAGGATATACTTCCTCCCTTCCTATTTCCCAGCAACACATTATGTGTTGTCTTCCCCCATAAACTGTTTGGGGGCAGCTAGATGGCACAGTGGATAAAGCACAGGCCCTGGATTCAGGAGGACCTGAGTTTAAATCCAGGCTCAGACACTTGACACTTACTAGCTGTATGACCTTAGGCAAGTCACTTAACCCTCATTGCCCAACCAAAAAAAACCAACCAACCAAACAACAACAATAAAAAGAATATAAACTGCTTGAGGGTGGAAATGGTATTTTTTGATTGATACAAATACAGCTAATGTATTTGTATTCCCAATTCTTAGCATAGTGCCTGGCATATAAGTGCTTAATAAATGTTTTATCAGGGTATCTGAATGAATGACCCAACCAGGAGATACTGATGCTACATACATTATAGTAATGACATCTTATTTCTAAAAATAAAAATGATTACTGGAGCAATACATACAACATGGAAGGAGTCCTGTGATACTTTCTAGGCCTCTTAAAATCTAACCACATTAGCAATAAATTCTATTATGTATGTAGTTGATAAACACTTTACATTTTGCAGGATACATAAAAACAATCAGTAGTGGCTTAGTGGGCCTTATGAATGTTTCAACTGAATAACTACCTTTGTTATATAATAATCCTGTTTATGATTATATGAAGATTTTTTTTGATTGACTCTTTGGTGCATTGAATCTGACACACTGAATCAAACAGTGAATTCAATGCATTTTTGTCTTGTGATTTTAATGCATGGTGAGCTTTGGTTGAAACATCTGCAGTAATGAACTTGACATTTGCAGTAATGACAGCATCAGTTTACTTAATGTCCTGCATTAAATTTGCTTCCCCAAAGAGTTGTCTTTGTCAGAGAGAAAGATAAATATTCTTTTTTAAGGAGCCTTAGGAAGGATCTGTCCCTTGAATATGGTATGTTCATATCACTTAATGCAAGAGTTAAAATTGGAGCAGTTGGAATATTATATTAGAAAGTCATATTAATATTAAAAATTGATTGAAAATGGGGTATAAGTGGGGCAGCTAGGTGATGCAGTGGATAGTGCACTGGCCCTGGATTCAGGAGGACCTGAGTTCAAATCTGGCCTCATACTCCTGATACTTATTAGCTGTGTGACCCAGGACAAGTCACTTAACCCTCATTTCCCAGCGGGGAAAAAAATGGGGTACAAGCACAGGTGTTTCTGTATATAGGCTGGGCCCATTGCTACTAAATAATGTTGATTCTTGATATTTGCACGTGAGCAGACTGGTTTGAGGAGAAAGAAAATACAAGACTACCTGGAATACTAGGAAAAGTGTAATCAAAGTCCCAAAGCCCATAGGTATAAGACTTTTTCCCCATTAGTGGAAAGAGACCAGAGTTCTTTTCTCTCTGTCCTACGTCTTTCCACCAATATCACCATCATACATTTTGCCATTGTTAATTAATTTGAGTTAAACTTCACTTTTGAGAGAGTTGCAGCTATACCTCATTTACACATAGTTTCTTTTATTCAGTTCAACATGTTGCTATCTTCCTTAGAAATTAAGGGTTTTAGAAGAAAGTAAGGCATGAGGATTGATACAAGGAGAACTGACTAAAAAAATTTTCAAGGTTACTTATATTTAAGAGAAGAACACTTTGGGGGCAATTTCATTAAATGGGACATCTGTGTATTTGGGAAAGAACTTTATTTGCTTGGGCACCCTTCTGGAACCTTCATAGCAAAAAGGTCCACTCACTGTGTGAGGTCCCATTTTAGCTTCCCTGTAATTGCTCATTGGCCTCTCTTAGATACAAGACTCCCCAGTACTGGACAAAAAGTCCTGGAGTGAAAATTAATCTCTTTATAATACTATAATTTATTTTAGAGATTTAAGATCAGATCTGGAGATGAATTAAATCGGATAATTGCTCATTGAAAAAATGTTGGATACTTTTGGTCTTTGTTTTGCCAAATAATCCCTTATGAACTCATGATTACTTGTACAATTGAGTGCATTCTTAGTCTCTGGGGAAGTTTGCCAAACCCAGACAAGATTATATAAAATATGCGCTCATCTCTGTTAGAAAAAGTTAACGTAGCCATTGAATGAGTTATTTTCTCCCCACTCTTCCCTCTTCTCTTTCTCCCACCTTTGTCGGATCAATTAAGTAAAATTCTATGGTATAGAAAGGTATAAATTTGGGAGCAGAAGTGGGAGACCACACTTTACTTTCCCTCCAATCACTGCCCCAAACGCCTTGGAAAAGAGGAAAACTATCTAAACACACCAGATATTTTCCTTTCCTGAACAAAAGAGGAAAACAGAGGAGCCATCTTTGGAACTGCAACCCCTTCCTCTGCCCCTCACCCTTATACATCTATTGAACATGATCACAAGCAGAGGGACTTTCAGCATCTCTTGTCTCCATCCCTCTCAGATTTGATATGATGTAAAGAATGTACTTCAATAAATCTCATTTGAATATGTAAGTTTAATTCATGTGCTCTCTCATTTTCCAGTACATAAGTTGATTTTCCACAAAATCACTTACTTTGCAGTGTAGTGATTAAAATGGATAAAAAATTGGTCAATTATTTTTATCATTTGAAGTACACACACACACACACACACACACACAGAGGGATGCCCATCAAATGGGGAATGGCTGAACAAGTTGTGGTATATGATTGTGATGGAAAACTACTATTCTATAAGAAATGATGAGCTCAATGATTTTAGAAAAAACATAGAAAGACTTGCATGAAGAGTGAAATGAACAGAAACAAGAGAACACTGTAAACAGTAATAGCAATACTGTTTTAAGAATGACTTTGAATGAATATTTTGACTATTACAAATACCAAATTAACTTTAATGGAAGTACAAAGAAAGATGCTATCTGTCATCCAGAGAAAAAACTGATAAATTATGTATAGAATAATTTTACATATATATGCATATGTGTGTAAATATATATACCTATATGTATATGTGTGTGTGTGTGTGTGTGTACACACCTATTTGTGTCTAATGATAGCCATCTCTAGGGTGGAGAAAGAAGAAAAAAAAAGAAATTTACGTGATAATCTTGTATATTTGAAAGGAATAACAATTTATGCATAGTAGATTTGAAGTTTCATGTGCAAACATCTTTTTTATTGTACTATGTTATGGAAATGTTTGTTTTATTCCATAAATTAAAATAAAATAAAATGTGAAACTAGAGATAGCACTAATTCACCTGCCTGGGTGCCCTTGGGTTATGGATCCAGGAATCTTCAGAGACTACTTTTGTTTTGTTTTGTGATTTTTTTTTTTTTTGCAGGGCAGTGAGGGTTAAGTGACTTTCCCAAGATCACACACCTAGTAAGTGTCAAGTGTCTGAGGCTAGATTTGAACTCAGGTGCTCCTGAATCCAGGGCCAGTGCTTTATTGTGCCACCTAGCTGCCCCTGAGATTACTTTCTTAGAGAAGCCAGCCTCCCTTACTCCACAAAGATAACCATAGAAATATTTTCCCCAACCTAATTTCTGAAGCCTCTCTGTTCTCTCCTAAAATTAGCCTTTAACCTGTATTTTCTGTATCCATAACTCTTTATCTTTGGAATTTTAGGACTGCTGGAATAACCTTAGACCCAGGCCTCTCTGCTTACTCAAGATGCTGGTTCTGGTGAAGTACAGATAATCTATGCATATGGTTGTTGGGGGTGGGGGATACAATAGAAGAGGAATCATAATTATTTTACAACATCTTGATGGACTAATCACCCACCCCAATATTAGAAAATTCCCAAATCTTATTAAAGGAGAAATAAATTATAACAAACTATGCAAGTTCACAGTAAAGTACACAGTCTCACCTGCTATTATAATAGCTACTTGTCCTTGAATAGGAAACTCTAAAGTTTTGTCTGAAAGGATTCTTTTATATAAAAGTATTTCTTTGCTTCCCTTGTCTCTTGACCTTGAACAGGAAATGTTTTATTATAACAAATCCTTCCAGTGGTATTACAAATAATCCCCTTTTCTTCCATGCCTGACCACCCTCATTCTTTACCCCTTCTTCTCTTTTGAAACACTTTAATTGTTGTTGTTGTTCAGTTGTTTCAGTCATATCTGACTCTTTGTGACCCCATTTAGGGTTTTCTTGGCAAAGATACTGGGAGTAGTTGGCCATTTCCTTTTCTAACTCATTTTACAGATGAGGAAACTGACGCATCCAAGTTTAAGTGACTTGCCCAGAATCACACAGTAGGTGTCTGAAGGGAGATTTGAACTCAAAAAGATGAGTCTTCCTGACCACAGTCCTGGCACTCTCTCCATTGTGCCATCTAGCTGCCCCAATGTTTTACTTAAAAGGCTGAACTGACACAGAATGCTACTGATTGAATGTCTACTCTACCCAAGCCTGAAAGGTTTCAAAAACTAAAACTATACCTAAAACAAAATAAAAACAAAACGTTAAAAACCCACATAAGAATCTATAGCTTCTTTTCAGTGAGAGTAGCTTTCTTTAGCATACTGATAAATTGCTTTTAGTTTCACCTCCTATCTTTGACCCACAATCATTATGGTCAATGGATGGACATGCTTCTTCCAAGAGGTCAAGAGAATTCTTTTACATTGTAAACCACATTATCAAAGATTTAGAACTGAAGTGTTGTCTAGTCTAAAATTTTCCTTTTACAGATGATGAACTGAGGCCAAGAGACATTAGGTGACTTGGCCAAGTTCATACAAAGAGGAAATATCAGAGGGCAGCTAGGTGGCACAGTGGATAAAGCACCGGCCCTGGATTCAGAAGGACCTGAGTTCAAATCCGACCTCAGACATTTGACACTTACTAGCTGTGTGACACTGGACAAGTCACTTAACCCCAATTGCCTCACCAAAAAAAAAAAAAAAATGCAAAGGGGGCAGCTAGGTGGCGCAGTGGATAAAGCACTGGCCCTGGATTCAGGAGGACCTGAGTTCAAATCCGACCTCAGACACTTGACACTTACTAGCTGTGCAACCCTGGGCAAGTCACTTAACCCTCATTGCTCTGCAAAAAGAAAAAAAAAAAGGAAAAAGCAGAGCTGGCATTCTAATCAAATTTTTGACTCCAAATCCAACATACTTTCTACTATAAAACACTCCTACCTTTTATGCTATAAAACAGCTTCTGATACTAAACTAATGAGTTTGTTAGGACCTCCTGACTTATAAATCTTATACAAATAGGTTCTTTTTTGTGATATTTGCCTTTGGAACATTTGGAAATGTCACTTCAAAGTATGACCAGAGGTTTAGAAAATAATGAAACATGTCTCTCCTGAAATATTTACAAGTGTCAGGAAAAGCCGATTAGTCCACTTATCTCAGTTGATTCTCACGTGTTTCAAAAGCTCCTTAGGATCCATGTAATAGTTGACCTTAGTACTGCTGTATGCTCTGAAACATTTATAATAGACCTCTTTTAAGATATTTCTGCCTATCCACTCCCAAACCTCTACTACATAAATAATGCACATCTGATAGCTGAGATTTTTCTTTTTTATTTACATAGAGAACTATGAATAAAGCCAAGAGTCACAGTTTATCATTGAACAGTAAAAATACGTACAGAAATATTCTGCTTCAGAAAAGTTTCACTAGTTTCAAAATTTGATCATTTTATATTGACTCTAAAAGGACACTTGAAAAAAATATATGAAGCATCTCTACATAGAAAATTCCTAGGAGCAGGGTCAGAGTTCTTGTCCCTTTCTACCAATGAGGGTGCAGAAAGTCAGGTCAGTTCCACACCACAAATGAAGCAACAAATTGAAGACCCCATATTATCTTCATGTTTTAATAGTTCAAAATTAAGGGCTCAGAAAGAAGTTGTGGAGCCAGAAAGAAGACTGAAAATAGTTAGAGAACCCAAAGAGTGGGTTATTTCTGAAGTCAAGTGGGAGAGTGTATCCAGTAACAAGGAATGTTCAACAATAAGAGAATTGTAGAGAGATTTCAGAAGACTGAGAGAGACCTTAGAGTAGTTACAGTGGATAGGCTGCATATTGGAGTAAAGCATGTTGGACCTTGGAGTCAGGAGAAATCTGGGTTAGAAGCTCACCTTAGTCACATGCTAGTTATGTGGTCATGAGTAATTGCCTAACTTGTCTAAGCCTCAGTTTCCTGATCTGTGAGGACCAAATGAGATGATGTATATAAACCTTAAATTTGAACTATTTCTAGGATAATAGGGGGGCATCTGACTCTTCAGCTATTCTTTAGTAAATCTGTAGACTATTAAAGTACAGAGGCTTACCAGAACTATCAGCATTCCATCGATTAATTGTACTCAGAGGAGAATTCTGGATTTCATTCTTATCTTCATGTACCTGGGGCAACTTTCACAAAATGCTCAGCCTAAAATATTTGTTTTTAATAGTTCCAGCACTAAAGAGTTTAATCCTCTGTTCTCTTAAGCTTTCACTTAAATTTAATTAGTTTTCCATCAGGTCAGAAGGGTCACATGGCCCTGAGCTTTGAGACATACATTTTTTTGTTGGATTCAAGGCAATGGTTCTCTTCTAGAGCCCACCCAGATTTATGATGACAGATTCCATGTCTTTATTATTTAAAAAAAAATCTATATCTTTGTTAAAATGGCAATTTACTCAATTGTAGAAGACTTTCAAGATGCTTAGATGAAAGATGTAGACAGAAGACCTTGATTCCAATCATCACTGTATGACTTGGACAACTGAATAAATGAATGAATAAAAAAATTATTAAACACTGTATTTAAAATACTGAACTAAGTATTGTGAATATAAATTCAAAACAAAGGAATCCTTGACCTCAAGAAACTTAGATTCTTTTTTAAACATTTTTTATTTATTTGTGAAAACAATTTTCAACATTTGTTTTTTAAAAATTTTGACTTCCAAATTCTCTCTCTCCCTGCCTTCTATCCCTCTTCATTGAAAAGGCAAGCAACTTGATGTAAATTATACATGTGCAGTAATGGAAAATATATTCCCATAATAGTCATGTTGAGAAAGAAAACACAGACCAAAAAACAAAGCCAAAAAAAAATACATATACATATATATATATATACACATGCTTCAACCTGCATTTAGACTCCATCAGTTCTCTCTCTAGAAGTGGATAGAAAATTTCACCATATGATTTTCAAGATTGTCTTAGATCATTGAATCTCTGAGATTCAGAATCAATCATCATAAAATATTGCTGTTACTATGTACAATGTTCTCCTGGTTCTGTTCATTTTACTCTGCATCATTTCATGTCAGTCTTTCCACATTTTTCTGAAATCATCCTGCTCATCATTTCTTAAAGAACAATAATATTCTATCACAATCATATGTCATAACTTGTTCAGACATCATCAATTGATGGGCATCCCCTCAATTTCCAATTCTTTGACACTACCAAAAGAGCTGTTATGAATATTTTAGTACATATATGCCATTTTCCTTTTTCTTTTAAAAATCTATTTGGTATACAGATCTAATAGTGGCATTGCGGCATCAAAGGGCATGCACAGTTTTATAACCCTTTGGACATAGTTCCAAATTGCTCTCCCAATTTTTCCACATTCCCTCCAGCATTTGTCATTTTCCTTTTCTGTCATATTAGCCAATCTGACAGCTGTGAGATTGTTTTAATTTGCATTTCTTTAATAAATAGTGATTTAGGGCATTTTTTTCCATAATAACCATAGTTCTGATGTCTTCATCTGAAAATGGCCTGTTCAAATCCTTTGGGTAATTATCAGTTGGGGAATGACTTGTATTCTTATAAATTTGACTCAGTGGACTTTATCAGAGAAACTTGCTGTAAATTTTTTTCCTGTGTTCTGCTTTCCTTCCAATTTTGGCTTCTTTAGTTGTGTTTGTGCAGAAGCTTTTTAATTTCATGTAATCAAAGTTATATATTTTATATCCTATAATGCTCTCTATCTCTTGTTTGGTCATAAACTCTTCCCTTATTCACAAATCTGACAGGTAAACTGTTCCATGCTTCCCTGATTTGCTTATAGTTTATATCTAAATCATGTACTCAATTTGACCTTATCTAGGTATATGGTGTGAGTTGCTGATCTGTACTTAGTTTCTGTCAAACTGCTTTCTAGTGTTCCCACAAATTTTTGTCAAATAGTGAGTCCTTGTCCCAAAAGTTTAGATCTTTGCATTTATCAAATACTAGTTTACTATTGTCATTTGCTACTATGTAATTTGTACCTGATCTAGTCCCCTGATCTAACACTCTAGCCAGTACCAGATTGTTTGGATGATTACCATGTGGTAAAAATTATTTGCTGTAAAGATTAATATCACAAGTTTTAGCTGAATCATTTGGAAAGGGCCACACCTGGCCCACCCTGAGATTATGTATGCTACTGAGGTCAGAAGGAGAACTCTCCATGAGCAGCTTTTGAAGGACCTCCCCTTTTGGGGGAGGAGAGATTGAATGCGACCTGAAGGGAGGTGAGACACTTCTGGGAGGCTAAACTTTCAGGGCACTGCCAGAACGGGGAATGCTCTCTGGCGGTTGACTAAAGTCATGGTGGAGCGTGAGCAACTTAGACTGGTGGGCTGTTCAGGTTGGTGAGTTACCTACCCTAAATTCCTTTGAACCAGCTTAGGCTAAGTTTAGAGTTAAGAGCATCTGTCTGTATTTCTATTTTTCCATTTCCTTATCTTTGATTTTTATTAGTTTCACCTTTGTTGTTTAATTAATTCCCAAGTAATAAAATCTAATCCTTTTGTGAACTAAAGCTTAGAGGCTCCTTTCTTATTGGCCTAGGAGAAATATCTAAAAAGAATAGTTCAAAGGGGAGATTAAACCTAAAAAGGTCCCTCATATTTCTGGGACCCCAATATTAAGGAGAGTCACCCAAATAACACTCAGTATATCTAATTTTGGCCCTCACAACCACTTGGTTATACAGATTGAGATCTGGTACTACTAAACTACCTTCCTTCACATTTTTTTCAATGATTCCCTTGATAGTCTTGATCCTTTATTCGTCAGATGAATTTTGTTACTATTTTTTCTAGCTCTATAAAATATTTTTGGTAGTTTTATATGACAGTGAATAAGTAGCTTAATTTTTTATTTATTTATTTATTTATTTTTTTAGTGAGGCAATTGGGGTTAAGTGACTTGCCCAGGGTCACACAGCTAGTAAGTGTTAAGTGTCTGAAGTCGGATTTGAACTCAGGTACTCCTGACTCCAGGGCCTTTGCTCTATCCACTGCGCCACCTAGCTGCCCCATGTAGCTTAATTTAGGTAGAAACATCATTATTATTTCATTAGCTCAGCCTACCCATGAGTAATTACAATATTTTCAGTTATTTAGATCTGACTTTATTTCTGTAAAAAGTGTTTTGTAATTAGATTCATATAGTTTCTGAGTTTGTCTTGGCAGCTAGATTCCCAAGTACCTTATATTAAGTACAGTTATTTTAAATGGAATTTCTCTTTCTATTTCTTGCTGCTGGACTTTGTTGGAAATATCTAGGAATGCTGATGACTTGTTTGGGTTTATTTTATATCCTGCAACTTTGCTAAAGTTGTTATTTCAATTAGTTTTTTTTTTTATTTGATTCTTTGGATTCCCTAAGTATACCATCATATCATCTTCAAAATAATAGCTTTATTTCCTTTCTGCCTATTCTAATTCCTTCAATTCATTTTTCTTCTCTTATTGCTCTGAGTAGCATTTCTAGTGCAATATTAAATAATAGGGGTAATAAAGAGTTTCCTTGCTTCACCTCTGATTGTATTGGGAAGGCTTCTATCCTATCTCCATTACAGATAATGTTTGCTGATGGTTTTAGACAGATACTCTTCCTTTTAAGGAAAACTCAATTTATTCCTATGCTTTCTAGTGGTTTTAACAGGAATCAGTGTTTTATTTTGTCAAAAGCTTTTTTTTTTAATCTATTGAAATAATCATATTATTTCTGTTGGTTTTGTTATTGATACGCTCATTTATGTGATTATACTTTTCTTAATTTTGAACCAGTCCTGTATTCCTGGTATAAATCTCACCTGGTCATAGTGTGTGTTCTTTGTGATTTATCACTGCGGCCTCCTTGTAATATTTTATTTAAAATTTTTGTACCAATATTCATTAGGGAAACTGGTATATAGCTCTCTTTTTCTTCTTCACTCATTTGCTTATTCAATTCTTTTTCTAAGATAGGGTTATTTAAATATTCTGTTTCCTCTTCTGTTAATAAGGAACTTAGGGGCAGCTAGGTGGCTCGGTGGATAGAGTACTGGCCCTGGAGTCAGGAGTACCTGAGTTCAAATCCGGCTTCAGACACTTAACACTTACTAGATGTGTGACACTGGGCAAGTCACTTAACCCGAATTGCCTCACCAAAAAAATAAATAAATAAAAATAAGGAACTTACATTCTAATGGAGGTAACTATACTCAAGGAAAGGGACACTTGCTGTGGAAATTTACAGGAAGATTGAGTAGGGCAATAGAGAAGGAGATTGACACACACTATTCAGGAACGATGGCAATGCTTCTTTGTTCATGATTATTGATTCCAGCAGTGGATAGAATACTAGACCTGGAGTCAGGAAGATTTTCCTGAGTTCACATCTGGCCTAAGATACTTACTAGTGGTGTGACCCTGACAAGCCACTTAACAGTTAACTCTGTTTGCCTCAGTTTCATCATCTGTAAAATGTCTTGGAGAAGGAAATGACAAACCACCCCAATATTTTTGGCAAGAAATCCCCAAATGAGGTCATGAAGAATAAGACACAATTGAAAAATGACTTGACAACAACTAAAATTGATTACAGAGCTGAAAGGATGGGGAAGGTGGCAAGGGAGAGGAAGGAATATAGTAAATTGTGGCTATGGCTTTCCTGAAATAGGATTCTGGGACAGGTAACCACAGTCAGGGAATTGGACCCCCAAGGCAATCTTCTAAGACATGGTCTATAGCTTGAGCTTCTAAGCACTTGGTAGGGAGACAGCTAGAGAAGAGTCACAACCTCTCAGCATCTTAATTTTCCTCATCTTTCAAACAAGGAAGTTAGACTAAATGGTCTCTCAGGTAACTACTAGCTCTTTGATCCTGTGATCTTAAAATGAAAAAGTTGGATGTAGAAGGTCTCTAAGTCACTCCTTTCCTGACCCCTGCCTCCTAGCTCTTTGAACTTTGACACTTTGCCTCAGCTGACTTGTCTTGAAAGCTTCTTCCACCCACTGGTGAGTTCCCCTGGGAACCTTCATTTTGAGGAAATGCCCAGGCCAATCATCCTTCCTTCACTCCTTTCTCCACCTCTGTCCTGACACTGTACTCTACCATTCCTTCTCTTAGGGTCCTCCTCCTCTCCTCTCCCTTTCAGCTCCTTTTTTTTGGTTTTGTTTTGTCTTCCTCTATTAGAATAAAAAACGCATCAGGCAGAGATTCTTTTTTGCTTATATTTGTATTCTCAGCACTTCCCACAGTGCCCAACACTTAATAAATACTCGTTAACTTGATTTGACTCCATCTCTGTATTATAAGGGTTTAAGTCTTCTCTAGGATAAATATCTCGAGTTTCTCTGAATGATTCTCATATAGAAAAATCACCATCCTGGTTTCCCTACTCTGGTAACTCTCTAGTTTATGAATAGGCCTCCTAAAATAGTATCCAGGACTGAGGAAAATATTATAAATGATGTGTTCTGACCAGAACAGGGTTCAGAAGGATCATCCCTTCCCCAGTCCTGGATACTATGCCTATTTTTGTTTTAAGTGGGGCAATGAGGGTTAAGTGACTTGCCCAGGGTCACACAGCTAGTAAGTGTCAAGTGTCTGAGGCCAGATTTGAACTCAGGTCCTCCTGAATCCAAAGCCGGTGCTTTATCCACTGTGCCACCTAGCTGCCTCTACTATGCCTATTTTAATGCAGCCTGAGATTGCTTCAACTATTTTTCCTACCCTCAAGCTTGCAATCCACAAAGATCTCATGTGTCCCCATCTTTTTCTTGTGTAAATGTTTTTTTTTAATTCACATGTAAAATTTTACATTATTTTTATCTCTTAAATTAAAATGTATTCTTTATCTTGACATAGTACCATATCCGAAAATTGCCTCTAGTCAATAATGATAATGATCAGGATGAAAAAAAAAACCAAACAACAGAATTTACATAACACTTAGAGATTTGCAAAATGCTTTAAATACATGGTCCCATAATCCTATGAAATAGGTATGACTGTTATTAATTACCACCATTCTCATTTGACATTTTGTTCTCTATGCATTAACTTCTTTTATTTAAGGAATATTTATTGAATCCTGCGCTAAGTGCTGAAGGAAGTGCAAAGATATATTAGAAATAGCCCTTTCCCCTTGATAACTTATGACACAGGAAAAAATAAACAATGGACACGAATAATGGCACAATAAAATAATATGAGTTACAGATTTGTCACAAAGTACTTACATTTCAGAGAAATGTGGGCTCATTTCCAGCTGTAGTGATCAGAAGGCAAATTGGAGGATGTGACTTTTGTGTTACACCATTAAACATATGCAAAGAAGGGAGTGGAGAAAAAGAACCGTGTGAACAAAAACACTAAGGCAACTTAAGTTTATAGTGTTTGAAGAACTGCAGAAATTTGGCAGGAACACAGGGCAATGAGTAGCCAGTGATAAGGATGAATATTTGCTAGGGCCAGATAGTAGAGAGTCTGGACTTTGTTTGGTAGACAGTTGGGAGCAGTTAAAGGTTTTTGAACAGGGGGTGATGCTATCAAAACAGTGCTTTAAGAAGATTAGTCTAGGAACATAGTACAGGGTATATTGCTGGCTCCCAGGCTTATTACCTTTTCTACTGAGAATGAATTCTTTCTATGATTGCTTCCTGCTGGTCAAAAAAGAGACATCTGTTTCCTCTGGAACTAAACTGTTACTTCTAGCCATAAGCTTCCCCTCACCCTTCTCATCAGCTGATTTTCTGGTTTTTCTCTCCCATTGCTTTCCAGTGAATTTATATATTTATTCATTTATTTATTATTTTGGTGCAATGCAGGAGGCATGTAGTGAGTCATCAGAAGCTATAACAGTTAAATCTGTCTTCTATCTTATAGGATTTTTCTAACCTTTTCTTTCCAGAAGAGTATAATGCCCCCTCCCATCTCTTCTCAAGCAAAGAATGAATTGTTAGCTAATTAACAGCCTTCTTAGTTGATTTCACTTAACAACCTTAACAACTAGCTGCTAATGTACATGAAATCACAGTCAGAAAGAATTTTTAAAGATACAAAAACACTTAGTCTAAAACATAAATTTGAACCAAACAGACATTTATTAACTCATTGCTATATAATTGCAATATGAATCAATCAACCACTATACGTTTATTAAGCACCTACTATGTGCCAGGCACTGTCCTAAGCACTAGAGGGACAAAAAGAGACAAAAGACAGCCCCTGCCTTCAAGGAGCTCACAGTCTAATGGGGAAGACAATGTGCAAATAAGTATACACAAAGCAAGGTCTATACAGGATAAATGAAAAATGATTTACAGAGAGATGGTACTAGAAGAGGGGTTGGGAGAGGCTTACTGTAGAGGGTGGGCTTCTAGTTGAGACTTGAAGGAAACCAGGGAGGTCAGTAGGCAGAGAGGAGGAGGGAGAGCATTCTAGATGTGTTTGCCTCCCAGCCTTATACAAAGCCTCAGACAACAGTAGAATCTGAGCTCCTTGAGGGAAGCCACTATTTTTATTTCTTTGTATCCCCAGCACTTAACACAGTGCCTGACACTCAGTAACATTGTAAGCACTTTGACTGGTTGACTGGAATCCTCCAATACCAGAGAAGAAGTCTGAATTATTATGGCATTCAAAGATAAAATATGTTGATATTATCTAACACTATTCATATATTTTATGCATTCTTGAGTCTCTAAACTTTTTCTGTCTTCTACTAGCCTTCTTGTGTAGTCAGTCTATGGCTTCTGCAAAACTCCCCCTAAATTCCCCTTTAATTTCTTATGCGGCCTGTGATATATCAAATCCTTGATGGGGAAAGTAGCTATGTGGAAGGGCTAACTGTATGTTATGTGGAAGATCTCCTCCCAGAGGACTTCCTCTGGGCCTTATCACATCATTTAATATGAACATGACACTCAGATTTTTCATCTATTTTCACCGTTTCCCATCATGCATTTATCCTGGGTAACATCTTGTTCATAAGTCATACTTGGTCATATATGGTTGCTCTACTTAGGTTCTACACTGTGTATGAATTATTAAATGAGTATATTTTTAAAGCAAACCTGTGATTTCCACTGGGGTAAGGAGCTGGGGTGAGAGACTGACTTCTACCTTTCTTTGTTCCTTCTTCGTACTTTAAGGTCTTAGAGAAGTGCCTGGAGCATATGACTAAGTTAGGAACAGGAATCTAGAGATGTTTCAGAAGTACCTGAAGTTATTCCTGACCCTGAGGCCAGTTCTCTACACACTACACTGGGATCCCTCCCATAAGTTAGAGTCACAGAAACTCATTTTTTCTACACATACAGAAAGCCTTTATTTCTTTTGATTGGATATATATTTTTAATCTTTAATTTACAAATCATTAAGTCAGATGTTTAATTACATTTGTAGTTAAACTAACTGAAAAGTCTGCTGTAGAAACAAAAATTCAGTAGACAGTGTTTCTGTAACTGACAGTGAAAATCATGGGTATATTAGATTCTATTATGCTTAACCATTTTCTTGATGATTAGAAGCCATCAGCCTCTTAAAGGCTCTCTAAAGCATTAGAAATGACTCCTATAATATTGCCTATTCCTTTTTTTTTTTTGCTTTGACCAATTTGTTTTGACAATGAAAGTGCATATTATCTGATATAAATATTAATTGTTCATATGTTTGAGTACATATCAATACAAGTTAAATTAAAGAGTCTTATTTTATTTTCAACAGAATTTCTCATATTTGTAAAACCAGGAAGTAAAATTCAGATAAAATTGGTTCATTTTCGAGAGCCAATGCTGTAATTATCTAATAATGATTTAAATGTACTGTTGAGATCATGGAGAGAAGTCAGATGTGTAGAATTAAAATTGACAATAAATGTTTTTATTGATGTTTTTAGAATTTACCTCATAATAAATGAACCATAAGCCCTAATTGTTCTGTGGTGAACTTCCCATATTTTAACTTCAAAGGTTCTCTGAAGCTTATCAATCTCTGTGTTGGTCAGGTATTGATTGTTATTTTTATTTTGTAAGAAGAAAGTGAGAGGTCAGCCAAAGACTTTTCAAAGGGCATGTAGGGAGATAATATAAACCTGAATATGAGCCCTATAAGCTTGCTTTCTGCTCCTTTCTTGATGCCACTGAATTAAAAGCCTTGAATGAGGTCCACTTTCTTGATTTAAAAATAACTCCTATATTTGAGCAAGTATAAAGATCAGAACAATTTAATGCCTTGTACAGAGTGTCCATTAAGCCATGCATACAGTTGAGATATTAAAATGACTCACTGAGGCCCTAAATGAGGTTTGTTCTCTATCTAGTGTTCCTCAAAGCATGCTGTACTTGAAATTAAGATAATCATTGAAATGTGTGCTCACTTAAGCAAGGGAGGAAGAGAGATGAGAAGAAAAAAGAAAGAAAAATGGGTAGAGTAGGAGAGAGAAGAACAGAGAGAGAGGAAATGGAGGAGGAAGGAGGGGGAGAGGGGGAGATGAAGGGGGAAGAAGGGAAAGGGAGAGAGGAAGGGAGAAAGAGATAGTTAAAGAGAAAGGGAGAAGGGGAAAAGGAAAGAAAGAAGGAAAAGGAAGGGGGAAGAAGAAAGAGAGAGAAAGGAAAGAAGATGGAGGTGGAAGAAAGGAAAAGGAGAAAAGGAGAGAGAAAGGGGAGGGGGGAGATAGAGAAGGGGAAGGGAGAGGAAGAGACAGGGGAGAGGGGAGCAGGAAGGAGGAAAAGGAGGAGAGGGGGAAGAGGAGGCAGATGGAGGGGAAAGGAGGAAAAGAGAGGGAGGGATAGGGAGAGAGAGAAGAAGAAGAAAGAGGGGGATAGAGAGGGAGAGGAAGATAGAAGGGGAAGAAGTGAAAGAAAGAGAAGGAGAAAGAGAAAGAGAGGAGAGGGGGAGAGGAGGGGGGGACAAAAGAAAGAGAGATGGGGTAGATAGGTGGTGCAGTGGATAAAGCACCAGCCCTGGATGCAGGAGGACCTGAGTTCAAATCCGACCTCAGACATTTGACACTTACTAGCTGTGTGACCTTGGGCAAGTCACTTAGCCCTCATTGCCCCACGAAAGAGAGAGAGAGAGAGAGAGAGAGAGAGAGAGAGAGAGAGAGAGAGAGAGAAGGGGGAAAGATATAGGAAGAGAAAGAGGGGGAGAGAGGAAGAGTAGGGGAGGGAAGAGGAAAGAGAGAGATAATATCAGGTGCTCTGTGGCATTGTGCTGAGCACTGGGAATGCAAATACGACGAAACAAAGACAGACCTTGCCTTAGAGGACCTTGCCCCAGAGGACCTTGCCCTAACTCCTTTTTTTTAATCATGAAAGTATCTTATTTTCTAGTTACATGTAGAGATGTTTTCAACATTTGTTTTTATAAGATTTCTAGTTCCAAATTTTTCTCCCTCTCCTCCCCCCACTAAAACAAGTAATCTGTTATAGGTTATATATGGATAATCACATTAAACATATTTCTGCATTAGTCATGCTGTAAAAGAAGAATCAGAACAAAAGGGAAAAACATCAAAAAAACAAAAACAAACAAACAAAAAAAGTAGAAACAGCGTGGTCCAATATGCATCTAGATTCCACAGGTCTTTTTTCTGATTTAGAGAACATCAAGAGTCCTTTAGAATTATCTACTGAGAAGAGTCAACTCTATCAGTTGATCATCACACAATGTTGGTGATACTGTGTTCAATGTTCTCCTGGTTTCTGCTAATCTCACTCAGCATCAGTTTCATGTAAGTCTTTCCAGGTTCTCTGAAATCTGCCTGCTCATTGTTTCTTACAGCACAAAAGTATTCCATCACATTCATATACTACAACTTGTTCAGACAATCACCAATTGATGGGCATCCCCTCAATTTCCAATTCCTTGACACCACAAAAAAAGCAGCTATAAATATTTTTGTGCATGTGGGTCCTTTTCCCTTTTTATTATCTCTTTAGGATAAAGAACTAATAGTGGTATTACTGGGTCAAAGGGTATGTACAGTTTTATAGCCCTTTGGGGATAGTTCCAAATTGCTCTCCAGAATGGTTGGATTAGTTCACAGCTCCACCAAGAATGCATTAGTGTTCCAATTTTTCCACAGCTTCTCCAACGTTTATGATTTTCCTTTTTTGTCATTTTAGGCCAATGGATAGGTGTGAGGTGGTACATCAGAGCTGTTTTAATTTGCATTTCTCTAATTAATAGTGATTTAGAGCATTTTTTCCATGTGGCAATAAATAGCTTTGATTTCTTCATCTGAAAACTGCCTTTTCATATCCTTTGGCCATTTCTCAATTGGGAAATGACTTGCATTCTTATAAATTTGATTTGGTTCCCTATATATTTTAGAAATGAGGCCTTTATCAGAAATACTGGCTATCTTGGAGTCAGGCGTGTCACAACACAATACCTGGACCTGACATAATGTTCTAGTTTCTGGACTGTTATAGGCAATTGGGTCTACCTATATTAGGAGTTATTCTCTAGGTGAGGACATGAGGGCATCTGAACCTAATAAGGAGAAACATTCAAGACAGCACTTCCAACAGATAGGTTTTGTTGGCCTCCAAGAACTTCTATAAAGAAAGCTTAGATTAGTTGTCAAAGGGCCTACACTTACTTTGAAAGTGTTAGAAAAAAATCATTGTCACAATTAAACACAAAATATACAACCTGGTTTAAAAAAAAAAAAGGAAAAGAAAAGAAATACTGGCTGTAAAAATTGTTTCCCAGCTTTCTGCCTCCCTTCTGATTTGGGCTGCATTGCTTCTGTTTGTTCAAAAACTTTTTAATAGGGAGGGGGAGCTAGGTGGCACAGTGGATGGAGCACCGGACTTGGAGTCAGGAGTACCTGAGTTCAAATCCGGCCTCAGACACTTAACACTTACTAGCTATGTGACCCTGGGCAAGTCACTTAACCCTAATTGCCTCACTAAAAAAAAAAAAAACAAAAACAAACAAACAAAAACTTTTTAATTTAATGTAATCAAAATCACCCATTTTGCATTTCATAATATTCTTTTTCTCTTGTTTGGTCATAAATTGTTCTCCCTTTCCATAAATCTAAGAGGTAAAACTATCCCTTCCTCTCCTAATTTACCTATGATATCACCTTTTATGTCTAAATCATGTACTCATTTTTACCTTATTTTAGTATAAGGTATAAGCTATTCTTGCCCCATCTTCTAATGGCAGAAGATAACATATAAAATGTAAAAGGGTGCTGAAAAGTTGTGGAGTAGGAAGGGGTGACAAGGAGGTAAGGTAAAAGACTGGGGGGCAGCTAGGTGGCCCAGTGGATAAGCACTGACCCTGGATTCAGGAGGACCTGAGTTCAAATCCAGCCTCAGACACATGACACTTACTAGCTGTGTGACCTGGACAAGTCACTTAACCCTCATTGCCCTGCAAAAAAAAGAAAAAAAAGACAATAACTAGGGCACAGACATGAGCTCCCGAATCAGATAAGAGAACCACAGGGTAGAGACATCTCCCAGGTAAGAAAGCAGTAGGAGCAGAGGTAGGAAAAGTCTGGAAAGGCAGGAACAGAGCTGGGAGAGAAGGGAGCATATTAGACTACTGAAATAGAGCAGAAGAAAAAAATAGACCTATATGAGAAGAGAAATATAGTTTTAGAATACTGAGTACCAGGCGGGTACAAGTGGCAGAGATTTTGGTTAGACTTTTTTGTCACCCTAGAAACAGAAAATTAATTAGACTCTGGAACTTCTATATTTCATGAATTAATAGTTTATTCTTTTTTAGTTTTAGATCCTCAAAACATATCTTTTCTGATAGTGGTTTTAGTTTTAATTTTAGGGATCTATGGGCTTAGATAGAAAAAAAACTATTATTATTTTAAGATAATTAGTTTCCTTTGTAATCCTATATATTCTGTTTTATGCATTTAAAAACTTTGTTCTTAGTAGACCATAGGCTTCACTAGAGTCGATGATACACAAAAAAAAGTTAAGAAACCCTGACCTAAATCTGAATATGTGCAAGCACTGTACTGATCTGTAGGGTGAGAGACAAAATTTGTATTCATTGCTACACTTGTCTACTATCTTGTCTTGCCAGGAGACTACTCAATTCTCCAAGGATTTTTTTTTAACCAAATGGAGTATGATAAAAGTTGCCATCTATCTCACTGTGATGTTAAAAGAGTTATTGAGATTTTGTTGTTGTTATTGTTTAACAGGTAGATTTACTTGGGCATCTTGGGAAAGATGTGCTATGTAAATATGAATTGTTGATATCATTACACTGAACTCAGTTACACTATTTCTGCAAAATGTTCTTTGCTTAGTCTCTGAAAAATCAGGGTGAGGAATTTCACTATGATAGCATACACCCTGCTTGGTTGATTGTAAACAATGCTTTTGGGGCAGCTAGGTGGCGCAGTGGATAAAGCACCAGCCCTGTAGTCAGGAGTACCTGAGTTCAAATACGGCCTCAGACACTCGACACTAGCTGTGTGACCCCGGGCAAGTCACTTAACCCTCATTGCCTTGCAAAAAAAACCCAAAACAAAACAACCCAATGCTTTAGAGAAAGAAATGCAAGAAGTCAAAGGCTTGAAGGTGATACCTACCCATATACTAAAAAGATGTCTAGTGATCATCTAGCAAGCAAGAAGTGATTTAAAAAAGCCAGATTTGCTTCATCAAGAACATGTCATACCAGGGGCAGCTAGATGGCACGGTGGATAGAGCACCGGCCCTGGAGTCAGGAGTACCTGAGTTCAAATCCGGCCTCAGACACTTAACACTTACTAGCTGTGTGACCCTGGGCAAGTCACTTAACCCCAATTGCCTCACTAAAACAAAACAAAACAAAACAAAACAAACAAACAAAAAAAAACCCATGTCATACCAGACAGCTTATTTCCTTTTTGGATAGCATTACATCCAAGGAGGTCAAGGAAACACTCTAGGTTTTAGTAAAGCATTTGATGAAAGTTTCCCATGATATTCTTCTGGTAAAGAAGATATAGATTGTATAAACAAGACAGATTGAAATATTTACAGATTAACAAAGTTGGGAGGAGAATCCCAAATTGCAAGCTTTGGAAACAACAATGAAGACAATAACCAATGATTATGTAGCACTTTAAGATTTGTAAAACTTGTTAGAAATACTATCTCATTTTATACTAACAACAACCCAGGAGGTAGAGTGACCTAGATAGGAGGTCATGTATTTTACAGATAAGACAAAGACAAATAGATGTTAAGTTATTTACCCATGTGTCACACAGCTAGTAAGTGTAGGAGGTACATGTTAATTTAGATCTTCTTGTATGTTAATTTAGATCTTCCTGTCCATTGTGCCACCTAACAATACCCTAAAATGGAGGCTCCAGGAGGAACTCATAAATGGGAGAAGGGGGTCTGAGCAAAGGGATATTCCAGAGTGAAATGGTACAAAGTATTTGGGGAAAGACCTTCCCCCCCCCATCCAAAGGAAAATACTGAAAATACAGAGTCAACAATGTCTAACTATACTTAATTTTGTTGTTGTTTCTTCAGGTTTTTAGTTCCATTTGTTTGTACTTTCTGGGTTTATACAGACATACTTGAAGCCATGGGGGTTTTTTATTACGTCTTTGTGGATTTTGTCTCTTGTGATTTTCTGCGTGTGTCAATTGCCATTTTTTTCTTCCTTTATTATGAACTTCTCTTTTTGGTATCTAGCTTTGTGATATACATAAGCTATTTTCTCTTTCTGCCTTTCTTCAGGTTAAAGCCTTTTTCACCAGATTTTCAAGGTTCCCCGGGGAAATATATTCTTAAAAGCTCTTTTTACATGTACTCCAATCCTAGCCAGGAGTCTGTCATTCCTATATTTTAAGTTGTGACCCCCAAACTCTGGAGGTGTTTAATCAGTCAATAGTTATGCCACATTATAAAGTGCTATGTATCAGGCACTGTGCTAAGTATTGGGAATACAAATATAAGCAGAAATGGAGACATATATTTCAGTTAAATTCCACTAAAAAATTCTTCATACATCATGCAGTCCAATCAATATCTTAAAGGGAATCACCAATTAGTTGCAAAGCTACTGTCTCCTGAAACAATGCATTTTTTCCTTACCTTAATCTGAAATCTATTTCTCTGTAACCCATTATTTCTATTTCTATATTCTAGGGGCATGCCAGCTTTTGAAATGCCCATCAGGTATCATGATCCTATGTATGTCATCCCCCTCTTTCTGTATATCATCTTAGTTCACATTAAAATTCCCTAATTCCTTCAATAAATCCCTGAATGAGGTGTACTCTGGTCCCCTCACCATCTTGTTCTCCCTCCCCAAGCCTAAATTTATTTTAACAAACCTAAATGTCACTTAGCGACTTCTACCCATTTCTTCTGCTTCTGTTAGTTGTATCAGTAAGTTATTGTTGTTATTGTTTTCAGTACCCTGGCATATGTAGTTGATAGGTGCTTAGTTATTTTATCTCATAAAGGGTTGATTGCACTAATAAAGAGAGATATTTGTTCTTTAATTGCACGTGCTTTTCTTGGGTTTCAACTCTCTACTCACCAATTCCACATGCTTTTCTTGGGTTTCAACTCTCTACTCGCCACTTTTATCCTTTACTTTCTAGTCCAAAGATCATTGTGCTTGGAAAAAAATGAAAACAAGGTAAGAGTTGAATAATTCTTCCTTCTGTCTTGATTATTTTCCTACCCATCATGATGCTCATCTTTTATTTGATCCTCATCTCTTTCCCATTATAGTTAAAAAGAATCTCCTTTTTCCTTTATTTTGTTTTGTTTTGTTTTTTTCAGGGCAATGGGGGTTAAGTGATCTGCTCAGGATCACACAGCTAGTAATGTCAAGTGTCTGAGGTTGGATTTGAACTCAGGTCCTCCTGAATCCAGGGCCAATGCTTTATCCACTGTGCCACCTAGCTGCCCCAGAATCCCGTTTTTTCTTGACCACTTTAGAGTTGACTGTCATGTTCTGCTTTTCAGTCTCCTGGAAGACATGCTTCCTTTCTTCATCTGTCTTCTACTTCTATATCCACTCATGGAGTAACTGAATATATCCACTTGGAAGAGACTCCAGATTTTATCTTCCCATGCCTAATGGAAATCTTTGGCAATATCGTATATGAAGTTTTCCTTCAGAATATATGTTACTTCCTAGTGGACTTAACTCTCTAAGTAGCTCAGAATTTTTGCTTGTCTCTTTATTTCTGCCTCTGGAACAGACATTAGGCTATACAAGCTCTTTTAGATCATCTTCTGAGGACTTCAGAAGACACTGTTGAACTGGAAATATAAAACATGTTAAAATAAGGAGCTCAGCAAAAGTCAACTCATAGGACTCCCAAAGACTTTAAGCAATATTTTGTTTTTGTTAATTGGGTTAAATTTGACTAAATGAATAAGCTACTGTCTATTTGTCTTGGCATAATGGACAAAGAAATTATCATTGTCAAGAAGACTGGATTCAAGTCCTATCTCTGATACATAGGGGCTGTGTGATTTCAGTCAATTCACATTCTTTCCTCACTTTATTTTTTTAATTTTATTTATTTTATTCTGAAATTAAGAAATAAGACAAATATTTTCATAGCATAGTGGAATTAATAAAGATGATTGTACATGAAACTGCAAATCTGTTATGTAAAACTTGTTATTCCCTTTAAATATATCATAACGTTATTATGTAACTTTTTTCCTCTCTCTCCTTTGCCATGAAGATGGCTACCATTAGACACAAATATGTGTGTATGTATGTATAAATATATATGTAAAACCATTCTATACATCTATTTACCAGTTCTTTTTCTGGATGTAGATAGCATCTTCTTTCATATGTCTTTGTAGTTAATTTCAGTATTTGTAATATTCAAAATGACTTAGTCATTCTATGTTGTTCTTAAAACAATATTGTTGTTGCTATATTCAACATTCCCTTGGTTCTGCTCATTTTGCTCTTCATTATTGTGTGCAAGTCTATCCATGTTTTTCTAAGACCACTGAGCTCATTATTTCTTTTACCACTGTAATATTCCATCATGGTCATATACCACAGCTATTCCCTTTATGAATTCAGCCATTCATCACTTTAGACAACTCTTTAAGATCA
The DNA here is from genome assembly GCF_019393635.1 of Dromiciops gliroides. Taxonomy (NCBI): domain Eukaryota; kingdom Metazoa; phylum Chordata; class Mammalia; order Microbiotheria; family Microbiotheriidae; genus Dromiciops; species Dromiciops gliroides. The sequence goes on along the minus strand of NC_057864.1, from coordinate 404,553,313 downwards.
CAAGTGTCAGGGAAGGAGCTTACCTCCATTGTGAGATGGAGTTTTCTCATGCAGAAGTACATTATAGTAACATAAGCATGGTTTTAATCCACATAACTGTGTGCAAATCAGGCACTCTTGGGGTTGTATAATTTGCCCATTCTTCACCCTTATTGGCCATCAGAAATTATGATTCATTTTTCAAAAGGACCTAACTTGTACCAAGAAAATGGTAAACTTTCCTATTGATGGTTGCCCACATATTTACAACTGTCAGAGCTGAAGAAAATAAATATTAGAAAGATAATTAGTTTTAAATTGGACAAGTATTTATAGAAATACATAATTATAACTTAATTTCTATATTAGAGTTTCAAACAAAGTTGATCATTATTTGATTGAATAGTCTGATCTGGAATGGTAAAGCAATTTTGCCAATTAAAATGCTGGCTAATTATTGAGCTCTACTGGGCTATACAATTTTTTTTTGCTCTGAGACTAGAGACAACTTATGTTTGCTAAATGAAGGCATTCTAGTTTTTAAGAAAATAAGTTACTTGTTGTATATGGATCCCTAATATGCAACCTATCCAGAATTACCAACCAACATTTTAATAGACATTTGATTTCTTTCCTAACACTGACATCAGTTGAATTCTCACTTGAGAACTTTTGTTTCTAGTACTTATAATAGTTTTTACTTTATAATTCAGGAATTCTTATTTAGAATCTAAAGTAAGGAAGTGGAAGAAAATTAAAAGAGGTCCTTATACTCTTAGACAAGATATCTATTTCATTTAGAGGAAATTTAATCACTATTTTTGGTGCACAAATACTTATAGTTTAATGTTATGACCCCATGTGACCTGCTCCTAAAGAGGAGGAAGGTTGGGAATGGAACTGCTTAGGACAGCCTCTATAGTAAAATAATGTATATTTATGGTCATTTACCTTTATATGTGCGTAGTAGTGACAAATAACTGATAACTGATATGCCTTGTGGTTATTCAAGTAATAAATAGGTCAAAAAATATAACTGATGAAGTTTCCCTATGTCCCCTTTGCCCTTTGTGTTTCTAGCGTATGAGTCAAATGAGAGGATCATAGATTTAGATATATAAGAGATCCAAGCAAACAGCTGCTCACATAATCAGAGCATCACCTGTCCTTGCAGGTTGAAAGCAAGAAAGGACCTCAGAAGTTATCTGATTCAAGTTCCTCACTTGATGAAGGAGGAAACTTAAACCCAAAAATATTAAGTGACTTGCCTAAGGTTACAGAAGTACCAGCACTGATATTCAAATGCATTTCCTCTAACTCCAAATCACATTTTCAACTGCAATCCATTGCCTCTCAAACTCTACCTGGTTCTAGCCTATGATTTCTAAGTGAATAATGCCTTGAAAGCTATATGTTCATTTTTTGGTATTTTATATCAGATTATTTTCTTTCAAAAAAATGCATCAGCTATAGAGAAGAGGAGAATGGTAAAACTGTAAGGGAAATCTTAGAGATTCTGGTATAAGTTAGAGATTCTGGTATAAGGGCAATATTTCCTTAGGCACGATCCCACTAGCCCAAGATAGTGACTAGTTTTTACTTAAAAAGTATTGAAACCATACTCTCCTTATAACTGGCATAGGGAACTAAGGATCAAACTCTTGAGAAGGCTTCCTAGATGTATAAGGACATAAGAAGCCAGCCCGAGATTAGTCTTCCCCCAGATTTGGTGCCATCTAAGTCATCATGACCTACCCTGTTGACCCAACACGTTTAATTATGAAGACAAGGGAGGCCATTTCTATATGAGCCCGGTGCCATATGCTTTGGTTAAGAAATCTGCCTTTTGTTAATTTTTAGGTGAGTAATGAATGTCTCATCTTATTCCCGTTTCAAAGCTGAAAAATGAGTCCATCCTCAGAGAGTCCTGACCTACAACAAACCCCCATTTTATTTATGAGGAAATTGATGTAATTTGCCAAAGGTCATACAGTGACTTGAAACCCTGAGACACGAAACCTCTGGTTAACTTGGAGATCATATGGAATTGCTAGTATAAAGTTGAATTCTGCTCAGGACCCTCTAAGAGCATGTACATTCATAGAGTAGGACATTAAGCAACCAAAGGAAGTACTAAACACTTGTGTGTATACATATTTATATATGTGTATATGTAAGCATACATGTATATATATGTGTATATTCACATATGACACTTTAAAGTTTGTAAAGACATATCATATCATATTTGATCCATATAGATCCCTGAAAGGCAGGAAGTAAAAATGTATAATCCACATTTTACAAAGGAAGTAAGGAAGATGTAAGGTTAAGTGATTTAGCCAGGGTCACACAGCTGTTAAATATCATAAATGGGATTCAGTCCCCTCCTGACTCTAAGTCCATGCATGATTCTTTCCGCTATACCACACCATGAATAAAAGTATTCAGCTTAATATACATGGTGGCAGGGGGCATCTAGTTGGTGCAGTGGATAGAGCACCGGCCCTGGATTCAGGAGGACCTGAGTTCAAATCCAGCCTCAGACACGTGACACTTACTAGCTGTGTGACCCTGGGCAAGTCACTTAACCCCAATTGCCTCAACAAAATTTATATATACATACATACATGGTGGTATCCTAAAAGCAGAAAAATGTTATGGTTTTTTTCCTAATTTATTGAATAAAATACTAGAACTTAGGAATCACATTCTAGACTCTTAATTTTTTCAGTATTATAAATTCAACAATATAATTCAGCAGGCATTTATTAAGTGCATAATATGTCAAGCATTATGGGAGGTGATGGGAACACAGAGACAAAAATTAAATCATCCATGCCCAAAAGGTGTTTATTATCTTCTAAGAAGAAGACATACCCACATAAGTATATGCAAACTATATGCAAAAAAATTATTTTCTATGGGTTCACTAACAACCCTGGGGGTCAAGGAAAGCCTCCTTTGGCAAGTGGTGCCTGCAATCTATCTTGAAGGAAGTAGATATTCTATAACATAGTAGTGAGGAAGGAGAACATCCCAGGCATGGGGAGCACCATGTGCAAAGGTAGATAGTTGGGAGATAGAAAATCACATATGGGAACAGGAATAAGAAAATTGATGTGCAATGTAGTATTAGTCAAATGGTGTGGCATCCAGTCTATTTTGGAAGAGAGGGTAGAGCTATGTTGAGAAGGGCTCCAAATGAGAAAATAAGGAAGTTTTTATTTTATTCTAAAGGCAATAGAGAACCACTGATGATTCTGGTAGTTTCATTTGGAGATTGTTTTAAGCCATCATAGTGGAATATGGTACTGGCCATTATGCAGGAATGAGCAGAAGCCAAAGGAATTTCCATTCCAACTTCTGGAGGGAACATGTATCCCTAGAATTTGAAGTTTGCGTTCCTATGAAAAGAATTTAAGAAATGTTGGCTAGTTGTAGTTGATATACTACCGTTACCATTACACTTTGGGTACCTTTGGGGCTTAAAAGGACTTTTGTGGAGTGGCTTGGGAATCTAACTACCATTGATAACATTTTTAAATGGCATTCTGAGTTCCAAATAACCAACCTTCAAATGATCTTTTGGAACACGGCCCATTCATAAATTGGGTGTTATTTCCATTTGCAAAAATTCTACAAAATAAGGTGTTCTCTTAAAGGAGGTATGTATTATTTCCAAAAATAAAAAAGCTTGTTCCTCTGAGAGATAAGCCACTATGCTTATGAGAACACTTATAAAATTAATAATAGAACAGTCATCTTAAGGTTTAATGTGCATTTATGGGAAAAGGTGTTATGAGTGCATTATGGTGGATGAGGGGTCTCTGAAAAAGGGATTTTTTTCTGAGCCAAACAAAGGGTCGGGGTTTATAGGGGCTGAAAGAAATGATGCCTTCATGCTTGACAGGCAAGGAGGGGCTATCAAGCAATTGTCAGGTTCTCTTTGGGCTCCTACTCTGACTTTTGCTTCAGTTGCTATTACTTCTGTAGTCTAGCCAGCCTCTTAACTGTGGCTATGGCTAATGAAGAGGGAGGGTGACTTATAAAGCCCAAACTTATCATTCGACTGTGGTAGTTTGTCTGTATCTGTGGCTATGGTAGGTGGTCTCAGTCACATTGCTGGTTAGTTGTAGTTCCAGGACTATAAAAGTTTTAAAAATCTGATTGTTCTTTAAGGACATATGGGGTTTTCAAGGACATCTAGCACATTTGATGTGAGGATTTGTGAAGCTCTTTTCAGAGCTTCTTGGTGTGTGCCTGACACCCAGTTCTTACCTGTGGCTCTAAGATGTGCAGTGGCCACACCCCTTCAAAACCATCTCAGCAAATAGTTAAACCAGGCTGAGGGTAACTGAAAGGCCTCAAACCTGTCAGTGAGTTAAAGGGATGTCTACCCCAAGCATGTGAAAACTTCCCCTGGTGGAATGGGTAGGTGAGAACAGTTTATTCCATTGGTCCTGAAGGCAGCTGAAGCAGGCAGAGTTGGGTGATTAGAGCTTGGTCAGACATCAAACACTCCAAGGTCATCCACTGTTTCTCAGTACATCGTCAGTCATCTTGTTTGTTGTCCTGCTGCTGGACTTAAATGACTCTGGGAAAGAGAGTGAGGCTGACAACTTTGTGCAACTCTGACTCACTTAAATCCAATTCTCGAGCAAGTCAAGACATGAACTCATGATGTCATTGGTCCTATTCAAACTGAAGGACAAATAACAACATTATTCTTCAGAACTCATAAGCACCTTGACCCACAAGAAACCAAATGTGGTTCATCACTTTCTTTGCAAGTTATAAGTTTTAAAGTCATAGTCCTAGACAGTGTTTCTGATAAAGGCTTCATATCTAAAATATACAGAGAAGTGAATTAAATATATAAGAATACAAGTCATTCCCCAATTAAGAAATGGTCAAAAGATATGAACAGACAATTTTCAGATGAAGAAATTAAAGCTATATACAGCCATATGAAAAAAAAATGTTCTCAATCACTACTGATTAGAGAAATGCAAATTAAAACTACTCTGAGGTACCACCTCACACCTATTCAATTGGCTAATAATGACCAAAAAAAGGAAAATGATAAATGTTGGAGAAAATACGGGAAAACTGGAACACCAGTGCACTGTTGGTGGAGCTGTGAACTTATCCAACCATTCTGGAGAGCAATTTGGAACCATGCTCAAAAGGCTTTAAAACTGTGCATACCCTTTGACCCAGCAATACCACTACTAGGTCTATATCCCAAAGAAATCATAAAAAAGGGAAAAGGACCCACATATGCAAAAATATTTATAGCTGCTCTTTTTTATGGTGGCAAAGAATTGGAAATTATGGGGATGCCCATGAATTGGGGAATGGCTAAACACGTTGTGGTATATGAATGTAATAGAATACTCTTGTGCTATAAGAAATGATAAACAGATTTCAGAAAAACCTGGAAATACTTACATGAATTGATGCTAAGTGAAATGAGTAGAACCAAGAGAACATTGTACACAGTATCAACAACATTGTATGATGATTAACTGTAACAGAGTTAACTCTTCTCAGCAATACAGTAATCCAAGACAGTGCAAAAAGACTTATGGCGGAAAATGCTCTCCACATTCAGAAAAATAACTTTGGAGTCTGAATGAATATTGAAGCATACTATTTTCACTTTTGTTGTTGCTTTTTTTGTTGTTATTGTTCTTGTTTATTTTATTTTTTTGTATGGCAATGAGGGTTAAGTGACTGGTCACACAGCTAGTAAGTGTCAAGTATCTCAGGCTGGATTTGAACTCAGGTCCTCCTGAATCCAGAGCTGGTGCTTTATCCACTGTGCCACCTAGCTGCCCCTGTTCTTGTTTATTCTTTCATGTGTTTTTCCCTTTTATTCTGATTCTTCTCTTACATCTTGACTAATGTGGAAATATGTTTAACATGTTGTAATGTACAACCTATATCAGATAGCTTGCTGGCCTTGGGAGGTGGGAGGGAAGAGAGGGTAGAAGAAAAATTTGGAACTCAAAAGAAATCTTTACATATAATTGGAAGAAAATTTAAAATAAAATAAAATTTCAAAAATAAATAAAAGTAATAGTTCTACAAAACCTAGAGCAATGAGAACAGCATTAGAGATTTTGCCCATTGAACTGAGCTAGTTCAATTATAACAGCTTTTTCCTATCAAAGGTGGAACATGAACTCAGTACTTCCTGATTAAATAGCCAACTCTCTATCCACCATGCCATGATACCTCCCATGTTACCAAATATTTGAAATCAAGTTTGTAGATAAAAAAATCGAGGATCAGATTATTTGTCTGTCCAAGGTCACACACATAGTAACTCTCTGAGGCAGGATGTGAACTGACTTCTTCTGACTACAAAGCCTCCAGCATATAGCTATGATAGTATTAGGGTTAAGCCAAAGTAGCCAGGTGTAGCATTGAAGAACCAAATTATAGACGTATGGGGGGCAGCTAGGTGGCACAGTGGATAAAGCACCAGCCCTGGATTCAGGAGGACCTGAGTTCAAATCCTGCCTCAGACACTTGACAGTTACTAGCTGTGTAGCCCTGGGCAAGTCACTTAACCCTCATAGCCTCTCAAAAAAGAAAAACAACAACAACAACAAAATTATAGACATATGACCCAGAATCTGGTAGACCAAAGGCAGATTACAATCTGGAACTACTTTTCCAAGGATTTGCATTTTATCAGCAAATGAGCAGTCTCAATCATAGTCATTGAGTTGCCCATGGATAAACATCCATTACCCTGTGGCAAGTTTAGTGATGAGCCTTTCTGAGGCCAGCTAAATTGGTCATCAGTCAATGGATGAACAATCTTGATTGCCATAACCCATGTTTAAAGCCTTTCCAGAAAGGGAGAAGTCGGCTGAATTTGTGCTCTGATAGCATAGCTTTTCAGAGCCCAGAATTACTTCCATGTCAGGATTCAGCATTAGAATAAAATGTTACCAGAGGTCTATTTTGGAAATTATAAATAGAAAAAAATAAACAAAAAAATATATATACATATATATGTAGATATACATAGATTTATTTGAGAAAAATTGTATGTGACAGCTTACAGTTAATCCTCTTTCTTGTCCTTTGAATAAGTGGAATGGTTTGTATTTGTTGGTGATTAAATTCACAATGAAAAATAAACTTTTATAAAAAATAAACCAAGATATCATGTGGAAATCCTGAGAGAAGATAGATTCTTACTTTACAATAGAAAACTGTTGTCTGTCTGAAATATGCTCATTTCTCATAGGCTCCATTTTATGATAAATTTATATGTTACTTTCTATTATGTTGGTCGAAGTCTATGGCACTATAGGTAATTTATATTTTAAGGGCAACTTTAGTGATAGGGTTATGTAAAGAAAATGAAACATCTGGGTTTGCAAAATATCTAATGTTATTTCAGTAAGACTTCTTATCACATGGGCATCTCATAATAAAGTGTATGGCTAAATGAGCTGTGTTATACAGTATGCTAGTTTGGCTTTTACCTAGACAATGTCTAGAACCTTTCATTTAAATGAAATCTAGCAGTATTCCTGTGTGTATACAAAGCTATCAAAACAATACAAGCCCCTAAAATAAAAACAATATAAATCACCCCACTTTTATAGTTACTAGAATAAAAAATATATATGCATGCATTTTAAACATGTTACCCTGTTTGTTTTGTAATTTGAGTCTTGGAGAAATATCTATCGTAAAAAAGGGTTCAGGTTAATGTTGTAATGTTGGGAGAATTCCCACTTCTTTTGGTTGAAATCCTTACCTGGAAATCTAGGCGGGGGAGTGGGGGGAGGATCGTAAATGAATAAGCCAGCATATTGACAACAATTGTACACCTCCAAGTGCACTATTCATTATATATATTTTAAATATATAGGAAGTTTATTAATAGGGAAAGATTAATCAAAGAACATTGTACACTTTCCAAATGAATTATTAAACCTCCATTTCCCACAATGTTCTACACAGAGTATTTCTCAAAGTCCTAGAGTATAGGTTCCTCTCACATTAGAGTTCCCATTATGGCTGTTTCCCATACCCATCTCCCTGATGATCTCAGTAGCAATTCTCTGCTACCCAGATGACAGCTGTTTTTCTTTGGTACCTCAGATGTCCTAATCTGCACCTTTCTGATTTACTCTTCTGGAATGTCCTCTCGAGACATCTTCTCGTGTGTATTCCTGAAAAGTTGTTAAGGGACCTAGAAGATTTACTCTTCCTTTCATTTGGAGCACTTCCTTGGGCATTTAGATATCAATCCAGTCATATGAAAGTGTATAATTTAAGATTCTAAATGTGGATTCTAATGTGTTCCCCCAGTTTGGGGGAAACTGACTAAAAATCACTGATAAAATGAGTTTAGGTTTTTAAGGGTTTATTGGAAAATAGAAAGAAAAAGATTGAGAACAGAATTCTAACAGCCTGGCATTCCTATCTTTCCTCAAATCTCCTGTGAAGTCCTCTGCCGCCACCACCATCAAGTCCGGAAGCCAAAAAGGCCCACGCTCTCTGCGCAGGCTCCCTTTTCCTCCTTCCTGTCTCCTCCCAGACCATAGGAGGCTCCTCCAGTTGATTGGCTGGTAGACTTGATAGACAGCACCCATGAGCAAGCGTCATTTCCTGACGCCAAGGAAAAGCCACAATGCCTCTGAGGCATTTTCCTCATGGTGGAGGTCTCCACAGCAAGTCTCCAGTAGGTGGCGTCATTCCAATCATTACAAAAGCCTCTGGCACAGACAGCATATTAAGTTTGCATACCCAATTTCCCCATGTCCTTCCAGTTTCCGATATTATTCATTGCTTAAATGATCTGTGATTTAATCTTAGTAAGTGATCTCCCTAACTTTCTCCTCCTCACCAAGCATTAAAGATTACAACTTTCTCACTTACCCTATCTATCTATAGGCCATGAGAATTAATCTGAGTAAGGCTTTTGTGTAAAGAGCATCCCTTTCACAACAGAAAATTCTTTCTGGTCTAGGGCAAGTAGTCACATCTGAAATTCATAGACCTCCAAGGGGTCCATGGGTAGATTTTAGAAGATATGTGAATTTTGATGGGAAAAAAAATTACATCTTTATTTTCAATAACCTCTAACTGGAGTTTAACATATCTCCTTTCATTATGGATGTAGATAACATCACAGTAGTATTGATAGTACCAGTAACTGTCACCAATAGAAATCACAGGTTTATCCATATCATATTAAAGTTGTTACAGTTATCTCAAAATATTTATGTTCACCAGTATTTCTTTTTTAAATATTTGTACATATTTCATTAAATATTGCTGAGCATTTTTATCATCCATTTTAAAAAATTAAGTTCTAAATTTTCTCCCTCCCTTACTGCCATCTTTCAGCCATTGGGAAGGCAAGCAATATATCAATTATACATGAGAAGTCATGCATAACATATTTCCATATTAGCCTTGTTTCAAAAACACATACACACACAGACTAGAAAAATTAATAAAAAAATTGTTTGTGCTTCAATCTGCATTCAGAGGGTATCAGTTCTTTCTCTGGATGTGGATAGCATTTTTCATCATGAGTCCTTTGGAATTGTTTTAGATCATTGTCTTGATCAGAGTACTAAGTCTTTTATAGGTCATTATCCTTACAGTATTACAATTACTGTGTACAGAGTTCTGGTTCTACCCACTTCACTTTGTATGTGTTTATATGTCTTCCCAGGTTTTTTTTGAAACTGTCTGCTTATTTTTTCTTATAGTACAATAGATTTCCATCACAATCATATTCCACAGCTTGTTCATCCATTTCCCTAATTGATGGACATGTCCTCAATTTCTTATTCCTTGCCAGCACCAAAAGAGTATTTTTGTACAACTAGGTCCTTTTCACTTTTCTTTGATCTCTTTGAGATGTAGACCTAGTAGGGGTATTGGTAGGTGAAAGCGTATGTACAGTTCTGTGGTATAGCCCTTTGGGCATAGTTCCAGATTGTTCTCCACAATTGTTGGATGAGTTCACCACTCCACCAACAATGTATTAGTGTCCCAATTTTTCCACATCCCCTCCAGCATTTGTCATTTTCCTTTTCTGTCATGTTAACGAATCAGATAGATGTGAGGTGGTGTCTCAGAGTTGTTTTAATTTGAATTTATCTCATCAAAAATTATTAACAGCATTTTTTCATGTGACTGTTGATGGCTTTTATTTCTTCTTCTGAAAATTACCTTTTCATATACTTTGATCATTTCTCAATTAGAGAATGGCTCTTATTTTTACAAATATCCACCAGTTTCCTATATATTTGAACAGTGAGGACTTTATTAGCTAAATTTTCTGTAATTTTTTTCTCATTTTCCTGTTGTCCTTTGTGGGGACCAATTTTTAATTGGAGAGTGTTAGCTAAGTGGCTCACCGCAATATTGGGGCAAGGAAGGAAACCAGCAGCCTCCCTCAAAACAGAGCAGGATTTATTGAACAAGAACGAACTTAAAAAAAACACAAACAGGATCAGTAGGATCAAGGGAAAGGAAATAAAATGGGGAAAGGGAAATTATACAACCTGAACAACACACCCGCCCAGGAATCAGCTGAGAACACACAGCAGCATCCTGTCACCTTCCAGCTTCAAGCTAGAATGGCAAATCTCCTCCCTCCTTCCCAGCAGACCCCAGTCTGACCACACACAGCCCTCAGCCAATTGGCTGGCTGCTCTGACAGTCACATGACTGCCCTCACTAGGCTTCCAATCATTATAATTTTGCCAGGCCCATGTAGGCATCTGCAAGCGGTGATGATGTGAGGTGCCAGCACCATGGCAATGGCTACAACCAGTGGGTGGAGCACCATGGTGTATGTGGAGCCCCAGAGGCCAGTGAGCCCGCCAAGGTTTTTTTTAAAAATTCTAGCCAAAAGATGGGGTCATAAAAACCTCAAATAATAATTCTTTACACCTTCTAATTTGGCTGCATTGTTTTGTTTATCCAAAACATTTTTAATTTCATGTAATCAAAATTAATCATTTTACTTCCTGTGATCCTATGTCTCTTCTTTAGTCATAAATTCTTCCTATATCCATAGATTTGACATGTACATTTTTCCATGCTCCCCCAACTTATTAATGATATCACCCTTTATATCTAAATCATGTGCCATTTTGACCTTACCCTGCCATATACAATTTGCGATGTTGGTCTGTGCCTAGTTTTTGCCAAACTGCTCTCCAGATTTCTCAGCAAGCACCAAATTTCTTCCTCTAATTGACCACTCTATTTCTATAGCCAGTACCAGATTGTTTTAATGATTGCAGCTTTGTAATATAGTGTGAAATCTGGTACTACTCAGCCACCTTCCTTCACATTTTTTTTCATTGATTGCTTTTCTTGACCATTTGTTCTTCAAGATGAATTTTGGTCTTATTTGTTCTAAGTCTATAAAATAATTCTTTGATAATTCGATAGATATGATCCTGAAGAAGTAAATATACTTAGGTAGAATTGTTATTTTTATTATATTGACTCACCCTAGCCATGAGCAATTAACCTGTCTCCAATTGTTTAGATCTGTATTTGTCTGACAAGTATTTTGTAATTGTGTTCACAAGCTATCTAGACTTGTCCTGGCTGTTAGACAGCCAAGTATCTTATATTGTGTGAAGTTATTTTAAATGTAATTTCTCTTTCTGTCTCTTCCTGTTAGATTTTGTTGGCAGCATAAGTAAATGCTGATGATTTATATAGGTGTTTTGTTTTTTTAATATCATGCAACTTTCCTAAAACTGCTAATTGTTTCAACTAGATTTTTAATTGAGTCTCTAGGGTTCACCAAGAATACCATTTTTATCATCTGCAAAGAATGATGGGTTTTGTCCCTCATTGCTTATTATAATTCCTCTAATTTCATTTTCTTGACTTATTACTATAGCTAGAATTTCTAATACAATAATGAATAATAATGGCAATAATAGACATTCTTGCTTTCCCCTTGATCCTACTTTCAAGACTTCAAGTTTGTCCTTATTACAGATGATGCTTGCATTTGGTTTTAAATAGATACCACTTATCATTTTAAGAAAGAGTCCATTGATTCCTGTGCTTTTTCATGTTCTTAATAGGAAGGAATATTGTATGTTGTCCAAAGCTTTTTCTGCATCTGTTGATATAATCATATGATTTTGTTGTTTTTGTTATTGATATGATCAGTTATGCTGATAGTTTTTCTAATATTGAACCAGCCTTGCATTCCTGGTATAAATCCCACTTGGTCATAGTATGTGACCTTTGTGATAGATATATTACTGTAATTTCCTTGCTAGTATTTTATTTAAACGTTTTGCAATAGTCCTTAAGAAAGTTGATTTATAGTTTTCCTTCTCTGTTTTTGATCTCCCTGGTTTACTTATCAAAACCATATTTGTGTCATAAAAGGAATTTGGTAGTACACCATATTGACCTATTTTTTTTTCAAATGGTTTATGTTTGGTAAAATTCTTTTGTAAATCCATCTGGTCCTGGGAAATTTTTCTTAGGGAAGTCATGTTTGGATTGTTCAATTTCTTTCTTCTAAGATGGGGTTATTTAAATATTCTGTTTCTTCTGCTAATCCTGAAAGTTTACATTTTTGTAAATATGTATCCATTTCACTTAGATTGCCAATTTTAGTGACATAGAGTTGGTCAGAATAACTCCTAATAAATGTTTTAATTTCTCTTCATTGATGAAACATTCACCCTTTACATTCTTGAAACTGGTAATTTCATTTTTTAAATCAAATTAATTAATGGTTTATCTATTTTATTTCTTTTTTTTTCATAAAACCAGTTCCTAATTTTATTAGCTCAATGTGTTTTGGCTTTGTTTTGCTTTGTTTTTTACTTTCAATTTTATTAATCTCTCTTTTGATTTTCAGGATGTCCATTTTGGTGTTTAATTGGGGATTTTTCATTTGTTCTTTTCCTATTTTTTTTAGTTGCATGCCCAATTCATTGATCTGTTCTTTCTCCCCTTTGTTAATGTATACATTATAAAATTTCCCTTACGTAGTGCTTTAACTGTATCTTACAAATTTGATATTGCTCATTGTCATTCTCTTTATTGAAATTATAGATTTTTTTATCATTTGTTCTTTGACCCATTCATTCTTGGGATTAGATTATTTAGTTTCCAATAAACTTTTAATTTAGACTTCCGTTGCCCTTTATTGAATGTTATTCTTATTGAATTGTGGTCTAAAGGAGGGGCATTTAATTTTTTTTTTTTTTGAGGCTTTGCTTCTGGCTAGTTTTATTTCATTGTCTTCTGAGTTTGTGGTTTGACCTTCCCTATCACCACAGTAGCTTTTTTATGTTTGTTCAATTTTCCATCCTATTTCTAGATTTTGAACTTTATGTTAATGTTGGGATCTGTACCCAGAATAGAGTATGGAGAGGGGCACATTCCAAGCTTCAAGATTTTTTACACTGACATTTTTAAAACTAGTTCCGAGGGTTTGGAAACTTTCAGCGCTTCCAACATGGTGTGAATTGGAAAGAAGTGTAATTACTGCTTTTTTGGTATGTAGTCTGCTCTTAACCAAGGAATGACACCCTAATGCCTTGGGTTTGTAATTGATAGTGCTCCTCAGGATCCTTACTTCCTTGGGATCAGAAGTAATTATTCTTTGGAGCCCATGCCCCCTTGGCACTAGAAGTAGTACTGTTCCTTAGGGTTCTTGATTCCTTGTGACTGAGAGTGATACTGATTCTTAGGGCCTTTGTTCCCACTTGACCTAAAGTACTCTTTTCCACCTTTGAACTGTGACCCAGAATTAGGTGTTGTCAAGGATTTGCCAAACAGCATTCTGTACTGCATTCATATCCAGTATGGGGGTCCCCATCACCTCTTTGTAACCAGTTGCTCGGTCCCATTACTGTCTGTGACTTGAGAACTCCTAAAGCTACTGCTGCTTCTGTCATCGCCGCTTACTCCCACCACATGTTTCACACAGCCTCCATGCCCATATCATACATCTCCTTCCAACCTCCTAAGTTGTCTTGGGCTGGAAGAGTGTCCTATCCTGACCTTTTGTTGGCTTTGCCACTCCAGATTTTGATTTGAGATGCTATTTTAAAATCATTTGGAGGAGAATGTTGGGAGGGCCCAGCTGACTGCTGCTTCTTCTCTGCCATCTTGGCTCTACCCCATGGATGTTTACTTATCCTTATTTTGAAATTATTATAGTTACTAGAGCCATTACAAGATTGCATGTGATCACAGTCTTCCTTTCTGTAGACTCTATTTCTTCCATGTCCCAAAAAGATTAAGAATTCCTGGTTTGAGGCTGATAAAATACATACAATTGTTCCTCAAACCCTCCTTAAGTGTGTGGTAGGATCATTCTAATTAACAAGGTTACAAATGACAAGTCCTAAATATCAGTCCTAGAATGATGGTCAACTTGGGTTAATGGAAAATGTTTTAGCATGAGCTATGTGTAACTTAATGTGTAACCCATGGAATATTTTGTTTTGATAGAATAGTGCCAGCCACATGGTACTGTGTATAATAAATAAAAGCTTACATACTTTTATTTTTGTTGTTACAAAATTTATACTATATAAATAATAAGTACATTCAGTTTATCAACAGCTTTTTTTTTCTTTTGAAGTTCAAAGTAGTTTATATGGGGAGTTCCTTTATCAGATGTATTGATAATTATTATTATACATTTTTCAAATGATATTTAAGAGAAAAGCAGATAATTCTTAACATTAAACTTTCTCTCCTCTTGTACTTCCCTCTGTGTGTTATTATGTTCCCTCCCTTTCTTATACCTCCAGAAATATACAACTACTTATCTAAACTGAGTCTCACACATTCACTCACTTATCTTTTTTTCCTCTTTCAGTTTTCTGCCCCCGATTTTCTCTCCAACTCACTCAGTCACACATTTACAATTTTTTTCTTTCCTTTCCTCCTCCTCTTCATCCCCCAAATAACAATTCACAGTCTCACAGAGAGTAAAATCCTGTTTTATCTACTTCTTAGGCTAGGGGAGGTACAGTTACTTGACTAAAGTAATAATAGAATGGACAGAGGTTTGATCCCCTTTACCAAACCACAGAGTCGGGGCTAGGTGGAGCTTCATGAGTGGTGTAGAAAGAAAAGAATGATGTGCTTTGTTTATTTTTTCCACAAAGACTCAAACAACGAGGGAGCTGGGATTGCTACCTCTCTGGCTTCAGTTAATCCCTATCTCCTCCCTGTCTTGTACAATACTACCAAAGTTGAAATGTCTGTAGAATGTTTGAGAAGTTTCTTCCAAATCCTCATCTGGTTCATTCAATTCCTATTTTTGAGCTTACAGTGGCAGCTGCCTATTACCTTACCCCACCCCCCTCTCTCTCCCTCTCTCTCTCTCTCTCTCTCTCTCTCTCTCTCTCTCTCTCTCTCTCTCTCTCTCTCTCTCTCTCTTTCTCTCTCTCTCTCTCTCTCTCTCTCTCTCTCTCTCTCTCTCTCTCTCTCTCTCAGTGGTACCCTCAAGCAAATCAGTGCCACCTCCAAAGTGAACTTAGAGGCAATATAAATTACATCCACTTATGCACTCATTATAATTACAGTAACTTAAAATCCCATCTGTGGTACAAAAGACATTTCCATTTATCGTATTTCTATTGTATGTAAGCTATCCTTAAATATCACAAACCATGATGCTGTCACAGTGTAAAAAGGGAATAATGTCTATAGAAAGCCCTTCCCCTGCCCCTTGGAGAAAAAAAAAGACATCTATTAGATGCTTTTACCATTAAGTACTCTGTCCATTTTTTTTTACTTTTATGATAGAGAAATGAAGTGACTAGCACCTGGTTCAAATGAAACAAATGAACCCATTAACTCCCTACATTGCTAATTAATATGCACCTGTATATTTGACAAGGATTTCTAGGCTATAAGAACAAATGAGAAAAATTGGATTTCATTACTGGAGCTCTGTGTGTGTGTGTGTGTGTATTTTTGTATGGTTGCATGTGTGAGTAATTAGCATGCAACTCACCAGCCAGATAAATGTCAAAATAATAATATGAAGAATGAAAATTCCCAGTTAAGTTTAGGTATTGGAGCCTAGTGGGATTTCTGAACAATGACTTTTCTTTTGAAGATATATAAACTTTAGGTAAGTAAGAATAACAGAATCTCAGAAATTAAAATAGAGATCCATTTTTAAATCATGTTTTACTATCATTTTATTAAAGCATTTGGTCATAATTGAAAGAAAAAATGCAAAATGTTGCTCTGTTCTTTGTGTCCCACTTCTTCAGTAGTACCAATCAGAATGGAAGAAAATGAGGTAGAGGGTGCTAAAAACCACACTCTATAAAGGCCAGCTATTAATTGTTACTTGGTTGTTAGTGCTCAAAATGTGAAATACTGAACTAATGTCTAATGATTGGGTAGATAGCCTGAGAAACAGTAGGTTATTAGGTAGTTACGGAATTGTGCTTATTGGAAAGTAATGACAATATTTTTAAATGACACCAAGCAAATATTTTTTATAGAAGTAAGAAAAATAAAAGGACACAGAGAGGCCAAAGACATATAGACTACAGACATGCTCATTTTTATTTAGCAAATGTCTTTAAGAAATGGTAGCTATTAAATTGACAAGCACCAAATAACATCAAAAAATGTAATTGGTTATCTCTTAAGACAGAAGAATGTTTTAATTGATATTTTATCCCAGTCTGTGGGGTTGGCTGTGCATGTACAATCTGACTACAACTTTTCAGCTCAAAAGTTTAGAGAAGAAAGAATAATAATGGGGAAAAAAAAGATTTGGAATAAAATTGAAACAACTAAATCCTGGGTTTTTTTTAAACACATAATTGCTAATGAAAAAGGACAGTATACCTCAAAAATTACATTGACAAGAATTACATTTTAAACATGTTTAACCAGTGTAACTCATTGGACACAGGAATCCTAAAAGAACCCAGAACACAGGTTAGTTAGCAAACAGTAAGCTAATTTACCAAAGTAATACTAGTTTAGAATAAAATTTTGAATATAAACTCTTTTTCTAAAATCTCACAAAGAAGGATGATGGATAGTTATGTTCAGTATCATTACATAAAGAATATAGAAGCAGTGAGGACAAAACCAATTTAAAGGAAGTTTGGCAAGAGATCAAACTAAGCAAAGTCATTTTGAGGGCATTAAAGAATGAAAAATGGAAGAGATGCATACAAATGTTTATAACAGACTTTTTTCCTCCCTCACAACCAAGAACAGCAGAGCTTCCACACTTATTCTCTTATATCACAATCCTGGATGTCCTTATTAGGGAGAGAGAAACAATACTAAAAAAGAATAGACAAATAGTACCATTGAATTGGACCAAGTTAATAGAGAAAAGATCAATGCTAGAGGGGATATAATTGTAAGGGCATTGAGGAATTCAATTCCAAAGGATCTAAAGGAGGAGAATATAGCAAAAGTATGCAAAAATTCTAGGCTAATATAAATACATCACTTAGAGAATATCAATGACTACAAACCCTCATTCAGTAGTATAAGAGGCCACCTTAAAAGCTCTTTTTCAACAAAGTATCTATGATCCATACTTCAAAATCATTGAAAATTCCTTGAAAGTTATAACAGAAATAACCTTGTTCAGTGGCTCTCTGATCATAAATATCAAATGAAGCATAAAACAGGGAGATGTGGGCTCACCAAATGTAGTTATCCCTGGAATAGAGGAGATGAAGTAGAGTCCAAGTTGAAAAGGGCTTCATTGTGGATGTTGAGGTCCTTCAAATGTTCTGGTTTGTATCAAGTCCCAGAATGCTTCAGAGCTTCCTAGAAGAGATCACTAACCACTTGAGAGAGTTTGACTTGACCATATATACAGAAAGACCAAGTGAATGAAAAGTATCTATTGTCCAAATTGTTATTAATTTGGAGGGACAACCTATAAAGTGTGCCCATCAATGAGACAATGCATCTTCCAAATGGATAACATCTTGGACTAAGAATGTTGGCTACACTGTCTTCAAGGAGGCATAAAGCTTCTTCCATCAAAAAAGGCTCATCTTTTTTTTTTTTTTTTGTGGGGCAATGGGGTTAAGTGACTTGCCCAGAGTCACACAGCTAGTAAGTGTCAAGTGTCTGAAGCTGGATTTGAACTCAGGTCCTCCTGAATCCAGGGCGGGTGCTTTATCCACTGTGCCATCTAGCTGCCCCTAAGGTTCGTCTTTTAATACCACTATTCTCTTTGTTGCTTTATGAATTTAAAACAGACACAACAGTCTCTGAAGAAGACAGTTAATATCATACAGAAGGAAATAAAGAGATCTGTGATGTGAGTGAGAAAGCTGCAACATATAATTAATGAATAGCTTTTAAAAAAAAGACACATGACTCCATGGAAATGTAAGCTAGGAAGAGACAGGCTGGTCATGGGACTGGGAACAAAGAGAGACAGATTTCTGCATTGGCAGCCTCAGATCATCAGGGAAAAGTGAAGATGGCTTTCAGAATACAAGGTAACTGACTTGTGTTTAATTTATGGGAGTACAGAGACAAGAGTCACACAAGATTGGCAGAGATAAACAGATTACAATCTACATCAATGGAGAGAAACACAAGTCTATGTAATCACAAATCCATTGGAATATTGAGTAATTTTTTTAAAATGACTTTTCTCCATTTGGTATTACTTTTTTAAAAAAGCATTTGATCAAGGGCAGCTAGGTGGCACAGTGGATAAAGCACTGTCCCTAGATTCAGGAGGACCTGAGTTCAAATCCTGTCTCAGACACTTGACACTTACTAGCTGTGTGACCCTGAGCAAGTCACTTAAACCTCTCCTTGCCCCACCAAAAAGAAAAAGCATCTGATCAAACAAAGGTTCATGAGAGTCACTTTTAAATTCCTAGTGGTTATGTGGCTACCTCAGAGGGAAATATACCCCCATTAAAGCCAACATTATAGATGTCATTCTTATCAAAGAAGCCAATGACAAATGAGAATGTGGCTGAGTTTATTTATCTTTTGATTAGATACATGTACATTGGAAATCCACTACGTGCCATCTGTTTGTCTCTAATTTGAAACCAGTAGCATTGGAATGACAGTCCATTTTGTTAGTTTATTCAGAATCACAGTTCTATCCCAGAAGTTTCTAACTTTAAGATTTTCCCATGTTCCCCACTACTGTATTCCATAATGCTTAGCCCTTTTGCCCTGTGCTACATACCTGAAGGGAAAAGAGACCACACTGCTCTCAGCCTGAAAGGTGACTCTACAAGTGGAACAATGCTTTTTATGAATCCTTTCATGTGCTATTCACTTTGAGGTGAAATTCAACCCCAGCTACCCAAGGACATGAATAAAATACTGTATTTCTGAATATTAATAGTAATGGTTGTTCCCAGCCACCCATTTCAGGCTAGTTTATACCACTTTGTTGCTCTCCCTTCCTGATGTAATTGAAATACATTATTTTGAGGGAAGAGCTGAAAAAAGAGAAAGAAAGCCATTTTATAACTGTTGCATTAGAACATAATCCCAGTTGTAAAAAAGGAAGGCACTTTTATGTCCATTTCTGTTGCTAATTATCAATCATCTTCATTATATTATTAGTAATGGATTTATTAGCAATGATTGTAATAACTTTTTTTCTTATTACCATGGAGGCAATAGCCGAGCTATATGTCTCATATTCTAGATGTCATACAGACAAGACAATGTTTAAATAACTCTTCTACTTGTTTCTGTAGCATGATTTCCTTTCTATGTCTTCAGAAGCCTGACTGTAGGCGTCAGCCTTCTTTTACTCATTACTAAAAGGGGTTTGGACACAACTGAGAAGAAAAAAAAAATGCTCATTATAGCTTAGCTTTCTTGTCCCTTTTCATTTTTTGAATAGATGCCCTTTAGAATATGTATGTGTTTGTGTTTGTATACCTTATTTTAAGATGTGCTTATTTTTTTTCATCAAAGACATTTATTTCCAAACCAAATTAATTTAGTCTTCTGTTTAAAATTAGTTTCTTTTTTATTGTGAACTCAATCATCAACAAACACAAGTATTTCAATATACACAGGAAAAATAAGGGCCTTGTATAAGCAACTGAAAACTCTTGTCCTATACAGTTACTTTAAAGAGTATAAATAATTTCTGAACAAATAATTTCAAGTTTTCCATGTATTATACCAAGAAAATGAAGAGTGAAAACTCTTAGATAACTCCAGATAAACTCTGTAGATGAGCAAATAGGGTATTCCCAAATAAATTTTACAATGTCTGGGCACTTTAGGGGCAATCAGATTTTAAGCTTTACTTTCATAATGGTTCAGTGATATTTTTACTTTTTTAGCAATGTGTGGATTTTAAAATTTCAATGAGGGGGTAAGAAATCCAATTATCCAGAATCAGTAGTTTCCAATGATGCTAAATGGCACATACCCTATTGGAAGAATCAACATTAATAGGTACCTCAAAATTCAGGAAAGGTTACATGATAGAGATGTATAGGGCATAATCCAGTATCAACAATTATTTGTAGGCAAGGCATGATGCAAAGAGTATTATTAAGGAAATAGGTATGTAGGTGGGAAGTGGGCTGATCAAGTAGTAAGAATAAAGGTTATTTTACTGCATGGGAACTATTAAAAGATCAAAAGAGTAAGTCTTTCAGTGTGATGGGTAGATGTCCCATGGAAGATTTATGAAAGGATATAGACAAAAATCATACACTATGAAAAGCATAGATTGGTTAAAGTCTATCTCCATCCTTAGTTTGGTGGAGAAAATACCCTTATGCTTATGAGATAGGTTAGAGTAAGAAAAAAAAATTAATATTAATGTATATAAAGATTAAAATGTGTTTTTTTTTAATTCAGTAGATATTGGGGCAGCTAAGTGGCATAGTAGATAGAGCACTGGCCCTGGATTCAGGAGGACCTGAGTTCAAATCTGGCCTCAGACACTTGACACTTATTAGCTGTATGACCCTGGGCAAGTCACTTAACCCCAAGTGCCTCAACAACAACAACAAAAATTTAGTAGATATTAAGTGCCTGCTATGTGCCAGGCATTGGAGGTACAAACAGGGAACATGTCATAATTTGGTTTTCTGGAAGGAACTTACATTCTATGGAGGGAAACAACACAATTACAGGTATGATAGGGGCAGCTATGTGGCGCAGTGGATAGAGCACCAGCCCTGGAGTCAGGAGGACCTGAGTTCAAATCCGGATTACTTACAGTGACCCTGGGCAAGTCACTTAACCCCAATTGCCTCACCAAAAAAACCCCCCAAAACAAAAACCAAGTATGATGGAGTTCCAGACGAAGTGCTCAAGGAAAATTTCGAGAGGAGAACACTTTCATTTGGGAGATAGTGCAATGCAGGAAAGGAGGGTGAAGGGGAACTAGTCTGATTTTTCATTTTTTTTTTATACGCAAATGCTCATTTTTTTAAAAAAAGCTATTTTTAAATGAGTTTAAAGGAGATTCTCGTACATATGTATGGGATGTTTTATGTAACTGTCAAGCATTAAACATTTGCCTGACAAACTAAGAGGATTGAAGAAACATTTCTCTCGGGTGATATATCAACTGTAAATAAGATGTAATAGAATAAAACTGACACTAATTAAATATTTCTACCTAATGTTAGGATTTCTGTGATACAATCAAAGAATCCAAATATCATGTACTCTTCTGATATTTTTTCTTACAATTTAAGGCTAACTTTACTTCATCAAGGGGTGTTTTTTTTAATGCTATTTTAGTGAGTGAAATCCTATATGAATATGTCCTAGACACTTGAAACATAGTCAGTTCAAGATCAGATAATGGCAGTAGCATTTAATATCTCTGAATATATATTTTTAAAAATATCTCTTTAACTGGAAGCAAGTAACCTTGTAGTAGTTACCACAAATATGCCCGAAAAATTATACCAATTAAATGTGATTGGCTTATAAGTGTCATGTGATGTTCTCTACCAAGGACATGCCTGAAGTCTTGATTCAAGGTAATTTAATTCATAAAATATTCCTACTGTGTGGAGAGAACTATGCTAGACACCAGAGAAGAGACAAAATTGAAATGAGGCACAGTTTCTTCTTTCCTTCATTTAACTTAGAGTTTTTTAAAGCTGGCAAAATTCCTGGCACATAGCATGTGCTTAATAAATGTTTGTTGATTGATTGATAGGGTGATATGTCATATGTGCAAATAACCATGATGAAAAGTGCATGATAAATGAACAAAATGGGAGTAGCATTTGAGTCTCAGGGGTTGGATCTGAGTTCTCCTATTCCACTTGTGGGAAATCTCTAAGTAATCAATATAGCAAGTGAACGAATAAACTATGAAGAATTTAGCATAAAATTAGATATTTACTTACCTGTACTCTGTTAGTATTCAAATTATTATTAAAACTAGCTATTAGCCAAGGGGTTTTTTCCTCTTAGTATACAAACAAATTTTAGTGGACTTCTATTTTTTAAAGTAACCATGGTTCTCTTTTGTCTTGATTATAAGTCATAACTGTGAACTTTTATAACAAAGTCCAAACTCTACATTTCCATTCAAAGCCCTTCGTATTCTTGGCCCAATTGAACTCTCCATTCTTATCTTGCACCATTTTCAAGAATGGCTTAAACCCAAAGATGGAAGGCTTAGTACACTTTGACAGTATATCTGGTAACAAGGGAATTTGTGAAAAGTATTTTTCTGCTTATTTACCAGCACTTCCTAATTGGTAAGCAGTGTGTTAGGGATTGTTACAATAGAGGAAAAGGAGGAGGAAGACTTGGGAAAAATTATGATAGAATTTTAGTTACTGCTAAGAGACAAAAGAAACATGCCTCTTAGGAGGAAGAAGATTGACCACTATATCTACATGTGTATATACACATGTGTGTATAAAAATATGCACACATATGTATACACACATATACATACCCATATATGATTTGCTATGTGTTATTATAATAATAATAATATGTTATTAATAATAACCAGGTCCTCTTTCATAGCACTTTAAGATTTACAAAGCCCTTTATGTGAGTGAAGGACATGTACCACTTAATCCCCATCATATCTAGTGTACTATGTAGTATTATCACCATTGTTTTCAGATGATAAAACAGGCTTAGAACTTAAATGACTTGCTTGAGGTCATGCAGCTAGTAAATGTCAGGGCTAGTATTGAATCTTAGGTCTCATCTGGCTCCAAGTCTAGCACTCGATATTATATACACACTGCTAATAAATATAATTATCCACCTATATATAAATATGCATAGAATAATAAGTGCTATATCTAAATTACTTTAAGGAGGGAAAACCTACTTTTTCCAGAAGTTTATCATTCCACTTTTGAACAGCTCTAATTATAAAGAACCTTTGCCTTAGTCCAAGCTACTCATCGCGCCTGGTTTTACCCACTGTGGCTAAGAAGAACATATATAATCCTACTAATTCTTAAAGATAGCCATTATGACTTCCTCCAACCCGTCGAATTTTCTCTGCTGAAGGCTAAATACCCCGAATTAATTCCTCCAATCAATTTTCATATGTCATATTTTACAATCCTCTTACCATTCTTGTATATTGGGTAGATAAGTAAATGTTTGTCATGTATTTGGCCCTTAATTACATATATTCTGCAGCTGTTTTGCTTGTAATGTTTAAATATTAAATTTGGTCAGTGAAAAATTCCTATCCTATTTCCACCTTGTTGCAAAATGAGCTAAAGCTTGCCTTTAGGGGTTCACTAACTCGCTTGACCAGTTTTGCCCTAATGAGAGTCTTCTTTTTTTTTTTTTAGTGAGGCAATTGGGGTTAAGTGACTTGCCCAGGGTTACACAGCTAGTAAGTCTTAAGTGTGAGGCCAGATTTGAACTCAGGTACTCCTGACTCCAGGGCCGGTGCTCTATCCACTGTGCCATCTAGCTGCCCCTACCTCATACTTTAAAAAATAAAATGATATAAAAAGTGGATGTTCGGGGCAGCTAGGTGGCACAGTGGATAAAGCACCGGCCCTGGATTCAGGACTGGTGCTCTATCCACTGCGCCACCTAGCTGCCCCAATGAGAGTCTTCTTAAAGCATAACTTGGAGAGTGCCAACAAATGGGGAAAGTGACTTGTTTGAAAAAACCAAGTCAGTATTTCCAAGGCTCCAACCAGGACTATAAGAAATAGTTGATGGCCCTGTGAAGCCATTCAGTTAGAAGTTACTGGTCTGTGTGACACCTGGATTTGAATCTCAGATAACATATTGCCTTCCCCTTCTAGAGGAAAGAAGACTGGATTTCACAGTGGCTTCATAGGATTCCTAGCCAACAACTATTGGAGGGGCCACCAGTGTGAATGTAAGCACTCATGTTACAGCCTGAGTATAGGTAGCCATTCATTTTCACAGGAATATTTCAATGCCATGTAGAATAGCTAAGACTCTTCAACTACATGTGAATAGTATCCTTATTGCATTACCATAGCCTGACATTTTTCATCTTAGTACATACAAGGGGTTCTTATCTTGGGGTCCATGGATCCCAAAGGATCTGTGGAAAGAGTTACAGTGGTCTATGAACATGGATGGGGAAAATATATGTATCAATGTATGTAGATATAGATGCAGATGTATCTGCAATGTATATCCACTGATGTCTAACTAGAATTTAGTATTTCCCTTACTTAAAAACTATTTTTACCCTGAGAAAGGGTTCCCCAGATTGTCAAAGGGATCCCTGACAACAAAATGATCAAACTCCACTATCTCCTATTTTGTTCTGCTGAAAGCTTTCCAAAGTCAGCCATGTGAACTCTGTAGGCCACGTGATATTTGCGACCACAAACAATCCCTAATACAAGTTTTTGGAGTTCAAAGACAAGTCTACTTATTGTTTTTGATAACAGAAATAGGACTGAATTAGCAAACAAACTAAAATCCCTGCATGCTCCCTCTGTGATATCTTGTCAATATCCAGCCTAAAGTGTAGCCCTAAAACAAACACAAATCTGTACATATTTTAGGACCAGGACAGAATATGGTAGAAATGTTACCTACAGAGGTTCTGGATGGTATGTATCCCAATATAATTTGATATAAGTGAGAGAAAACTGTTTACAAATTTACTGTACCAGACATTTATTAAGCACCTCCTGATGGCAGTTCACTGAGTTAAAACACTAGTAGATACAGAGTCTAGGTGAGACATATGAGTCATTGGAAAAGAGGACAGAATAAAGATGCTTTAAGCATCAACTTAGAAAGAAAACTCTATGTGCAAGAATACTCTATCAAGGAACAGAGATACCTTTCATTCACCTCCACCTCTACGTCTCATTACACTGGTTACTTGACTCATTCTAATTTGAAATATAGGAACTAAGCCAAGCTGAATTCTCTGAAGTGTATACTACCTTCCTTTATTCTAGAAGTCACAGTTTTATCCATGTGAATTTATTATTGTAATTATTATTTTAATTAGCACGTCTGCTTTCTTTTATTATTTTGATCTTATATTTTCTCTATTCTTGCTTATCCAGAAAAAAAAGCCCAACCTCACATGCTTTAATCAATATTTTAATTTAAAAAATTAAAGTCTGTTGATACCAGGTCGGCTACTTAAAGAACTCCCTTGTTTTATTGGCCATTGTTCAAGGATTCTGCTGAAGTAAAGCAAATTGAGATATGATATAGAGAAAGAAAATAACATAAAATGATCAGTTGGCAGACTTTTCCACAGCTGGTTTCCTATCCATAAGACTCTTTACCCAACCACGTCGAAGAAACACGCTGCTTCAGGCACTGAGGTATGATAGTTCCACGTTTGTAAAACCTTGACAGAGTCAAGGTCATCACATAATGAGTGGCCACAAGCTTTCTTATTTGAAACTTTATTAGTTGAAAGAAATATTTGTGCTGGAAGGATTTATTGATTGTGGTGGTTTCTTTACACCGTGAGTGTGATGTTAGTGTTATATAAACAAGAAGTCATTGTAAGGTTTTCTCTTTTTTTTCCTTTTGGGAGAAAAACCAATTATTTTATTAACACAGGCTTGTGGCTTAATTCACATTGTCTTGAACTGTCCTTTCTTTAGGAAGTTGCTTAAGTTTTGAGAAAAAAATAACAACGTTATCCTAATAATATTGTATTATTAATGTCCAGCACCAGGTGAAAGTAAGCACATACAGCTTCACACAAAAAATTACTTTTTAAAAAAATAATAAACTTTTTTTTTAGAGTTTTCAGTTCCAAATTTCATCCCTCCTTCCCTCCCTCCTCTCCTCCTTCCCTGAGGTGGTAAGCAGATATGAGTTATATATGTGTACTTATGTAAAACAGTAACATATTAGTCATTTTGTACAAGAAAACTTGAATAAAAGAAAAAAATGAAAGAAAGTGAAAAATAGCAAGCTTCAGTCTGTGTTCCATCAATATAAGTTCTTTCTTTGGAGGTGGATAATATGCTTCATCAATAGTCCTTTGGGATTATCTTGCATCATTGTATTTTTGAGAATAGTTAAGTCATTCACAGTTCTTCATCAAATAATGTTGCTGTCACTGTGCACAATGTTCTCTTGGTTCTGCTCACTTCACCACACATCAGTTCATATAAGTCTTTCCAGGCCTTTCTGAAATCATCCTGCTTGTCATTTGTTATATTATTCCATCACTATCACACACCACAATTTGTTTAGCCATTCCCCTATTGATGAGCATTCCTTTGATTTCCAATTCTTAGCCACCACACACACAAAAAGCTGCTATTAATAAAAAATTATTTAAAAAAAATAATTTTTGTTGTATTAAGGCCTTGCTAGTTTCTCAAGAGCTCAACATAAATCGAAATCACTTTTTTTCATGGTGAACTTATTCTGAATCAGATACCTAGGTAACAATGCACTTTGTTTTGTAAGTTATATTTTCTACCATGGAGTTAATGTATTATCTGACACGATGATGATAATGATGATGTGATGATTATATTAATCATAAAAGCAATAATAATGCTGAAATATGCTTTTCATTAAACAGATATTTAACACTGACTATGTGAAAAGTACCATATTTAATACTGAGGAGATACAGAGGTAATTAGACATATCTCTGTGCTCAAAGGCCTCTTTTAAGGGGGATAAGCCTAATAAGCATAGTTCATAATAAAATATGATTAATGCATTAGAGAATGACAAACACAATGCTATGGGAGGAGAGGAAAAGGAAAGATACTTCTTTTTGGCAAAATAAAAAAGGCTTCTCATGGGAACTTGTAGAAGTAGAATGTGACCTGGCCCAAGCAAGACTGGTAAGAAGTTTTCATCGTACTCTAGAAATAAGGACCAGTGTGAGCAATAATAATACAGAGAAAGGAAATTGTGGAGTGTAGTCAACAAACAAACAAAAAAATGGTACAGTTTGAATGGGATACAGAGTATATGGATGTGATATAAGGCTAAAAGGGCAGCTAGGTAGCACAGTGGATAGAACACTGGGTGGGTTTAGAATCAGGAAGACTCATCTTCATGAGTTCAAATTTGACCTCGGACACTTACTAGCTGTATGACCCTGGGCAAGTCACAACCCTGTTTGTCTCATTTTCCTCATCTATAAAATGAACTGGAGAAGGAAATGACAAACCACTCCAGTGTCTTTGCTAAGAAAACCTCAAATGGAATCATGGATAGTCAGACATAACTCAACAACAACAACAACAAGTTAGAACGGCAGGTTATTACCTAATTGTGAAGGTCTTTGAATGTGATACTGTTGTGTTTTTATGTTAACTAGTAGTTACTGGTGGGCTACTGAAGGTTTTTTAGCAATAGAATGGTATGAACTTAACAACCGTACAATATTTTTTCTCCTTTAGTGCTTTTAGCATTTTTTTGTTAAAGTACTTTGATACTTTTGCATTCTTTATGCTAACACTACTGGGATTCAGTCTTAGAATGCTATAATTTGAATATTCAGAAACAGTAACTACTGTGTGCTGAAATTAATGCTGTTGTGATATCAAAGATAATAAATACTATAAGTACAGACATAGGTATGCATTGTAAAAAGAAGGAAAAGT
Source organism: Dromiciops gliroides (assembly GCF_019393635.1). Lineage (NCBI taxonomy): Eukaryota > Metazoa > Chordata > Mammalia > Microbiotheria > Microbiotheriidae > Dromiciops > Dromiciops gliroides. Next base: position 404,525,258 of record NC_057864.1, on the reverse strand, counting down.
AGAACAAATTATTTTGGGGAATAGCTGGTAAGGAAAAAAATCCATTCTTTTATAATTAATCTAGGTACAGTCAGATATTTCATGTCCATTGTGAGTATCTACTTTTTATCCCATTTATTGAATTCTACTAAGACTTCCTCTGAAGTGTAGTTAGGCGGGCTAAGGAAGCTTTTGTGAAACCTCACTTTTAGCTTCTGAAAGATTTCTGTAGATTTATAGATATGGAATAAAAAAAAACAAGTTGAAATAGAGGACATTTTAAATGTAAATGGGAAAGATGTAAGGTTGTGAGCTTTTTTATAAGGACTTTCTTTCCCCCTCTGAGCTGAATGTACTTTGAAGTATGGATTATAGTCCCCAAAAGTGCATATTTTAACATGTTATTTTTTATCCTGGTTCAGTGTAGTACATTGTTTCTAAAAGGCCAATATATCAGATTATTCCTGAGACTAGATATTGACAAAACTAGAGTTAATCAGTATACTGGACTAGGCATATGGATTTTTTGTAGTCCCTATATCTTTATGATGTTGTTCTGTGTCTCTTAACATTTTTCACTTTCCTTAATGGTGCCATTGTATGCTCTTTCTTTAGGTTGTTATTGATTAGTATAAGCATTTCTTAGTTGTACTACCTGTCTTGATTTTTTTTTTATCATCTCCTTATAATATATACCTGAAGAACGTCACATCTTTTGTTTTTTGGGGTTTTTTTGTTAACAATGCTGTCTTGACATTTTAGTCTCTAATTTTTATGTAAATACTGAGAATTCTCTTTTGTTACCCGTGTTCTTCAAAGATATCACTGCAGATGGAGTGCAGTCTTTCAGTCTACTGGTTTCCTCCCGTCCATCTCACACTGGAGACATGTGTGTTCAATGGCTAACTGCTCTGTAAAGGGAAGGTACCTGGCACCTTCTGACCTCTACCTCGCTTGCTTGGCACAATATCCCTACTTTTAAGGAATTCATGAAAAAAATCACATTTAATAAGTTTTTATTATGTACTAAGTTCTGGAGATACAAATAGAAAAGCAGAGATAGTTCCTGTTCTCAGGAGCACACATCATCATGGGGAAACTAACATATTTCAGCTTCAAGTCGGATAAAAAAGTCCCTTGGTCTTAGGTATGGCAGCAAAGCAGATCATAATACATCTCCCTTAATGTCAATCCCCCTGACAAAACCATCACTATTTCTTATGTTGACCCCTCTGACAGTGCCGAGAATTTTGGTGGTGAGAATTTTCTCTTCTGGATCTTCAATGGTCGTGGCTACTGAGAAGGTCAGGTAGACAGAACCTGCTAGTTGGAAGGAGGAAGAAGAGAAGGGAATAAGCATTTATATAGCACCTACTGTGTGTCAGCCACTGTGTTAAGCACTTTACACATCTCATCTCCTTTGATCCTCACAACGGCCCTACGAAGTAGGTGCTATTATCCACATTCTATAATTGAAGAAACTAAGGCAAACAAACATTAAGTGACTTGCTCAGGGTCACACAGTTAGTAAGTAAGTGTCTTAAGTGGTACTTGAACTCTGGACTTTCTGCTTTCAGTCCCAGTGTGCTGTCCATTGTGATACTTAGCTGCCTCAACTGGTGCTAGTGGGTCAGCAATTAGAGGTGATGACAGTGCTTTGATTATCCTGGTGCATGCTGCCTCCTCTCAATCAGCTAATAAAATTTTATAAAATGCCTGCTACTGTATACCATGCACTGTACTAAGTGCTAGGGATGCAAGAAGACCAAAAAAATGCAAGAGCTCAGGATTTAATGAAAAGATAATATGCAAACAACTGTGTACAAACAAGCTATACACTGAATAAAATGGAATTAATTAACCAAAGAAAGGAGCAGGAAAGACTTCCTGTAGAAGATGAGATTTTAGCTGAGACCTGAAGGCAGCCAAGAGTCAGAGATGAAGAGGCAAAGCAGCCAATGTATGGAGGACAGCAAGTGAAAATGCCTGAAGATGGGAGATGGACAATGTCTTGTTTGAGAAACAGCAAAGAGGCTGAGGTCACCAGATCGAGGAGCACATTGGGGGAGAATGGGGAAGGCAGAAGATAAAAGAAGACTGGAAAGGTAGAGATCATGAATGGCTTTGAATTCCAAGAAGAGGATTTTATACTGGATCCTAGAGGTGATGGAGAACCCCTGTGGTTTCTTGAAGAGGGATGTGATGTTGTCCAACCTGTAGTTCAGGAAGGTCATTTTTATAGCTTAGTGAAGGATGGACTGAAGTGAGCAAAGACTTGTGGCAGGCAGATGGACCAGCAAGCTATTGCAGTAGTCCAGGTGTGAGGAAATGAGGTCCTCTCCTAGGGTGGTGGTAGTATTAGATGAGAGAAAGGGAGAGTTGGTATAAGAGATGTAGTGAAGGTAGCATCCTTTCCCTCAGAGTACATGCTGTTTCAGCTAAACTGTACTGCTGGTCCTGAGCAGCAGCTGATGAGGATGACTGGCCCTTTCTTTTCAAGGGTTGCCTCCCTAGATGATGGTTATAGGACAGGAAGCCGGAATAGTCTTCTTGGAGATGATACTATTATTGATGTTAATGGGCTCATTTACCTTCATTTACTTCTTAATGTGAAGCAACATTCTATTAGTTAATCTTTCTTTTCTTTTTCTTTTCCTTTCTTTTTTTTTTGTTGTTTTGTTTTTGGGGGGTTTTGTGGGGCAATGAGGGTTAAGTGACTTGCCCAGGGTCACGCAGCTAGTAAGTGTCAAGTGTCTGAGGCTGAATTTGAACTCAGGTCCTCCTGAATCCAGGGCCAGTACTTTATCCACTGTGCCACCTAGCTGCCCCCCAGTTAATCTTTTAAGGGCTGTTCTATCTTCTTGTTATAATTTCTGCTCCTTAAATTGTCATTATGTTCAAAGCAGAACAAATCAGTATTTGTCTAATGAGGATCTATCCTCTGTCACTGTCATAAAAAGATATATGGATCATAGCATGTATATCAGTGAGGGTTAAGTGACTTGCCCAGGGTCACACAGCTAGTAAGTGTCAAATATCAGAGGCCAGATTTGAACTCAGGTCCTCCTGAATCCAGGACCAGTGCTTTATCCACTGTGCCACCTAGCTACCCCCAGAGCATGTATATCTTTGAGGAAAATCCTATGTCAAAAGATAGGTGAACTCAGATTAAATAAAATGACTGGTACTCCAGAAGACAAACCCTCTTAATAGAGAAGGTGTGTGGGGATAACATGCCAAATATGTCATACATGGACAGATATAGTTGTGGTTTGGGTTCATTTGGCTTGGCTGTTTTTCTTTATTACAAGGGCAGCTTATATTGGAGAAATATGGTGACATTAATAATATAAAGATATCAATGAAATTTTTTTAAAAAAGTGAACCCAGGGTGAGCTGTTTTGTTATTTTGTATACACACAAGGTGCATATACATTTACATATAAATTGGATCTGTATATGTACATACATATATACCAAAAAACCCCACCTTGCATTAATTTTAAGTGTGCATATATACATATATATGTATGTATGTGTGTATGTGTGTGTGTATATATATATATATGGATGCATGTGTAAATACACATTTGTATAGAGAAACAGAGAAAAAGAGAGCTAGAGACAGAGAAATGAAGGATAGTTAGACTTTGCACAGGTCGATGAGAGTAAAGGAAATTCCAGGCTTCTTTTTGAATCTTTTACTAACCCTAGAGATATTTCCATAATCTCTTCTTAGTTCTGTATGCATTTACTCTGCCAGAATAGTCATTTGCATATAATATTTTCTGAGTGGCTGCCCCAAGCACTTAGCATTCATTGCTTATGAAGAAATCAGAGTCTCTTAGAAGATAGGGAACAAACTCTCACACACTGTGCAATTTCCCAAATGCAAGATAGCCTGTTCTCTTGTTCCTCTTCAATTATGGATGCAAGTCATTTTTTGGTTTCAGTGCCTATCTAAGATATATGTTTTGAAATTCTAACTTATTTGGTCTGCTTATGCAACAGCATGCCATATTCTGGGCAATAAGCATTCTTCATCCATTTGGGTTTCCTTCTGTGGATTGTTAGGCTGATATCTTGTTAATTATATAGCCATCCAAGGGGATGCTTCAATATTCTGGGGCTTTATATGATACCAACAAAATATAATCTACAAAGAGGTCCATTACATGCTTTTTTGCTTATTTTTAACAATTTTTGTTATTATTTATACTTTTTCTAAGTTGAAAGTCACCTTAACTTTAAGCTACAAATAGTAAATGAAAATTAAACTTGAAAAGTAGCCATTTGAAGCAGTTATGCAATCTTTAATTAAACTAAAACACAACCAAAAACAATCTTGGATGGAAACTGTCAGCTGCCTTCTTGCGTTATTCATTCTTTTATTTGTACTAAAGACTGCATTATCAGCTCACCACAGTTGGCTAGTAGATGTATTTATGCAGAATATTTAATTGCTAAATTATTATCAAAAGGGAAATAAAATAGACTAGGCTAATCAGGGCCTCCCCTGATTAAGCAACTTGTTGTCTGCCCTGCCCTACCACTGCTCAACATCTCCTCAACAGGAAGAATGACCCTTCTGACATGGACCACCGAAGACCATATGCTACTCCCACTCTGAAGCAGACTCAAGCCACTTACCTCTGGGACTCAATCCCCATTGCCACCACAAGGGGTCTCATTACATTGTATCTATAGGACCACGGCTCTACTAAAAATCCCTACGCTTGCCAGACCAAAATCCCTTTCCTGGCCTAAAGATATACATACATACCTTCATACATACATACATATATATACATGTGTGTATACATACATGTATACATAAAACATTATATATATTACTCTCTGACTTTAGGCCAATAAGGGAGATATCTATATCTATATCTATATCTATATCTATATCTATATCTATATCTATATCTATATCTATATCTATATCTATATCTATATCTATATCTATATCTATATCTATATCTATATATGTGTGTATATAGTGTTGTATCTCCTTATTAGAATATTAATTCCTTGTGACTAAGGATTGTTTTATACTTTTCTTGATATCCTTAACATTTAACCTAGCTTTTGGCAAATAACAAGCAGTTAAATGCTTCCCAATTGATTGATTTTTAGACTTGAATAGTCTTCAATAAAGTGAATATTCTACAGTGGTCAATATTTCCAGTGTTGGTGATTTAATTAATTAATTGGTTCATTCATTCATTTATTACGTGGTTATTCTAGACCTGTAATTTCATTAATGTAAGGAGTTCTGGAGGAAGTAACTTCCTTTATCAGTGGAAATCTCTACCTGTTCTACAACTTATAAAGTGTTATGAGTTTATCATAGTCACAGAGGGGTTAGGTGCTATGTCCAGGGTTCTACACCTAAGGCCAACTCTCTATTCAATACATTTTCATTGCTTCCTAGAATTGGTTGATAATAATGGTGAAATGAAGTTCTAAAAGCAACCATTCTCTTCATTCATGAAAAATGCTTGAATCTGGTTTAAGTTCTATATTTCGTGGTATTCTTAAAACTTGACAAAGCTATGTGTATGAATTCTACATAAAATATTTTTATGAATGTATTTATTTTTAATTCCTCAGACTAAAAAGTTTTGGTAATGTATGATTGTGTGCGTGTATGCATGTCTGCGCATTCCTGGAACGATCAGTCCAGATTTTCTCTCATTCTCTCTCTCTCTCTCTCTGTAACTCAAGGGAGTTCCTTTGAAAGTCAAAAAGGGAACTCTGCTGTTCTGTGGAAAAGGAACTAAGATCTGCCCTAAGATGAATATTGACTTCCAATGAGGCCCAAGTGCGAAATGGGAACCACTTATGCCTCTGAATTTTCCTTATCATGAAACCACTTAGTTTGAATGTTTCTAAGGTCAGTGGCATACTCCATGGGATTGTAATGTATTCTTCTTGTCTCCACTACAAGACAGTCAATGTAGTTGCAAGCTATAAGGGCTAGCCTTTTTTTTCCTCATGGAGGTAACATTTTGGGGCACTTAAAATAAGTCATCATAGTGCCGTTAGAGATGAAAGGCTTCCCTGTAGAAAAGATGGCACTTATGATATACTCGAAACCTTATCTCATGAAGTCCCAGAGAAAGACATTCATTTTACTTCAGCAAAAGAAACACATCATCAGCTTACTGAGTGTTCCCAAGTGCAATGTAAATTCTCTATACAGAATGGCAGAATAATTCTCTTAAGGGACCAGTGGAATAACCTATAGATGTTGCCATGGTTATGATGAAATGTTTCCACAGTATTTTATATTCTGAAGTTTATCATCATCAGCAAGCTTTTTATTCATTAAGTACCTTTTTGGCTTGTGGGGTGAGTGATCATACCCTTTAGAAGCTTACAATCGAAAATCTAAATTGGTGCTTCTGAATAACAGCTCATTTCTATTATTCTTATTTCTCATGTGAGGAAACAGACACAGGGGAAGAAGGTTAAGTAATTACTCAGAGTTATGGAAGAAGGGAGATAGCTTGGCAGAATGGGAATAGTGATGTACTTGGAGGCAGTCTAAGAACCTGGCTCTGCTACACGTTGCCTGTGTAATCTGAACAAATTGCTTTATCTTTGTGCGTAGGTTTCCTCATCTCTTTTTACAAAGAGAATTGGAAGGAATGATCCTTAAGGTTCACCTTCAAATCTGTGGATCCATGAACCTAAATCAGTCCCCAAATAGGGCTTTGGTCCAAGCCTCTTTTTCTCTCAGTTAAAGGAAATTTCTGTTTTACTGAATGATGCTGCTTAAATATCTATAGCAGACTGAACCTTGGGTGGCAGATATGGTTTGAGGGAAACTATGTTTCCTATTTCATATATCTTTAGAGCAGGGGTTCTTAACCTGAAGCCTGTGAACTTAAAAAAAAAAAAGTGTTGATAACTATGCTTGGATATAATCGGTTTCCATTTTAATCTTATGCATTTTATTTTATGAATTTAAAAAACTGTGATGAGAAGGGGCCCATAGGCTTCAACAGACTGTCAGAAGGGGCCATGACATACTCAAAAAAGGTTAAGAATTTCTGCATTAGAGAAATATATAATTCAACTGGATCAAAACAGGGTTGGACTCGATAATCTCTAAAGCCCCACCTCTTAAAATTTAATGACTCTCAATATAATACTGTGATCCTAGGATAGCCTATTTATACGACTTCCTAGTTTTGCACAGTCCCAGCATCACACCCCATGAGACCCTAGCAAGCGATGATTATTTTTTATATGAATTCATTTCAAGGTTCATGGAATTACAAACCTTGCAAGTAAATGCACTATAGATATCTAAATATCTTTGGCATTACAGATGGGAGGAAAGGTCTTTTAATTTAATCTTATAGGGAGGGCCAAGACTTCATTGCTTTTAGGAAAAGTATGAAGGGTGGGTAAGGTGGCAAAGCAGCAGCTAGGTAGCACAATGGATAGAGCTTTAGACCTGGAATCAGGAAGGCCTGAGTTCAGATCTAGCTTCAGGCACTTACTAGCTCTGTGAAACCAGGAAAGTCATTTCATTTCTGTTTGACTCAGTTTCCTCATCTTTAAAATGGGGATAATGACATCACCTAACTCCTAAATCATTGTAAAGTGCTTAACATAGAGCCTAACACATAGTAAACTACATAAATATTCGTTACTATTAATTAAAATTATTATGTTAATTAAAAGGCCACTCTCCCTTTCTAGCTTTGCTAAGTAAAATGAATCACTGTGCTAGGGTGGTTTCCATGGAATGGCTAGGGGCATTATGAGAGTTCAAAGAGTAGACTGATTTAAAGGAGCAAGAATCTAAGAGAGAGTGCTAAGATGGACAGTGCATTGGCTAGCTGTTCAGTACTGTGGGTCTGAAGTACAGAAGAGCAGATTTAGCCTCTGGACTATGAGACCATATGAAAGCTGTTAGACCTCAAACCTCTATAAGCTTCATAGAAGATGATTTAGCAAACAACAACAACAACAGTAAGTAACTGATAGTTCAGACACAGGCAGAAAACAATGAAAAAGAGATAACAACAGGGGCCTGTCATCCTTTTCATCCCCCACCCCAGGCTTGTCCAGCATTCGAGAAAGCAATTAACAGCATAATAACATCACCAAAACAAGTAGCTGGTTTTCAGGACTCTAGGGGGAAGAATGCAACATCAGTGCTCTAACAGGGACACAAAAAACTGTCCCAGTGGGGGTGTCACTGTTGGAATTTAAGTCATGCTAGCTGCCCATGTTTTCTGACTATTTGGGGTCTTTATTTGTGTGTCATTTCCCACATGTGCTGCTCTTTCCTCTTAAGTTTCTTAGCTGTGAATATCCGCTCTCCTATCGGTGGTGTCTCCTGAGTAAATGGGAGAAATTTTCCTCATCATTGATTTTGTTTTATGGTTTAAGTCAATTTATTTTGCTTTGAACTAATGTGTTTTCTGTTAGTTGATTAACAAAAATAAGAGAGAGGGCTTATTATGTTTGTTTTGAATGATCACTGACCCAAAGCATTCTTTGAGTCTAGTTTACTAGGCTCATGACTGTGGCAAAGTTGCTAAATTATTCTAGAAAAAGTACCATGAAACCCCACAAAATTTGACTCTACTTGTCATCCCATCATCCCATCTCAACTAACTAGTTGAAATTTTGGGGGGAAAAAAAGAACTATATTTGAATTAATGTGTTGTAAACACTAGATATACTTCTTGTTTTTGTTTTTGTTTTTGTTTATTTTGGTGAAGCAATTGGGGTTGTGACTTGCCCAGGGTTACCCAGCTGATAAGTGTTAAGTGTCTGAGGCTGAATTTGAACTCAGGTCCTCCTGACTCTAGGGTCTGTGCTCTATCCACTGCGCCACCTACTTGCCCCCTAGATATAATTTGAAAATATTCAGCATACCTTATTACTGAGAAAAAAAGAATTGGAGAAAAGAAAGGTTAGATACTCAGCCTTACTCCTAATGTGTGGAGATTTGTGAGTTAGATATAGAAGGGGAAGAGAGTTTCTACCTTTAGCCTATAAATTAGAGATTCTTAATCATTTCTTGATGATTGTGGAAATAACATGATGACTACACAGAAATCTACTGTATAGTATGTGTTCCTACCTAAATCTAACATAGCTGTATAGAAAGTAACGTGTGGGGGAAGTGATTCTAATACAAACAAGAGTAAACAATGTTACAATATCATTGTCACATAGCCATTAGCCCCTCTGTCCTCATTTCACTTAACAATATAATACCCCAAAACATTTATTGAGTTGGTCCACTGTATTTTCAGCTCTTTTTCACACATGATATCTATCAATGGTTCTCCAACATGTTTTGCTCACAACATAACAGTCTTTGCACTGAGGAATGACAGCATGCTGAACATATAAGATGGCAATACCATGGGAGAAACTGAGATCCACACCTGCGCAGTTTCTCTTCAATAAGAGCAACTATTTCTGTTGATTTTAATGAGTTCAAGGTCTTACCTGTTTTAGGGTTAGTATGGAAGTATAATGGGTAAGTTTTGTTTATTTTGTGATTACTGTACTTATGCTACATGTACTAGATCAGTAAAATGTATTTTAAATAAAATTATGTATGAATTTTCCTTTTTCTACAACAGTTTAATATCCAAAATTTTGTAGAGAAACTTGTGATTCAGCACTGCACTGTAGCACACTCTCTGACAACCACTACATCGTACAATAAATACTCTCTGCTTTCTAGGTGTTTTTATTATTGAGAGTATTTTTCTTTGCCTATAACTAAGCCTCCAGACTGACTCAGAGAAGACCCATTTCCCCGTTTATGTAGCATATTAAGTGTGTACTTAGAGAGGTGAAGAGCAGCTAGATAGTGCAGTGGCTAGAGAACCAGGATTGGAGTTGGGAAGACTCCTCTTCATGAGTTCAAATTCGGCCTCAGACACTTACTAGCTTTGTGACCCTGGGCAAGTCACTTAATAACCCTGTTTGCCTCAGTTCCTCATCTATAAAATGAGCTGGAGAAGGAAATGTTGAACCATTCCAGTATTTTTGCCAAGAAAACCCCAAATGGTATCAAAAAGCATCTTCCCAAAAGGACTAAAGGGAGGTGAACTGTATTATAAAAATTATTTTCAAGAATATACTACTCTTCACTTATAATAGTTTTGCTGTACTAATTAGAATGATGAAAATCTTTCAGATACCTTTAAAATTTTTGTTTTGTTTTTGAATCATAACTTTCCCATTTGTCTCATACCTTGGAAAAGACAATTTAATTAGACCCCATGAAAAGACATGGGTTGATTTCCAGCTTCTCTGCGAATTGCTAGGTGTTTCTTATAGGTAGTAAGTACCATGTAGTTAATGATGATAAAAATAGTTCTCATATAGAAGGCCTAATTCAAGGTATCTGAAGTCAGGATACCAACATCAAAATAGTTGATTAAACTATAAGCTTTGGTTCTAGCTTTGCTACTGGCTATGAGTGTGGCTTTTAGCAAATGATTTCACCTCTTTTGGATTCAGTAAAATGTGAACTTAGACAAGGAATAGAAGATTCCTTTTAACTCTAAATCTGTCATCTCATAAATTCCCTTGTGATTTTTTTTTGAGATGGCTATGTGTTTAAGATGATAATACACTCTGCTAGAGGGATCCAAAACTGGTTGAATGACATGCAACAGACATTTATTAGGTACCTCCAAGGGACTGAGGGTACAAAAACAAAATCACATTTTCAGAGTACTTGAACCTGCAGAGGGGTCTTATTTTTTTCTGTAAGATAATCTTCCATGCCCTTATAGATATAAAGGGTTTTGTTGTTGTTGTTGTTGTTTTGTTTTGTTTTGTTTTTGTGAAGCAGTTGGGGTTAAGTGACTTGCCCAGGGTCACACAGCTAGTAAGTGTTACGTATCTGAGGCCGGATTTGAACTCAGGTCCTCCTAAATTCAGGGCTGGTACTCTATCCACTGCGCCACCTAGCTGCCCCTAAAGGTTTTTGTTTTTTTAATGAAGTACAAAGGATGCTATAAATTAAAATTATCTTGATTAGAAAATTTAATAAGTTTAGGAATCTTTTTGTTTGCCTCATATCCCTGAAGGTTCTTCATGATTTTTCTGTGGCAAGAATTCTATTAAGTCAAATAATGCTTACTTGACTGATCTATATCTATATATCTATATCTATATCTATATCTATATCTATATCTATATCTATATCTATATCTAATGTCATCCATACTTATACCTATACCTATACCTAATCTGAGGAATATTTAGCTCTATAGAAATAATACGCGTTAGTTTGTCTTTGGCAAAAGGCAAAATAAATATTTTCATTGATAATCTCTTAAAAATACTTACTTTAAATGCTAATTATGTTATACTAAAGTATGTTTAAGGGTATGGGACAGTGGGGGAGTACTTTTCCCCAAAATACTATTCTAGTACTATATTGGTAAAAACACATAGATTAAGGAGGGGAGGAAGGGGGATACTTAAAGCTATTTTAAGGATCCACAGTCTTCTGTGCCCTACTTTAAGGGATATAAGAATTACATTTCAGTCTGGAAAACTTGACTTTAAAAAAAAATGGCTTTAAGCCTGAGCCTCAGCTTAAGATGTGGATTTTTTAATCATTTTATTTTTTGCTTATTTTCTACCCTTCAACTCAAGTGTCAGTCATGCAGCCATTCTTATAATAAATTTCACAAACACATCAGAGAGGGACTGATTCCTTGCATGTTAAGGTAATCCTTTAAAGGTCTTCATCTCTAACCAATGTGAACCTCTGAGATAAGGTATTGGGAAGTTGTTTTTTTTCAAAAACGTGAAGGAATATTTTGAGAGTAGCCTTTGAAGTTTGATGTCCTTTCTCTTTTGGTCTCTGACTTGCCAAAGCAGACTCACTTATAAAATATCTGGGAACAATGATGCCTTGGTTAATTAGTCTGACAAGGAAAGGAAGTTTGGAATTTCTGTTGTTCAGCGGTATGCAGTGTTGGAATATCAGTGAAATTTGGGAAGACAGATTAGAGCTCAAAGACATTAACATTTTAGAAAAGACTAGTTAAAAGAAGGGAGGAAAAAGAAGGGGGAGACATGGTATATATTCTGTTATTACTTTTAAATGCTGGATGTTATCAATGTTTATATAGTATGAGATGATTTGGTTAACTGTGGGCGAGATTATCTCAATTTTAAATAAAATAACACATTATATATGCATGTATATACATATATAAATGTGTACATTTGAGTGTTTAAATGTATGTCTGTATATATATGTTTATATATTTATGAAATTTACATGTTTGTGAAACATGATGTATATGTATACATACATATATGTAGAGAGAGGGAGAAGGTGGGAAGGTGGGACATATAGAATACGTCCAGTGATAGAGTGTATGTTTATATGTGTTTTTGTGTGAGCATATATGCATAAAAATATAAATATATCACACCCTTTTTTTTCCCTCCCCTACACCATGATATGAGATACTATTAGCAAATTATTGGCTCATATAGACGCTTATCAAAAGACATAAATCTTATAGTGCCATTGCATTTTTTTTAACTTAAGACTAAAACAAAGGATGAAGTAGAGTACATAGGTATAACTTAGCAAGAGGCTAATGTGGTATAGTGGGAAGAGAACAATATTTGAGTTCCTAGAAAGTTGATTTGAATCCTGACTCTTCCAGTTACCGCCTATGTGACCTTGGGTAACTCTTATAACCTCTCTGGGCCTTGGTTTGTTTTTTTGGAAAGATGAAGCAATTGCATTAGTTGACTTCTAAGGTATATTCCAGATATAAATGCTATGATTCTATGAAATTCTCACATATCAAATTCCCTTTACCTTCTTATAAAATGTCCCTGTCTAAAACTTCCCATTACCCAATCCCTCCAATTCATTTTTTTCAACACTGAGCAGGAACAAATCAGTGGATAGTTCAAGTTTGATAATGTTATGATATGGTATGAATTATATCTGAAATTCAGTTAGGCTTAAATTCCTAGTATTGAACAATTAGCTATCTTGACCTTTAAAATAATATGTATCTTCCTCATCTTTTAAAGTTATTTAAAATAATTATTTTTGGTTTGTTTTTTGTTTGTTTTTTTTTGTTAAGTGACTTGCCCAGGGTCACACAGCTAGTAACTGTCAAGTGTCTGAGACCGGATTTGAACTCAAGTACTTCTGAATCCAGGGCTGGTGCTTTATCCACTGCACCACCCAGCCGCCCCCTAAAATAATTATTTTTAAATCTGCGAATGGTCTATACTAATTTCCCCCTTTTTCCTTTAGTGTACTACACAAAATGATTTTAGGAGAAAAAAGAGCAACATATATATTTAAAAACCTTTATACATACAAAATTAGCATGTTTATTCAGAATTTGGCAGCCTAAAAGGTCTTTTGTTGATACTAGTGGCCTTTAGCAAGGTTCTAAGTTTTTATTTTTTTTTTAATCTTTTCAGACCACTAAAGAACAAATTTCAATGATTTATTGGTTATTTCTGAAATGTTGTATTTTGAAAACAGCAACATACCCATGATCGTTATTTCCATTCCATTATCATTTTTCTTGACATAATTTTGGCCTACTTGTCCTTGGTACTGAGCAGGAAAATAGAGTAGGAGTTTCTTAATGATTATTTTGATAACTGCTAAACCTTGCTGAATAAAAAGGAAACTTTCCTTAAGATTTTGAGAATTTCTGTCATGAAACAAAAAATATTCAACTTAAAAGTACTTAGAGGTACTTAAAAAGTTAGTATTTGGCATCACAGTGATAGCTGACATTTAGAGGATGCTTAAGGTTTTCATCACACCTTACATTCTTTCATTTGATCATTACAGTAAATTCTGTAAGGCTGTTCTGTAGATAATATAGTGAGTCATTCCAATGATATTGTGCTTATTTTATAGATGAAGAAACTGAGGCCCAGGGAGATGAAGTAAATAACAAGAATATATCAGAAATAAACATTTGTTTGGGGTACAACAAACAGATACATGCAATGAGGGATGTTTTACTGTTGCTGCTTTATAAATACCCCCTTTTTTGAGACCAGAAATTTCTATTCTCCACAGCCTGTATTTTGTGCTATTATAGCATATTGTCTATTGGACAGCAACACAAAGGGTATACAATCTTCACATCTTACCACAGGGACAAAATATCCCATTATAAGCTTGATTCTGCACATTTCTAACATTGGGAAAACAAAACTGACAACTAAAAACCAAATTAGTTAAAAACATCAACAATAGTAAGATACAAGCAAATAAAAGCCACTCAGTTTTGAAATGGGCCTTCTAAAATATACTTTAAACTCTCATTTTATAGTGGTGTACACAGACTAGAGAGAACACAAGAATACATAGCTTTTATACCAGCCAACTGGTTTGTACTTAGACAAAAAATAATTGTTAGATGAATAAATGTTGTTAATTATGGACTCAGAAAGTTTCCTGTAAGACTATTCACTCAAGCCATGACATATGGGCCTATATTCCCAGTTCATGGAGATATTCTGACCTTAGTAAGACTTGTCTTTGATGGGGTTTGGGAGGCAAAAGAAAACCAGAAGTTGATTATTTATCCAAACCAATAACCCCTTGCTCTTTTTAGGTCATGTTCTTCTTCTTATTTTTTTTTTTTAGTGAGGCAATTGGGGTTAAGTGACTTGCCCAGGGTCACACAGCTAGTAAGTGTTAAGTGTCTGAGGCCGGATTTGAACTCAGGTACTCCTGACTCCAGGGCCAGTGATCTATCCACTGCGCCACCTAGCTGCCCCTCTTATTTTTTTAAATAACATTCTTTTTAAAAATTTCATTTTCAAATTATCTTCCTCCCAAAAGTCCCTTCCCTTGAGAAGGCAAGCTGTATGATATTCATTTGTGTATCTGAAGTTATAATGAAGAAAGTATGCTTCAGTTTGTACTTAAGAGTTCATTAATATTCTCTGTGGAGATGGACAGGATTTTTCATCATGCATCCTTTGGAATTGTTTTGGATCATTGTATTGATCAGAATACCTAAGTCTTTCAGCATTCATCATCTTTTTTTTGGGGGGGGGGGGCGGGAAATGAGGGTTAAGTGACTTGCCCAGGGTCACACAGCTAGTATTTATCAAGTGTCTGAGGCTGGATTTGAACTCAGGTTCTCCTGAATATCCACTGTGCCACCTAGCTGCCCCCTCATCATCTTTACAGTATTGCTGTTACTGTGTACAGTGATCTCCTGGTTCTGATCACTTCACTCTGCATCAGTTCATATAAGTCTTCTTAGGTTTTTCTGAAACCATCTTATATTCTATCACAATCATATATCACAACTTGGTCAGCCATTCCCCAATTGATGGACCATCCCCTGATTTCCAATTCTTTGCCACCAGACATACACACACACGCACACACACACACACAAATAAAACCTGCTATAAATATTTTTGCACAAATAGCTCCTTTTCCTTTTTCTTTGATCTCTTTGGGATACAAATCTAGTAGTGATATTTCTGGGTCAAATGGTATGCATGGTTTTATAGCCTTTTGGGCATAGTTCCAAATTCTTCTCTAGAGTGATTGGACACAACAGTGCATTAAAGTCCCAATTTTTCTACATCCCCTCCAGTATTTCTCATTTTCTTTTTCTGTCATATAAGCCAATCTGGTAAGTGTGAGGTGGTATCTCAGAGTTGTTTTAGTTTGAATTCCTCTAATCAATAATTATTTAGAGGATTTTTTCATGTGAAGACTTATGAACTCATGTAAATTGAAATGAGCAGAAGCAGGAGATCATTGTACATGGTAACTGTAGTATTGAATGGATGATAAATTGTGAAAGACTTAGGTACTTTGATCAATACAATGATCCAAGACAATTTCAAAGGGACTATGATAAAAGATCCACCTTCACAGAGAGAACTGATGAACTCTGAAAGCAGTGAAGTATACTTTTTTCACTTTATTTTAAATTGTTTTATTTTGTTTGCTTTTTCTTTCACAACATGGCTAATATGGAAATGTTTTGCATGACTTCACATGTATGTTGAAAGAGCTTGCTCTTTCAGGGTCTATCAATTATCCACAGAATCAGTTATGTCTGACTCTTTGGGAACCTGTGGACCATAGCATGCTAATACTTTCCATGGAGTTTTCTTGGCAAAGATACTGGAGTGGTTTGCTACTCCTTTCATATGTATAATCTATATCAAATTGCTTGCCTTTTCAAAGAGGAGTAAGGGGCAGAATGGAGAGAGAGAATATGCTACTCAAAATTTCAAAAAATGAGTGTTAGAAATTTGTTTCACATGCAATTGGAAAATATTTAATGAAATAAAAAATATTTTTAAAGTAATAAGTTCATCATTACTGGAGGGAGAGGATGAATCCAGATAGAGGCCAGGCTGGGTAATTACTTGCTACAAATATTGTATGTCATAAAAGGGATTATTAATTAGATGTAAGTTGGACTAGATATGACCTCTCAGGTCACTCCCAATTCAGATTCTGTGAACTGTGTCCTCTCCCTTTCCCTCTGAATTATTTTATCCCACCCTCACCTCCCAAGTTAAATAGGTATTTTAAGCAGAATATATTTCTAAATTAATTTAATGTTAATACAGATAACATGATATTATTATTATTGTTATTAAATATTTTTTTATTTTGGATTGTTGTACCTCTTTTCTATCTTAATTTTCTGAAATTATTTTCTGGAACAAAATAGGGAGTTAGAAATTTTCTAAGTACCTGAATGTTTATTTTTCTTGAACAGTTCAGTTCCTAAGCAGAATAAAAAAAGTATTATGCACATTTGTAAGTAATTGAAAAAAGAAAATGCTATTGAAGTGATGATAAATTTTGAAATAAATTCTGTTCTGTGGGGCCAACCTGTTAATTGGCTAATCGATAACAAAAGTTTGCTCTTTCAGGGTCCATCAATTATCCACAGAATCATCTTTTTCTATATGAAAATCTTTTTATTGCTTCCTTTCAGAATTTGGCAAGATTTATTTGGCAAAATGTTTTTGGACCTTTTGCTGTTCAACATTTATCACCCAGACTATAGTGTATGAGTGATTCATAGTTTAAGGTGTATGAGTTGCCCAGCACCTCCTTTTCATAATTCATGTAAATGATTTCCTTGTTATCAGAGTGGAACTGCAGCAGCCAGTTTGGGTAATCTGACCCTTATTTGTTACTAGCTCTTCAACTGTTTCCCCTTGAATGTTATATTTGACGGCCTCGGAGGTTTGATTTGATATCAAGCTTCAGTTACTCACACAGATTGAAACTATAAGAGCAAATAGAAATGTTGACACACTAATACTATAATTTTTCCCCCTTATTTTCTTTAATGGAAAAACTCAAACATAATTTGAAGTGACTATCGAATCAATGCACATCATAGCTGCCTCGCTGCTGCCAGGCAGCTTAGGTTTTGAACAAGAAAGGAATCATTAAAGGACATGGTAGACATTTTTTTCTCCACTCCCCACTCTCCCCCTTTCCTCGCATCAAGTGTTCCAAGAACAAAGCCAACATATATAGTAAAAATTTAAGCATCTCAAATTGACAGATGTTTACCAGCAATAGTTTCACCACTATTTGAAGGGCATTTCTGCCCAGCTAATAAGATGGCTTGTCTTACTTTATAGCAAACATCAAAGGTACTCGATAAGACGCCAAAGTTTCTGAGTATATTTCATTTATGATGAAAGGCTCTTTTAAAGCATTGGGACTTCTTCTTCTTATAATTTTTATTAGAGTTTGAAGCTGTCAAGCTATCGTATTTAAAAAGTTATCATTTTGGGGCAGCTAGGTGGTGCAGTGGATAAAGCACCAGCCCTGGATTCAGGAGGACCTGAGTTCAAATGTGACCTCAGACACTTGACACTTACTACCTGTATGACCCTGGGCAAGTCACTTAATCCTCATTGCTCCACCAAAAAAAAAAGTTAACATTCTTCAATTTTTTCTCTCACAGATCAGTTCCTATTTATTAATATTTTGTCATCAATAAAGTGGCATGTATTAAACATGGTTAAAATAAGGTTGCAAAAACACTAATGCAATTTTGAGGAGGATTGTAGAAGTGAACTTTATGTGAGGAGCCTCCTAATATTTACCACCCTCTCATATCTGGTAACAATATTCTGCCTTCCTACCATCTAATATGACTTTCCTACACAAAGTCTAATCTCCAAACTAGGCAGTACTCAGTGCTCAAAGACAGACTATGTTTTCCTACCTCTTTACTGTTGTTTACAATGTTCCTTAGGCCTGAAATGCTTCACTCCTTCCCTTTTACCTTTTGAATTTGTGCCCATCCTTTTAAAAACCAACTCAAATGTCACCTCTTCCATAAAGTTTTCAATGACTTCCCCTTATCCCTCTCTTATCAGGCATTACCTTCCCCATCAAATTTCTTTTTTTTTTTTCTCTCTCTCTCTCTTTTTTTTTTAGTGAGGCAATTGGGGTTAAGTGACTTGCCCAGGGTCACACAGCTAGTGAGTGTTAAGTGTCTGAGGCCGGATTTGAACTCAGGTACTCCTGACTCCAAGGCTGGTGCTCTATCCACTTCGCCATCTAGCCGCCCCTCCCATCAAATTTCAAAAGGCAGTTTGCTTTCTACCTCTCTAGTGCATCTGCCCTGTCTAATTATTATCTAAATATGTAACTTCTGCCCTTACTACACTGTAACCTCTATTGATGGTAACAGGGAAATTGCATTATCTAAAATGAATATCTCTTCCAGTGTGTTAGCACAATATATTGTAGACAGTAAGCACTTAACATGTTATTTAATTTGCTAATTTTGGGGGGGGGGCAAGGCAATGAGGGTTAAATGACTTGCCTAGGGTCACACAGCTACTAAGTGTTAAGTGTCTGAGGCTGGATTTGAACTCAGGTCCTCCTGAATCCAGGGCCAGTGCTTTTTCCACTGTGCCACCTAGCTGCCCCTCTAAATTTAATTTTTTTAGTTGTTGGGTTTTTGTTTGTTTGTTTGTTTATTACCATTATGAAAAATTTCTGGTTTTCTTAGTCCTTGGTAGCAGAGTGTAAAGTAGAAAGGTCCTGGTTTTAGGTCCTGATTTTAAAAGTGATGATGATCATCATGATGTTAACTAAGATTTATATAGCCCTTTAAGATTTGCAATGTACTTTATAACTATTATTTCATTTGATCCTTATAATAATACTGAGATGTAGGAGTATCATTATTCCCATTTTACAAATGAAGAAACTGGCATAGAATTTAAGTGGTTTGCCTAAGGCCACACCACTGATAAGTATCTGATTCTAGATTTGAACTCATGTCTTTCTGACTGGAAGACTAGCACAACTTTGCTGCCTCTAGTTTACAAAACACTTTAAATATGCTATCTCATTGGATCCTCACAACAATACTGAGATATAATTGTTACCATTATCCACATTTTACATATGAAGAAACTAAGGCTGAGTGGTTACATAACAAGTCCATGGCTGTACAGCTCAGATCTTTCCAACTCCAAGTCCAGAGCTCTTATGTAGTGGGCCACCTCCAACTTTTATTAGCTATGTGAGCCGGTGTTAGTTGTGTAACATCTTTTTGCTTCAATTACTCCAGCTATAAAATGGTCATGTATTAGTACTTTTCTTATCTACTTACTAGGGGTATTGTGAAGAGAGTATTTTGTAAACCTTTAAGGACAATAAAAATTTGAATTATGGTTATTAATATAGCTCGTGGAGGGGACAAGGGATTCTCACAATAGGTCATTTTGTTTTTGTTTTCTAATTTAAATTTGGGGTGTTTTTTTTTCAGTTTACAAGCATTTTGATATTTATATGTTCTTTCACACAGAAAGCAACAAAATTAAGTAAATGAATGCATATGTAGATAAATGAATGGATGAATGAATGAATGAATCCTTCAGTATATAACTGCACAGTCCAACAAAACACATTTCAGCATTAGCCATGTCTGAATCCAAATATCTATCTGTGCATTTTAAATTCATCAGTTCTTTATCAGGAGATCAATGATATGTTTTATTTCCATCCTTTTAGACTGATGGTTTATCATTGTGTTGGTCAGAGTTCTAAAGTCTTTGCATCCTGGGCCATCACCAGTTGTCTTGACTTTTGCCTTGCCGCTGGACTTTGATGACTGGAAGAAAGGGTGAGGCTGGTAACTTTTTTGCACTTCGGCCTCACTTAAATCCAATTCACATGCAAGTAAAGCCATCATCCCATGATGTCATTGGTCCTCTTCAAAAATGAAGGACAGGAGCAGCTAGGTGGCACAGTGGATAAAGCACCGGCCCTGGATTCAGGAAGACCTCAGTTCAAATCCAGCCTCAGACACTTGACACTTACTAGCTGTGTGACCCTGGGCAAGTCACTTAACCCTCATTGCCTCACAAAATAAAAAAAGGACAAACAACAATGGCCCAATAATATTGCATTCATACATAACAATGTGTTTAGTCGTTCTTAATTAGGAGGAAACCCCCTTCATTTCCAATTTTTCACTACCATGAAAAGACTACTATAAATATTTCTGTACATATTTATCCTTTCCCCTTTCTATTTTATTTTGGAGGGGTATAGACCTAAATAATTAGGTCACACTGGGCATGTACAGTCAGATAACTTGGCGTGCATAGTTCCAAATTGCTTACTAGAAATGCTGGACTAGTTCATAGTTCCACTAACAGTGTACAAGTGTACCTATTTTCCTACAGCCCCTCAAAAAGTCATCATTTTCCTCTTTTTGTGTCTTTTGTCAGTCTATTAGGTATGAGGTGGAACCTCACAGTGGCTTTCATTTTAATTATTTTTATTAATGATTCAGAGCATTTTTCATATGGCTGTTGATTAGATTTCTCTCTTTGAAAACTGTTTATAACAGGTCATTTTGAAACACAAAATAAAAGAAAATAGATATGATTATGATTTGAAGAGTTAACAGGAGTCCTTGAAGGAAGTATTTCACTGTAAAAATACTTCAGTTTATTTTCCTGTTCTGCGAGGAAACATTCGCCCTCAGTCCTTTTTCCTTAATTTACTATAGTTAATCAGGTTTTATTTGGGGGTTTTGTTTGTTTTTTTAAGGGAGCTATTAAAATGTGGACTTTAAAGGAAAATGAAAGGTATAATTTTATAAGTAAGAGACATATTGGAAGTTTCAAGAAAAATTTTAAAGTACCTCATCAGCAATCCAGGAAAAAATATGTCATGGATCAAAAAGACCAAATGCACTCAAAGTTTTGAACCAAATTTAGGATGTTATGTGTAGGAAACTCACAGTAAGTCATGTCCTCTACCAGTGCAGATGGGGATCTTCTCCTGGAACCTATAGCTTAACATAATTGCCTGGGATACTGAGAATTTATATTAGGGCTACTAACTGTAGGGGTTGGAATGAAGGCTCCCTGAATCCTGAGGAATTTTTAAATGAGGAGCCTTGACCAATTTCTCCTATCCATTTCTGTTCCTGCATTTGACAGCACATACCTCTCCAAATGAGAGTTTTTTTGGTGGTGAACCTGCATCTTCACTAGAAAGGGGAAAAGGAAACACATGAACAAGATTTAAGAATCCAAAGAGGATTTGACAGTTAAAGTTTTTTTTTTTTTTTTAGCTCGGTAGAGACAAAACTGGGATCTTTTATCTATGAACACTTTATCTGTGAAGATGCTTTATCTATGAAGTTATAGTGAAAACAGGGGGAGACCTTATCCATTGGTTTTAGGAGCAAAAGGAGAAAAGCAACAAACAAGGATCACTTAACACCTACATTATAAATGTCAATTATCTGGTATGTGTCCTTGGGGGTTACTCTCTTAAGTAAAGAATCAAAGGCCTATAGAAGTACTTATCTCTCCCCTCCTCAACTTTTTTTATGAAATGCCAAATTATATTCCATATAAATTATGAGGAACTGCTTTCCTTCCATGGGAAGAGAGGAAAATAAGCTTTTGATATACAAAAATTAGAACAAAGGGATAAAAGTCGTACACTATAATTATATAAATGCATGTATACATGTATATATTTTATAGCAAATAATACAATTGCATGTATTCAATAGTAAATAATATATTAACTGTTATATTCCCCACAATTGAGGGAAACACTATTAGTTACAAAAGCCTAAGAGCAAAATGATGTCCTTACACACAAAATTTTTTTAAAAAAGCCTATAGTCACAAAACTATGAAGATCAAACATTATAGAATACATTGTACTAGTTAAAGTTTTGTTGGTCCTAACAGAGAACTTACCATGTCCAGCATCCAGGACTTAAATTCCTGTCTTCCTGACTCGATTTAGTAGATTGAGGCCAGCTATTGCTCTATAATGGTATGCTTGCTCTCCACTCAAATAAAAATCTAAATAAAATATTGTATTAGACTCACATACTCCAAAAGATCTGTGATTTTATCCAGTTTAGAGTTCCCTCCAACAATGCAGATTGCAATCTATTTGTGCTACTGCTGATCACTCTTGTCCAAGTCCTCATAAGAGTTCACCACCAGGGGTCTACCCAGCATGGTGGCCTTTCCTGATTTCTCCCAACACCACAAAGGTATGAGTGGAATATTTTGGCCATCGTCTATCATTCTTTGACCTTACAAATGATGGGCTCATTTTTTTTTTTTTGGTTCCCTACCATACAATTCCTTGATGACATCTTTACTTTTCTTCAGAGTTCCTCATGGGTTACATGCTGCAGGCTACTCAGACCCTAACTATATCTTTACAGTGGTGTCTGTGTGATGCTCATCTTTAAATTTGTTGAGGCAAAAGTGTTTCAGGTCTTAATGACATATGACCATATTTGTTTGAAGAAATGGGTCTTTGAAGTTATGATATCCTTTGGGTCAGTAAAAATACTTTGCAGTCTCACCAAAGCAATCAAGTTCACTCTCCTACTTTTTAACTCTGGATCTAGCTAATTTTATTATCGTTATGTCATCTCTATTATTTGCTCTGAGTGTACACACTGTTGGACAAGCTCCATATAGTGTCCATCTAATCGCATGCAGAAATATGGGCAATAGATATTCTTTATCCATTTGGTCTTTCATATGTAGATGGACAGGGCAAACTCCTTTGAGTAATTTCAGGTATTTTCCAGATGGCTCTTCAGTGTTTGAGGTCTTAATAAAATCAACACAATGTCTTTCTACTACCTGGAGCATCTTAGGGAAACTTGCTACTCATTGGGACTCTCTCCTAGATCTGGACTCTACACTGGATCTCCTCTGTCAGACAATGAGCACATTTGACCAGCATACGTCTTGCTGTTTTATGCCTCACCTGATGTTAATTGGCAGAGGGGTATTGAAGAGGGAAATTTCTGTTGTTAACATTTTCCAAAGAATTTTAAATGATCTTGATATATGGATAGGAGACTTTGTTAAAGAGGAAGAAAAAACATCTGTTCTGAGTTGAATATTTTTTTTTAATAATCTAGTCAAGTCAACCATCATTTCCTAAGTGCTCAATAGGTTCCAAGCACTGTATTAAGTACTAAGGATACAAAGAAAGGCAAGACAGACAGACAGACAGACAGACAGATAGATAGATAGGTGATTGATTAGATAGATAGATGATTGATAGATGTTGATAGATGATAGATTGATAAATTGATAGATTAGATGATGGATGGATGGATGGATAGATAGATATAGATAGTGTGATGCTTAAAATCTAATTGTGATGTCTAATGTTATTTTCTCACAATAGAGAGATAGATTAGATGATAGGTGGATGGATGGATGGATGAATAAAAAGAAAAAGAAAAAAGTTCATGTTCTCAGAAAAGTTCTAGGTCTAATGGGGAAAGCAACATGAAAATAACAACATACAAGCAAGATATATACAAGATAAATTGGAAATTATCTTAAAGGGAAAGTACTAGCATTAAGGGTGATTTGAAAGGGTTTCCTGGAGAAGATGGAATATATGGAACACATACCATATGCTTCTTAGGCAACTTGCCATTATTGCTCCGGGCTGGAGGTTCAGGAGGAAAATTTCCTCCCCCTACCCTTTGCTGCAAAGTAAAAGGGCACATTAGTCCCTATCCCCAGTTTTGTACAACTCTCTAGTGACTTGCTGGGGATCTGGCCATTCATGAGGCACAGCTCTTAATTACCTCTCTCCAAATCCTTTACTGAGTCTTAATAATGTCCTTGACAAACAGGTCTTCAACCCTTCAAAATTTACCATTCTGAAAGGGCCCAGATCTTTTGGACAGGTGCCTACTCAGGTAGTTTTACACTCACCTTTTCCAAGTACCTTGATAGAGTCCATGGCTAAAGGTAATAAAGAGACATCTACCTCCCTGGGATTCAGTTTATTTTACTTTTTATTTTATTATTTATTTATTTATTTGTGTGTATGTGTGTGTGAGGCAATTGGGGTTAAGTGACTTGCCCGGTGTTAAGTGTCTGAGGCCACATTTGAACTCAGGTCCTCCTGACTTCAGGGCGGGTGCTCTACCCACGGCACCACCTAGCTGCCCCGTGGTTTATTTTTAAATGGAAACCTGAGGACTGTGATTTCTTCAGTTTAGGGAACTTCTGGTGAGGAACTCCCTTTTCTAAAGCATAACAGCTCTTTCTGTGAAACAAATCATCTGAAAGAGTTGCCTGGGGGAACTGAGGGTTTAGTCACCCACCATTAGAATTAGACCTGATGGGTTGGTTTATTTGTTGTTGTGGTTTTCTTGTAGTTTCTAAAGCTTCTGCTTAATCAACAATCAATAAAACAATAGGGTCTTAAATGCTCTCTGTCTTTTAATCAGTTGTGTGTTAAGGGTTAAGTGACTTGCCTTAGATCATATAACAAGTAAGTGCCTGAGGCCTGATTTGTACTCAGGGAGATGAGTCGTCCTGACTCCAGTCTCTTTAAGAGTACCATGACAGATGTCATGACTTGTAAAGAATTGGATTTAGGTGAGGAAAGCCTGTGCAAAGTCACCAGCCTCATTCTCTCCTCCTGAGCCATTTGGGTCCCAATGACAAGATATATTATCAGAATGACTGGAGATGACCCTGATGTTTAAGGCAATTGGGTTACGTGACTTGCCCAGGATCACACAGCTAGTAAGTATCTGAGGTCAAATTTAAACTCAGGTCTTCCCAACTTCAGGGCCAGTGCTCTATGCATTGTACCACCTGAGAATTCAAATATAGGTCATCTAATCTAATGTTCTTTCTACTATGCTTCTATTTTTTTTGTTTGTTTTTTGGAAGGAGAGAATAGACAGTATTCAGACATTTGATTTCATAATAAAATTAAGGGCAGTGTTAGATACAGTTCAGGAAGAGAAATTAGGTAGAATTGGATAGTATTCCCAGGACCCACAGCCCATTGTCCAAAAGATTATCACCATTCTGGGCATTATTTAGAAAGATATCAGAATCAAATCAAAAAGAGTTATTTAATCACAGAAACTCATATTTGTATATTGTTTTATGGTTTATTTATTTATTTTACCAAAATCCTGTGAAGTCATGAAAGTATTATTCTAACCATTTTGCGAAAGAGGAAGCTGAGAATCAGAGATGATAAGTGACTTCCACAAGGTCACACAGTGGTTGAGCCAAATTTTAATTCCAGGTCTTTTGACTTCAAGTGCAGAACTTTCCTAGACATGAAGCACAGCAGAACAGTGGGCTACATGTCCTAGGAATAGTATCTAATTCCACCTAATTTCTTTTCCTGGACTGTATCAAATACTGCAAACCAATCATCCTTAATTTGGCTTATTATGAAATCACAAGTTTGAATACTATACTTCCTCACCCCACTAAAACAAACAATAATGAGATAAGAAAAGAAAGGCATTAGTAGAAGACCATTCAATTTAGCCAATCAGTATTTGAATCTTGGTTCTAACAGATGAGATGGTCTCTGATATGGCCCTATTGTTTAAAATAACGTGTAGGCAATAATAGGTGTTCTAGCACTTAGAATGCTTTCTCTCTTAAAGAAAAGACAATGCCATTGGAGAAAGTTCAGAAAAGGTTAATTACAGTTATCAGGAAGATAGAGGAATTTCCTTATTAGCACAAAATGAAAAGATTAGGACTATTCAATCAAGAAAGAGAAAAAAAGGCTATGATGGAAGGTACGGTTTTACTTATGGAAAATTAGTTAACTTAGGGAAAATGTTACCCTAAAGGAAAATACAGATTGAACATATAAACAGAAAGGTTTGAGTAAATTCATGGATGATAGGTACAATTAGAGAAACTATACACCTCTTTTGAGATTAAAGTCATGTGGTATCATTTTCTCCTGCCAAAAATGCTCCTTGGCACTGCTGTCAGAGAGAGAATATTAGATTGGATGGACCATTTGAGCCACCCTGACATTCCTTCTGTCATATCCATCCCCTTTTTTTCTCTCTCATGTTTATAGTTGCTTTTTTATTCATTTGAGATTTTTAGGTTTATGATACAGTTGGAATAATACAGTCCACCTGACCAACCTTCCTTCCTTACAAGCAAATGCCAGTTTGTTGAAGTGGGAAGAAGTTATTTATGAAAGATGAAATTGTGTTTTATGATTGACTTTTCTATTTGTGTCATTCAGGACCCTTGTAATGGACATTTTGGTTTGTACAACTTTTTTTCTGGTTATTTTTCATTTGATACTTAAGAATCTCTTTCCAACTAGTTAATTTTCATGTTTTGTCTCCCCCATGTCTTCCCTTCAATCTCCTGCTTCAGTAGCATTTGTGCTAATATACAGTTTTTTGTTTTCAATAACCAAATTGATAAAGGATTTATTTTAAAAAGGGCCACATATTATTTCTTAAAATATTTTTTACTTCTCTCAAAATTTATATATATATATGAAGAAAATTATGGAATAAAATTATAATATGCATAGATTAGAAGTGATATTAAGAATGTAATTGGGGGCAGCTAAGTGGTGTAGTGGATAAAGCACCAGCCCCAGATTCAGGAGGATCTGAGTTCAAATCCAACCTCAGACACTTGACACTTACTAGCTGTGTGACCCTGGGCAAGTCACTTAACCCTCATTGCCCCTCCAAAAAACAAAAAAGAAAAAAAAAGAATGTAATTAAAGCTATCCTTTTTTTAAAAAAAAATGTATTCTAACAGTGCATATTATGTGTTTTTAAAGAACTACAGCTCTGTCATTTTACCATTTTTTGTGGATAAATTAGCACATAGAGTATGTGTAGCTAATTCAGAAAGTGCCTTCAGCCATCGTGAGATTCAGTCTTGAACAGGATTTAGGACTCTGTCATTTATAAATATAGCAGAATAAATGAAATGTTCTGTATTCTCTAGAAAAGCAGAATAAGAGAAACTTTGGTAGATATCTGTGAAAAATAATATGACCCTAGAGAATACAGTTTTATTTAGCTGCCTTCAATAATGGACAGTTAGCACATCAAAATCAGCTTTGTTGAATCTGACAAAGTGGCAAATATGCCTTGTGCTTACACTGTTCCCTCAAGATTAATTAGTCAGTTTATAAAACGTCCCATCCTCTTAAACAAAGAGCTCAAAATTATGTTTAAAAATAAACAAATAATCTGAAGCTAGAAATGTCAATGCAATGAGATAAAATGGACTAGATTACTAATGACTGATAGATGGTGGTCCTGACATTTATAATGCAAGGTCCAGTAGTGACAGAAAGTCATCAGGAGATGATGAACCATACCAGATGTAATGAAGTGCTATAATGGAATGAAACAGAGGCAACATGGTGATTTATAGTCAATATTGTAAGATAACTACACCATACTTTTGGACTTTAGGCAATTGAAAAGCACATTGTGAATAGTACAGCTAATGTATTTTTCCACCCTTCTGTTTAACAATATAAGGTATCCTTCCTTTCTGTAAGCCACTCATAGTCTTTTAATTTGTGCAACATGTAAACGATAAATACATTTTGTGCTTCTGGCCTACGTGATGATCTGAATGATTTGAATCAATGATGCCACTTATTAAGAGTTAGAAACTCTCCACTGACCATTGTGATTATAGTTTTCCACCTGCCAATCAAACAGTCTGATCCATCTAATTCTACTCCAGTATTATTAACATTTGTTTTCATAGTTGAAGCACTAGATGTCACAAAAAGGCCTGAAGAAAGAAGTTACAACTCTGCCTTCTTCATTTATGTGTCCACAATTGTAAACAACATAATGTCGTCTATATTTTATCATGTGAGAAGGAGAGCTGACTTCTTCCTCAGTTGAGAATGGCACTCAAGTAGGTGCCGAAGCGTGGCAAAAAGCATTTGGATCAGTGCAGACTAGTATCTCTACAGGAAAGACAATTGAAGAGGTTGAATCTTGACCATTTGGAACAACTGCATGTAGAAAATGAATGCAAGCAATTGAGAATTGAAAACCTAGATGCCATATGATATTGCTCAGACCTCATTAGCCATTCTAGGAAGCAATTATTGAATATCATCAATAGTTAACTTTTGAATAGTTTTGTAGTTTTATTTCATTTTCCCATTCTTTGAATCTTATCCTTTCTTTTCTTTCAGTTTCTTAGTGCTGACCTTCCCCTGCCATTTCCCTGCCCATATAACTAGATGCAGGAGAAAAAAGAAATCAGTTAAATGCAGACTAACCAGTTGTGTTCCTTATTAGAATTGTTGTTGGAAAGTTTTGTAAGAAAAGGTTATCTGGGCTAGCTAAAATGAGATTTGGGGACTATCTATGGATTTTATACTATCTTTGCCCTCCGTTGCAATAGATAATTGAGAGTCTGGATGGTACATGCTGCAATATTTATTATTTACGAAAATGGGGCCAAATTAAACATCAGGAATCTGCAAGCATTAAAAGCTGACTTTTAATTAAGTTGTCTGTTCTACGGTCCCTAACTGATGGAACGCTATTGTTGCTTACAAGCACCAAAGGTAGTTGCTATGAGGTTTTGGAGAAGTTTGCTGAGGACAAAAGAGAGAAACCTCCCATGTAAGTTAAAGCTGAAAATAATAAAAATGAAATACAGTATTTTAAATTACAAAACAATTTAAATTTTGTTCATTGTCTAGGGGGGAAAAAGGAAAACATTTTTAGGTTGAAATTCAGCACTCTGTGTTGACCCTCAAACTATTTATCTGATCTACTTTAGGTTTAAATTATGCTATCATTGTGCTATTTAAATTTGAGAAAACAAAGTACACACTTTTAAGACTTGAAATTAAATCTCCAAAGAAGAAGGCTAGTTCCTAATTGTTAGAATTACAATACCCCTTCTGTTGTTATTGTTGTTTTTTTTCATGATAGAGGCAAATGTAATTTTGGAAAAGCAATGAAAAAGAAAATAATTAGACATTCATGGGATGAAAAACATATTTTACAGTAATATAACTATTGCACTGTGCCCTCTATAACTCATTAAAAGTACACACATCAATCATTGTACTTCATCTTTGAGATTAATGCTGCTCTTATTTCCACATATAATTATGAGCAATAATGTGGATCCCCCATCCCCCAACATGTGTGGGTTTTATGTGTAAGGATGATTCCCTGGCCTTGCTATCAGTAGGGAATGTACTCTCTGTTTTCCATTATTGGAATTTGTTTTGTTCTGATTTGCCTACTCATTTCCTACCAGTTGCTTCTTTGTGATAACTCCTTGCTGGGGTCAGACTCCAAATACTTGCAAAGGCTAACCATTTTTGTAGCTGTATGGTCGTTTTGGGCAGTCTGTTGTTTCTGATATAACTTTCTATCTCCCACAGTTAGAATGGGCCAAGTTCATTTTCAATAAAGCTATTTTTGAATGATGTCCATCCCATTTGTGCGTTATAGCAAGCATTAATACAAGAGGGGAGCCAGAGCTGATGTTTTTCATTAATTTATTGTTGTTATTATTTTGTCATTCTTACTCTTCACTTATTAGTTGGTTGTTGTCCTTTGTTCTTGAAGAGGCCCAAAATAACATCACTATGTCAGGGTCAGGGTACAGTGTGTCTGACTGTGGCTGATCAGACCAATATGAGCTTAGAAGGCTCTACTATAGTTTAGTCAATATCATATTAATATTACATAATATTACATTAATATACATAATGTTTAGTGATATAAATATCACTTTATGTGATAGAATGCCCAAGGGTAGTGGTCTGCTTGGCCACATTGCATGGGCAATGAGTCTACATTTCAGAGAAGTTGATTTTGGTATAAAGATATAAAGGTTTTTTGAGTATAAAGTTTATTTTTGGTATAAAGGAAAACTTCCTAACAGTAAAACTTATTCACAGTAAAAAGTGTTGTTTCAAGATATAAGTTCTCCCATAACTGGAAATCTTCATGCAGAAGTTGGATGGATACACGTAGAGTTTATTATTGAATGAGTTTCATGACTAGATATGAGGAATGGCAGATCTCT
This sequence comes from Dromiciops gliroides, assembly GCF_019393635.1. Lineage (NCBI taxonomy): Eukaryota > Metazoa > Chordata > Mammalia > Microbiotheria > Microbiotheriidae > Dromiciops > Dromiciops gliroides. The sequence continues at coordinate 404,494,856 of NC_057864.1, read as the reverse complement.
GAGTTTTGTTATACCACTGATATTCTATAAGTAGTATTTTATTTTTAAAAATTCAGTGACTTGGGGGCAGGTAGGTGGTGTAGTAGATAGAACACCGGTCCTGGATTCAGGAGGACCTGGGTTCAAATCCGGCCTTGGACACTTGACACTTACTGGCTGTGTGACCTTGGGCAAGTCACTTAACAACCTCATTGCCCCACCCCACCCCCTAAAAAAATTCAGTGACTTTCCATTTGCATTTGTTCCAAGCCTGAATCAAATCCTCCCCTTCGTTGCAATAGTCACAAGAAATTGAGTAAATACCCATAGCCCTACAATATTAACATTCAGAATCATGATATAAACAGATGTGTTTGGAAATGTACTGCCCTTGGTACTGTACATTCAACTTAGGCCAGAAAATTTTACTTGGCTTCCTTCTGATGAATGGTTCTGCTAGGCAATAATCATAAATAATAATACTAATGAAAAAGAGCAGGCTAGACTGTTTGAAATACTAATAAAACTATGTCCCCTTAGAAGAATGTCTTAATTTGGTCAGTTGTACCAAGCCTGGAAACCATCTCATATGGTGTTGAATGGATGATCACAAAGAAGAAAACCTAAAGAGACCACTATTTGAATCAATGTGACATGAGAACATTAACAATAAACCATGGACTACACTTGTATTCGAAAACAAGCAAAATACTTTCCCCTCCCCTTGCCTCTTTCTGCAATCACTGTATCATATGAAAGTGAGGAAAAGGAGATAAAGAGGTGGCAGAAGTACATTTCTTTTCTTTTTTTTTTTTTTTTGGTGGGGCAATGAGGGTTAAGTGACTTGCTCAGGGTCACACAGCTAGTAAGTGTCAGGTGTCTGAGACCAGATTTGAACTCAGGTACTCCTGAATCCAGGGCTGGTGCTTTATCCACTGTACCACCTAGCTGCCCCCAGAAGTACATTTCTAATGTGACTATCCTGTTACAATGAAAATATTGAGGGTAAGAAGAAAGGGGAACACATGACATTGATCCCGTCTTCATTTCATAGATGCTCTAAGTATTAACACTGGCAACAACTGTCTTCTTCTGCTATGCTAATGAAGTTATAGAAGTTGAAACCTGACATTGAAAAGCAGAGAACAATGATGAAATCTGCAAATAATGAAAATTTGTGTATGGTAACAAGTTAAACCCTTGCCTGCAAACATTCCCCATAAGTATAAGGTTTGAAACTAAACTCTTAAAAAAAAAAAAGAGCCTCTAAATCCATAGATAGTCTGTCTCCCCACCAATGAGACAGAATTAGTTTTGTTGTTTAGAAGTTGCAAAGAACTTTGTTATATTTAGAAAATGTTTTGCAATTATTTTATTGACTCTGTGAGGGCCAAAATTTGATATATGGAGCATTATTTGGGTGACGCCTTAATACTGGGGTCCCGGAAATATGAGGGACCTTTTAGGTTCTCCCTCTGCTCTGAACTGCCCTTTTTATATATTTATCTCAGGCCAATAAGAAAGGAGCCTCTAAGCTTTAGTTCACAAAAGGATCAGATTTTATTACCTGGGAATTAATTAAACAACAAAGGTAAAACTAATAAAAATCAAAGATAAGGAAATAGGAAAATAGAAATACAGATAGATAGTCTTAACTCTAAGCTTAACCTATTCACTGTCCAGACCATTCCCAGTTAAGCTAGTTCAAAGGAATTTAAGGTTTTCTGTAATTAACTCACCAACCCTGAAAGTCTACAGTTGCTTGCACCCCCAGAACAGCTAATACACCACTGCAAGGGGAGTCGCCAGACAGAGAGCAAACACACCACTAACACAAGGGCCAAGACCAAAAAAGACCGAGTTCTGGAAGATGCCTAGTGTTCTGGAAGCAGCCTGCCTCCCTTCAGAGAGCGTTCAATCTCCCCTCCCCCAAAAGGGGAGGTCCTTCAGAAGCTTTCTATGGAGAGTTTTCCTTCTGACCTCAGTAGCATATGTAACCTCGGTGTGGGCCAGGTGTGGCCCCTCCCAAATGATTCAGCTAAAACTGCAATATTAATCTTTAACACAAATAATTTTTACCACAACTCTTTACACTATAAGACATGAGAAATTGTTATTTCTGTCCTATAAATAATTAAATCAAGACACAGTACAGTGGACTTAATCAGTCTGAAAGAATTGCAAAAGATCCTGGGTTGTAGTCATTTATTTTTAGAAAGTATTTGGAATTTGCCACTCCCTCCCTATACCTTGGAGTCATAGATTCAGAGATGGAAGGAGTTTACAGATTACAGATGAGGAAACTGAGTCTGAGGGAGGTTCAGTGAGTTGCCCAGGATTACATAGCTTATAAGTTTCAGAAATAGAATTTGAACCCAAGTTGTTCTAATTCCACTATATTCTATCCACTATACAATATACTCTTCCATCTGAAACAACCTTTATTTCAACCAGAACAAATTATTATATTTTATTCTTCCTCCTCTCAACTGTTATTCTTCCCCTCTCAAATCTTTGTTCAAATTATATGTAAAATTAGTGTTCTGTTTTGCGATTTTACTAAAAATATTAAATCCATCTGTTTATGAATTCACTCATCTTTTGTATTCCACACCTCAGAACCCCTTAATTTCTTTACTTCTTCTCTCCTTCTTTGATCCAATATCTGAGAAAAAAAATTGCCCCTTCTCCTTGCTTACATTTGACCAACTCCCTGTCATCATTTCTTGGTGTTTATACATTCTCTTATTATCATTATTATCACCTTATTGCCAATATTATTATCATCATTATTACCATTTTATCATCATCATTCCCTTATTCACCCTCATATCAGTTTTTTTCTCCCACTGCTTCCTTTACTGTTGTCCACAAATATAACCAGACATAAAATCTCCAGTTTTAATCTTTTATCTTTCTTTCAATTTGTTGCCAGGTTCTTTAATAGAGGAATCAGCTCTCATGTTATCTACTTGTCTATGAAAACATGCTTTTCAACAGTTTTAATATGGTTTATTCATCTACTGTTGAGGGGACTTACAACGTGGATGGAGGGAAGGGAGGGTGCTAGCTCACCTAAAGATTTGGGGGCTCATCAAGAATCTTATTAAATAAAAAGAGCTTTATTAGGAGAGAAGAATATATAACCCCAGGAACAGATCACCGTGGAAAGCTGTCCCATGTGAGTGAGAGAAGACCTGGTCTTTTATATGTTTACAAAACAAAGGGTAGGAAATTACAAAGCAAGAGGAAATGCAGTAATAACTAGGAGGGGATATGCAGCATCTAGCCATATCCTGCATATCATTTTGCAGGCTTTGGTAATGCTTATCAGCTACCAGGAACATGCTGGGCAATACTCATTCCTGAGGTGGCAGATAGGGGGCAGCTAGGTGGCTCAGTGGATAAAGCACTGGCCTTGGATTCAGGAGGACCTGAGTTCAAATCCAGCCTCATACACTTGACACTTACTAGCTGTGTGATCCTGGGCAAGTCACTTAACCCTCATTGCCCCGAAAAAACCCCAAAAACAAACAAAACAAAAACATTGTAGTTGTTTTCCAATAATATCTCCTATACTTCAACAGAACCCTCCCTTGCAATAGGTATGAAGTTAAAAAAAGAAAATAGGGACACTGGCCATGTCTGAGGTGGCAGATAGAGCTGCCCCTCCCCCAGGAAAGTTCAAGGATTCCTTTGGGGGTTGGAGTCCCTCATCATACAACACTGCTACCTCACCAAAGCTTCTTTCTCAAAGTTTACCAATATCTTCTTATCTGCTAAACTCAATGGCCTTTCTTTTTGCCTCATTCCCCTTGACCTCTCTTCAGTTTTTGCTATTGAGCAATGCTTTCTCCTGGATACTATCTCTTCCTTTGGTTTCTATGACACTACTCCAAGTTTAAATGAGATATACCCCCCAATTCTCTATGATTCACCAATATCATAAGGTCATAAAAATAGAGCTGGAAGAGACCTCAAAGTTCATCTAATCCACTCTTCTCCTTATTGTTGTTCAGTTGTTCTAGTTGTATCTGACTCTTCATGACCCTATTTGGAGTTATCTTGGCAAAGATACTGGAGCGGTTTGACATTTTCTTCTCCAGTTCATTTTATGGATGAGAAAACTGAGGCAAACAGGGTTAAGTGACTTGCCCAGGGTCACACAATACAGCTAGTAAGTATCTGAGGCCAGATTTGAACTGTTAACCTAGAAATTAAGGAAACAATCAATATAGGAGAAATAAGGTCTTTAATCGGGGCAGAGGAACTATAGCTCGTGGTATCACAAAGCTCAGAAGCTAGGAATACCCAAAAATGGGAACAGAGGACAGGGTTTTTATGGGGTAACAGTAAAGAAGGGAACCAAAAGATTGCTCCAGTCACATATGACTACTTAATGTAAATGAACCTTTAACAAAAGAAACTATAGAACTCCTCCTGAGTTAAGTATAGACACTACTAACTCTAAATAGAAACTACTTAATGTAGGTGGACCTTTTTTACATAATAACATAAAGTCCAGGGAGTAAGGCAGGGATTATTTTGTTTGGGGGAAAGGTCCATAAATCGATCAAGAGTATAGAATTGACAATAGATTGGTTAGCCTCAGGCAATTCATTTGCCTGGGTAGGAGGGTCTAGGTGGGGAATCAGTTCTCAGTAAATTTTGTAGTTCTTAGAACTCAGGAAAATGAGTCTCCCTGATTCCAGACTCAGCACTTTATCTACTGTGCCACCTAGCTGCCTCTCATTGTACAATTAAGACAATTTTGAATCAACTTGCACTAGTAAGAATATGTCTGTGCTTAAATAGATTTTTTATAAATCAAGGAAGAGGAATTGGAAGATAAAAAAGAAGCATTGTGGGTTGTGGGCTGATCAACACAGTAAAAGTATAGTAACCCATAATTTCCTATGAATGAATGAATGAATGAATGAATGAATGAAGAATGACTGTTTGCTTGGGTGTTTGAGTTCATTAGTAACTTTGTGCATAATTAGCCTGGTATGCAGGTGGTGGTTCATGGAAGAAGAAGCAAGGAATAATGTTTGTGAGCTGCTCTCTCTTCCAACTGCATAAAGTTTACAATAATACACCTATAGTGCCAACAGTGTTTTTGAGGTGCTGGAGTTCTTGGATGCATATGCTAGGGAGAGGCAACTCATGTCTTCTCCCAAGATGAAAATCCATCCAATTCTCTACAAACAGATCCAAGTAACATTTAGTCAGTGGATTATCCCCTAATAGCATTCTGGGATGGACATTCACGGGTTCTATGTATTCCATTCTCATTCTTATCTACTGTCTTTTGCCTTATTGATTTCCCACCCACACTTGGAATTCCCTCCCATTTCTATTCATATAACAAACCTTACCCTCTATTCCCCATGCAACCCTCATCCTTCAAGGCTGTGGTCAAATTCTTCTTATATGAGGCTTTCTCTTTCTTCTTTAGCCTCCATCCAGCTTCTGTGAACTTCAGTTACACTTGGTTTTAATATTGAGCAATTTACCACTTTCAGCTATTTACTAATTTTTTCCTCTGTGCTGGTGTTCTCTCCCCAAACAGACTGTAAGGGAGAGTATCCTTAAGCACTTTTTGTTGTTGTTGTTGTTGTTGTTATTCCCCAAATTGTGCAACTTAGTACTGGACCCGTGACTATTGACTGATTGATTTTCTAAGGGATTCACAACCACTTAAAGTTTCTAATAATCATCAATGGTTTTTATTAACTGAACCCATTTAGGATCAGCAGAAAACTATTTACTGTGCAGCATCTCTGGCCAAGTTTATTTTGAATGAATTAGTTTCCATTAGCTGAGAAAGGAAGGAGTGCTATTTTAGAGTTTCTCACTAAAAATACAGTAGATGTTTTTTCTTACCACCTCTCCCCTCCATGCTTTTGTATATGACAGAGAGCCTGCATTCTTCTGTGAAAAATATAAGGGAAATTAGTAAACAGAAAAGGAAAAATGATATTAAGAAAAGTGATGACAATTCATACTTCTATGACACTTTATGGTCCAGAAAAGAAATTTCTTTTCATGGGGAGAAGGCATGGCACAGAGGCATAGCTCTTTGAGATACCTATCTCCTTGAGCAGGAGACAGGCAAATCCTTTTATAGAGGACTGATGGGGTGATCATCTGACTGTGGAAAGGTCCCTTATTGGGGGAGGACCATCTTCCACTGGTGGTGGCTGGGGGAAGTTGGGTGAGAGACAGCTCCAATCTCTCAAGCCATCTCTGTCCCCCTCATCCCACAAAGGCAGCAGCTACACCTAATCTTATCTTCCTGAGGGGTGGAGGAGACTGGAATGAAGGGTGGTGGTCCTGGAATTATCTCAGTTCAGATCCCATGCTGCTCTTCTCTTTTGGTGTGTTTGTCCTTTGGCTTAGTTTCTCAAGAAGGTTCCTTGATTTCCCCCAGAAAACTTCTGAGGTACCCCAGGTCCATAACAAGATGTTTTAATGAAAATTATAAATTTCACTCATCTATATTATTTACAAAGTAATATCCATTCCCCCAAAATTATACTAGCAATTAGAACTCTGGTACCCAAAGACAAAAGTAGAACAGTCCCTGACCTCAAGGAATTATCAATGTACTGGGGGGCAGGGGAGCCAAAAACATGATGGTTCATTAAGTAGAAATTGACTCATAAAAGCGAGGCAAATTTGGGACCTTCTGGTTCTTGAAGTCTATGCAGATAATTTGAGATTGCACATAGAAGACCATATGTTTCTATGCAAATGTGACATGGATCTAATATTAGGAGCTTTTCCAAAAACTGCTCTGCAATATGTTTTTCAGGGGGAGGAAAAAAACACCAAAAAACAGATCAGCTTGGTATGCTGCTGCACCATAGCTGTAGGCAGTAGTTTGTGGGCTGTGTACATACAAGGATGGTACCTCGATACCAACTTTCCATTTATATCCTTTGATTCCTGAGAGAGCAACAGATGGAAGAACTAGCACAGAATATGGCTAGAGTAGTAGTTGGGGTCATATTTTTTCTTAGGATGCCAGAAGTGTGATTGACCATAAGACCTAAACCCTAATAGTTTCCATAATGTGATCTTTCTCTCCTTCTAATGTCCTCTTTATGGATATGATCCCTCTAATACCTCTCCAAAGACAAGGCAAGAAGAAACAACTTTGGCTACATTGCTTTTAGCAGCTGGATTGCAGCAATATTACAAATTCTCTAAGAAATAATTTAGGCCTCCCTTAAAATGTTTATCCAGCATTAAAGTTAATATACATCCTGCATACACTATTACATTTCTCAGGCATTCTTTCTGATACACATATGACCCACACTTACAAATTAATGCTTCCAAGATTTTTCATAAAACTACATCTATGAAGTTCTAATGCATGTAATCTTATTTTCTCCAGGCACATTTACCTGTCTGTGTGCTTTTTGTCCCATTTTCATAGGGATGCAGAGATATATTCCCAAGAGATTCACTTGGTTGGCTATGCTTCTTAACTATCTCTGTAGTCCATATAGCACAATGGAACAGAATTTAGGTCAGACCACAGAAAAATAAGGGAAGGGTTGGAGTTGATCAAGTTAACCAATCATCACAACCCATTCAGATACCTTTAGATTAGAGCACATCTTGATTGAATCAACCAGTCAGAGATTTGAACTAGGTATGAACAAGGCTTATATTTTTATCTCAAAGAGGTACACCATGAAATATGTTTGAATTAGCTAATAGACTTTGTCCATGAGTAATAATCAGTCAAAAAATGAACATTATTAAGAACTTACTATGTGCCAGGCTCTGAACTAAACTCTGAGGATACAAAAAGAGGCAAAAAGATAATACCCGCCCTCGAGGAGTTTACAGTCTAAGGGAGGAGAAAACCTGCAAAAAAAAAGGCTACTTTATTCAAGATAAATAGAAAATAATTAACATAGGAAAGGCAGTGGAATTAAAAAGGGTTAGGTCAGGCTTCCAACAGAAAGTGAGGTTTTAGTTGGGACTTAAAGAAGCCAGGGAGATCTGTATTTGAAGCTGAGGAGGGAAAGCATTCCAGTTATGGAAGACAGCCAGAGAATATGCTCAGAGCTGAGAGATGGAGTATCTTCTTCGGGTAACAGCCAGGAGGCCAGTGCCACTGGATCACAGAATACCTTTTGGGGAACAAGACCTAAGGAGACTGGAAAGGTAGGAGGGCTTTGTATTTGTTTCTAGAGGCAATAGGAAGCCACTAGAGTTAACGATGATGTAATCAAACTTTTGTTTCCTGAAACAAAATGGATTGAATGGAGGGTTGGATTGGAGTGGGGAGACTGCAGAGGCAGGCAGACCCACCCACAGGCTATTGCAATAACCCAGGCACCAGGTGATGCGAGCCTGTAGTGTCAGAGAAGAGAAGGTGAAATCGTCTGGCCTGGACAACAGCTTGAATATGGTAGGTGAGAGATGGTGAAAAATCTGGGATGACTCCTAGGCTAGGAGCCTGGGGGACTCGGATGATAGCATTGGTATCTACAGTAAAGTGAAGGTAAAAGTTGGGGAGAGTTTAGAGGAAAAGATAATGAATTCAGTTTTGGACTTTTGTTTGAGTAATTCTAATTTTGTCAAAATGTTTCCCTTTCCTTTCCATCAAGGGTTTTTCATCAAGGCCCTTTTCTTGCATTTAGCATTAATATAGTAGTAGAAAACTCCAAAATGGTGGTTTCCCAAGGCTGAATAGCTTGCTCACATTAGTCATGTTGTGGCCTAGTATTGAGTGGACTGTTGCAGAGAGGCAAGAATCTTTGGCCCAAATGAAATACAGGACGCGAATATTTTCTTTTCCTTAAAGGTACATATTTATTTAAGAGTTCTGCAAGAACTGAAGGGACATTTAATTGAATCTCAGAAGATAAAATCAGCAAGGGATTTTTTTTTTCTGAAAATTCAAAGCATTTTTTTTTTGTCACATGACAGCTTGCTAAGAAAATTTTCATGAAAGTGTGTTGTTTTGTTCCCTACAATGTAAGTTAAATTACTGTCTGGATACAGGAAAATAAAATTAGCTTCTAGTTGAATTTAGAAAAAAATGGAAAAGTTCCTGCCACAATGCAACAAATTTAGGGTTGGACCGGTACTTTGAAGATTCTATGATTGGAGATGTAAGTGTAAATTTAAAGGCTTTTCTGGATTTGTTGACTATATCAACCTAGCAAAGCCCTAGAATGAGGCTAGGTGGGTCTGGGGAAAAGAATGCCTTCCCTTCTGGGCTTTGCTTTATCTTTGCTCTTTTCCTGACCTTTCTTCTCCTGGGGAGAGTGTAAGGGGCTTTGGAGAACCCCAAACTCGAGAGCTTGGTAGTGTGGGAGCAAATAATCCTTAGACAAATAATGACTATAATTAGCATAGAGAAGAAAATAGGTATTATATGCAAGTTTCACCATAAACTAGACTGACTTCTCTCTCTAATAGAGACTCAAAACCCTGGGGCAAGAAGTTTATTCTTAAGAAAAGATAGTCTTATCCCTTTACTATTAAGCTAGGAGTGTCTATTCTGGAATTTAGATCCTCTTATTGGAGATGAGTGTCCTCTTGGCCCAGGTGGCCACTTTATAAGGAAAAACAGAACAAAACCAACAAACAACCCTTTCCTTCCCCTTTTCCACTTTATTTTTCCCTCTTAAGGAAGGGGAAAAAAGGAAAGTTTTTGCTAATTCATGACTGTAGAGACTGCTTTTCTAAAGTTTTTTTTTTTAAGCCTCTAATTTGGAGACTAGAAGAAAATTGCACATTCGACTCCTCTCATGAGGACGAGATAGTTGAGCACTTTAGCTGAAACCCAAATCTAGAAGGAGAGAAAAGCTCACCAACCATGCATGTGCTCATTGCGACTGTGCCTGGCAAGCTAGGGTCTTGTTAGTGGAGACTGCTCATCCATTCAAGAAGCACTCAGTGGAAAAATGCTTGGTAGACAAAGATATAGTGGAGACTTCTTGCTCAATGAGCAGAATCCAGAGGAAGAGCATACACTGCATCAGCATTTAGTGGAGAGCAAGTCTATTAGCAGTTTGATGACATCAGCAGAAGACTCTGGAGTTGGAAGATCCAGATTCAAATCTTGTCACAGAGACACATTTTCTTGGTGACCTAATGAAGTTCATTTAACCATACTGGGCTACTATTCTGTACAGAAGGAAGGGAGGAAGGAAAAAAAACCCAAAAAATTATTAAGCACCTGCTATGTGGCAAGCACTGTGCTATGCATACTTATAACAACCCTTGGGAAGCAGGTGCTATTACTTTCCCCATTTTACAGTTGAGGAAACTGAGGCAGACAGGTTCTATGACACTCCAATTCTACATCAGCAGGTTTCCTATATTGAAAGTGTGAGTTGACCCCCCCCCCCCTTATGTGTTCCTGTCTCTTCATGTATGGTGCTTACACATGTATGCTCTTCTAACTGATGGTATATGTTTTTGTAGTTGAGTATACTCATGTTTATGGGGTGTAATGATTCCTTTTTCTTTATCCTTTAAAAATTTTTTTAAATTAAAAACAAAATTATTGTGCCATTTTATTGAATAGATTTTGTCCTTTGGTCTACTCTTTCTTCCTTTTTTTTTTCTTTTGGGAGGGACAATGAAGGTTAAGTGACTTGCCCAAGGTCACCCAGCTAGTCTCAAATGTCTGAGGTCAAATTTGAACTCAGGTCCTCCTGAATCCAGGGCCAGTGCTTTATCTACTGCACCACCTAGCTGCCCCCACCCGCTCCGGTTTACTCTTTTTTTTTTTTTTTTTAGTGAGGCAATTGGGGTTAAGTGACTTGCCCAGGGTCACAGAGCTAGTAAGTATTAAGTGTCTGAGACCGGATTTGAACTCAGGTCCTCCTGACTCCAGGGCTGGTGCTTTATCCCCGGTTACTCTTAAAGGTAACTATATCAGTTGGTGCTTATGAGTTATAATTTTAGCAGATGTGGACACGTAGAGATGGCTACAATTGTGGTAGCATTCTCCAGGGGACCTTCCCTACAAGTTGACAGACGAACCAGGCACTGCACAAATATCACTTTATTTTCTAGTGGACAAGGTTTTATTTTGGAAGAATTCTTCCCCCTCCCTCACCCCCCTTCAGATATTACAACATAGGTTTGCTTTTATAATCTCCCTCACTTGTCTTAAACAGCAGAATGATGCTGTATAGGAGTTGTTTAGTCTCGAATCATTTTAAAAGGTTGAATTTAAAAAAGAATTAGACAAAGTTGACTGAGTAAGAACACAAAGCATGGAATGGCAGCATCATAAAATGAGAAGGCTTTATTGCATTTACAGCGTTCTCCATACAAAAGGTTTTATCTCGATGAAGATGACTTTAAAAATTATTCCTTAGTGGTTTTTTTTTTCTTTTTCCTACCCAATTCTTAAACACTTTAGGGAAATCTATGTACAATTGATCTGATCCTTACAAATTATTCTTAAATATTCATCAAAGCAGTTTGCCAAAGGGCTTCAATTAGGCAACATTTTGTTAAGGTTGTTTGAGTTACTTTGTATACTAGACTAGTAATGAAAGAGTATTTCTTTAAAAAATATTCTTCAATCCTGGTTCAATTAACTTAATCTCCTAAATCCTATTTTCAGTTCCTTTTGGTGATTTTTCCACAGTGTTCTTCCAGTTTCTATGTTTCATTCTATTATCTGGGACCAATTACCAGTTTGTCATTTCTAGACACAAGTGTCACAACAGGCAGTATGAGGCCAGCAAGTAATGATGATGGATCAAGCCCTGCTGACACTGCAGCTGCCAGTGAGACTAGGATTCTCTATGTTGCTAGTTCTCTTCAAGAGTGTTGGATGCAAACAGGACAGTTATTTACCCTTTGTCTTTGTCCCTCCTCTTTATCCAGTATATATTTACTTATGACTTATTGTTGGAAAATAGGTTGGATTGTTCATATAGAAAATATTAATAAGTTCATTTCAGTTCACATTAAGTGCCTACTATGTGCTAGTCATGGAAGGTTCATTTAGTGAATGGGCCAATGTTAAGTCTTCAAGAAGATCAATAATCGTTCAGCTAGCAGTCCGGTTAAAATCAGAATTTATGGCATTCAAATATAATAGTGCCAAAAATATATGCTTTACTGAACATCAAATTATTTAGAAGAGGTCAGCTAGGTGTTTGGACTTTGTGACAACTTGCTATGGGGCAGCTAGGTGGAGCTTTGAGTAGAGCTGGAGTCCTGGAGTCTGGAGGACCTGAGTTCAAATCCCACTCTCAGACACTTATTTGCATGACCCTGGGTTAGTCACCTAACCCTGTTTGGCTCAGTTCCTCATCTGTAAATGAGCTGGAGAAGGAAATGGCAAACCCTAGATAGGGTCACAAAGAGTTGTACATGACTGAAAGTGACTGAACAACAATGGCAAGTTGTTACACTGAAAGGTTTGTTTCATAGACAAAATAATGCACATTCTGTATCATTTTTGAATATTTGAAACATTCTTGACTGACTGTGAGTGCTAATAGGTTTGTTGCCAAATCCTATAAGTGACAAAGCCATTGAAATAAGGTATGTTTACTTTTACCTCTGGGCTATCTGAGGGGGAAAATTGGGAGCTTTGCTAAGTAAATAATGGCATAAACAAGATTAAAAGGGTTTTGTTGTAAGAGTACAAGTGCTCTGAAGTACTTTTGAAGTGTCTATTTCACTAAAACCAATTGACATTCATATCCTAATTACAAATCACTCTTGCTTATTCATGAAAGAAATTCCCCAATGACCCAAAGAGGATCATACTTTTTGAAAAGGCAAATTAAAGTAATTGTACTACTCAAAAATAACAAAATTGTGTTATATAATATCTTGAATTCTTGGAGTTGAAAGACACTTTAGAAAGCATATGGTTGCGGGGGTGGGGGTGGGGGTGGGGGAGATGGGAGCAGCTAAGTGGTGCTGCAGTAGCACCAGGGCTGGATTCAGGAGGACCTGAGTTCAAATTTGGTCTCAGGCACTTGACACTAACTGTGTGACCCTAGGCAAGTCACTTAACCCTCATTGCCCCACGAAAAAAAAGAAAGCATATGGTTCAACCTGCTCATTTTACCAGTGAAGAAATTGAATCCCACAGAGAAGAACTGCCTTGTCTGAGGTCTTGTAAGTTAGTGGCAGAGCCAACTCAAACCCGTGTCTTCCAACTTAGAGATGAATATTACCACTATACCACATTTTTTTATTTAAAATTTTCACAAATTCAGATTATCTTCCCCAGTGAATCTAAATTTAGTGAAACATGGTGCAGGGCAAAACTAAGAGTATGTAAACTGTTTTTTTGTTTTTTTGTGTTTTTTTTTGGCGGGGCTATGGGGGTTAAGTGACTTGCCCAGGGTCGCACAGCTAGTCAAGTGTCTGAGGCCGGATTTGAACTCAGGTACTCCTGAATCCAGGGCTGGTGCTTTATCCACTGTGCCACCTAGCTGCCCCCTATGTAAACTGTTTTTAAAATATATATATATATATTTATATTTTCAGTTTAATTAATATCTGTTACAATCCTATTTATGCATTTAAATGCATTATTCTTAGAAGGGATCCGTTAGACTTCAGTAGTGACACAAAGAAGGTTGAAAGAATCCCTGGTACAAGAGAAAGAACACTGGGTTCTACAATAATGAATTGTACCCTATTATTATTTTCTTATATTTTCTCCACTGACTAGCTGGGAAACCTTGGGCCTGTAATTTTTTTTGGGGGGTGGGGGCAATGAGGGTTAAGTGACTTGCCCAGTGTCACACAGCTAGTAGGTGTCAAGAGTCTGAGGCCAAATTTGAACTCAGATGTATCTGAATCCAAGGCCAGTGCTTTATCCATTGTGCCACCTAGCTGCTCCTTGGGCCTGTAATTTGATCTCTTTAATCCCCATTTTGTAAAACGAAGGCACTGTACTGAATGATTTCCAAGTTTCCTTCTTACTAAAATTTTATGATTCTATGATTTTCCTACATTAAGTATGTTTAATATTTTATATGTATTTTCCTTCACCATTCTGACTAGTTTATGTCCTTACTAATTATTTTTCATACTTCCCAAATAAATGTTCCCTGCCCCGATTACCTCACTCTTGTGTTCAAAAACCTTAGAATGATCAGATTTAAAACTAGCACGCACCTTCAATCTAATAAACTGATTTTAGAGATGAGGAAACTGACAGTCCTAAAGTAATGGTATTCAGAGCTGGCATTTGAACCCCAAGTCTTCTTCCTCCTACTGGAGTATTCATTCTTTTATGCATTATTGGCTTCCTATTGTCTACCAAATGAGATATAAACTCCCCTTCCTGGAATTTAAGGCCTTTCTACCTGGTGCAATGGAAAGATAACTGACTTGGATGAGAACTGACTCAGATCAGAGCACCAGACTTTGACTCATCCTACATGGGTGACCTTGGGAAAGTCACTTAACTTTGATGGGTCTTAGTCTCCTCATCTGTAAAATGAGGGAGTTGGGCTACAGGGCCTTCCAGGTTCATTCTGGCTCTAGTTCTATTATTCTGTAAGCTCTTACATTTTTAGACTAGTCTTTTTTTTTTTTATAGTGAGGCAATTAGGGTTAAGTGACTTGCCCAGGGTCACACAGCTAGTAAGTGTTAAGTGCCTGAGGCCGGATTTGAACTCAGGTCCTCCTGAATCCAGGGCCAGTGCTCTATCCACTGCGCCACCTAGCTGCCCCTAGACTAGTCTTAAACTGCTCCCATCAAGTCTTTGGATTAAACTTGACTGCTCTCTCTTCTCTGTTTGTTTTGCTATCTGTACATCTTTTCTGTTAGCATCCCTCTTGTCTCAAAGACACTCCTCCCCACCCCCAACCCATCTATTGAACTCCCCCTTTCCCTTCAAAGCCTTCCTTGAACTCCTTCATTGTCTTACCCATCCCCCAAATGATCTTTTTTTCTCTTTAAGTGTCTCATAACACTTTGCCTAGACCTGTCCTTGGCACTTAGCAATCTTTGCCTCAGATATTTATTCATGTTCTCCCCTTGCCTTTAAAATTGTGAATTCTATAGGAATTATCTGTGACAAATATAGATATATGCATACTATCATCATCATCACTTGCATTTATAGAGTACCTACTATATGCAAGCATTTCATATTCATCTGTGTACGTATCTACCTATGTATACATTGCTTACATACATAAACATTCTGAAAGATAGTAATTCCTAAAAATTGTGAAACTGTACATGTTTAGGTGAGTAATTAAAGGTTTAAGCATCTTGGATCTGGTCACTCATTCAATAAACATTTAATTGAGTTCTTCCTGTGAGCAAATGTCCCCATTGCCTAAGATGTAATTCATTCGTGGTACCTTAAGTAGCAGGTACTATAAATAGATCTATATTTTAACCATTCTGATTTTATCAGCATAGAGAGTTCCCAATAAGACATTTACTGATGCATCTATTCACCTTTTCTACAATTTGTAGACTTAGATGGTTGCTTGGAGCACCAGGAAATTACATAAATTGCCCAAGATAACTCAGGTGTGCGCTTGTTTATGTTTAACAACCAACTCTCCAAAAAAAAAAAATTGCACGAGATTCACATTTAATTTTAACCAACAGTATTAACATTTTCTTCCCAACTGGTATGAATCTGACTGAAGAACACCACTGGTCACACAGCCAATTTGTGTCAAAGGCAGAACTTCAACCTAGGTCTTCCAGACTGAAGCTGGCTCTCTGTCTACTCCATGACTCTTCAACATAACTATGCATAACTAAATAATCCAAATACATAGAACATAACACAGAATTGAATAAGGGTCATTACATTTGTACTCAGTTCACTAAGCCAGGTAGGCAAACTCCCATTATTATATCAGGCCTTCAGGTGGCTTTGAGGAGCAATAGTGCTAACACAACCCACCTTAGAGATCCATTTTGCCTTTGATTAGAAACTGTTGTTTGCTGGGTTGGCAATCAGGGATACCTGCCAACACCCGTATATATGTGCATATACACATGTATCTGGATATACATGCATACATGTATATGTATACACATGTATTTATGTATATGCATATACATGCATACATACGCACATGGTTGTTTTTCTTCGATGGAGTTTGAAGTTGGCATTGTCTGAAATAGTCAATTGAAATCACATGTCAGAGACATTCTTGATTAGGTGGCAGACATCAATCACTTTCCAGTTTTTTTGACATGCATTTTCCCTTCCTTCCGTGGGAAGAATAAGAGAATTAGCATTATGTTGTGAATCTTTATCAGTTCAAAGCTTAACAGTTGGCATAGTCTTGAGCACCAGATGGGTAGTTTCAACTTTTAAAACTGTAAAGACTGTTTGAATACAGTACTCTGCATTACATAAACATTTCACTGAGGCATCCGGAGGTAGATGATGTAATGGTACTGAGAACATATACTGAAAAATTGGTAATAACAAAAAAAAAAGTTTGAAGTAAAAATATCTACAGGAGTGAACCAAACATTTTATGCTTTTGAGGAGATAGTCAAAACATATCTTCTACTCATTTGCATGAAAATAATTAACTTAGTAACAGGAGAAAGTTCAAACATTGGTTTACCAGTAACTGCTACCTACTGAGTCACTAACACCCCTTTCTGTTGCTACTTGGGTATATCATAGATGGTAACAATCTAATGATGTTACCTGGCTCTGTTGAGCTTGTGTGAGCAAACTGTAGGAAGAATGTTAACATGTGACCTTGGGAAAGCCCAAAGATGTCAAATGATCTTTGATTTTTACTTCTAGACCAATATTTTGTTTGAATAAATCTTCTTGTACACAAGCCACCCTCATGTCAGGGCCTGCCTTAGGTCTAGAGAAAGTAGTCATTTATAAATATATTGTGATTTAAAAGGCATCAGGAAGGACCCTCCTGCTCTGGATCCTGTCTCACATACCCTGCCACACTACTGAAAATTCCATTATTAAGTATTCATTACTTTTACTTAGCAACATAGAAGATATCATATTTAAGATCCATCCTCTTTATTTATTTACAGAAGAGGAAACTGAATTTCAGCTTGAGCTTGCTTAGACTCTATATTATTTAACTACTACCACTGCTTCCTACTTCTCCTACCTACCCAAGTGCGCCTTCTTGGTCTCCTTTGCTGGATCTTCTTCATCCAGGTCATAGCCCCTGAGTACCCCATGGACCTCTTCACTTGTGCATGGAAGGGAGTTAGCCTTGGCAAAAAGAAAAGCTACCTCATTATGTGAGACAAGAGTAAAGGAGGAGAGAATGGAGAAGTTATCTGAGCTTATTTCAAAGAGAGGATTTCCTTCCTTTTATTGTTCAGTCATTGCAGTCATGTCCAACTCTTCAGATTTTTTAAAAGGTAGATAATATAAAAATGAGCAAAGCTTATGTCTACATACTTTTTTTTGTTTGCTTCCTCTCTTCTATTATAGGGTTCTTCTTCTGCCCTTTACTCCTCACTCAAGCATTTTTTTGGATAAGAACATGGAGGGAAGTTGAAATGAAAGTTTAATTTTTAAAAAGGTGGCAAGTATAAATATAGGAGATAGAGCACATTATACCTAGAGTAAATAGTTAGAAAAGCTTGGGGCAGCTTGGTGGCACAGTGGATAAAGCACCAGCCCTGGATTCAGGAGGACCTGAGTTCAAGTCCAGCCTCAGATACTTGACACTAGCTATGTGACCCTGGGCAAGTCATTTAACCCTCATTGCCCCACAAAAATATTAAAATAAAATAAAATTAAAAAGAAAAGCTTTAATAACCCCTTTGGAGGAGAGAATTCATTCAGAGTACTCTCTTATCTCACCTTGCCAATGAAAATGTATGAATTAAGATTATTTCACTTTGTTTTTATGGAATATTGTTTGAAAACTGGATCCATGATTTTGAGAACAGCTACTCTTTCTCTCCAGTGGTGCTGATCACAACCCATCTTTGCCTTTTCATCCATTTAAATTCATAGTCTATGCCTTTCCATAGACTTTCCTCTAAATCTTATGATCTTTTTTTGTTTCCATTACAACAGTGGAGCTGTTCACATATCATTCCTTATTCTTACCTGACCAGCCTACCTCCTTTTCTAATAATCACTTAAAAAAAAAAAAGGATTGGCTAAGTTTTTGTCATGTTCTAGCTGTGTCAGATGCTGGGAAGACAAAGGTAGATTTGAAGCAATCTCTGCCCTTGAGGAATTTGTTTCATCTGGGAAGATGATATATATCTATTAACAGAATATGACTTGGGGGCAGCTAGGCAGTATATAGAGCACCGGCCCTAGGGTCAGGAGGACCTGAGTTCAAATCCAGCCTCAGACACTTAACACTTAACTAGTTGTGTGACCCTGGGCAAGTCACTTAACCCCAATTGCCTCACCAAAAAAAAAACAAAACAAAAAAACCAAACCACATACACACACACCCAGAATATGACTTGACCTGAGATTTCATGGATATAGGGAACTCCCAAAATGAGGAAACTATTCCAACAACTAATCCAACATAGGTCAGCACCTTCTCTGCATCTTTTTTTTTTTCGGGGCAATGGGGGTTAAGTGACTTGCCCAGGGTCACACAGCTAGTAAGTGTTAAGTGTCTGAGGCTAGATTTGAACTCAGGTACTCCTGACTCCAGGGCCGGTGCTCTATCCACTGCGCCACCTAGCTGCCCCACCTTCTCTGCATCTTATAGACTTAGAGACTTGCCTATGACACTGAGAGAAGTGAAGTCACACAGCCGGTATGTGCCAGAGGAAGGACCTGAACTCAACCAAAGCTTCCTGGTTCTAAGGCCATTTGCCTGTCTTCTGTGCCATGTTGCCTCTCATCTGTATATCTAAAACATACAGAGTAAATACAGGGGCTTTTGTAGAAAATGGTGCTTGAGCTGATCTTGGAAGGAAACTACAGAATCCAAGAGGTTGGGGGCAGGGGAATAAAGAAGTGGTGAATTTTAAACAATAAATTTTAAGTTCCCCTGAGGGCAGGTAATATTGCTTTAGTAGTTGTATCCCTAGTGTTAAGTACTGTTCTCATAGGAGGTACTTCAAAAATGCTAGCTAGTTGATATATTTTATATCATTCCTTCCATTTAAGTAACCATTGCCATTTTGCTATTTGTGTTCACCTTATATCTCTGCATCACCCTTTGGGTCAACTACAGTTTTGATTCTTTAATAGGGAAGCATAGTTTCTCAGGCATAATTCAACAGATGTAGTCTGAACACGGCTCACTATCCATCTACAGTGCCTCTCCAAGATTTTGTACTAATAGACCAGCTCATTGGGCTGTTCATCCAGTTGCATGTCTTAACAATTAGCCTTTTCCTTCCCCTTGTTTTTTCCTGAACTCTTTTGAATGGTTATTTGTCTCATCCAAGAAGTTCTTTACTATTCTAGAGCATACTTCAACCAATGTAAATTAATTGTATTTTATTTAAAATAAAATAGACCTAAAAATTAACTAGTGATCCTTCCATAATAAGTGTAATTTAGATTCTGCAGTTCTCATTGAAAAAAAAATCAGTGTACAGTAAAATTAACAAAATGAACAAAAGCATGGTTAAAAGACTGAAATCCTTAAGCAATTAATTTAATGAAATATGGAAAAATTAAAATTACTCCATTTTTAAAACTTCTCATTGTAAAAGGTTGAAAAAAGAAAAATCTTATAGTGTAAAATTAAATGATTGATGAAATAAGTAATTCTAAGTGAATGGCAAATTACTGTAGACAGAATATAACTCACAACTTGTATATTTTTCTGTTCTGATTAATATTAATTCAGTATATAAATGGACTTAATTTTCCATGATCAGAGAGGGAAAAGGAGAAGGAAACAATGTATATAAAGGTTAGAATAAAAGGTCACAGCTTCATATTAGATGTTTATAATTTAAAATCTACTACCTGAGTGTAATAAAAAATAACAGGAACCTTTAACAAAAAGAGATTATTTATAGTACTGTAGTATTTCATTAAAGAAAAGTATATGAAAATCACCAGAGTGATTGGGTGGGAAAAAAGAATATTTTAACATGAAATTATTTCTAGGAAAGGTGTTGTCAAGTTTTAATGACTCCTTAACTTTTCTTGACAGATCTCCCTCTGGCATTGTCATGATGACATAGAAATAAATTTGGGAAAAAAATTTGTAAAATACATTTAGAAAAAAATCTGTCACATCTGTTATTTGTCATGATAGAGACAAAAACAATTCCTTGAGTACCCTCAATTGTGTGTTCTACCCCCTTGAGTTGAGCAAACCAATTTGTATGTATGTATGTATGTAAACCCAACCACAATCCTCTTTATTTATTTATTTTATAGGTTGTTTTTTTCTCTTAAATTATTTGTGTTGAGAAGCTTTGTCAAATGAAAACAGTATCATTGTTTCCTAAATGCCTTTTTACTTTCCCTGACCTTTTCTAAAGCTTGTCTCATTTTGGGTATGTGTGTATGGAAAGAAGTTTTGTTAAGAAATGTATTTTTAGTCTCTTGAAGTTTTAGTGCTAGAGACCTCAGGCAAAAGCAATTCTCAATAGTTATCTCAGAGGTGGTTTTATATGTGATTGTAGCTCCTCTAAAATATTTGCATAATGTTAGAGGTTCATAGTTTTGTCATACTCATTGATATTTTTCCAACCTCAGGCATTTGATAAAAGCAGAATCATTTTGCTTTAGGATAAGCCTTTAGGTAATCATCGTTAATATAAAAACATAACCTTAAGTAGTCTAGGCACTCAATTTTATTTGACTTGTGATTCCTGATTACATTATTATTTCTTTCAGATTTCTGTCTGTGTTATACCCTTGTCTTTCATTCCAATTACTTTATCCTTTAATTAGCTTTATTATTTTTAATTAATTAATTAATGTATGTATGTATGTATCTGTCTATCTATCAATCTATCTATCTATTTTGTGGGGCAATGAGGATTAAGTGACTTGCCCAGGCTCACACAGCTAGTAAGTGTCAAGTGTCTGAGGCCGAATTTGAATCCATGTCCTCCTGAATCCAAGGCCAGTGCTTTTATCCACTGAGCCACCTAGCTGCCCCCCCCCTTTAATTAACTGTAGTTGCAATCCACTAGAAATAAATATTAGGATGAGAGACAAATTGTTGTACATGAATACTGTGGGCCATATGAAATAATAAATTTGTAGAATTCAGAGAAACATGGGAAGATTTATGAACTGATAATTGAAGTTAGAAGAACCAGGGATGGTATATACATGACTACAACAGTGTAAACAGGAAAAAAAATTAAACAACCCAAAATTAAACTGAATATTATGTAATTATGGTGACTAAGTTGAGCCCCAAAAATAATTTGAGGGGGAAATACCTCCCTCTTGTCTTTGCAGAAGTAGGGAACTGTGGGTGTGCAATCCTGCATGTACTGTTGGCAGTAATTAATGTGTCTATTGTTTTTTCTATTGTTTTTCCTTTTTAAAATCTGTTATGAGAGATGGCTTATTTGTGTAAGGAAGAGGGAAATAAAAACTAAGAGTAAAAAGAAATGATTAGGATGAACTACTTCAAGTTTTGAGTCTTAAAGGTTGGCTCACCCCAAGCTGAAGGAATACTGACTCCCTTCCCCATACAGCAAGTGAACTCTTTGGCTCCTGGTGTTTTATTGAACTCCATAAAGCTCCCACCAGAAGAAACTATTGATTTATATGTGAACCTTATTTTTTAATTATGATGAATGTTTGAAAGGCTTGGAGTCCCTTAAAGATTAGCCAGGATCTAAACCTACCAAATATTGAAGTATTGGGTTAGGTTTATCCTTCTTGAATATGATTTCCTTAAAAGCATTCTTTAATTAAGATGTCTTAATATTACTTGCAAAGTCTTCAACTCTTCCAGTATAAACAAATGTACTTGTATTACACTTTTGCCCTAATGCATCTTTTTTTAAAAAATGACTTAAATGTGGTATAGTAATAAAAAGTTTAGTGTCAGGAATACTTGGTTTCAAATTCTGTCTCAGACCCTGTAATCAGGGAGGTTCAGTTTCCTCTTCTACAGAATGGGTGTGATATGCCTTGCCGTACTAACCTCCCAGAGTTGTTGGGAGAAAGTATTTTACAAGTCTTAAAACAAGGCCTGTGTAAATAATAGCTGCATCTCAAGAAAGCCAACTGTTAACATTTTTCATTGTGAGCACTTATAACTCTAAAATGGGCCTAAACTATAAATCAGGGCTTCATTTGCTGTTTTGTTGATGATCTAGACTTAACAAAGTGTCAGTATTGCAGATGAAACTTAAAAGTGTGTCTGTGGGTATCTTTTCCCCTCCAGAGTTGTTAAACATTCACTGGTTTACCACTGCTTAAAACTCTGTAGAAATGTTAGTTGTTATTGTTATGGTCAAAAGTGTATCTAGCATTTATATAGCACTTTATTTTGAGCCATTTTACATGTTAGCTCATTTTGATTCTCTGTGATAGACATATTTTTTACCCTCATTTTTGCAGATGAAAAATCTGAGTTTTGGAGGGGGTAAGTGACCCATGCAGGGTAAAACATTTACTACAGGTCCTTCACTCTATCCGTTGTGTCTTCAAGCTGCCAAATACCTAGTAATTGAAAAACTGTTGACCCTGTCTGACTTGTCACAGCTAACATTTCACAATAGTTTCTCAGTATTTGATCCACAGTGAAGCACCAGGCAGGCCTATCATCTAATTTTTTAAAAAATATTTTTATTTTGTTAAATATTTCCCAGCTACATGTAAAAAATTTTTAATAATCCTTTTTCAAAATTTTGAGTTTCAAATTCTTTGTCCTGCCCCCCACCCTTGCAGAAACATTTCCTTATTACCCATGCTGAAAAAAGAAAACACAAACAAAATTAAACAATAAAAATAAAAATTCAAAAATATGCTTCAATATGCATTGAGAATTCATCAGTTCTCTCTCTGGAGGTAGATAGCATTTTTCATCATGTATCCTTTGGAATTGTTCTGAATCATTGTCTTGATCGGAGTAGCTTAATCTTTCACAGTTGACCATCCTTACAATATTGTTGTTACTGTGTCACTGTTCTGGTTCTGCTCACATCATTTTGCATGAGTTTATATAAGTCATTCGAGGTTTTTCAGAAACCATTCTGCTGATCATTTCTTAAAGGACATTTGTATTCCGTCACAGTCATATACTACAACTTGTTTAGGCATTCCTCAATTGATGGGCATCTTCTAGCATTCCAATTCTTTGCTATTCTTTTGCAAAAAAGAGTTGCTATAAATATTTTTTGTACAAATAGGTCCTTTTCCCTTTTCTTTCATTTCTTTGGGATACAGAACTACTACTGGTATTGCAAGGTCAGAGGGCATTTACAGTTTTATAGCCCTTTGGTTATAGTTCCAAATTGTTTTCCAGAATGGTTGGATTAGTTCACAATTCCACCAGCAGTACATTAGTATTCCAATTTTTCCAAATCCCTCCCCACCCCCAGCATTTGTCATTTTCCTTTTGTCTTGTTGTATTTAATTGTTCAGTAGTTTTTCCATCCTGTCTGACTCTTTGTGACCCTATTTGGGGTTTTCTTGGCAAAGCTCATTTGACAGATGAAGAAAATGAGGCAAAGAGAGTTAAGTAACTTGCCCACGGTCACACAGCTAGTAAGTGTCTGAGGCCAGATTTGAACTCAGGAAGAGGAGTCTTCCCAACTCCAGCCCCAGCACTCTATCAACGGTAACACCTAGCTTCCTGTTATGTTAGCTAATCTGATAGGTATGTGGTGGTATCTCAGAGTTGTTTTAATTTGCATTTCTCTAAGCATTTTTAAGGTTATTGTTGATAGCTTTGATTTCTGCTTCTGACCATTTATCAACTGAAGAATGGCTCTTTTTTTGTTGTTGTTGTTTTATGAATCCTTGGCCTAGGACTGTTTAAAGGTTTGTGTAGAGAGAGCTCTAATATAAGCATCAACCCAAGAGATCCAAGGCACTCATTGCCCTAGAGCTCTTATATAAGAAAAAACTGTCCTGCTTAATCTAAAAATCAGTAACCTGTGCGATTGCATCAAATAAAGGAGAAAAGTTATTGCTATAGCTTTCATTCCATTCTAAGCTTTAAATATTAATACTAAACCCTCTAATCCAGCTCATTATCCATTTGCCATTGAACAACAGTTCAAACAAGATTTCATTCTACAATTAAGTCAATTTAAGTTTAAATGATCATATTGATACATTCTCAGACATGAATAGCTGTTTTAAAATGAACATTTTTAGGTCTACTTTGATAGGATGTTGACATTCTTTTGTTTAAAAAGAGAAGAGGAAAAACTCTCTTCTGTATTGTTTCTTTACTCTGCTTACTGCAGTAGCTACCACCGCCAGTGCACTCCCTTACTTGTTTTCCACGAGTAGAAGAGCCCAACTTCCTTGCCTGGAAAATCACAAAGAGCATTGTTGTAATGTAGACAGCCTGTGATATATGAAGCAATGGTCATGACTTCTCATAACTGAAGTAGTTAGCTTCTACGCCCACCACCACTTAATGCTGCCCTGTTTCCCTCTTTGTCTTTAAATGTCACATAGTAAGCAATTGATTCTTCTGAAAACTGACCATTCTTCTTTTGATAAACAAGAGGAAAATTCTGCCTATTGACCCTATGGGAGCAGTAACTAGAAATGGATGAGGAGGAGAACGAAGCCCTCTTTTGGGAAAAGTTCTAATGTTCTAGTTTGTTCTTACAGGTTCAATCCAGGTATACTCTGATAGAGTACAAATGACTCTATGGAAATTTGATTCAACAGAATTGTAAAAGTTTGATTCTACATATGTCTCAGATACAGTATGATAAAATCTTTTTGAGAACCTGTGGAAGTTTTTAATGTAACTATTGCAATGATGAGTAGCACACATCTCCTCTTGTTCATATTTTATATGGCTACAGGTTGACAGCAGATATGAGCAAGTTGATGTAAAGCAGCCTATAATAGTGGGAAAGCTCTGGTCTTGAGTTCACATTCTAACCCTAATACTTATGAGAACAAAGGCCATGGCTACAACCTCCATTTTTAAAAATAGAATTTTATTATTTATTATTTTTATTTTAGTATTTATTTAGTATTATTTAGGTTTTGTTTTTTGTTGTTTTTTTTTTTTTTAGTGAGGCAATTGGGGTTAAGTGACTTGCCCAAGGTCACACAGCTAGTAAGTGTTAAGTGTCTGAGGCTGGATTTGAACTCAGGTACTCCTGACTCCAGGGCCGGTGCTTTATCCACTGCGCCACCTAGCTGCCCCTAGGTTTTTTTTTTTTCAATTGCATGTAAAGATAGTTTTAAACATTCATTTTTGTAAGATTTTGAGTTCTATATTTTTCTCCTTTCCCTCTTCCCCAAGACAGGAAGCAATATTATACCGGTTATATATGTACAATCATGTTAAATATATTTCCCCATTAGTCGTGATGTGAAAGAAGAATCAGAACAAAAGGGGGAAACCACAAGAAAGAAAAAAACAAAGTAAAAATAATATGCTTTGATCAGCATTCAGATTCCAGTTCTTTTTATGGATGCTCCATTTTTTTTTTTATTCTGTAAAATGAAGAGATTTGGTATCCCGAAAACACCTTCCCCCCATCACCATGACCACCATGCTGTCAAAATCTCATCTACTGTCATCTCTGATAGACCCTCAGGGAACCTCAAGAAATGAGTAACAGCTTTGTGCCTTTCAAATCGGAGTGAAAAGTCCAGTTTTTAGAGCAAAAGATGGACTTGTTACAAGATTAAACTTTTCTGAAGATGATCCTGTGAAAGTAAAAGAAGCCAATATTTAATTCAACAAACTTGTATGAAGCATTCTGTGCAAGTCATTGGGTTAATTCTCGAGGAACATGAGAACAAAATCTAGTACCCGAAGGTATCTTCCAATCAAGCCAAAGGAAGTTGGAACTCCAAACACATACTTAAAAGAAATAGTTAATAGTTAAGACCTTGAATGAAATCTCATTAGGAAGAGTAATGGAAATTCAGGAAAACTACTGCAGACACAGAAGCCATTATTTTAAATAACTTTTGACATAATTTGGCCAGTATTCAAACCAGTGTGCATATTTCTATTGATGGGCCAGGAGCCAGATTAATCTGAATATAGCTTGCCTAGCTTCCATTAGAAGAAAGTCCAATTTCCTTGAGTGCTTGATTAGCTCAGCTGAGTATTAGCTAATTGTAAGAGATGAAAATGGAACCTCTCATTTGATATTTATATTTTAATACATCAATGAATCTATGATCTCACTTGACATGAGCCCTCACTCTAATGAGGCAGATTGCAGATGTAGATCTTTCCATCATTCTTTTTCTTGTTTTTGTATATCTCCTCCAGAGAAGATCTAGCTAACATGCTAAAGTATTTCCTCTTGGTCTTTTTTTTTGGGGGGGGGGTGAGGCGGTTGGGGTTAAATGACTTGCCTAGGGTCACACAGCTAGTAAGTGTTAAGTGTCTGAGGTTGGATTTGAACTCAGGTCCTCCTGACTCCAGGGCTGGTACTCTATCCACTGCGCCACCTAGCTGTCCCTCCTCTTGGTCCTTTAACACTCTGTGGGAGCGAATATAGTATCAGGAATATATATACTTGTTAATCTTGCTTTCACCAAATTTTATACTCATATACCTTTCTGATGATACAGTTCCTGGATGATGAATTTTACTTCCCTTAGGCCTATTCTACTTCCTTATCATAGCATGAGTTTGACCCGGGATTCTTTTTTTTTTTTTTTTTTTTGGTGAGGCAATTGGGGTTAAGTGACTGCCCAGGGTCACACAGCTAGTAAGTGTCAAGTGTCTTAGGTCGGATTTGAACTCAGGTCCTCCTGACTCCAGGGCCGGTGCTCTATCCACTGTGCCACCTAGCTGCCCCTTGACCCGGGATTCTTAAAATAATCAAACAAAAAATTCTAGTAGAATATGAACAACAAAGAGAATCATGGATTTTCTACCAAAGTTTGAGTATGGTCTGAGTTGGCATTCTGAGTCTGCTGTCCAAGAAGGAATAACAATATAAATTTTGAGAGGCTCAAAAAAGTAGTTTTGTCTATTAGGTGATAAATTATTTGTCCATGGAGATCCATTAAGCAAGGAAAAAATAGCTCTTCATGAGATACCCTTTCTGCTTGCCCAGTGACTGTGCTAGAGGAAACTGAGTGCTAAAAATCACATGGTTTTTAGATCATTTGTCAATATTAACTTAACATTTGGTACACTAAATAAGAGATTTTTTTTTCCCAATGATCATTAAATTGACAGTTTGAAGAACTGAGTCATTGATATTGACATTCTCATGAGGGGCAGATTGGTACCATGTTGTATATTCTGGATTTGAATATAGGACCTGGCTTCTGATCTTGAGTCTGCCTCTTTCTCATTATTTGACCTTGGGAAGTCACTTAATTTTTCTGGGCCTCTCTTTCTTTATCTGTATAATGAAAAGGTTCAAATACATGGCCTCTAAGGTCTTTTGCATTTGTTTTCTGAATCCACAGGATCATAGAATCATAGATTTAAAAGAGAAAAAGAAGTTTAAGCTAAATGGAAATATGATTCACAGGTTTTCCTTGGATAAGCAAACAAAGGCAGTGAACAAGTTATTTGTCATTGAATGAGGATATGAAAGGAAATAGGAATCATAATTTTTGAAATGTTTGGATCCATAAAATATCATGTCATGTGGTAGAGGGCTAGGGCTTGTGGTTTCACTGATATAGGAGGCTCAGTGAAGGAATTCCCTTGACCAGTACAGATCATCAATAGCTCTGTAATTTATAGTTTTATAGACTTACCTCACATTTGGAATTCTTGCCCATGGTTACAAAGTTAGTGTGGTTCAGGTTTACCTGGCTCCCAAGCTAGCCCTTTAGATTAATTTAGAATAGAAATGCATTTATCAGACACTGTAGGGTTGGATAACAGAAGATTATAAGCAGTATCGTTTCATGAAGTAGTAAAGGGAAGTGAAAGGTATATAAAAAGATTAGCCAGAGGTTCCACATAGCTGTGTCCTCCCAAGACCCTAGATAAGGACAACTTCAAGAGAACTACAAATAGAAGAATATTGGTTTCCCTATAGATAAAAGTCCAATGTTATGACAGCAGTTCTCAAATTAAGAACTATTAATTACTATTATTAATTATAATTAATTACTATAGTAACTATTAATTATTAAGTTACTATTAATAACCATATGAAACAATACTCCAAATCACTATTAATAAGAAAAAGGCAAATCAAAATAGACATGAGGTTTTACCTTATACCCTGAAAATTGGCAAGGATGAAAAAAAGATGTGCATGATCAATGCTGGAGGATTGGTGGAAATATTGTACATGCAGTTATTGGGGGTTTTTTTGGTTTTTTTTGTTTTTTTTTGGTGAGGCAATTGGGGTTAAATGACTTGCCCAGGGTCACACAGCTAGTAAGTGTTAAGTGTCTGAGGCTGGATTTGAACTCAGGTACTCCTGACTCCAGGGCCGGTGCTCTATCCACTGCGCCACCTAGCTGCCCCCATGCAGTTATTGTTAATGGAGATGTGAATTGGCCCAGCCATTCTGGAAAACAATTTAAAATAATTCAGAGAAAGTGACTAAAATTAATAATCTTTTACTCAGAAATTCACTTACTAGGTCTTTATCCAAAGAAGGTAAATTATGTAAATACTTTATATACAATACATCGAAATATGTATAGCATCAATTTTTGTGGGAGCAAATGCATAGAAACAGAGTAGATGCCCATAGATTGGAGAATGGCTAAATAAATTGTTGCACATGAATATAACGTGTTATTACTAGTCTATCATATAGTTGGGCACTGGATTTCAATTCAGTAAGGTCTCAGTTCAAATGCCTTCTCAGGTACTAAGTAGTCATGTGATGTGAACCAAGGCACTCGATCCCTGCATGATTCGCTTTCCTCATCTGCAAATTCAAGAGGTTGGTTTTGACGTTGAGTTCTCTTCCAGTTCAAAAATCGATGGAGAACATCAAGAAGCATATAAACCTTTATCTGAACTAGTGTAAAGTGAAGGTAGCATAACCAAGAAAGGAGTATGCACAATAACTACAGTAATGAAAATCATAAGAAAAGCAATAGCAAAATAATTGAAAATAAATATTGCAAAATTATTTCACTCCGTTTCTCAGATATATTCCCCTCTTTAGGTACACAGCCTCTACCCCAGTACTAAGTACTAAGTGGAGAAAAGGTGACTGGATTTTTTCATTCTAAGAAAGGGGCAACCACAGTATAATTTTCCTCAGTTTATTCCTAAAGAGCTGGGAGGTGTGGGGTTGGGGGAGGTTACAGAAACATTAATGGGAGAATTTTTAAAGGTGTTGAGGGCTTAGAAAAGTCTGTACCAAAAGGGCACTGAAAATGTGTTTTGATTGCTGAAAGGCCAGAGTGAGGTGAAGGAGGAGTGAAAGAATGGTAGGGAGACCAGAGAATTGGAAACTGCCAGTGACAAACGCAGCTAGCACCAGTTTTTCAAAGTTGTGCAACTTGAGTCCTTATAACAAACCTGCTTAGAACTTCCCCACAACTCAGTTCTGCTTTGTGAAATACCTATAAATAATTTGTAGTTAGATATTCTGGTATTTTCAAGAATTCTTGAAATTTGAAGTTTGGCTTCTGCTGATATTTCACCATGTTCAATCATATTAATTTATAATCAATTTATTTGCTGTAGAAATAGCGGACTGTGTAAACTCAGAATTAGTCTACAGTGATTGAGAAGCCAGAAAGTCAATACTATACAGAAGGCCTTCTGGCAAAGATAATACCATGGAAGGCCCCAGCCAAGTCTGGCTCCCTCTCCAATGTTAAGAACAAAGAAAGAGGGGACCAAGCAAAGCAAGTTCAGCAAATAAGAGAGATGAATGAAGAGAAAGCCAGAGAGGTGATCCCTGTCCATATTTGTTTTTAAAGCACAAAGACCAAGGACCATACTATAAATTTCAGATCTGAGCCAGCTCTTAGAGAACTTGTTTAGGTCTGTAGAAAGGGACAGAACCTGGGCTTAATGATATCATCCCGGATTGATGGCGGGAGTACAACCCCTTCATGGCCTCCCAGTCCAGAAAGACTGAAACCTTTTCTGATCTATTCAGATCTATAGAAAGAGGCAGGGCCCAATCTCAATCCAGGATTTATGAAGGGGAAGGGGCCTAGCTAGAGCTGGCTTGTCTGCACCCTGCTATTTTCATGAGTTTATGTCTTCTTCCTCCAGCTATTCAGAAAGCTTTTTGAGGATAAGAATAATATCTTGTGGTTTTTCTTTTTTTTTTTTTTAAATCAGCTACCACACAGCCCAGTGCTTTTCTCATAGCTGGCTCTCAATATATACTTGTTGATGAACCCAGTAACAGATTTAAATAAACTGATAAATCCAGTCCTATAAATATAAAAGAAGAAAAAAAAACATTAGAAAAATGATTTTTAGAGAAGAAAAATTTAGAGATGGATTGAATCTTTCTTGGAGTTGACTAGACACTAAATTTTTCATAAATTTTTTTTTAAAGCATTCTTATCTTCTTTCTAGAATCTGTTTAAATGACAACTTCATGTTTACTGATGAGAATTTATGAACTATATAATAATAGTTTTGAGAAAGGTTTAGAAAACCCTATTAACCTGCCAAATGTATAGACAGGCTGCCAGACCACATTTACAGTCTTCCTTCTAAACTTCTTTTCCATTCCCAATTTCAGAGTCTTTGGCTCTTTAACATTTTTTTCCAGCAATTATCCTCTTGCACTCTCCAGGTTCTTCATTTTATAAACTTCACCTTCTTCCCTTATGCATTTTTTTTTTGTTGTTTTTGTTTTTGTTTTTGTTTTTGTTTTTGTTTTTGTTTTTGTTTTTGTTTTTGCGGGGCAATGGGGGTTAAGTGACTTGCCCAGGGTCACACAGCTAGTAAGTGTCAAGTGTCTGAGGCCGGATTTGAACTCAGGTACTCCTGAATCCAGGGCCAGCGTTTTAACCACTGCGCCATCTAGCTGCCCCCTCCCTTATGCATTTTAACAAGCTACCATCTCAACTCTGAATTTCCAATATATCTCCAGGCCCCTTTAAGCCCCAGGTGTTTATATTTCCTATCAAATTAGACCTACATGTTTCTAGTGTATCATCTTTAGTGATTCTCTTATGTATCTCTAGATATGCATATTTTTTCACATAGGATTGAGTTCTCTTGAGAGGTAAATATATATATATATATGTGTGTGTGTATATATATATATATATATATAGTCTTCTCTGGGGGAAAAAAACAGCATCTAATGTAGGCTAGTCTTTTTTTTTTTTTTTGAGTGAGGCAGTTGGGCTTAAGTGACTTGCCCAGGGTCACACAGCTAGTAAGTGTTTAATGTCTGAGGACGGATTTGAACTCAGATACTCCTGACTCCAGAGCCGGTGCTCTATCCACTGCGCCACCTAGCTGCCCCCTAGGCTAGTCTTTTTGACATCATGGAAATTTATTAAATTAGCTCCAGATCCCTTCCATCTATGTAATAGTATCATCTTGGTGAATATAATAATAATAAAAAAGTGTACTTCTGTCTAATTTTATTTTGTCTTCTCTTATGTAAATTTCCAGAATACAGTTCTATGTCTTAGCAGAATAGTGAGAGGAATGGACTTAGAAAGAGCTGCAGTTGAATTCTGCCTCAAACACTTTACCAGACCCTGGGCAAATCATTTAATTTTTTTATACCTCAGTTTCATAGTGAAAGGGGGATAATAGTGCCTAGCTCTTAGGACATTGTGGGGATCTTAGGAGGAGATATGTAAAGTACTTTGCAAACCTTAAAGTACTATATTTTGTTGTTATTGAGTTGTTAAGTCTTACCCAATTCTTTGTTACTCTGTGAACCATATTGTCCATGCGGTTTTCATGGCAAAGATACTAGAATGATTTTCAATTTCCTTCTCCAATGGATTCAGGCAAACAGGGGTGAAGTGATTTGCTGAGGGTCACACAGCTAGAAGGTGTGTGAGGCTGGATTTGAACTCAGGTCTTTCTGACTCCAGGTCTGGTACTCCATCCACTTGAGCTACCTAGCTCTCTAAAATACTATATGAATGCTAGCTATTGTTTTTATCATAATCATTAATCCTGCAGAAACCTCTTGCAAAACAATAAGGATTGGGAATTCTGCCAAAGAAGAAGCCTTTCTGAGGTGTAAAAGAATTAAAAAAAAAGTTAATTAACAGCTGCAGCGGCTGAAGACATTGAGGCCATTATGGTTATATTATTTGTGCTTTTGCTTCAGACACATCATATCAATAATAACTTGCCTCAGCTATTTTAGATACAAAGATAGCCCCATCAGTTTCTTTAAGTCTTTATCTGCATTTGTTAACAGAAGAAAAAAAATCCCACTTACTATTCAGGTATTTCCCATCTATGTCAGGCCATTACAAGAACTAGTTTCTTGTTTTTAGAACCTGCTAGTGCATTTAGACTAATTACCATATTTTAGTGGATAGGAAATAAAATGTTTCACTTAAAAAAAATAAAATAATGGGCATCTCCTGCAAACAGTTTCTTTTATTAGCTCTAGTCATCTTTAGTGTACTGTATTTTGCAGAGTAGAAGTGCTAATGACTGTCACTGTGCTTACCCTTGAATTGTATCAAAAGCAAATCATGGCAAAAGGGAACAATTATAAATAGTTTTTAAAAAGAAAAGGAAGAGGCGTTGAAGGGAAGAAATGAGTTTTAAAAATAGAAGTACAATGCTAACCCTCAAAGCCTAGAAATGTAATTTTCAATTTCACCAATTTCTTTTGACTGATCAGTTTATCACCTGATCTACTTGTGAAGGTGTAGCCCAAAGATTTGACATCCAAGAGATTATATATTTAGAAACAAAGTGTAGGATAGGGAGAGAGAGGCAGCAGAGATAGATTGATGGTAATTCATATGAAAAAGAAATGGAGATTTTAGTTGATTAAAGGGGGCAGCTGGGTGTCTCAGTGGATAGAATGCTGGGCCTGGAATCAGGAAAACCTGAATTCAAATCCAGCCTCAGACACTTAGTATCTGTGTGACCCTGGGTAAGTCACGTAACCCTCTTTGCCTTGGTTCGTTTGTTTGTAAAATGAGCTGGAGAAGGAAATGGCAAACCACTCCAGTATCTTTGCTAAGAAAACCCCAGGTGGGCTCACAAAGCATCAGACATGATTGAACTAAACAAAAAGTTGACTAAAGTTCAGTATAGACCAGTAGAATTATAAGAAAGCTAATTCAACTTTAAACTGCATTAATTGTCTGCATTTTCAAGACAGCTCATATTTTTATTGTGTTTTTCGCTGCTAAGAACATACTGTGGGAAGGTAACCACACTTTATGTGTGAAGAGTATTGGATTAGAAATCATCAAAAAGAGCACAAGTATTTGATAATGAGTCTGGAAACTATGCTCATTGGAGGGAATTTTTGTTGTTTAGTCATTTTCTGTCCTCTCTGATTCTTTGTGACCCTACTTGGGGGTTTTCTTGCAAAGATACTGAAGGGCTTTGCCATTTCCTTCTCCAGATCAAATGAAGAAATTGAGGCAAACAGGGTAAAGTGACTTGCACAGGGTCACATAGCTAATAAGTGTCTGAGGCCAGATTTGGACTTGGATCTTCCTGATTCCAGGGCCTGCCTCTCTATTCACTGAACCACTTAGCTATCCTTTGAGGGAACTGGGGTTATTACAGAATGTGTGAGAGAATGAGAGAGAGAGAATTAGAAAATCTCTTCTGTAGGAGAGGAGATAGTCCATTTTACTAGAGAGAATAGAATATGGATCAATGGAAAATTCTGCTGGAATACTAGGAGAAACTAAGCCACTTATCTCCAATTCCTGACTTGGCCAAATGCCTTAAGACCTTAGTCGTCTTGTGATACGATACTGCTCTTGCTCCATAAGACCTCTAAAGACCATTCCCAGGAGGACACAAACTCAACTTTCTTAGCTGCTCTTTCTGGTCTGTTACTTTCCAGGCTTTGATGGTGGAAGTGACATTTCAATGTGTACATAGTGAATGTGAATTTGACATGTGACAAGCTGATGTAAGAAACTGGATAATGGTCTCTAAGATTTCTTCAAACTGCTCTCAAGTCTGAGTATTCTCATGGTTTCTTTAACCATGACTCACCTACAGGATCATTCCCCACCATGATCCCTTTTTGTATGAGCTCCAGGAAAAGTGTCTCTCCTGGAAAACTCATTTTTATAACTACAAGATCCTTCTATTCAATTTATTTAAAAAAAAATAGGGGCAGCTAGGTGGTACAGTGGATAAAGCACCAGCCTTGGACTAAGGAAGACCTGAGTTCAAATCTGCCCTCAGACACTTGACACTTACTTAGCTGTGTGACCCTGGGCAAGTCACTTAACCTTCATTGCCCCCAGGGGAAAAATAGGAAGGGGGTTGCTATCCTTTTCTGATTTGAAACAGCAACAAAAAAAAACTGGATTTCTTATATGGAAATGAGTTGTTTGCCCTTCATTCTTGAAGAGGACCATAGCATCAGGGTGAAGTCATGACTTGCACTGAATTGGATTTATGTGAGGGAAGGCACCAACCTCACTCTCTCCTCCAGAGCCATCGGGGTCTGGTGGCAAGATATGTATCTGGATGAGTGGAGAAGGCCCCAGTGTTTAAGGAAATTGGGGTTAAGTGAATTGCCCAGGGTCACACAGCTAAGAAGTGTCTGGATTATCACGCTTCAGTAGACATTTACTTTGAGTCCTTTTTTGAATTAATAATTGTTTTAACATTTGCAAAGTGCTTTCCAAATAATCTCATTTTCTTCTTATAAAAACCTGGAAGATAGATACTATTATTGTTCCTATCTTGCATATGAGTAAACTGAGGCAGCCAGAGGTTAAGTATCTTATCTAGAATCACACATCTAATAAATGTCTGGCACTAGATTCCAATTCAGTTCTTCCTGACTCCATGCCGAGTGCTTTTTCTGTTTTACCACGTTGATGCCTCTAATGTAGCCGACATATATGTAACCGAGTCATCTACAAGTTTTCTAGTTTGCTTTGTGACCATCCTATAGGAAAGGAGAGAGTTGACCATTTGGCTATGGTACAGTTTTTCTTTCTGAAGCTACAGACCAATAGTGGCAAGACTAGCCAAAGGCAAAAGATATGCCCTTATTTCCTTTCCTTTCCTTTCCTTTCCTTTTCTTTTTCTTTTTGTTTTTTTTTTTTTTTAAGTGAGGCAATTGGGGTTAAGTGACTTGCCCAGGGTCACACAGCTAGTAAGTGTTAAGTGTCTGAGGCCAGATTTGAACTCAGGTACTCCTGACTCCAGGGCCAGTGCTCTATCCACTGAGCCACCTAGCTGCACCCCCCCCCCCATTTCCTTTTCAGTACTCCCGATCATAATGCCCAATGTCTTGAATTGCCCTTAGATGGTCATCTTCACATCTCATTGGTTCCTGTTTGCTTTCTTGATGTAGTACTCCCTCTTTTCTAAATCCTGCTTCACCCTATGTCCATCGCTCCTACCACCTACCCCCCACATCAGAACTTCTTTCCTTCTTCCTATTCCTTTCCTTGTGGATGCATAAACCTAGTCTGTGTACATATCTTACCATCCCAACTCATTTCCTTCAACTTTTACCCTCCTAAAGGAGGCAGAATGATTTTTTTTTCTTTTAAAAGAGGGTAAAAATTGAAAGTCCTAAGAATATAATTAGCCCCAAGAGTATAATTCAGATATGGATTATTCTACCTGTGGATTCTCAGTCAACAACTATCATCAATTCAAATGGAATTCATACCTTATCAAGGAGATGACTTTGTCAGAGGAATTTTACACATTATTAAGGAGATACCAAACAAGCCAGAAAAAAAGTTCTCAACAGCTGAAGGACTTGTCATCTTACATAAGGAGACATCACTAATGCTAGAAGAAAGAGCTCATCATTGTCACAAGGACCCAAGACAATGCCTAGGCATATCCACTATATATTATTTAAGGATCTGAAGAAGATTTGTTTTGCATGTAAATTTCATTCTATGCTATACTCAAGATGAGCACACCCATCCTTAAGTCAGCAATACTGCC
Organism: Dromiciops gliroides; assembly: GCF_019393635.1. NCBI lineage: Eukaryota > Metazoa > Chordata > Mammalia > Microbiotheria > Microbiotheriidae > Dromiciops > Dromiciops gliroides. The sequence continues at coordinate 404,458,775 of NC_057864.1, read as the reverse complement.
AAAGACATTTCTTTTCAGCAATAGCCCTTCACAGTCTGACTCCTACACCTACAATTTCCAGTACTTGTATATAGAAGAAACAAAAATACAAACATTAGAAAAATGGTCATTGGCTCATTAATAAAGCTGACACTAATTATAAAAGCTTTATCCAGTGAAACTGCAGAGTACGTTTCATATACACCTAAAGTTCTTTTCACCTAAACACACCCACAGATCACTCTGCATTTTGTATCAGTAATTGCTTAAGTCACGGAAGGACTGAAGTGCAAAAGGTATGTTAGGCATATTAAAGTGGTATTTTAGTGTTCCAAACTTAATTCATGTAAAGATTTCTCTTGTAGCTCCACTATCATTTATTAAATCCAGCCTTGATTTCTCTGCTCATTTTTTATGCTATTTAATAAAAGAAATACTCAAAATGAATGTCCCACTATGGCCTGTGAGAGGCATGCTTTATCCATGGTGGGGGGTGGGGAGAGAGGGGGAAGTATTCTAGCCACGTTCTGACTTTTACTTTTCATTCTCTTAGCTTCTGTGAAAGAGTAATTAATAATGGAACAATGTCAACCTGGCAGACACAGGTGGTATATCACAAGGGTCAGTTCTTGTGCCCAAGCCTACTTAACATCTTCATCAATGACTTGGATGATGGAATAGTCCACATACTCACCTTGTTCATAGATGACACTAAGTTTGATATGGTGGCCAAAACCTTGGTACATAGGATTAGAATTCCAAATGATCTTAATGTCAGAGAAATGGTCAGAAAGTAGCCACATTAAGTTCAGTAAAGACACAGGTAGAATTGAAAAACTCAAGAAGAAAAACCAAGCAAACAAATATACTGTGAAGAATGTGCAATGTTTAAAGACCACAAGCTAGCTTTTAGTGATAACACTAAGCTAGAAGTTGAGCATGCATGAGGAATAAATGTTAAAAAAAAAAAAGTGACAAGCATGAGACTATGATGGAGAAGCAATGTTGATGTGGAATTTTCTTTGGAGATTAAAAAGTATTTTGGGGGTAATGAAATAATAGGACTAGACCATTGAAGATTTTTTTCCATTTTAAATATCTTTTTATTTGGTGCTATAAGTTAATCCTTCTACTATATTTTCCCAAGAATGATTATTTTTCCCTTAAAAAAAATCTTATTTATGTATAAGAACAAGGGACTCTGAAGAAGAAGGAAAGATGTCATCAAAGAACTGTATAGTAGGATCAGAAGATGGGCTGACCATCTTGGGTGGACTTCCTATAGTGAATTTCTGGAAAGTTATGGGCAAGAGTCAAACAGTATTGGCAGACATAGACGAGCTGGCATGTAGCATTGGAGGTGACATCTGACTTGGGTTTAAGGAAGCACATGGATATCAGAAAATATGAGAAGGCACAGAGGAATTATGATACAGTGGAGGGAGTGATTAGACCACTAAGAAGAATTAAGGGAAGAGACTGTTCAGTAAATTCCTAATCTCTAGCCTGTACCCTAGACCTTACCAAAAATGTTATAGATCTACAAAACTCCTGTACTGTTTTCCCTAAACTATATATAGTCACTGATCTTTTTATCCCCCCGCCATCTTTGTTGAACTATAAACCAAAGTCTTTGATGAACTCTCCAACCATTGTCATGCATTCTGGTTTCCTTCCATCTTTTTTTTTTTTTCTCCTTTAACAATATAAGATTCTGGGGGCAGCTAGGTGGAGCAGTGGATAAAGCACTGGCCCTAGATTCAGGAGGACCTGAGTTCAAATCCAGCCTCAGACACTTGACACTTACTAGCTGTGTGACCCTGGGCAAGTCACTTAACCCTCACTGCCCTGCAGAAAACCAGAAAACCAAAAAACCCCCAAAAAACCCCCACCCCAAAACAATAAAAGATTCTAAAATCTTAATTAAAATATTTCTGTTCCATATATGCATGCAAACCCCATTCAGGAGACCACCTGCAGTACAAGTAAGTACGTTTTTTGATTAGAGTACACAAGGGTATCTTATGAACAATACTTGAGAAAGGGCATGGGGGGACAAGCTACCATGGTACCAGACAACATAATTTTATAAAAAGCCCATTAGAGAATTGATTTTATTGATTTATCTTTCATATGGTTTACAAATATAGATCCTTAGCAGGTTATGTTCAGTTTCTCTTCCAAAGGGAGCTATTTTTATCCATACCCCTACAACAGATGGGTACCCAAGTATTTTATAAGAAATGACGGGAAAATTACATTACATAGAAATTGCAGGGGGGGAGGGATGCAACAAGGTAGTGGATTGGAGGGGGTAAAATACACTAACATCAAAATAGAACACAGGAAGAAATAATGAATTTGCCTGCACCAATCTCTTCTGTTCTGACCTCATCATACAGGAGCAACCCATCAATTTCAGAACAAGCAATAAATATTAAAATGAAATTTTGACATGTCTTATCAAATGCTCCTGACATCAATTGTTTTCACAAATGTCTCCTACAAACACTGAACACCGCTTCATCAATCTTTTATCCAAGACAATCTTGTTCTGGTTTTACTCTCTTCTCTCTTTCTCTTTCCCTTCTGCTCTTTCTTTTTTGTCCTCCTTCCCCTTTCTTAACAGAAACCACATGAATATTATTTTACACTGCACCATGTCTGAACCTCCATCGATCAGGAGATAAAAAGTAAGTCTGAAGGATGTGTCATGACCCTGCAGAGCTACAAACAACAGGAACACATGTAATGATTCCACTATGCCTGATACAGTGACAAAGGCGGAGAATGTCTGTGCATGTCTGCACAAATGTTTGCATTCTTTGCTTATTCTAAGAGATGCTTCTTAGCCCTGGAATTTATAGAAGAAACAGGTTTTTACAATGCACTTAATTCTCTTATTCATTCTTGATATAGCACTCAGGCTTAAAAAACAACTAATATTCCCAAAGTGTAAATGTTGAAGTTGAACTCTGCTTGTATAATCTCCATTAGTTTATTATGCAAAAAAACAAAACAAAAAACAAACAAACAAACAAAAAACCAACCTATGTTGGTTTAAATATAGGAAATACTTTTCTCTTTTTTTAAATTAAGAAAAACAAAAACTGAATGTAGCCTAAACTCAGTGTTATTTCTTAACATCTATATAGTTTTCCTTTTTAAATACATGTAAATTTAAGGGTATAGCTTATAAAAGGAGCATTCTATAATTCAGGGGTTCTTAGGCTGAGTTCTGTTAACTTATTGTTTTAATGTTTTGATAATTATATTTTAGTATAATTGATTTCCAGTGTAATTCTATGTATTTGTTTTTTATTTTATTTTATTTTTGCAGGGCAATGAGGGTTAAGTGACTTGCCCAAGGTCACACATCTAGTAAGTGTCAAGTGTCTGGGACCAGATTTGAACTCAGGTCCTCCTGAATCCAGGACTGGTGCTTTATCCACTGTGCCATCTAGTTGCCCCCAATTCTATGTATTTTATGTTACGCATTTACAAACATTAAATTCACCAACCTGCTCAAGGGGTCCATAGAACAAAAAAGGTTTAGAACCCAAATGTCAGGTACTTTAAAGTTTTCTATTTATCCCATTTTCACAACCAACTTCCATCTTTAAAAAACAACAACAACAATCTTAGAATATGGTTTCAAATGAACATTTGTAATAACATAAACCAGTAACAATGATCAGAAAAGTTGCTCTTTAATTATTTGTAGTAGTTTACAGGATTTTATAGATCTATAAATAAATTTCTCCTGTAAGGTCTGACTATGGAGCCTCATTTTGGCATAGAAATGACTTTGGGGTTTTGCAAGATCTGGTCAAAAGTTTTTATCATGGCTTTCAGGTAATCCAATAATGCTTAAATTATTTCTCCCATATTTTCCAGGTCAGTATTTTTTTTTCTGATGAGACATTTCACATTTTCTTCTATATTTCCCATTCTTCTGACTGTTTTTATTGTTTCTTGAGTTCCATGGAATTATTAGTTTCTACTTGAAAAATTCTAATGTTTTAAGGAATTACATTCTTCAGTTAGGTTTTTTACTTCTTTTTCCATTTCCATTCTGCTCTTTAAAGAGTTATTTTCAGTATCTGTTCCTTTTTTTTTTACCAAGCTATTTTCTTTTTAAAGTTTTCTTGGATTACTTTCTTTTTCCAATTTTTCTTCTATATCTCTTGTTATTTTTACAATCATTTTTTGCTCTTTTTTTTTTTAAATCTTTCTTTAGCTCTTCTAGGGATTCTTGTTGGACTGTTGTCCAATTTGCATTTTCTGTACCATAGTAACTTTTTTATGTTAAAGTTCTTTTTTGTTGTGGTCTGCTCATTTTCCCATTTCTTGACTTTTTCCATTTTCTATCTTGACTTTGAACTTTTTGTTAGAGGTGGACTCTGCTCATGTGGAGGGATGAGGTGTAGGCACTTTCCCAAGCTTCAGGATTTTTCATGTTGCTGTTTTCACAGCTAATTCTGGGAGTCTGGGAGTTTGTGCTGCTAAGTGTAATGATCAGGAGATAAAAGTAGTTACTCCCCATAAAGGGCCCTTGCTTCCTTGATTCCACAAGTGTTAGTGCTTCTCTCAACCTTGGAAGTGAGACCAGAAATGAGCATGCCTGCTCCTTCTCCACTGCAACCCAGAAATGGGGTAAAGGCAATGGAGTTCATAAATTTCACTTAGTCCAAGGCCCAGTGCCCACATAGGGGTTCTCTGTATTCTTTTTCTGACAAGGTCTCCAGCTCCCTTCTGTCTCTGGTTGGTGAGAGCTCCTGGTACTAACGCTGCTGCTGTTGTCTCAACCACCTGCTTCCAAAGCCTATTGTTGGTGTTACCCCTGCGTGTGCTACTAGCCTGCTTTCACCTCAGTGTCACAGACTTCTCATTCTGATCACCCAAGTTGTTGTGGACTGGAAAAATATCTTATCCATCCAGACATTTTGTTGGTTAAGCTCCTCTAGAATTCTGTTTGATGTGTTATTTATTTTAAAGTTGTTTGGAAGGGAATGTTGGGAGAATTCAGCAAAATGTTCCTTCTACTCTGCCATCTTGGTTCCTGGCAAAAAGGTTTTTAGTATGGACCTGGTGATGGCCTTTTTATGCCTCCCCTATTAGTCAACAAGCATATTATTAAGCACTTACTATGTGCCATGTACTATGCAAAGAAGTGGGGATACAGAGAATCAATAACATGGTTAATAAATATAGTTCCTGCTTTCAAGGAGATTATATTTTAATGGGGATATGATATATGAGTTACTATGTACACACAAAATAAATAGAGTTTAACCAAAGATAATCTCAGAGGGAAAGTATTAGTGTTTGTATGTGTGGCAAGGACAAAAGGGAGAGACCAGTGGGAAACTTTGCTTCAGAGAAAATTGTCTTGAAGGAAGCCCCAGAAACCAGAAGACAGGAGAGGATGGGAGAACATTCCAGGTTTGGGGCCATCTAGCGAAAAGGCAAGGAGTTGGGTGATGGAGTATCTTGTTCAAGAATCATGAGGTAGTAAAACTGAAAGGAACCTTAGAGATCATGTGAAGCTTTACAGAGGGGTAAATGAAGACCTAAAAAAGATACTTGCTCATCTTCCATAGCTGTAAATGGTCAAATAATACAAACGGGCAATTTCCTAAGGAAGAAATCCAGGTTATCAATGGTCATATGAAAAAATGTTCTAAATAATAATAATTAGAAGAAAGCAAATTAAAGCAAATTTGTACTTCTACATGACACATCAGACTGGCAAAGCCGACAAATATGGAAAATGACAACTGTTGGAGGGACTTTGGGAAAACAAGGAAATTAATGAACTGTTGCTGGAGCTGTGAGCTGGCCTAAACATTCTGTAAAACAATTTGGAAATATTCCCAAAATGTTACTAAATTGTGCATACTCTTTGACCCAGCACTATCATGACTAGATTTACACTACAAAGAGTAAAGAAAGAGTAAATGATTCAAATATACATAAATATTTATAACAAGCATGTGTGTGTGTGTTTGTGTGTGTGTGCGTATCTCTGTGGCGGTGGTGAAAAATAGAAATGAAGAGAACATACATCAATTAGGGAATAACTGGATAAATTATAGCATATGAATGTAATAGAATATTATTGTGTTGTGAAAAGTCGGGAAAGGGATGGTTTAAATGAAACCTGGAAAGAATTGTATGACCTGATGTTGAGTAGAGTAAGCAGAACATACTTGTTAAGTTTATATAATAGCAGCAAGTATAAAAAGAAATAATGTTGACTTAAAATTCTCCACAACTCAGTGACCAACTGTGATTCCATAGACCACTAATAAAACATGCTACCTACCTCTTGAAAGAGGTGATGAACCCAAAACACAGAATGAGACATAGATTCTTTTTTTTGGACATTAATAATGTGGGAATTTATTTTGGTTGTCTCTCTCTGTCTCTGTGTGTATGTATTGGTATGTATGTATGTCGGTTACAAGGGTTTGTTTTCTTTTTCTTTTCCTCACTGGTTGGGGCTGGGTGGGGAAAGAAGAGAAGAGAAATTCAATTTTTGTTCATTTGAGAAAATAAAATATAAAGAAATAACTTGCCCAGAGTCATATTGCCAAATGGTAGAAGTTGGAACTAGAATCTCTGTCTAGTTGTTGTTTTCCTCACTATTTTATATTGTACCTGACATATGGAAGAGTTGAAGTCTGTTTCAAATCAATGGAATTGGTTGTATTAATTAACATATGCAATTCTTCCATGTATTCATCATAGGCATTATTTCTTACAAGAAAACAATATTCCATTACATTCTTGTGCCATAATTTGCTCAGCTATTTCTCAATCATTGGGTGTCCACTTTGTTTCCAACACTTCACTGCTAAGGAAATGCTGTTACAAATATTTTGGTGTGTTTTTTATGGGGTCTTTTTAATTGCCACTGATCTCCCTGAAGTATATGCCTAGAAGTGGAATCTCTGGGGCAAGAGTCTGGACATTTTGGTCATCGTCTTCATATAACTCTAAATTGCTTTTCAGAAAACAATTGTATTACTGTGTCTATTTTTTATAACCTCTTCAACATTGACCATTTCCATGTTTTTATTTTTACTGTCTATGTATAAAACTTCAGAATTGTTTTGTCTTTATCTAATTATTAGTGATGTTATTTGAGATGTTCTCTCATATGGCTGTTAATTGCTTTTTGAGAACTGCTTGTTCAAATCCTTTGACCACTGATTATCTGGTCTTTATCAGCTGTGGTGGTTAAAGAGCCTCTTTTACCCTGGTTAGACTGGTCCTTAAATGACAGATGCACAATCAATCAGTCATTGATGTCTTGCTTTAAAGCTTTCCAACTTGGTAAACACTTACAGAGATAGCTTTTAAGAAACCGGAGTTTTACTACACTCTGATGAGGCATCAGAGTAGATTTTCCAGTTAAGGACCAGAATCACTAACCACATTTATAGTATGACATATGATTTGTTTCAAAACATCACATCTTTGCCAAATTTTACTAGAGCCTATGATTCTCACCAGCTATCATCGTGTTTCTCTCTCTCCTCTTAGTTAAACTCCTTGAAAAAAATTGTCTAGGCTCAGTGCCTCTCCTCATTCTTTTCTTTTCTTTCTTTCTTTCTTTCTTTCTTTCTTTCTTTCTTTCTTTCTTTCTTTCTTTTTTTGGTGAGGCAATTGGGGTTAAGTGACTTGCCCAGGGTCACACAGCTAGTAAGTGTTAAGTGTCTGAGGCTGGATTTGAATTCAGGTCCTCCTGAATCCAGGGCCGGTGCTCTATCCATTGTGCCACCTTGCTGCCCCTCCACATTCTTTTCTAAGGTTTCTGCAATATGGCTTCCAGTTTCATCCTCTTATTGAAACTGCTCTCTCTAAAATGACCAGTGACTGTTGTTTGCCATACCCAAAGGCCTTTTATTGGTCCTTATCTTTAGTGACCTCTGCAGCAAATTATCAACACTGTTCATCACTTTCTCCTCTGGGTTTTCCTGACCCTGGCCTCTCTTGGTTCTCCTCCTGCTGTTTGACAGCTCTTTCTCCATATCCTGTGCAGAATCTTCATCTGTGTTACCCCCATTAATACTTAATGTCCCCTCAGTTCTCTCTGGGCTTTCTTTTCTCTTTATAATCACCTTTACAGAGTCCCCTTCCTCATATCTGGCTTTACTCTCCAGTACCCTCTCTTCCTTTTCCTTGCCTCCTGACTTTATATCCTTGAAAATCTCAGCCCTAAAACTATGCTCACCTAATTGATAAATCTTTCCTCCCTGTGATCACCATTTTACAAAAGCACCCCCAAACATACTTCTGTTTACTCCCCCATGAGATCATTGTGAATAGGGATTACTTCATGATTTACTCTGGTATCCCAGTACCTAATGCATTGCTTATTTCATAGTAGACTATTAATAAATAGTTAATTTACTGATATTCTGTAGTTATCTTGTATGTACTGATTTATGTATAGATGGTCTCCCCCACTAATGTAAGCCACTTGAGGGAAGGGACTATCTTTACGTTTTCTTTGGATCCTCAATGTTTAGCTCTGAATTCTTGGCACAAGAGTTTTTCCTCTACTCATTTTCTTTGGGAACCCAGGGTTACCTCCTTACCACAATAGAGCAGAGGAGGACTTAATTACATCCTGTTTTGTATTTTTTCTTTAATTTTAATTTTTTCCTAAGTCCTTTTCCTCAACTAGATTGTGAGCTCCTCAGAGAATGCATTGCACACATCTTTTTTATAGGACCTATAATACTTAGCATGATGTTGGGCATATGGTAGCTATTCAATAAATATTTGTTGATTCCTTCACTGAAACATATCTATGGTATAATGCTAGGCACACCTGCATATATAACTTGTTAGTTCAAAGAATCTCAAAACAGTCTGCACAAATTAAATGATTAATTTTCACAACTCCTTTGTGAGACACTCAAGGGATATATAGTACAGGGATTAATTTATGGTGCAGAAAAAATAACATTTAATTGAAATATTCCCAATCGAAACTTGAGGGAAGATTTAGATGCACAAAAAAGTAATTACCTAAGTTGAAAATTGGCCCATAGGGGTTAGACCCAATCAATAGTTTACTAAAAAGTACCATGGACTCTCCGGAGAGAGAGGGTGATATATGGATAAAACTCTGAAGTCTCTGGGATCCATCATTCACTATTAGCTTTCCTCAAATCATCCAAATATGATAATTTGTCCACAGTTTCCATATAAAATCAGGGGTTTAATAATTCCCCAAACTAAGAATTTAATGGTATGGATTATCTCAGAATTCCATTCCTATTTTATATTTAATTGATCATATGCAGAACAAATTTGAAAATGCACTATTTGATAGGCAAGAGACCTCTACACAATTTAACATCAACTAAATAAGAAATCCCAAAGAACTTAAAATTCTGAGAGACAGCATGGTGCAGCATGTAGTAGATCAGACTTGGAGTTCAGAAAACCTTGGTTCAAATCCTACCTCTGATACTAGCTGTGAGAGTGAATTCCTTAACCTTTCTGTACCTGTTTCCTTATTTCTTTTTTCTTTCTTTTTTTGGTGGGGCAATGAGGGTTAAGTGACTTGCCCAGGGTCACACAGCTAGTAAGTAAGTGTCAAGTGTCTGAGATCGGATTAGAACTCAGGTCCTCCTGAATGCAGGACTGGTGCTTTATCCACTGTGCCACCTAGCTGCCCCTTCCTTATTTCTTAAATGAAAGGTTTGAACTCAATGGCTTGCTTCAAATCTATGATCCAGTGACACCCTTTCTATGTTTTCAGAGGATTTCAACCAATATAAAAATTCATTCTAGTGTTTCCATATGGTTTTGACTTGTGGGTGTTTTATGTGGTTTGGAAATTGTTGAAAAATATCATACAGGTTTTGTATTACTCAGACATACATGGACACAGAAAAATATCCATTTATTTCTTACTTAGAGGTCAGACTTTTGGCAGCTCCCAACTAAATGGAATGCATCCAAGAATTAAATGATATAAAAGGCTCTGAGTAGGCAAAATAGATGTCACAAAGCTCATTCACTTATAGAAGATTCCCTCACATTGTCAACGAGAGTCTATATACTCTTATTTTGCATACAACAACAGGCTAGGTATATTTATTTCATAGACCATAGTAGAGCAGAAATAATAAAATTTTTAAGTGAGGTGGACTATAGGTGTTTTTTTTTAAATGTGAGCTGAGACTAAAAGTAAAGAAGGCTAAAAAACTATTAAACAAATATATGGACACAAAAAGTACACTAATTTGGGATTCAGTGTAGGGGAAAATAGCTTTATAAATCTCTATAGATTATCAGAAGATTGTTATATTAAAGCATAGGGAAATAAGTGTTATGTACATTGATAAGAACTAATTTTGTTTTTTGAATATTATTTTCCAGTTACATATTACATATAAGGATAGTTTTCAACATTTGTTTACACTGGATTTTTAGTTACAAATTTTTCTTTTCTCCCCCCCTCCCTTCCCTCCCTCCTCCCCAAGATGGAAAGCAGTCTGATGTAGGTTGTATATGTACAGTCACATCAAACATTTCTACATTAGTCATCTTGTGAAAGGAGAATCAGAGCACAAAAGAAAAACCTCAAACAAGAAGGAAAAAAAAAACAGTCCAAGAGTAGAAACAGTATGATTCAATCTGCATTCATAATTCACAGTTCTTTTTTCTGGATGTTGAGAATATTTTCTATCACGAGTTCTTTGAAACTTTTGGATTATTGCACTGCTGAGAAGAGCCAAGTCTATCCCCATTGTTTATATTGTTCATCACACAATGTTGCTGTTACTGTGTACAATGTTCTCCTGGTTCTGCTCCTCTCAGTCAGCATCAGTTCATGTAAGTTCTTCCAGGTTTCAGTGAGAACCAATTTTCAAAGAAAAACTTCACTGCATTTGGGCTTAGAAACCTTAGGTTTGAGTCCTTAACTCTTTCATTAATTAGCTTTGTAACTCCTGATATTCAGGGTAATCACTTGTAAAAGTGGGATAATATTATTTCTTATACTTTATAGGAATAGCCACTTTATAGGGATATTGTGAAAAACAGATGAAATGATGTATGTAAAGTAATTTATAAACTCTAAAGCAATGCTTAAATGCTAGTTGTCTTTGTTGCTTTAATTTGACTGCTACTATTAATAACTCAGTATTTATAAAATGCAGTTGCCACAATACCCCTTTGAGAAAGGTAGTGTAAGTGTTATTATTTTGGGGGGCTGGGGTGGGGAGACAATAGGGGTTAAGTGACTTGCCCAGGATCACACAGCTAACAATCTGAGACTAGATTTGAACTCAGGTCCTCCTGACTTCAGGGTCAGTGATCTATCGCCTGCCACCCCCCAGTAGCCAGTATTATTAACCCATTTTTTTTCCCAACAAAACTGAGGCTCACAGAGGTTTAGTGACTTGCCCATCATTATATAAATAGTAAGTGGTAAAATCAGGATCCAGAACCAAGTCTATTCCATCACCACAAGTCTGATTGTTTTCAACTATACCACTGTCTCTAAGTTTAAAAACCAAAGGACATTTAGAAATATTTGCTTTTAAAAGTGCAGAAAATATCTTTACATTTAGTGCCTAGAGGAAAATACACTTTAATTATAAAGAATATTTCATTAATTGAAATATTTTATCATTGTCAGACATGTTTGACAACAAGCAGCAAAGGTAAAGGGTTGAGCTTGGAACTAGGATGAACTGTATTCGAGTCTTACCTGGCTGAGTGATCTTTCAACACTCTAGGCAGCTCTCTAAGACTAAGTCACAGATGTATTTTTAAAAAATTTACCATTTCAATTTAATTCAATTCAACAAATATGTATGAAGCCCCTATTGTGTTTCAGACCCAGTGTTAGAAGCTGAAACTAGAAAGAAAAAAAATGAAACACCCTTAAGAAAAATATTATGCTGGAATAATCACTCTCAATTGACATTGGCTCCTCTGAGCTACACCACTTGACCTAAAGCACCTTTAACTAGAATTTCTCTTTATCAACATTATTTTTGATCTGCCTCAAGAAAGGGAGTTTTGTGCACTAAAGAGAGTATAGGAACAGAACAGAACACATTATAAAGGGTTAACATGTATCTAGCATGAATATGTAGACCTACTGTTTACACATGAACATGTATGACAGATAGAATTGTGTAGTGGAATACTCTACTCATTAAAACACCTGAATTTCAGTCTCAGATCTAGTACTACCTTAGATGTATAAATTTGGGAAAGTCACTTCAACTTCTGAGGTTAAAAATGTTAAAGATGAGTATTTTACCTCTACTATCTTGTTGTGAAGTATAAATGAAGTTATATGAATGTTCTTTTTAAATATAAAGCATAATTTTTATCATATGTATACTTGGCAAATATATAGGGAGGTTTTTACAGATATGGGATTCGTGATTTGGGAAGAGTTAGATGATATCTGGGGTATCATCAAACTGATCAAATATATGTGCATGTATATACATAATCTCTAAGCATACACACACATATACATCTATACACAGCTAAATATAAAAAGGTATAGGAACATATACACAGACATGTATGCATACACCCAAACATATATGTATGCCTATACATGCATATACACATACTTAATCTATTCATTCATTTGTTTGTTTGTTGTTCAGTTGTTGTTGTGTCTGACTCTGCACACCAGGCCCTTCTATTCTTTACTATCTTTCAAAGTCTTTCCAAGTTCTTAGAGTTCATTGTTTCTCTGACCCCATCTATCCATCTCACCCATAGCTGTCCCCTTTTCCTTTTGCCTTCAATCTTTCCCAACATCAGGGTCTTTTCTAAAACGTCCAGTCTTCTCATTATGTGGTCAAAGTATGTAAGTTTCAGCTTCACTATTTGACCTTCCAGTGAATAGCCTGAGTTAATTTCTTGAAGGATTTGCTGACTTGATCTTGCTGTCCAAGGGACTTCCAAAAATCTTCTCCAGCAACACCATTTGAAAGCATGGATCTTGTAGTACTCGGTTTTCCTTAAAATCCAACTCTCACAGTCATACATTCCTTTGGACCATAGCTTTGGGCCTTTGGTGGCAAAGTGATGTCTCTGCTTTTTAGTATGCTGTCCAGATTTGCCATAGCTTTCCTTTCAAAGAGCAAGTGTCTACCTCTTCCCCCCCCCCCCCCCCCCCCCCCCCCCCCCCGCAAGGCCCCCCGCAGGGCTATGAGGGTTAAGTGACTTGCCCAGGGTCACACAGCTAGTAAGTATCAAGGGTCTGAGGCCATATTTGAACTGAGGTCCTCCCAAATCCAGGGCTGGTGCTTTATCCACTGTGCCACCTAGCTGCCCTCGACAAGTGTCTTTTAATTGTATGACTGCAATTGCTGTTTTCAGTGATCTTTGAGCCCAAGAATATAATATAAAATCTTCCATTTCTTGTGTCTCTGTTTGCCAAAAAGTGATGAGACCAGTTGCCAAGATCTTAGTTTTTTAAAAATTTTAAACCTTAAACCAGCTGTTACAGTCTTTCACCCTCATCAAGAGACTTCTCAAATCCTCTTTACTTTCTGCTATGAAAGTGGTCTTGTCTGCAGATCGGAGATTGTTGATATTTCTCCAGGCAACCTTAATTCCGATTTTGATTCATCCAGCATGGCATTTCATATGATGCACTCTACATATAAGTTAAATAGGTGATAATATTGGGCTTTATTTTACTCCTTTTCCAATCAGTTATTCCATGTTCCATTTGTTCTAACTGTTGCTTCTTGGTCTGCACACAGGTTCCTCAGGAGACAAGTAAGATGATCTGGTACTCCCATCTCTTTGAGGACTTGTCACATTTCATTGTGATGCACATAGTCAAAGGCTTTAGAGTAATCACTGAAGCAGAAGTAGATGTTTTTCTGGAACACCCTTGCTTTTTCTATAATCTAGGGATATATACACATATACTGTCACAAAACTTTTAATGTAACTTTAAGCAGTAAATGGGGGCTATAAAAAGCTTATAGGGACAGCTTTTTGAAGCAGTGGATAGAGTCAAGAATACTCATCTTCCATGAATTCAAATCTGGCCTCAGATAATTACTAGCTCTGTGACCCTCAGCAAGTCACTTAATCCTGTTTATCTCAATTTCCTAATCTCTAAAGCAAGCTGGAGAAAGAAAAGGCAGACCCCTCCTGTATCTTTCCCAAAAAACCCTAAATGGAGTTATGAAGTCAGACACAACTAAAAATCACTGTCTAACAACAAATAGCTTATAATTTCATTAAGCAATTTTGGGATATCCTCTATATGCATGAATGTATGTGTGCACACATGCACATATTTGGTGGATAGAATATTGGGTTTGGAGTCTGGAAGATCCCAGTTTAAATCCCATCTTTCATGCATAGTTGTTGTATGACCCTGGTTTGCCATTGGGAATTTCATGGATACCTAATAATTTGTAGATGGCTTTCTGTTTCAGGTAGAGGGAATTCTGATGAACACTTAGGAAAACACAGATCATACCTATATTTATGAATAAATACATTATATATTTATTTTTAAAATATGTGTATATACATTATATGCTTTAAATTTTACCTACATATATGAATATATATATCCATATGTATATAATAAATAAAGGTCATAGAGCTTCTAAACTTAGAGAAGTTTAAGAAAAAATGTTAAAGGAACCCAAATTACTTAGCTTAGAGAAGAAAAAAATTTAGGGGCAATCTTATCATCTTTCTGTGTATATGCTTTTTATCATGTGGATCATATTTTTAAAAATCTCATTAATAGAGATTATAGATACATGAAAAGGAAAGTGGAAGCATTACTTAACTTTTTTTGGGGGGGGTGAGGCAATTAGGGTTAAGTGACTTGCCCAGGGTCACACAGCTAGTGTTAAGGGTCTGAGGCTGGATTTCAACTAAGGTCCTCCTGAATTCAGGGCCAGTGGTCTATCCACTGTGCCACCTATCTGCCCTGGAAGCATTACTTAACAATAAATATAGATTAGGTATATGGAATATGAGGTTGTGAAATCTGAGAGAGAGAAATTTTTACCTACACTACAATTTTAGGACCAAGAACCTTTTGAAAATGCCATAGGCTGGGGGCAGCTAGGTGGCACAGTGGATAAAGCACCGGCCCTGGATTCAGGAGGACCTGAGTTCAAATGCGGCCTCAGACACTTGACACTAGCTGTGTGACCCTGGGCAAGTCACTTAACCCTCATTGCCCTGCAAAAAACAAAAAACAAAAAACAAAAAAAAGAAAAAAAGAAGAAAATGCAATAAGCTGATCCAGTTACAATGGCAGTTTTAAAACGAGAAAATATTTTATTTGGAAATAATTAAAGGGGGGGGAAAGACAGACATAGCATATTAAATATAGTAGAAATTCCCAGACATTTTTTATGCTAAATCTTATGGAAGTAATTGCATATGTAGAGCATTATCATATTACCCTGAAAATATAGTTTCCATTTCATAAATCATTCACTGCCTACTGCCGTGTTTCAGCAGTGCCAGTACACATGCTTGGTATATTTCTGTTGTGAAAATATTTATTTTGTAAAAAAACCCAACAAATTAAGACAAGTAAAAATATTATTCAATGTTGAATATATAGACCACCATCATTTCCATAAGTATCAAGAATAAAAAAAAAGAAAGAAAGAAAGAAAGCCACTAACAGAAAGGACATTTGGGAATTTCTAAATAGAAACCTGAGTTTTGAATTTCATTTCAGTTGTGATTTATCCAAGATACTGTTTTCTGTTATGAAGAAATGCAAGGGCCATACCACTTTGAAGGTATTTAGCATTTAAACAAAAAAGTGTAGCAGCAGAGGTAATCATCTAGTTATGTCTTACTTTTAAGTGATGTCAGATTGCACAGAGCAAGCCAGAATTTACCAACGAGTAGGACACAGATTATTATTTTTTGATGTTGCATTACTTTAAGCCACTAGGTACTAACTGAAGGTCTGGAAGTATATAAGACTCAAGTGTATCGGTGGATCAGACGACATGAATGTTGCTCCATGCTCCGCAACTTGGCATAGAACTGTGGGGTCTTCCGTATTTAAAATGCAAGGGGAAATAATGGTGAATTTTTATTCATGGAAGAACATGGAAAAATGGCATGATATCAAGAAAAGAATCAGGAGAGGCCAGAGTTCAAATTCTATCTCTAGCATTTGCACAGTGGATAAGAAGGTTAAGCTTTGTGAAGCTTAGCTTCTTCACCTGTAACAGGGGGATAATATTGCTAATACTACCTAATAAGGATGTTGTGATGAAAATAAATTAAAGCCCTATAAAAGGTAAACTTTTATCTTTGAGCATGCAAATGTAAATATGTCTACATTATATGGGTTATGGTAAAGAGGATAGATGAATCAGGTTGAAGGGGAAAAGAAGCCCAGATGTTGGTTTCTTCGTTTATGTATTGTTTAGCTTACATAGCCACTGAAGATTCCCCCCCCCCATATTCTTAAATTCTATGATTCTGAAAACTTAACAAGATGCAAAACTATGCAAAACTAGGACAAAAGAGATATGATAGGAGTAATATTTTCTTTGGTCTTGCCATAGAGATTGGGCTAGATTTTGTTAAGACCCTTTGCAGATTAGGGCATTTTAAAAATATAATTGAAGAGGTCTCCTTGAGACTTGATTGGCTAAAGAGTATGGCTCAGATTGTTGACATAGCTCTTGTTCATCAAAAAATGAGATAATATGAAAAACTTTGCAAATTTTAAAATGTTAGTGCTAGTTGTTGTTAATGTGCCTGTAATCCAAGACAGCCAAAGAAAGAAAGATCTTCTATGTAACATAATATTAATAATAGCATCCTATAGGGGACATTGTCTGAGGAGTGGCTGTACAAATTGTGCTATGGGGTTAAAATGGAATATTGTTTGTGTCATAAGAAATTACAGAGAAACATTGGAAAGACTTGTATGAAGTGATGCCAAGTGAGAAAAGCAGAACCAAAAGAAAGACACAAACAATGATGACAATAATGTAAGCTATTACAAGACCCAAAAGCTTGTGAAACTAAGTATAATGAAGAACTTTTAGATAATGAACAGTCATTCCCTCTCTTCAGGAGACAGGTGGAGGACTTAGGATATAGAACATGGTCTAAGCTATCTGATGGTCTAAGCTATCTGATGTTCTCCCGTGGACCCTATATTGGTAGGTTTTACTTAAATTTTTAAAAATTCTTTTTGATTTTGAGGAGTGCCATGTGTTTTTGTTTTTTTTTTTAGTGAGGCAATTGGGGTTAAGTGACTTGCCCAGGGTCACACAGCTAGTAAGTGTGAAGTGTCTGAGGCTGGATTTGAACTCAGGTACTCCTGAATCCAGGGCTGGTGCTCTATCCACTGCGCTACCTAGCTGTCTCCAACTGTTAAACTTTCATTGTGGAACTTGAGACATGCTGTCTCTTTGGGAAACAACATGGTATGGGAGAAAATATGCTTATTTGAAGTCAGAGTGCCTGAATTTAAGTCACAGATCTCCTACTTGGCTTTTTGTATGACTTTGTGCAAACTTAACTTCTCTTCATTTCAGCTTCCTCATTGTAAAATGAGGCAGCTGGATTAGATGATTACTAAGGTCTGTTCCATCTCTGGACTGATAATCTCATGGTCTTACGTAAGATGAGAAGAACTGGAGAATCATGTTAACTACAAACTTTCTAACCAGGGTGCCGTTGATATTGACAGGAAAAGGGAAAGTTGAAGAAGAATGTCTATTTCAGGGTGGATGATGATTATTTGTTTGGGACATTTGTTTGAAAGGCCATGATAGTACCTCCCAATGGATATTTCATACTTACAGAATAAGGGCCCTCAGAAGTCCTCTGATCAGATCCTTGCCTATGAATTGACTCAAAACTTTCTCAACAAATGACTTTAACTGAACACCTCTGAGTGATGGCAAAATCATTATCTACTAAAATAACCCATTCCATTTACTCATCAGCTCTAGTTTGGAAGTTTTTCCTCTGCTCTGCTCTCCTCCCCTTCCCTCCCTTCCCTTCCCTCTCCCTTCCCTTCCATCTCCCTTCCCCCTACCTCCTTCCCCTCTTCCTTTTCCTTTCCTAATTATGTGCTTCCCTGACATTTCTATTCGCTAATCTTAGATATGTCCTCTGGGCCCAAACAAAATAAATGTAATCCCCCTTCTACATAACAATTCTTTATATATTTCAGGATGGAGATCATTACTCCCTTGCTAATAGCCACCCTGCCTCTTGAGAAGCGGTGTGTGGTAATAGAAATAATATTGTTCCTGGGGTCAGAAGACCTGGATTTGATTCTTGGCTCTGACATTTAGAAACTGAACCAGGCATTTAAATTCTTTGATCCTCAGTTTCCTACATTATTGAAGTAGGGTCATGAGATCAGGCTTGAGGGTAAAGAACCAAGCGTCAGAGAATGATAAATCATTCAAGTTACAAGTCACTGGGGAGGTCATCCAGTCCAACCCTCATTTTATAAATAAGGAAACTTAAAAACCAGAAATTTGTGATGCCTTGATCAAAATCCATTTCTAGTTGGGGGCAAAGTGGTACTAGAATCTATGATTTTTATACCCCTAATCAGAAATGTGCTGCTTCTCAGGGGAGAGAGTGATGGCAGACTCTGGAAGGAGAGATAAAGAGTGTGTGTATGTGTGTGTGTGTGTGTGTGTGTGTTGTGAGAGAGAGAAAGAGAGAGAGAGAGAATAGGGGGAGGCTAGATGGTGCAGTGGTTAGGGCGCTGGCCCTGGATTCAGGAGTACCTGAGTTCAAATCTGGTCTCAGACACTTGACACTTACTGGCTGTGTGACCCTGGGCAAGTCAGTTGGCTCCACTTGCCCCGCAAAAAGAGAGAGAGAGAGAGAGAGAGAGAGAGAGAGAGAGCACAGAAAAGTCCAAAAGTGTTGAGCATCATGGGGTGGCCATAATTGGGGGCTAGAGTAAAGTTGATCAGCTACTGATCATATAAGAAATGGAATCGTTAGATAAGATGAGAATCAGAAGGATGAAATTACTAGGAAAATTATTTTCCCAAGTAGACCCATTCTAGATCCCCACCTAAAATATAGGTGAAAAGGATAAAATGACCTAAGCAAACCTGGTCTCTGAGAGTCTGGGTGGGATTGTAGGACCCCAGCTGTGTCACAGCAATTTTTAGTTTTGAGAGTTTGTCTTTCACATTTGCTAAGGTCCCACAAGTTCTCATAAAGGCATGCCTAAGAAATTAATGAAGGGTTCATAAAGTGTAATCTAGCTTGTATTCACCATTGGCCTCGTAATTAATAATGTGATGTTCTCAGTACTCAGGGCTCTGGACAGTTCAAAGAACAGCTCCACAGATAAGACTTCTGGGATACATATACACACACACACACACACACACACACACACACACACACACACACAAAGAAAGAAAGAAAGAAAGAAAGAAAGAAAGAAAGAAAGAAAGAAAGAAAGAAAGAAAGAAAGAAAGAAAGAAAGAAAGAAGGAAAGCTACTGTGGAATAACATACCACTATGCACACTACTCTGCTGTGAAGATTTCTCCCATTTCTCAGACTCTTTTCCCATCACACCCACCATTCTACAGCAGAAATCTCACAGGTTTTAACACTAGCCCAGAGGCATTGTCTTTCTTTGTACATAATAGAAGAGGTAGGGTACTCTATTGAGGCCATTTGCTAACACTTGTTGCCTTTAGACCCTGAGGACTGACTTCTTTACATCCTCATGCCTGTGAATGACATCAGTCATCACTTATGTCACATGTTCTAAACTTGGTTCCCGTGGGACTTCCTACCTTTCTTCTGTATTTATTAGATTGCACTCTGTATTATATTCATTTGTGCATCTGTTCTATCTCATCTTGAGATGGTAAGCTCTTCCAGGTCAGGAGTTTCTTATTTTTCCCTCCCCCAGAAGCCCCTAGTACAGTTATGAAACTACAAACACTCAATAAGTGTTCAATTAATTGAATTGAAACAAATTCCTGATATTCTTCTCACTAACTGTTAAGAGCCCATCTAATACAGAAGCACATTTAAACCTGCAGTAGACAACGTTTGTGTTAGATTAATATAAATAAAAATTGTGGGTAACCCAAAGAGTAAGTAAAATATTAAAAGAAATAGTTCATGAATCATGATTTGTATGTAGATACTTCACATTCTGTAGTCCAGTGCATCCACAGTTTTATTGATATGTACATTTATTCTCTCTGTAAGTGTAGATTGCAATTCATATCTTTTCATCCTCTGCATTTCTTTCCCATTGTGATGTTTAAAATCTAAATTGTGGTTGCCAAAAATTAAAAAGCTTCAGTACCAGTCTTTGGGCATTAAACATTTATTAAAGCATACAGATATTTGCAAAGAGTTCAGAAGGTTATGAAAAAGAAGTCCTACCTAGCCTAGAGTTCCAGCCTGGTTGGGTTCTTCCTGAAGTCCTCCTCCACAAGCCTGCTTTAATCAGGAACTCTCCCACGAGCCTGTTTTAATCAGGAACTCCTTAAGCTTGACTGTGGAAGCTTTTTTATAGTTCTGGAACAGAGCCGGTCCTTACATACTATTTCAAGGTGATTGGTTGGCGTCATCCAAATCCATTGGCTTTGAAGGTGTTCTCAAGTTGGGTTCACAGTCTAGTTTCTGAGAACAATACCTTCTTTTTTTTTAATTTAATTTAATTTTTTTTAATTTTTATTTATTTTTTTTATTTTTTTGCGGGGCAATGGGGGTTAAGTGACTTGCCCAGGGTCACACAGCTAGTAAGTGTCAAGTGTCTGAGGCCGGATTTGAACTCAGGTACTCCTGAATCCAGGGCTGGTGCTCTATCCACTGCGCCATCTAGCTATCCACCTAGCTGCCCCGAACAATACCTTCTTAAGGGCTAGCCAGGTGTGATTACAATCCAATTAACTTGAAGTAGGCTTAATCAGCAGTCAATCACTCTCACTTGATTCAATCAGTCTCCATTAATCTCCAGGTGGGTCTTTGAGTATCTGCTAAATCCCATTATTTCATCACACCATTTTTCCCCCCATAGGCCTCCCATGTAGGATCCACTCTATGTGCCTTCCCCTAGGTGCTTTTATATGTCATGAGTATTGGTGTAGTACTCAGCTTGTCCATGTATTACCTCATACGACCACACGATCTCCTTTATTGGTCTTCTTTTTCCCTGATCTTCTCAGAGGATGACCCTGTAAATCAATGGAAACTTTGATGCTGCAGCAATTGTGTTGCTCTATAATCTAATAAATATATGGTA
Source organism: Dromiciops gliroides (assembly GCF_019393635.1). NCBI lineage: Eukaryota > Metazoa > Chordata > Mammalia > Microbiotheria > Microbiotheriidae > Dromiciops > Dromiciops gliroides. Next base: position 404,437,505 of record NC_057864.1, on the reverse strand, counting down.
TCACTGGAAGATTTATGTTGTTGTTGTTTTTTTAAAAAACTTGTTTGCTCTAGGGAGCCAATCAGGCTTATTTAGAGTGCTGTGTAATTTTGCATAGGAAGTACATCCTAACTCTTCCCCCTATTAATTCTGGGCACTATTTATTGTGTATTTGCAATAGCTGCCCCTTGTATATATTATAATACATTAAGGCAGTGGTGTGGCCATCAGAGTGTGAAAATAAATTTTTTCCTCTGGGTTTTCCTGTGTGGATGGTTATGCTGAACTCTTGAGTAAAAATGACATGGTTGTCATTGAGAAACTCTGCAATGTTCATAATAATTTTGCTTGTTTAGTCATTTTCAGTCATGTTCAATTCTTGACCTCATTTGGGTTTTTCTTGGTAAAGGTACTGGAGTAGTTTGTATTTCCTTCTTCACCTCATTTTACAGTTGAGGAAACTGAGGCAAACAGGGTTAAATGACTTGCCCAGGGTCACCTACCTAGGAAGTGTCTGAAGCCAAATTTGAACTCAGATTTTACTGAGTCTAGGCCCAGCTTTCTATCCACTGTTGTTCCCTATTCTACCTACTAGCTCTTAACTGCCCAAATCAACTTTTTTTTTTTCTTTCTTTTTTTTTTTTTTAGTGAGGTAATTGGGGTTAAGTGACTTGCCCAGGGTCACACAGCTAGCAAGTGTTAAGTGTCTGAGGTCAGATTTGAACTCAGGTACTCCTGATTCCAGGGCCGGTGCTCTATCCACTGCGCCATCTAGCTGCCCCTCAACTTTTTCTTAATGATGTGCTATCTCCCTATTTCAGTATCAGGTATCAATCACTTCCTTAAGACAGTGCTACCCAGGCACCCAGAACAGCAGCTGCACAGTTGCCATTGATAAAATTCTTCCATTCCCCCCTACAAATTTCTCTTGGCTGTAGCAGGTGCCTCTCAGAGGGTGGGCTTTATGCTCCTAATAGACCTGCTACACTACTTTTAATTTGGGGGAGCAGAGAGGGGTGTAAGTGCACACACACAGACATTATTCTTCATTTTTCACCTGGAGTGAAGCAATAACTTCATAATTGGTCTCCTTGCCTCAGGTCTCTCCTCTCTGCAATCCATCCTCCACAATCTTCCAGGTGCTTTTCCTGAAGCATAGATCTGAAAATACTGCATTCCCATCACCCAGAATATTCCTCTACCCTTCAAGCCTCCAGGATATTCTAGTTGTTCCCTAATGGGTCTAGCATGAAATGTAAACTCCATTGGGCATTTAAAGACCTTCACAAACTTGCCAGACTTATCAGATTTCATTCCCTTTTATGTATTTATTATCCAGCCAAATTGGCCTTTTGTTTCCCACATTCTTGTAAAAACACAACTGAAATATCTGAACATGAATAGAAAATTCAGCTATGACCTGATACCATCCATGAATCAGTCCTATATGTAAATAAGGAAGAATGAGTTTATTTTGAAATCTTTATGCTTTTGCTTACTTTTTTTGCATTGTGTAATGGTGACTCCTAAAAAGCAGTAATGATCTATTATTTGATTGTAATATAGGATTTTTTTTTTTTTTTGGTGAGGCAATGGGTGACTTGCCCAGGGTCACACTGCTAGTGCCAAGTGTCTGAGGTCAGATTTGAATTCAGGTCCTCCTGAATCCAGGGCTGGTGCTCTATCCACTGCACCACCTAGTTGCCCCAGTATCTTTCTTTCTTTTTTGGGGGGGGGGCAAGGTAATGGTGGTTAAGTGACTTGCCCAGGGTCACACAGCTAATAAGTGTCTAGTGTCTGCGGTCTGATTTGAACTCAGGTCCTCCTGAATCCAGGGCCACTGCTTTATCCACTACGTCACCTAGCTGCCCCCTCCAGTATCTTTCGTTTTTTTGTTTGTTTGTTTTTAGTGAGGCAATTGGGGTTAAGTGACTTGCCCAGGGTCACACAGCTAATAAGTGTTAAGTGTCTGAGGCCGGATTTGAACTCAGGTATTCCTGACTCCAGGGCTGGTGCTCTATCCACTGCACCACCTAGCTGTCCCTTCTAGTATCTTTCAATAAAAAGTATCTTAAAATACTCAATTACTTGCCTGATATCTGCATAATTAATAAAAATGAATACTAATATTTCTAAACTTCTCCCTGAGATTTTAAAAAAATAATTAAGCCCATTTAATTACATTGCTCTTACAAGTCAACTAGCAAGTCAAACATTTGTTATATGCTTATGCCCTGTGCCAGACACCATCTTTGTTGTTGTTTTTTGTTTGTTTGTTTTGAAGGGGCAATGAGGGTTAAGTGACTTGCCCAGGGTCACACAGCTAGTAACTGTCAAGTGTCTGAGGCTGGATTTGAACTCAGGTCCTCCTGAATCCAAGGCCAGTGCTTTATCCACTGCGACACCTAGCTGCCCCGCAGGCACCATCTTAAGAGGTGGGAATACAAATACAACAGAAAGACAATTATTGCCACCAAGTAGAAGACAGCATATAGAAAGGAAGTTAATAAAGGAGATCAGAGAAAGAGGGGTGAAGGTACCTTAGATGGGGGTATTGTACAGAAAGCCCACAGAGTTAGGATTGCAACCTGGAGAGGAATGAAGACATGGCTGGCTCAGGCATCCTTCTCAAAATGGAGGCTTTGAGAGGAACCAGCCAGTCAGAAGTATAGGGTGTTTCCATTATGTGAAGTCTAAGGTTAGAGTGACATTCATAGGTGAAAAGGTGTTCATGTGTGTGTGTGTGTGTGTGTGTATGATAAAGATTGGAGAGAGAAATGAAAACAAATTCTTTGAAAAGTTTTAATTAATAACATTTAGTAAAATAAATGTGCTTCATTATTAACAGTAATATTTTAGTGAGGACAAAAAGCTTTTTGTACCATTAATAAAACAAAGTATGATTTGTTTCACCTATACTCTTTAATTTCTATTTTTGTATGTATATTTTCTTTCTTTTTTTGTATGTATATTTTCTAATTGTATTTTCCGCCTCTGCCTCTCTACATACATATTTTATAATGTACAGAAGATGTAAGTGCATGTATATAATTTACAAATAAATCTACATATTGGGGCCATTCTATATGGTATTATATATATTATATATATGTTTGTGTGTATGCATGTGTTTATATACACATGTACACTAACAAGAAGTATGCAATCAAAAATGTTTGGAGATCAGTGCTTTTGAATATCAGACTGTCTGCAGTGGGAAGCACAATATATCCCCTAGCCAAGCTGCAAAAAGAGTCAAAGTATTTTAGAAAAATATTTAGCCAAGGGGGGAAAAAAGTTTTATCCTCTTCCAAATCCGATATCTAACCGATGTGATTATAGCAGACAATGTGTATAAAACACTTCTAAAGCTTTAAAGTGATGTAGAATTGTAAGGTATTAAGACCTACTGTTTTAAACAAAAGAGCATCCAATTACATTAAAAAATTTGTCTCAAGTTAAAAACACTGCGGATATGGCAGGGGAATGAATATTAGTGTCAATAGCAAGCATACAAAGCTCCTCCAGATCAACTGAAATTAAGAAAGCGGTGTATTTATTGAACAAGGATTAAGTATAAGTATATTTAGGATAGTTTGTAAAGCAGACAAAATCCCTAAGAGGATTAGATCCTCCTAAGAACCAGACAGGAAGAAAACCTCCGGGGACTGCAGCCCGATTGGCTTCGACTTCATCCCAGTGGCCAATCAGCTTACACGCAGGAAGCAGAGGCGAGAACTCAAGGGCTGCTGATGTGCCTCGTTTTCCCAGGCACAAACCACCGGAAGTCTAGCAGCAAGTCAGCAGGAGAGGACCCACCTGTGGCAGTGGCCGGGCAAGAGAGGCAGGCAGTGGTCCTTCATGGCGGAGCAGGTGAGCCATGCAAGGTGGCTGATCCCAGATGCTAAGGAAGTTGTGCAAGGCTTCCCTGAGCCCTCCCTTCCAACTAGGAGGAGTTCATAATTGACCCGATCTGTGTCATGGACCCCGTTGATATGCTGGTGTCGTCTCTGCATCTCTTCTCAGAATAATGTTTTTAAAAGCATGAAATAAAATACATCTTATTACAAAGGAAACCAGTTATATTGAAATATAGTTGTTTGTATCTACCTATCTATATCTTTCTATCCTACTCACAATCTCTGTTTCCGTATCTCTATCTCCATATCTCTCATCTAGATCTAGATCTAGATAAGTCTCTAACTCCATTATCTTTTTCTACGGCTCTATCATTTATATCTTTGGTATCTATATCCCTATAATCTCTCTTCTCTGTTTGTATATTTGTCTTTAACTATAACATCTCTATCTATCTGCATTTCTATATCAATCTATCTTCTGTATCCCTGCGAATCTGTCAGTATCTCCAGTTTGTCTGTATCTGAATCTACATTTCCATGTCTACATCTGTCTAAATCATCTATATCTATATGTATCTCTAGCATCTCTCTTATCTGTATGTCTGTTTGTCTCTATTTCTCTACATCAATATCATCTATTTTATCTTCCTCACTATTTCATCTATATTTGTATCTCTGTCATCTCTGTATCTTATCTGAATATCTTTATTTCTATCTGTATCTCTATATATATCTATAAATTTCTATCTACATATCTCTAATCTGTATGTATCATCTCCATTGCATTTGGCTGTATGTCTCTATAACTATCATTTATAACTATCTTCATCTCTCTAATCGATATCGCTATCATCTCTGTCTTATCTGTCTCTATATCTTTATTACTCTCTCTTTCAGCTTCGGGGTTAAGTGACTTATCTAAGGTCACATAACTATTAAGTGTCTGAGGCTGGATTTGAACTCAGGTCCTAACTCCAAGGATGGTGCTCTATCTACTGTGCCACCTAGTTGCCCTTCTTTTTTTACGTTTCTATCATCTATATTTACATGTATGTATTTCTCTCTTTGTCATTTCTGTTTCTATAAAAGATGACCATTTCACAGATCTCAGGTTAGGAAGGAAAAAAATAAGAAAGTTTATAGTTTATAGACTCTACTCACTTTATTCTTTCCACTTCCACTTTTTTTCCTTTTTTAAAATCAGGACAATATTTGTCCTCCTACCATCTTGTATTGCTCTTTTCTTCATATTCTCTCAAATATCATTGACTAGCTTAACAATCTAACATCTATTCCTTTCTTCATATTACTTAGTAATATATGCCATCACTCTAGCACATGCCCTAACCTCATGTCTAAACGAATACAGCAGCCTTGTAATTGGCCTTTTACTCCAGCTTTCTCCCCTCTGCTCAGCCTATTCATCCACCCCATGTAGTAGATCAACATATTCCTCTTCTCTTGAATTTCTCTTATTTTGAATTTCATATGTCTTCTTTCAGTCTATCAATCAACAAGGACTTATTGAGTACCTACAATATGCCAAGTGAGAGGAAGTATGGCACTGTGGATAGTGAGCTGGCCTGGGAGCCAAGGAGAATTTTCATGTCCCACCCATGACATACTCACTGTATAACCCTTGTTAAATTGCTTAGCCCCTCAGTGCTCAGCTTTGTGAGACTCTAAGTTGCAAAGAAGGTACTGTTTTGCTTTTTTCTTTTTTGATGGGGCAATGAGAGTTAAGTGACTTGCCTAGGGTCACACAGCTAGTGAGTGTCAAAGATCTGAGCCCGAATTTGAACTCAGGTCCTCCTGAATCCAGGGCCAGTGCTTTATCCACTCTACCACCTAGCTGCCCCTGAAGGTACTAATTTTAATAGGAAGAATGTTTCCTCCCTTGGAATTCGTTATACCAACAAAATCACAGGTCCAATCCCTATCTCTTGCCCTAGTCCTTTGTACTAGGTCCTATGCTAGGTGCTACAGATAAAAATATGAAAAAAAATGCCTATTTCCAATTAATCGACAGCCTATTAGGGGACGTAGAATTGGACAGATAGATAGCTCTGAAGGTGCTGTCTAGTAAACTTCCCTGGGGAACTGTTTTCAGCATTATATTGCTTGCCATTTTTGTCCGTGATTTAGATAAAGGCGTAAATGACATACTTATCAAATTTACAGATAACAGGGATCTGGGAGGGAGAGCTAATACATTATATGATACTCAGGATCTAAAAAGATCTTGACAGACTAGAACATTAGACCAAATTAGTATGATGATATTTCGTAGAATCACAGACTTTCAGAATTAGAAGGAAGGAAGGAAGGAAAAAAAAAAGTGAAGGAGGGGTATAAGGAAAGAAACAGGCAATTTCTAAGTAATTACTATGTAAGTAATAATTACTAAGTAAGCAATATATATAAAACACATGTAGTCTTCTTGAAATAATTTAACCTCTTTAAGAGTGGTGGTTATTGTTTCAAGGTTTTGTTTTTGTTGCTGTTTGTATCAAAATGTTTTTAGTAAAAAATAAACAAGGTAGGATATACCCCCCAAATTAACCACCTTGGCATCAATGAGCAAATAAAGATATGATGTTATAGAGAATCGTTTGTGAAAGCCTGCTACCTTTTCATATTTTTATCAAAGATACCTTTAATGTGTGAGGAGATATCCTCATAAAGATTTTACAGTGGTAAGAAAGTAGGCATATTGGTTGGTAGTTATCGATGTTCTTTCATCTATGTGATTTTCCTATTCTTTTGGTATTCTCCCTGAAGTATCTAAGGAAAAACAAAACAAACAAACAAAAAACCCCTTTTCTTCAGTGTTTTTATAATCATGTTGTATGTGGTACAGATTTCCTCTGTATATTCTTGGACCTTCCCACTTCCTGACTTTGGCTTCTCAAATGTCATTTTATCTCCCTCATATAGTACTTTAGGAACTGAGCTATTAGTTTACATTGTACACCTTCCCTCCACTTACTTTGATCCAATAACAGTGGCTTCCTTGTGTTCCTCAAACAAAATGCTCTCCCTCGTGGTTCTGGGCATCTTCTCTTGCTGTCTGTCCCCCTTGCCTAGAATACCTTCCCTCCTCATCTACCTAAAATCCTATTTCTTACTGGTGCCTTCCCTCTGGTGATTGTTCCCTTTTTATCCTTTATACAGCTTTGTTTGTTTGCATGTTGTCTCTCCTGTTAGATTGAGGACAAAGACTGTCTTTTGTCTTTTTTGGGGGGGGGCGGGGCAATGAGAGTTAAGTGACTTGCCCAGGGTCACACAGCTAATAAGTGTCAAGTGTTTGAGGCTGTTTTTGAACTCAGATCCTCCTGAATACAGAGCTGGTGCTTTATCCACTGTGCCACCTGGCTGTCCCCGTCTTTTATATCATCCATCCATCTATCTATCTATCTATCTATCTATCTATCTATCTATCTATCTATCTATCTATCTGTCTGTCTGTCTGTCTGTCTGTCTGTCTGTCTGTCTGTCTGTCTGTCTGTCTGTCTGTCTGTCTCCCCAGCTTTTAATTTGGGTCCTGGTAAGAGCTTAATAAATGCTTATTGAGTGATTGACTGAGATGCTGTGGTTCATGTTGCTAATGTTGAAATGAACATGACAATAGAGCACAAAAGACATTTATGACTCAGAAAATAGGTGGGCCAGTCATGGAGAAAGAGAGTGAGATAGGAGGCATCTCAAGTGCTCTACTCATGTCCATAAAATACCAAAATTGTCTTCTTATTGAAAATAAGGAAGGTAGGGGGGCAGCAAGATGGCACAGTGGTAAAGCACCAGCCCTGGATTCAGGAGTACCTGAGTTCAAATCCGGCCTCAGACACATGACACTTACTAGCTGTGTGACCCTGGGCAAGTCACTTAACCCTCATTGACCTGCAAAAAAGAAACAAACAAACAAACAAAAACAAAAAGAAAATAAGGAAAGTGATGGTTCTGCTTTAGTCTGCCCTGGGTCAGACCAAATTGCTATATTGTTTTAAGTTTTGGATGTTGCCTCTAATAAAGAACATGAAAAACTGAGAACCATCCAGAGGAAGAAGATCAGAATAATCCAAGGTCTTGAGACCATACCATATGAAGACTGGTTGAAAGAACTGAGTATAGTTGATTTGAATAAGAGGTGTTGGGCATATGATAGTTGTCATTGAGTAATTGAAGTGATATCACATGGCAGAGAGAATAGATCTGTTTTGTTTGGTCCTAGAATGTATAAGAGCAATGAGTAGGAGCTTCGAGAAGGCAAATTTAGGCTTGGTATCAGGAACAACTTTCTAACAATTAAGGCTGTCCCAAAACTTAATGAGCTGCCTTGAAAGGGAATGGCTTGGGGGGGGGCAGCTAGGTGGCACAGTGGATAGAGAACCAGCCCTGGATTCAGAAGGACCTGAATTCCAATCTGGCCTCAGACACTTGACGCTAGCTGTGTGACCCTGGGCAAGTCACTTAACCCCCACTGCCCCACAAAAAACAAACAAACAAAAAAAACAGAACAAAAAGTCATATAGGAACAAAAGGTAGCAATGGGAAAGGGAATGGCTTTCTCCACATTAGAGTTCTTCAAGCAAAGGTTGACTCCTTGGGGATGTTATAAAGAGGATTCTTGTAATAGCTAGCTAGCATTTGTATAGTGCTTAAAGTTTACGTGTTACATCATTTGCTTCTCAGCATCTTTGTGAGTTAGGTGCTATTATTATTCCCATTTCAAAAATGAGGAAATTGAGGCTCAGAGGGTTTAAATGACTTACTCAGGACAACATAACTAATAAGAGTTTGAGGCATGATTTGAACTCATCATCCTGACTCAGAATTCATCCTGACTCCGTTGTGATACCTGGGAACTCAGATATCTTTGGTTCTTTGAGCACTATGGGATTAAAGATCCACAGCCAGTCAACAAGCATTTAAGTCCTCCATGATAGACACTATATATATATATATATATATATATATATATATATATATATATATATATATATATATATATATTCAAATACACATAACAAGAAAGAAAGACCTTGTTGTCAAGGAGCGTTGGGAGCGGGAAAGATATCCGACTCAGTGTTACAATGGAGAATTCCAAGGTAGTCCAAAAGCTTCTGGGAAACAAGGAGAAATTTTGGAGCTCATGGCTACATCCTCCAATCAGAGGGTCCAATTCAGAGAGGCAGAGTGTACTGATGAGATGTGAGTTCAAAGGCTGATTTGATCTTGCAGGATGACAAGATTTCCCAGTGATGAAGTCCCTGGAGGCTTTGCTCCAGCATGTTACATAGGTCCTTTACAAAGAATTAAGGGGAGGGTTTGTATAAATACTGCAGAAGATGACTAGTTATTTATGTCTCATGTGGAATGCCCCAGTGGAGGGAGTGCTTACCTCTGAAATAAATATAAGAAACATTTCATTTTTCCAGTACCAAGGATTGTCTAACATTGACTAAAATATAGTTCAGATATCTTTTTTTTTATGGGTTACATTTTCACTATTTTTTCTGGTATATAGTTCTGCCTAGATGTGGTGGGATGAAATAGAAAGCTTCTCAGGATCCCTTTTAGCACCATAGGTCTATTTCATTGATTTCTACTGGGTCTTAGCTTTGAACCCATTATGCATCAGAGGCCACCTTCAAAAACAGTCTCTGCAAAATGTGCTTTCATATAATATTTGATGACGTATTTAATGTAGGAAATGACAATTTACTGCTAATGGTGATCTTCAGGAGCAGCTAGGTGGCGCCGTGGATACAGTACCGGCCCTGGATTCAGGAGGACCTGAGTTCAAATTCGACCTCAGACACTTGACACTTACTAACTGTGTGACCCTGGGCAAGTTACCTAACCCTCATTGACCCGCAAAAACTAAAAATTAAAAAAAAAATTAGTAATCTTCACCTGTATTCTCTAAGTGGCAAGTTCCTCCCCTCTCCCTATCTCTCTTCTTGCTCTTCTGTCTCTGCTTCTTCTCCCTCACTTTGTTCTTTCTTTCCTTCTTCTCCCTTACCCTCTTCTCCCTCTCCTATCTCTCCTTCTCCCTCACCCTCTTCTTCTTCTCTTGCTTATGCCTCTCCTCCCTCATCTTCTTCTCCCACTTCTTTCCCCTCTTTCTTCTCCCTTTCCTTCTCCCTCATCCTCTTTTCCTACTTCTCCTTCTCCCACATCTGCCTCTCTTCCCTCTTCTCCCTTTGCTTCTGCCTCTCCCTCTTCTATCTCTCCTTTTCCCTCCCCCTCTTCTCCCTTTCTTCTGTCTCCCTCTCCTTCCTGACCCTCTTCTCCCTCCTTAGCACATAGGAAGGAGGTAGTTAATAAATGTTTATACTCTCTTCCCCCTTTTGTGTTCTTTCTCTTTCTTATTTCTCCACTTTCTCCCTTTCCCCCTCTGTCTCTCTACTTCAGAATTCTGCAGATAAATAGCATTCAATCTTTTTATAAACAGTAACAACTAATATTTACCCATTCAAACTCAAGATGGCATATTTTGTGTTACCTTCCCGTGGGGAAAAACAGACTTAACTCGGACATGTTTGTTGGAACTGAGAGCATTAAATCAGTGTGTCTCATTTGTCACAATTAATTACATTAAAACTCAGGTTCCTATTTCATTTGGGGAAATGCCAGCATCGCAGCATGAGGGTTTTGACAGTTTGATAAACAACTGTAAGATATGAATGAGTGAAACAGTGACAGAAGTGGGACATTGCTCTAATTGGAGGACTTAGTACATCTTAATACTTTGGTTTTAAGAACAGACAAGGCACCTCTATGCAGTTTGTATAAGGAGAGCAGTAATATTCAATTCTAATTGATTCTATCATATGTACTCCAAAGTATTCTCTATTATGAACAGGAATGTCATGAACAGCCCTGTGTGTGTGTGTATGTATTATGAATAGGTGTTCCAACTATTTATTTGTGTGTATATGCACAGGTTTTCTATGTGCATTTGTAGAGTACACACATGTATGTATATGTAGATATATGGTACGTTTTTATATGTGTATTACATATACACACATACATATGACAGGCCATATTTAAATGATCAAAGTTTAAAAGTGTACCAAGACAGATAGGCCTGATTTAAGCTCTTAGTTTAAAAGTGTACTAAGATTTTTGGGACACTGTGGGAGCTCCAGACCTGGGATTGTATTGGTATGGTGAAATTGTAGTAGGAAAACGCCCCCTACAGGTACATATTAGCAACTCTTTGGTAATTTGTAGGCTTATAGATTTGCCTGAGATGCTGAAGGTTTCAATGGCTTGTCCAGGGCCACAGAACCAGTTTTTGTCAGAAGTAGGCCTTAAACCAAGGGGTCGAAATTCTTCAAATTCTTTCCATGCCACAATGCTGCCGTGTGTGTGTGTGTGTGTGTGTGTGTGTGTGTGTGTGTGTGTGTGTACACACATGCACATGTTGGTAAATTCTGTTGTCTGGACATTTTCAGGGTCTATTTTCATCATTGCCTGCAACTGAAAGAGGTCAGATAGGAACAGAGAGCCTTATGATATCCACATATTCATGTATATATAAAAGAAGAACATTTTTATGTGTGCATACATGTATGTGTTTGTATGTGATCCATATGCAGCTTTTTTTTGGGGGGGGGTACTGTCCATGGGGTTTTAGTGAAGGACAAAGGGCCTGGCAGGCTATGGTCCATGAGATCATGATGAGTTAGACACAACTGAACAAGAACAGCAATTGTGTGGCTTTAAGTTGTTTTTGTTTTTGAGGGGAAAAAAATCTAAGAATAATACAGTAACAGTCGTTACTTTCAGTTACCTTGAAAAGAATAATTACTTATATATGCACATAGTATCACACACCTATATATCACTTTATTCTTGATTGAGTTGATTTTGACTGTAGCCACAATCATCATTGGTATAGTCATTATGATAATAAAAAAATAATAAATATTAAATTGTCAATAATATCATTGTACCAGTGTTGTTTTAAGGCCTTAGATCATAGAATTCTTATAATCTCTAAAAAGTTAGAAAGGATTATTACTCAGTGGGCAATGGAGAAGCACAAGTGGGTTTGTGAAGTCTTTGATATAACAGAGAGAATTTCAACGAAGAACTAGAGTTAAGGCATCAGGGAAATGAATGATTGGAGGTGGGGATATATATATATATATATATATGATATCACAATAAAAAAATTGGATCTTGGGCCTTATTAAAGTAAGTAGAATGTTCAGGATTAGAGTGAGGTGATTATTATTTTTTCCCCTCTGCCCTGCAGCAGACCACACCTGGAGTATTGTTTTCAGGGCTGGCCACATTTTAGGAAGGATGATGGTACGATGGAGAAGGATGCTGAGATAGCTAGTGAAATCAGGATAGTGAAAAGCCTAGAGAAGCTATATGAAGGTTGATGGAAGGAAATGGGGATTTTTTTTAGCCTCAGGAAGAGGAGCATAAGTAAATGCAAGAAAAATAGCTATTCTCAGCTCTTTCTTCTTGACCCCAAGGAACAGAATTAGCAGTAATGGGTAGAAGTGACAGAACAAATTTTGGCTTGATATAAAGACCTGTTTTCAAACTATTATAGCTATCTTGAAGTGTAATGGGCTCCCTTGGTAGGGTAATAGGTTCTTCCTCACTGGAAACATTTAAGTTAAAATTGACGGCCACTTCTTTATGTTGTTTTAGAGGAGGTTCTAAAACTCATGTATGGGCTGGAGCAGAGGGCTTCTGAGGTTTCTTCCAACTTTGATCTACTCTCATCCTTCTTTCCTCCTTCCCTCTCTCCCTTTCTTCCTCTTCTCTCTTTATTGTGATATAAGCTTAAGCTAGCAGTGCTGCTATCTCTCTCTCTTTTATAACAATAAAAGGGTGGTGCATGAGGTAGCAGAGAAATCTTGTTATTTGATGTCTCTCCTTAATTAGGTGTAAGTTGCAACATTCGTTTTTGCAGTATTTTCTTTTTTTTTTTTCCCTTGGTGACAAAGCCCCAATGGTGCAATAAATTTACTCTCTTCTTCTCGCTTATAAATATTCCTGCTTTCTATAAAGAAATTTGCTTTAGAGAAATTTATATCATCTAAAATATACTTATGGGGCCATTGGATCAAATACAGTGTTGGATTCCCAAATATATGGGAGCCAAAACAAAGCAAAAAAAATCCCAAAGTCTCAAACAGGGACAGATATATGGTTCTGGATGTGGGGTGTCTCTTTATAGGAAATGATTGGATCAGGGGACCTTCATTACTAGGTCATAAGGGTCATAAGCCTGCTGGGTTTGGAGGTCCTTATAACTTTATATACCATCAGTTCTCTTTACAAAATAACTACTCTGGTGAGGTTTGTAAAGCATTCACATGGGCACACACATGAGCTGAATCCAGTTACTGACGAGGTAGAAAGCCCAAAATTCTGGAGAACAAGGGATGAGAAGGAGTTCAAATTTCATTGTGCTGTGGAAAGTATGTGTGGAATAGGGGAGTCAGTACATTGGAGCAAGGCCCATATTAGATGTTTAGACATCTTACAACAGTTCACTGATTCCACCATTTTTGCCTGCTCTCACATTGTTTGAGTACTACTCTATGGATAGAGACTAAGAAATAGCTAAGCTTTTGGGACAACTATATCAAAAAGACCTGGATTCAAATCCCAACTCGGACACTAATGGTGCCTAGTGAGTCTCCTCATCTCTCTAGGCCTCAGTTTTCTCATCTGTAAAAAGAAGGGGGTTAGATTTAGTGGCTTCTAGGCACTATTCCAGTTCTAAATCTATGATCCAAATGCATCAAAAGAAATCTACTGAAAAAGTAAGAAATTCATTGACCTGGTTCTTTTTTTTTTTAAACTTTTATACTGCGAAATGGCCAAAGTATGTCTGTGTGTATACATGTTTATTTGACTGCATTTGACTCATTGTTTTGGCATTGAGGGGAATTAGCCTAAATTTTTCTCTGGGGGAGCCTTAACTTCTAGAAGAAAAATGTCCTTGATCAATATATTTAGGATAATTTGATTCTGAAGGAGCTTCCCTGCTGTTAAAATGCATATCACTGGATATACAGATACTACTAGATATTCCAGATATTATTAGAATTCCAATTCTTTTAATAATAACGATGGTGATGATATCTGGACTTATATATTGCCTTTCCTCCTAGGAACTCAACACTGAGCACAGTGCTGCTGTGCTCATTTAGCTTAACAAAATTTGTAAAGTCTTAAGTAGGGGTAAATATTAATAAACCTAATTTGGGGGGGAGAAGTTTGGACCTATGCTTTCAAAGCTACCTCCACTACTGACTGATGCACATTGGCCCCTCATCTTGCAATTTACAATCTCGGAGAATTGTCTGGGAGGATTGAAAAACAAAGTGATTTATCCAGGGTCCCACAGCCAGTTTTTGTCAGAAGCAGGGCTAGCCCTGCTTCTTTTAGATCCTAAAATCAGCTATCTATCCTCTACTCAGGCTGCCTATTTCAAATTTATAACTGAAAACTGGAAATAGAGTGAGTTTTAGACATTTATGTACAGTATACACAGTCAAATGATTGGTGACAGGGCAAAGATTTGTTTCTCTTATGAGTAATTGATGATATATGAAGCAATGTGTAGGCACTTCTTGGACTTATATCAGATGATTGGATAGCTTATCAATGGTAGAGTTCACCAAGAAAGGGTCTTTTATCAGCAGCATGCAGATAAAAGGAATTTTATCAGCAAGCCGTATCTCACTTATTGCAAAATGGGTCACCAAGTTAACTCAGTATAAAACATTTTGTTTGTCTTTGATTTTTCATTTGCTTACTAAATCCCAAAGGCAAACCTTTCCATCTTTTTTATAATGGGAAGTATGTCATTGAGCATTGTTGACCTTCTATTGAGTAAACTCTAGGAAGCCTAAAAGAGGTTTTTTTCAAGGTTAAAATTTTAACTCCCTCCCATCTCCCCAAACAAAAACCACTCTTAAAGTAAACTTCCCTTATCTTTCTACTTGGCATTACTCTTTTGTTCTAACCTTAAAAAACATCTTTCATCTATGGCTCAACAAGGCTTCGTCACCTGTCTCGCAAACAGAAGATTAAGTATACAGAGAAGTGTGGTGTGTTGTTTGTTCTCTGATGATTTTCAGCTTATGTTGGACAGTTTAGCAAAAGGTGGCATCTTCTCAGTTATATCCAGTATGCCTTTATTGAGCACTCCAGGTAGTTGCTGCAGGGCATAAAAAGTAAATATGAGCCAGACCTCCTGGATCTTGCAGAACATCACGAAAAATATTGGGAAAGAGGCATTGAGAGAACACTACAATACAGTATATGACATCCTAAATTTAATGTAATCATGTGACACAATATATCATAAAGTACTTTGGGTATTGAGGCAAGGAGGCATATTAACATAAGCTGGGAATAGTAGAGTGCGACTCAGAGCCACTGACTGTAAACCAGAAACCAGCTTAGAGGTAATCTAGTTTAACCCCTTTGCTCTTTTTTAAAGGAAAATTTTGAAGTTTTAAATACTTTTTTTGTGTGTTATTTTGAACTTGACAAATACTGACATGAACATTTCTATATACAAAGAAGAGAAAAAAAGGATTTTATATGAAATCATAGATCTTTATTACATATAGCATGTTTCTTTTAAATATACACATATACACTAAATACCATATATAAATATAAATATTTATAAATGTTCCCTTTGACTCTCTTTTTGTTCTTTGGATTTAAAAAATACTTTAAATCTTTTTGTATTCCCTACTGCTTAGCACAATGTCTGTTCCATAGGAGTCACTTAAATAAATTGACTAACTAAAAAAAAAAATGCTTTAATGACCCAATTTTTTATCTCTTCCTCCTGCTCATTTTCTTCTTTCTCATTCTTCTTTTCCTTCTCTTCCTCTTCCTTCTCCTTTTCTTCTTCTCACTAACCTTCTCCCCCCACCCCACCAAATTATAAAAAAAAAATTTCTTTCCTGTAACAAATGTGCATAGTTGATTAAAAAAAGAAAATGAAACATCCATATCGTTCATGTCCAAAAATGTGTTTCTTTCTACCTTGAGTCCATTGTTTCTTTGTCAGGAGTTGGTAGCATGCTTGATCATTACCCCTTGGTAAAAATGATTGATTATTGCATTGAAAACTGTACCTTAAGACTTTCAAAGTTTTATTTTTCTCTACAATGTTGTTTTAGTATATTTACCTTAATATGTGTGTATGTAAAATGTCTCCAATATCTTTCCCTCTTCCTCCTCTCCTGACAGATAACTATCCCTTATAGCTTGCCTACTCCATTCTTCAGAACTCATTTTATAGGTGGTGGTTGTTCTTTAAGTCATTCCTGTATAGGAGAATCTTATTTCTTAAGCATCTGATGTCTTAATATAAAGAAAGGTGCAGCAAATCCAGATCCAAAGTACACAGTTACCATTGCCAGCAACCGCCATTTGTTTTCTATTGAAAAGGGCAGGTTCTTCCCTGGGCCCTCCTCATAGTGGCTCCTGCGAACCAAGGAGGTGGAGAACCTGGGCAAGCTCTGCCCAAGCATGGCGCTGCTGAGGGCTCTGCGACGACTACAGAGGAGGCTGCGATGGAGCATATAATATTTTTAGAAAATTATTTTGAAGCATTTAAAAAATTGTGAATATTCTTTCCATTTACATTGTTGCAATTATCGTATATATTAAAGCTTCTTAAACTGTGAGTGGTGACCCCATAGGGAGTTGTATAACTGAATGTGGGGGTTGCAAAAAATTTGGCAACAGTAAAAGGTTATGTATATATATATTTTTTTTTGGGGGGGTGAGGCAACTGGGGTTAAGTGACCCTTACCAATGGTTTTGATGATTGCTTCATTTTTTTTTTTCTGTGGGGCAATGAGGGTAAAGTGACTTACCCAGGGTCAAACAGCTAGTAAGTGTCAAGTGTCTGAGGTCAGATTTGAACTCAGGTCCTCCTGAATCCACTGTACCACCTAGCTGCCCCTATGTATATATATATATATATATATATTTTTTTTTAATTTTTTTTTTTGTGGGGCAATGAGGGTAAAGTGACTTGCCCAGGGTCACACAGCTAGCGAATCAAGTGTCTGAGGCCAGCCCCTCATATCTATTTTATATACCTATGTACCTGGAGCCATACAAAAATTTCTTGGGCAAAAGGGGGCTGTGAATGGAAAAAGTTTAAGAAGGCCTGGTGTATATAGTTGCTTGGGCTTTGATTTCCTTGCTTTATACCAGTATTTCTATGCTTCTCTATATTTGTCTTATTATTTCTTATATGTTCTTCATGATATTTCTGTTGGTATATGAATTGTTTTCTTGGTTCTGCTCCATGTATTTTGCATCATTTCATACAGGTCTTCCCAGGTTTCTCTGAAAAATCCCTTTCATCATTTTTTTTTTTTTTTTGGTGAGGCAATTGGGGTTAAGTGACTTGCCCACGGTCACACAGCTAGTAAGTGTCAATCGTCTGAGGCCGGATTTGAACTCAGGTACTCCTGACTCCAGGGCCGGTACTCTATCTGTTGAGCCACCTAGCTGTCCCCCCCTTTTATCATTTCTTGCAATGCAATACTCTTCTATCCCAGTCATATTCCATAATAGTTTAACCATCCTCTCATGTTCTAGTTCTTTGCCATTGGGAAAAAAGCTATTATAAATAGACAACATTGTGAGATTAAAATTGGATATTAGATCATAAATCTACTCTACTTAACCTTTCCCTTAATTTATCTCCCAGACTAGTAAATGGAAGAAGCTTCTGGTTTTCTAGATAGAGCTTTTATTGTATGGTAGTCACAAGGTGATGTTGATTAGAAGGATAGGAAAGTAGAAATACAATACAAATCGTCTTAAGTCTAGGCTTAGTCTATATTCTGTATGAAACTCACCAAAAACCAAAGGCCACCTTTGGTGAGAGAGGACGAGTCAAGCGTGTGCTGTTAACCGAGAGCCGGGCCGAGTCAAACTCCAGTCCGCGTCTGTCTGTGCAGCGCAGCCAGGAGACCAGCAGAGCAGGAAAAAAGGCCCCACTTCCATTCTCTCCTTGCCTTTTAAGCTAGCACCCCGGAAGTCGAGTGCTCAGCAGGCAATCTGGCGTGCGTTGCAGGCGGACTGGTATGCGTAGCTCATGCTGTTGGTCTCCTCCCCAAAAGGGTGGTCCTAAAAAAAAACCTGGCATCTCTCCATTATCTAACCGACTGTTAAAACTTTTTACCACAATACTCCATAGTGGATAGAGAACTATCTTTGAATTCAGAAAGTCCTCAGTTCTAGTCTTGCCTCTGATACATGCTGGCTGGGTGACTCTGACTAAATCACTTAAAAACTCAATGTTCTAGGTAATTCTCTTGAAATCTAAATGTTGCAGAGAAGGCGCTAATCTGTATCGGTAGAGGGAGCTTCCTCTTTTGAGAGTGAGGTTCAGTCCCTATCTCTATAACCATTATTTCCCCTCTCTTCAGTCTTCTTGGGCTATAGAACTGGGACATCCTCAGACAATTACTATCTGAGTGATGCTGGACAAGTCACTTAACCCCAGTTGCTTAAACATCCGGGGCCATCTCCAGTCATCCTGATATATATCTTGCTACTGGACCCAGATGGCTCTGAAGGAGAGAGTGAGGTTGGTGACCTTGCAAAGCTCTTCCTCACTTAAATCCAGTTCAGTGCAAGTGATGACATAACTCTGGTGTCATGGGCCTCTTTGGGTACAAAGGACAAGCAACATCTCTGGGCCATAGAGCATGCACATTTGAATGACTTTAGGGGCATACATATTGTCTTCTAGAATATTTGAACCACTTCACAACTCCACTATTAGTATGCCTGTTTTCTCATAGCCTTTCCCAGAAAATATCATTTTCCTTTTCTATCATCCTTACCAATTTATGTGCATGTATGTGTATGTGTAAAATTCAGAGTTGTTTTATTTGTATTTCTATAATTATTAGTGATTTGCTTCAGTGCCTTCCTTTTAGAATTTGCTTTTTCATATGAAAAACTAGGAGAAAAGAGTTTCAAAGATCAACAGTATGGGCAGTGAGATAGTATAATGGATAGAGCAGAGCACCAGGTCTGGAGTCAGAAAGACTCATCTTCCTGATTTCAAATTTGGCCTTGGGCACTTACAAGTTATGTGACCCTAGGAAAGTCACTTCACCCTGTTTGCCTCAGTTTCCTCATCTGTGAAATGAGCTGGAGAAAGAAATGGCAAACTACTCCACTATCTTTGTCAAAGAAACCCCAAATGGAGTCACGAAGAGTCGGAAACAACTGAAGAATAATAAGATTGTCATTAATGTTATTGGCTTCAGAAATATCAAAGAGAGTTATGATAGATAAAAGAGTATTAGATTTGTGAAGAAAGAGAATACTTGGGATTTTAAACTCCTGGAGATAATCAGAGTTTAATGTCATGGTCTAAAGTCAGCATATTTAAACAGTTCAAAGATCCCATTTACTCACATTTTAGTGTGTGGTCTTGTGTTGTGCTGAAAATAAATCATTACCTGAATCCCTCTAACATAGAATGGTCCTTAGGTAATGGATATTTATTCTGTCGCTAGGCCTCTACTCAAGTTTTTCAGATTATTAAAACCTGTCAGAGCTCCTGCTATAAGAACCAGGACCTACATGCCACAATGAAACATTAGAGTAGGGATTTATGGAGGGGGTAGCAAAGGATAATTAATAATGATAACAATGATTACTTATCTCTAGATATTGCTTATATAGTTACAAAGCATGTTAGCTAGGAACATTTGATCTTCAAGAATCTTGTGAAGTAGATAGTTCAGGCAGAGCCATAATTAAGGAGGGGCAACTAGGACTTTAACCAAGGACATTCAAATTTAAAATACACAGATAGTATTAGCACTTCATCAGCAATATAGAAACCACTAAGTGTAGCATCTAGTTCACAAGAATTCATTAAAATAGTAAGGTGCCAGATGGATAGCATGCTTCTTTGTCAATTCACCCCCTTTCTGTCCATACACTCCTAAGGTGGGCTTCTTCCTGACTTAGAACCATCTTCACCAAACTTTGCCCCATCCATGTTCCCCATTACCAAATTTATTTTCCAAAGTTTTTCGAAGGTTTTGAAGTGATTTGGTAATATTTGATCAGGGACCAAATATTGCTAAGTAAAGCTCTTGAGTAGAAAATATTGTTTTCATTTTAGAGATGATTATTACATAGGTAAGTATTACATAGGAACAAAGTAATATAGCTGGGTCTTAAACTCATGTCTTCTATTTATATGTGTGTGTGTGTGTATGTGTTTCTTGATTAAGAAAACGTTTTATTCTTTGTCATTTATAATCTTCCTGTATAAAAGCCCTATCTTCCTTGTATAGAGCCACAGTTATTTGGAAATATTCCCAAACCTAGGATTGTACAATCATACATGTATTCATATTATATCATTTCAATTGTAGTTACTGTTTAAGTATGAAAGTCTCCCCTCTGGTCCCTTGGTCTTGTTTTTTGTTGACCTGATAAATGGAGGCAGGTTGGTGTAGTGGAACATGTACTACCTCTGGTGCTGGTGGACTTGGGTTCTATGTTTTTTGAAATTTTAATTGCTATTGGTATTTACACCAGTTTGGGATAAGCTTATATTAATTTATTATTATATCAGTAAAGGATTGACCACATGTTTCCCTAATTTCTCATGGCCTAAGGATGCATAGTAGAGAAAGCAGGGAGAAAGCTTCAGTATGCTAGTTGGTGCAAGCAGGAGAAAAGTCCCAGAAGATCCATGCTGTCTCCCAGAGACAGCATGTGGTCTCAAGGAAACAAGAGAAGCCTAAAAGACTTAGAAGACCTAGAAGACCCCACGAAGACCCATGCTGTCCTAAAAGAGAGCTTCCTGGTGTCTTCCAAGGGTTTTTATCCTCTTTTGATAGAGGCAGGTCATTACAAAGCTAATTGGTTAGCATCCTTCAAATTCAGTCTCCACAATAGCTATTTTGGACCTCCTCTTATCTCTTTAAATTCCTAATCCCTCCTCTGGCTCTCAGTTGATGACTTTGTCTCTTTCAGAGACATCCAGTATGGGTTCATTTATCTTCACCTCAGCATCTTTGACTATCCTTTCTTCTTTGTCCCTAGTCTCAGAGAAAGAAGTGTCCTTTATTCTTCTATAAACATAACCATTTCGCTGGTGCCTACTTTGCCTCTTCTGCAACTCTTGTCTCTTAAGGCAGAGATGCTGAGGTGAAGATAAATGAACTCATACTGGATGACACAAATCATCTCTGAAGGAGACAAGGTCATCAACTGAGGTCCAAAATAGCTGTTGTAGAGACTGTGTTGGGGAGAAAGTGGAAGATGGAGAATAGGGTTTCTGAGGAGTGGCAAGGTTCAAGTTGAAGTTGAGTAGTAGGCAGCTCCAATGGGAAATGTACAATTCTGTATCTCAGTGTCCTGAGGGCCACAAGGAGGAAAAGAAAATGATAGGAAAATAAATAGAGGATTGATGGGATTAGTATGTTCAAATAATAAAGGGAATCAGGATGGTGGGGCCAACACTGAAGTCACTGACTTCAGATCCTGCAGTTTTAGCTAGGGAAGAATTGCATAGAACCATGAGTTTGAGATAAAGGCAGTGTGTGTGTGTGGTTTGAATGATTGAAGAGCTCAGGGATTCTAGCTGGGTGAGTTTGGGCTTTGGGAAGAGATAGGCAAAGAAGTAATTTTCCTATTCAATCCCTCACTTCACCAAAATATTAAATATTTATTGAATACTTTTGTGTAAGACATTGTGCAAAGCAATGTGGTGTATATGGAATAATAGAGTTGGTCATGGCCTTCAAAGGGTTTTTGTTCTTGGTGGGGAAACAATGAATAAATAAATAATGTTAGATAATGATATCAGAACTTAATGTTAATATAGGGTAAGAATATGCAAGACCCGTTGCATGAGCACTCTTCTTTGCCTAGAGTGGAGAGTGTGTCTGTGTCGCTATTATCATTTCTCTTTCTCTCTCTGTCTGTCTGTCTATGTCTGTATCTATTTCTATATCTATCTACACACATACATACATACATAATGTATTTGTGTGTCTATATATATATATATATATATGTATTTATGTATGTATGTAAAGGATATAAGGTAAGAAAGAGAAGTTAGCCTTAGATTATTGGCCTTAGATTAAAATACAATTCTAAAGAGTTTGAAATTCATTCTTTTGGCAGTGGAGAGGAATTGAAGATTTTTAAGCAAGAGACTGATATGATGAAGGAAATATTTGTATGAAGATTAATCTGACAGCAGTGTTTAGGATGAATTGTTGTCAGGGTGTAGTGGTAAGACGCTTATGAGATGGAGAGATACTAATTAAGGGACTATTTTGATATATATGTGTGAAATTACAAGGTCCCAAACTAGGGTGGAAGTGGAAGAAACAGAAAAGATAGCTTTATTCCATAAATATCCTTCCCATAGAGTGTTTGTCTATTTGAAATTGATGAGACTCAAGTAGATTTAAGTCTTAATTTGATTAGAAACCTACTCCCTTATAACATTGCACATGGTCTTTAAAGGGAATGCTGCAGCAGAATGTTACCAACAGTGTACAAGAATGTAACTATCAGATCCAACATAGGAGCTATGACATTTTCCCGATTGTGTCCTTGGCTGGGGGTTGAGCAGCTATAAGAAGTAATTTTTTATTTTTCCAAAATTTTTCATTATTTATTTATTTATTTATTTTGTGTGGGGCAATGGGGCATAAGTGACTTGCCCAGGGTCATACAGCTAGTAAGTGTCATGTGTCTGCGGCTGGATTTGAACTCAGGTCTCCTGAATCCCGGGCTGGTGCTCTATCCACTGCGCCACCTAGCTGCCTCCTATAAGAAGTCTTTGTAGGACCTGTTGCTCTTTAAGTCTTTGCTACTTTCTTTCCTGGGCTTAATTAAGAAAAAGTGAACTGTTCCTTTACTTTGAATATTTATGGAAGCCAGGTCATAGGATGATGACAGACGTATCCTGAATCGAATCAGCCCAGTTGATTTTCATAAATGAATTGAACATGTGGTAAGAGTTTGTTTTGAGTGCATGTGGAGATACTTCTTAATATGGAGAAATAGTGAAGATTTAACATTCATGGAATTGAGTCCTGGATCTCTTTCCCCTTGGGTCTTTATTGTGATGAGTCCTGGTGTTCATGGATGCCCCTTCAGGTTTGGGGTTGAGGCTCATGCTGCTTTAGAGAGAATCTCTGTCTCTCTGTCTCTGTCTCTGTCTCTCTCTCTCTCTCTCTCTCTCTCTCTCTCTGTCTCTCTCTCTCTCTCTCTCTCTCTCTCTCTCTCTCTCTCTCTCTCACACACACACACACACACACACACACACAGAGTTAGAGTTTTCACGACTGACATTCCAGCTGTGGAGAGAGAGTATGTGAGTTAATTGAGGGAAGGAATCCAGTTGTTTTTTTCTCATCTCCTCAAAGTCAAAGTTCCTTCAGTTTAGAACTGGTTGGCAGTAAGTTTTTAATGCTGGTAGGATAAACTCTAGTCAGTTTTTTTGTTTTGGGTGAGTCTACGTTGCATGCTATTCAGTTCCATTCAGCAAACATGTGTTCAGCACCCATTTTATGCAGAGAATTGTGGTAGGATAGCTAGAAACATGGTCCCTTTCTTCATAAAGCTTGTAGGCTAATTGTTAGCATTTATATGGTGCTTTAAGGTTTGTGAAGCACTTTACAAATGTTATCTCCTGTAATGATGATGATGATAGTAATAGCAATAAATATTTAAGATTTCAAAGTACTTTATTATTTTATCTCTTAACAATTCTCATAACATCCCTGTAAGGTAAGTACTATTTATTATTAACCCTATTTCATAGATGAAGAAACTAAGGTAGACAGAGGTAAATGACTTGCCAAGAATCTCACAGTTAGTAAATGGCTGAGGCAAGATTTGAACTCAGGTCTTCCTGACACTTTACCACCTAGTTGTCCTAATAGGGAGATAGCACATGTGTGTGTATCCACAGAGACAACCCCACCCCTAATACAAATATTGTATAGTACATATATAAAAAATAGGCCAAATAAAATGCTATATGATTTGCTGGGATGATGAAGGTCATCACCGCCTGGGAGGGTTAAGGAAGCCTGAGGTGAAATTTTGAATCGGGCATTAAAGTCTGGGTAGGATTTCAGTGGATGAAGAGAGGGGACAATTCAGGCACAAGGAATAGCGTAAACAGAGACACGGGGGAATACTTAGGAAGTGTATGGAGGGTAGTGAGTATTCTAGTCTGGCTAACAGGTTAGGGTATCTAGAGAGCAGTAGAATGAGATAAAACCCCAAAAGCAGGATGCCACCCCATTATGGAATCCTCTAAGTGCAAAGCTAAAGAGTTTGTACTATAGTCATTAGGCAATAGGGAACCACCGAACCATTCTGAGCAGAAAAGTGGCTTGTCCAGATTTATGCTTGAGGAAGATTAAGCTGGTAGCCGTGGGGGAGATTGACCTGAGAATTCAGAGTGGGTACTAGGCGACCTATTAGGAAGCTATTGCAGTAGTCCAGGCAGGTGGTAATGAGGGTATGTGGGAATAGAGAGGACAGTGACTAATGGGAGAGGCAATTCAGGTGTAGAATCAACAGAACTTGGAACTTGCCTGGAAATTAGAAGTAAGGGAGAAGGAAGAGTCAAAATTAACACGGAGGTTTTAAGCCTGGGAGACTAATTGAATGCTGGCATTCCTGACAGAAATGACAGTGGCAACTAAGCACCCTTTCTGTGGCGAACCAAAACCCAAGAAAGGGCTAAAGTTGCAGCATGAAGGATGCATGCCTATAAGCTCCAAGGAAGACCATTCCAATTGTGCAAGAAGAGGGAGGTTAGATCAGCTGCTCTTGTTAAGTGCTGAAGGATTATCATCTTCCTGCATCTGAGTCTCTTAAGGACATGCTGATGTTTTTGTTTTGTGCTTCTCATAAATTACGATAGAAAACACAGTTCTGACAATTTCCTAATACCCTTGACTTCTTGGACTGTTTTAGATGGATAAAATGAAGTACTGTGTTGTGCTTTGCTCAATTAAGTACCAAATTTAATTTTTAGAATTTGTTCTCATGGTTAAAAATTGATCCTGGTCTTTGTGTTCCCAAGTCACATATTCAGAATTAATTTCTACTTCTTTGAATGATCACTATATGTTTTGATTCATATGAGTTTCATGTTACTGAAAAGAAAACTCAAATTTCAACTGTATCTAAAATCAAAATATGAATTTTATGTAAATATAAGTTTTTAGAAACCTGTTATGTTTGTTATTGCTATATATCAGTTCCTATCAATGATTCATTATCTTAGGTATTAACATGTTACAATTTTATGAAATATTTTTAGCTCACTAGTAACTTTGCACAAGGGAGCAAAATTATCCAACTTAACTGATAAGCTCAGATTCCTATGAATTTCGTTCTCTTTGCAGTAATTCTGTTCCATTTTAGTACCAACCTGACAAGTTGTTAATGTCATTGTCAAAAACCTAATAGCTCCCATCATTCTGTTATCGTTGTCTCAGAAACTTTGGTCTATCTCTTTTCCCTTTGCAGAATGTTATGGTAGATATTAAAAGGAATAACAGTAAATTAGCAGACATTCTTTAAAGAGAAAACTGCCAGAAATGCTTCTAATATAACACTTTTATTTTGCCTAAAGAATTAATTTTTCATTTTGAGAATATGAAAATAGCTTCAGTCTGAAAAATTATGGCATTAATAATGTCATAATATTAGTAATTCCATTTGAAAATATATATATGACACTGTTAAACCTTTTGTGAAAGAATTACTCTTCAGATGTAGTAAGCTATTGTCATCTTAATTCAATGTGCTGGAATATAAAGGTTTCTATCATAAACTTTGAGCAGGATATAAGTAGGCTATTCCTTAAATGCCTTGGAAAAGTTTTTATTGAATATAAATTAAGATAGAGAAACTTTTGATACTGTCTGCTGAGTTCATTTGTATTTCCAGTAAATGATTAACTCATTAAGGAGTCAGCCAGCAGTGGAAAATCAGACTGGCCCTTCTGTTTAATGAACAGCTTCAATGCAAAACTTCCATAATCGGATATAATAGTGTACATTTTTTTAAGTTTGCCTCATGCATCTATTTGTCTTCATCAATGCTTCTGTGTATAGAGGAGACAATTATCTTTCAAAGATGTGCTAAGATAGCCAATTTTTTTTTTCAACCTGGATAATCACTGAATGGGAAGGGGAGAAGAGGGTTCATTGGTTAGAGATGAGGGGAGAAAACAAGGAATCCTGGCTTTTTAAAAAATCTGAATTTTCCAGTAGTTTGTTATATGACCTTCAAAAAGTGATTTGACTTTTGGTATACTTAATTTTCTTTTGTCCTACCATCAGGAATTCTACAAAGGAATCCTTGTGAAATATATGTTGGGACTGTTAGGATGTCTGGGGAAAAAGGTCAAGATAAATAATACCACTTTATTATTTTTGTCCTCTTCCTATGTCCAAGGAATTTAAAGTACTCCACAAAACCCAGGAAAGGAAACTTCAGCATAACTTTAGCTATTAGTAACAAGGTCAGGTAAATATTATCACTTGTATTTTGACATTTTAAAAATACAGTAAATATAAAATAAATATTTGTTGTTTTTGTCCAGTTGTGTCTGACTCTGCATGACCCCATGGACCATAGTGCTCCAGTGCTGTCCCTGGGGTTTTCTTGTCAAAGATACTGGAATGGTTTGTCCTTTCTCTCTCTCTCTCTCTCTCTCTCTCTGTTTCTTTCTTTCTTTCTTCCCTTCCCCTTCCCCTTTCCCTTTCCTTTCTTCCTTTCTTCCTTCCTTTCTTTCTTTCTTTCTTTCTTTCTTTCTTTCTTTCTTTCTTTCTTTCTTTCTTTCTTTCTTTCTTTCTTTCTTTCTTTCTTTCTTTCTTTCTTTCTTTCTTTCTTTCTTTCTTCTTTTCTTCCTTCCTTCCTTTCTTTCTTTCTTTCTTTCTTTCTTTCTTTCTTTCTTTCTTTCTTTCTTTCTTTCTTTCTTTCTTTCTTTCTTTCTTTCTTTCTTTCTTTCTTTCTTTCTTTCTTTCTTTCTTTCTTCCTTCCTTCCTTCCTTCCTTCCTTCCTTCCTTCCTTCCTTCCTTCCTTTCTTTCTTCCTTTCTTCTTTTCTTTCTTCCTTTCTTCTTTTCTTTCTTTCTTTCTTTCTTCCTTTCTTCCTTTCTTTCTTTCTTTCTTTCTTTCTTTCTTTCTTTCTTTCTTTCTTTCTTTCTTTCTTTCTTTCTTTCTTCCTTTCTTCTTTTCTTCCTTCCTTTCTTTCTTTCTTTCTTTCTTTCTTTCTTTCTTTCTTTCTTTCTTTCTTTCTTTCTTTCTTCCTTCCTTTCTTTCTTTCTTTCTTTCTTTCTTTCTTTCTTTCTTTCTTTCTTTCTTTCTTTCTTTCTTTCTTTCTTTCTTTCTTTCTTTCTTTCTTTCTTTCTTTCTTTCTTCCTTTCTTCCTTTCTTCCTTTCTTCCTTTCTTCCTTTCTTCCTTTCTTCCTTTCTTCCTTTCTTTCTTTCTTTCTTTCTTTCTTTCTTTCTTTCTTTCTTTCTTTCTTTCTTTCTTTCTTTCTTTCTTTCTTTCTTTCTTTCTTTCTTTCTTTCTTTCTTTCTTTCTTTCTTTCTTTTTGCTGGACAATGAGGATTAAATGACTTGCCCAGGGTTACACAGCTAGTAAGTCTGAGGTCATATTTGAACTCAGGTCCTCCTGAATCCAGGGCCAGTGCTTTATCCATTGCGCCACCTAGCTGCTCCCTAGGATTTCTAATCAATATATTTTCACCTTAAATGCAGAACTTTGTTTCTTCAGGGGTGGAAAACTACTGGAGGAAATACTGCTTTTCAGTCAATCTAGGTGGATTGGGGAATGGGATGAAGAAATAAGATGTATTTTGGGTTTTTTTTTTAATTTCTTGCTTTTTGAAACCACTGAAGCTTAGAAGTTAGATTGATCTGGTTGAGTTAATTTAGTTGCATAGAGCTGGATGCTAATGAGGCCCAACGTGTCAATTTAGTCACCATTTGGGCCAGTTAACAGCTCAGAAAAAAAACTGTTTCATAGCCGTATATTACACCTTTAACCTCAGCCAACTGTTTCACAAATGAATGAATGCCATTGGTCATGAAAAACATCTGGCAATGGGTCAGTAATATAGACTCTCTCTAGGAATATAAAGGACAGAACGTTGAGAAATTAGTTTTAGACAACTCATCTTGTTACTGGTATCAGTAAACATTGTTTTTATACTATCATTCTGAATTATTGTGCACAATTCTCTTAAAAGCCAAATGGTATGTAACCATTCCTTAATGACATATTTTGCCTTTTACGTTCTAAAAAGACACTTTTTTTTTGTGTGTGGCAATGAGGGTTAAGTGACTTGCCCAGGGTCACACAGCTAGTAAGTGTCAAGTGTCTGAGGCTAGATTTGAACTCAGGTCCTCCTGAATCCAGGGCCAGTGCTTTATCCACTGCACCACCCAGCTGCCCCCTAAAAAGACCCAATTGATAGGGATCTTGAGTTGTTCAGGATGGCCAAAATCACTAATTTTTGAAAAAACAATTCTAGCCACAGTATTGTTCATTAGTTTGAATGTTAAGTCAAAATATGAGGCAAAATTGACCTTCAGTTTCCTTGTTTTGTTGCCTCTCACCCTTCCTACCCTAGGCACTCAGTAAATGTTGAGTGAATAAATGTGGAAAAAAGTCATCAAATAAGTATTTATTAAGCGTTTGCTTTTGCCAGGTATTATCCTAAGCACTGAGAATAGAAATAGAAAAATGAGAAGGTCTGTGTTCTCAAGGAGCCTGCATTCCAATAGGGGAAGATGAAGTTGTGTTGTTGTCTTTGAATTTCCAAGGATGGTGAATAGAACAATAGGGAAGTCAATGTTCATTCCCTTTTCCAAAATTAATGGCAGTCCTTTTTTTTTTTTTTTTTTTTTTTTTTTTTTTTTTTTGGTGAGGCAATTGGGTATAAGTGACTTGTCTAGGGTCACACAGGTAGTAAGTGTTAAGTGTCTGAGGCTGGATTTGAACTCAGGTACTCCTGACTCCAGGGCCAGTGTTCTATCCACTGAGCCACCTAGCTGCCCCTAATGGCAGTCTTAATCTGATTATATGGGGTGGGCCAAAAGTCACGAACATTTAATAACTTCTTTATTTTTTGTTTTTAATTTACAATACCATAGCATCATATTCAGTATATATAGGGAATGAATTTGTTACATGTGAAAAATCAAATCCCATAAATGGCAAAAAATAAAGCAACAGTAATTTTCAAAAAATTATTAAAACATCAGACCCCTTTGTGACTTTTGGCCTGCCCTTTAGTTCCCAGTACAAAAGACGAAAGAGGTTGTGGGAGGTATGGAGGAGTAGAAGCGAGGCTTAAGTGTGCAGGGACAGATTTAGAAAATGGCTGTGGGGAAGAAGGGGTCAGATTTGGGGCCAGGTAGGAATAAGGGCTATCAGAAATCAGGAGAGTATGGCTCTAGGACAAGAGATGCATCTCCTTTGTTTAATCCAAATCTCCGATGTGGCGCCCCCCCCCCACCAACCTTGGCAGTACCCTTTGTCTCAGACCGTCTCCGTTTTCCTAATCACAAGATACCTGCCCTATGTTCTGCTCTCTTGTTTGCTGCTTCCTGATAAGAAATATATAAAGGAAAGATAATAACTGAATGTGGTAACACAATAGGTTCTCCTGGAAACAATCTATGAATGCAAAAAGAATGGCAATAATTATGGGATTGTTAGGTCACATAGTAAGTCATTTGAGACAGTTTTGGAAGGAGACATAGATTCTTCCATCACTATAAACAGCAGCCTGTTTTTACTATTAATACTCAGGTTTTTTCCCCCCAGTTATTTTGCAACCTCAGATCTTCATTGTTAAAAAAAAAAAAAGAAGCTAGGATATGATTGATTGGCATTTATCAGGATATTCCATGCTTTTGCTCAATGAACATTTATTAAGTTGTCACTACTATTTGTAGTGTACTATGATAGGTACACAGGAAGATATAACTACATGAGACATCACCCTTTCCCATAGAGAGCTGACAGTCTCCTAGAGGTGATAAAACATATACACCAATAGCTATGTTAGAAACAATTCAGGAGCACTGGCCCTGGATTCAGGAGGACCTGAGTTCAAATTCGGCCTCAGACACTTAACACTTACTAGCTGTGTGACCCTGGGCAAGTCACTTAACCCCAATTGCCTCACCAAAAAAAAAAAAAAGAAAAGAAAAGAAACTCAATTCAGGTGTTTTCAATCATGTTCAATTCTTTGTGACCCCAGTTAGGGATTTCTTGGCAAAGATACTGGAATGGTTTGCCATCTCCTTCTCCAACTCATTTTATACACGAGGATATGATAAATCTATAAGAACTATAGAAATAGGGGGCAGCAAGGTGGCTCGGTGGATAAAGCACCAGCCCTGGATTCAGGAGTACCTGAGTTCAAATCCAACCTCAGACACTTGATACTTATTAGCTGTGTGACCCTGGGCAAGTCACTTAACCCTGATTGCCCCGCATAAAATAAAACACAAAACAAAACTATAGAAATAAAATGATGAAAGTTTGGACTAGAACTACTATAAGATAGATGAAGGAAAGCTCCCTTTTCTCACCATGCTAACTTATATACTAATTCATATTATATTCATCTGTGTGTATGTATAATTACTTCCGTTGGATTCTAAGCTCCATGAAGGAAGTCTTACTTATATTTGCATCTCTCCCAATAGCTAACAAGGCACCTTATACAAAACCGGTCCTTATAACCCTGTTAACATGAATGGTGTTTGACTTAGCCTTTGAAGAATGTGTCACATTTCAACACGTACAGATAGTCCATCTATAAAAGAAACTAGAAGTAATTCAGTCACCTTTTAAAGAACTTATGCAAACGCTTGGGGTTTTGGGGTAAATCCGCAAGGTTATTAAAACCCCTAAACAGTATATCCTTGAATTTCCAAAAGTGCCCATGTAATGGACAAGGATAGTTTGGTTGACAGAATGTCAGTGCCGAAGGCATACAGAGATGACAGGTGTCTTGACAAGGACTATAGAAGGTGATAACTAGCAGGGGTAGTGCTTGACATGTGACAAAGGAAATGGAAGATCAAGGCTTACAAAGGGAAAACTGAATAAAAGGAACTGGCATTAAAGAAGTCTTTCAAAGACAACAAATTAAACATTAAGCCAGAGAATGAAGGACCACGGAATCTTCCCCACAATATAACTATACTTTCAAAAGAAAGCTAGGAGAAAAATCCAGTGACGTCCTTCAGAAATAAACTAATTTCTTCTGAATGTATTCCAACAAAGAAACTAACCTTATTTAATAGTTCACAGAATAAACTTCTTTCCGCCCACTTGTGAATATGTGTGCCATTGTTAACTGTTGGCAACTTTGCTGAACTCAGGAATACTTGAATTAAAACTTTCTCTTTATTTACTTGGTAGTTTACACCTTTCCTTTTTTGTCCTAAAATTTTTTAACTTTCATTTAAAAAAATTTGGGTTCCAAATTCTTTCCCCTATTTCCCCTATCCTCTTCCTTAGATGGCAAACAATTAGATATAGATTAAACATGTACAGTCATGTACAACATTTCCATATTACAAAAGAAAACAGACCAAAAATTC
This sequence comes from Dromiciops gliroides, assembly GCF_019393635.1. Classification (NCBI taxonomy): domain Eukaryota; kingdom Metazoa; phylum Chordata; class Mammalia; order Microbiotheria; family Microbiotheriidae; genus Dromiciops; species Dromiciops gliroides. The sequence goes on along the minus strand of NC_057864.1, from coordinate 404,405,968 downwards.
CAATTCCTTCTATTTCTTTTTCTTCTCTTATTGCTATAGCTAGCACTTCTAGTACAATATTGAATAATAGCAGTGAAAATGGGCACCTTGTTTCATCCCTGATCTTATTGGGAAAGTTTCTAGCTTATTTCCATTACAGATAATACTTGGTGATGGTTTTAAATAGATACCACTTTTCATTTTAAGGAAAGTTCCGTTCATTCCTATGCTTTTAGTATTTGAAATAGGAGTGAGTGCATTTTTGTCAAAAGCTTTTTCTACATTCATAGAAATAATCATATATCTTTTGTTATTGATATGATCAGTTATGCTGATAGTCTTCCTAATAATGAACAGAACAGATCTAAACAAAAAATCTCATCGTTCTTCTAGATTAATAGCCCTTCAAATATTTGACCACAGATTTCCTGTCCCACCTGTTCTTTCAATGCTCACTCGTACCATAAGCTCAAGAGCCTTCACCATCCTGTATGTCTTCATTTGAATAGTCCCAAGTTTACCATTGTTCTTCTTAAACTGTGGTGATGAATGATATTATGGGAGGAAGAGATATGGGTATATAGGACCAGCTTTATCTCAAGATAAAGTGTTTTATTAGAAAGCACTGGGCACCAGATGACTTCTTTGTGCATTAAGTGAGTTGAAATCTTTCATTTGTATATTTTGTAAATTATGTAGAATAGAAACCACATTCCCCCCAAAGCAATGAGATAGAGAGCAACTATATTGAGTTCTCTGAGGACTGAGAGTATCAAGAAGACAAGCTAAATGTTTTATTTCTGGGAAATTTTAAGTAAGTAGTTAAAAGCTCCTCCTAAAATAATTTTTTTAAAAAGTTACCTAAAATACCTTCTAACCTCCACCATTGCTGAAGCACTGGAGTGTCAGAACCCAGAACAACATAATGCACCCTGTTCACTTATTATGCAAAGACAAGACTGAAAGTGGGTTTGAGAGTTCTTTTCTACTTGGCCATGAAGGAAAGTTAGTTTTACATTATGCAGTGATTGATAAGGGTTGAAGGCTACTGAACTAAAAATATTGCTTTATTCCTATATGTTTGTAGTACTTTAAAACTTCAGACCTTCATCTAATCCAGAGGTTCTTTTTTCTTTGGGGGGAGGCAGGGCAATGAGGTTTAAGTGACTTGCCCAGGGTCACACAGATAGTAAGTGTCATGTGTCTGAGGCTGGATTTGAACTCAGGTCCTCCTGAATCCAGGGCCAGGGCTTTATATACTGCACCAATTAGGTGCAATTAGGTGCCCCCCAAAAGTTATATTTTAATAGAAAAAACAACTGAGTTTTTAAAAAGTAGGCTTATCAAGATCTGGAAACAAAGTGGATGCCCATCAATTGGGGAATAGCTAAACAAATTGTATTACATAAATGTAATGGAATTTTACTGTACTTTAAAAATGGTGAATATGAAAAATTCAAAAAGCATGGGAAGATGGGAAATGATGCAGAGTGAGGTAAATTAGCCATGGAAACAATATACACAATTACTAAAATAAAAATGGGTAGAATAAAAACATTTAAGTTGCTTGTTGTATAAGCATAATGCTCAAGCTTTGGCTCTAGAGGAGAGTTGGGAAAATGCACTTGTCTCTCCCGTTTGCAGAAGTGGGGGAGACTGTGGTATAATATGGAATATTGCATATGCTTTATAATCAATCACAGTTGATGGGTTTGTTGGTTTTGTGAAAAAAAATTACTTTCATTGTAAATGTTTGTTGCAAGCAATGGTTTGCTTATTAGAACAGGGGTACTTGTATATTTGGAAATGAAGGTAAGGTAAAAAATAAAATAGCAATACAAGAGTATGCTCTCATAACTCACTAATTGGGTCTTTGGAATGACTATCTTTTGGAACATGGCATCTAGGCTGTGCAGTTCACTTGGTGACAGATATAATTAGTGGGCACAAATGAACTATTTTATAAACTGTAAACATTTAAATTCAGATCTATAAAATATCAATAAATGTTCTATCCCCTACAGAGTAATGTTATTAGAGCTTTAAAGATCCTCAGATATGGTCTATTTTGGACCTTTTATTTTGCAAATAAGAACACTGACTCCAGGAGAAACCAAATGATTTGCTTAACTCCAGCTAGTTATTGGCAAAGCAGGAGCCCCGAGCTCAGGTTTCCTAAATCTTAGAATACTAGTCCTTAATTTGTTTTAAAAGATACATTTTAGTTTGATGCAATGGAGGTTTTCCAGCAGACATCCAAGTAATCCATGACAAGAGCACATTCCCCCAAAATGGTGAAGCAAAAATCCTAATAGCATGATTGAGCCTCATCTTTGTTTTCACTTAGAATTTTAGTCACTGGAGATAAATACGCAGACAAAACCAAAACAATTCCTCACCTCAAAGGAGCTCCCATTCTGCTGAAAAGAGACAACATGTAAATATATGTTAATGAAAAATTTCTACAAAATAAATCCGAAATTTTTATAGAGCATGGGAAGGACTAAAAATTGGGGGAACCGGGAAAGGGCCTCTCCTCGAGGTAGCATATGAACAGAAGCTTGAAGGTAGTTAGGGTTTTCAAGAAGAAAAGGGGTGAAGGAAGATCATTCCAGGTCTAGTAGGTAGAAAGTCTTTGCAAAGGCAGAAGAAAGAATTTCTTATTCATGGAAGGGCAGCTAGGTGGTGCAGTTGGTAGAGTGTCAGTAAGACTCATCTTCCTGAGTTCAGATCCTATCTCAGACCCTTACTAGCTGTGTAACTCTGGGTAAGTCACTTAACCCTATTTGCCTCAGTTTCCTCATCTATAAAATGAGCTGAAGAAGGAAATGGCAAACCACTCCAGTATCTTTGACAAGGAATTCCCACATAGGGTCACGAAGAGTTGCACATGTCTAACAAAAACAACAGCAACATTCATGGGAGAGCAAATGTGCTGGAATGTAGAGTATGTGAGGAGCAAGAATGTGCAGTCAGCCTGCAAAGAAAGTAGAAGCTAGACTATTAAGTGCTTAAAATCCCAAACTAAGGAGTTTATATTTTATCCTTAGAGACAATGAGGAACTAATGAAGCTTCCAGAAGAAGGCAACAGCATGATATTCATATTTCATTGTTAAGTCATCCCTGGACATAGCTTTTTGTTACCAGTTTCCTCATTTTTTAAATGAGCATAAAAATAATAATAGCATCTTCCTCGTAAAGTGTTTAGCCCAGTGCACATAGAAGGCACCATGTAAATGTTAATTATTATTATTATTATTATTGGTATTTTCTTATTATCAATAACCTCATTTGAGGGCATAATCTCATGGTCTCCAAGTATGAAGATGCCGCTACTAAGACTGCTTCTAAGTGAGGTTATTGACGGTAAGAATATCCCACCAAAATATTCATTGCAGTTCTTCAAGATTAATCATAACAACAACAATAATAATAGTAACATAATTACTTTTTCTTTTTTTTGGTGGGACAATGAGGGTTAAGTGACTTGGTCAGGGTCACACAGCTAGTAAATGTCAAGTGTGTGAGGCCAGATTTGAACTCAGATCCTCCTGAATCCAGGGCTAGTGCTTTATCCACTGCGACACCTAGGTGCCTAGTAATCTAGTAACCTAGTAACCTAATATCTAATAGTTTTCTGAGATATTTCAGCAATTTCTCAGCTGTCCCATCGTTCACTGCCTGTTTTCTCTCAGCCCTGTCAGAGGTATTGTAGCATAATGAGAAAGAATGCTGCATTTGGAGTCAGAGGACCTGACTTTCTACTATCTCAGCTCTGTCACCTATGCCTTGTGGACCTTGGGCAAATGGCTCAAACTTTCTGAGACTTAGTTTCCTCAAATATAGAACTGGGAGAAAATTGGATCATATGCCACTCAAGCAGTAGTAGCAACAACAAGCGTTTCTTTAGACTTAAAGGTTTTCAAAGCCTCTTACAAATATTGTCAGCTTTAATCCTCACAACAGTTCTGGGAGGTAGGTGCTATTATTATTCCCAAGAGGAGATGAAGGTTGCATGGATAATTAATAATAATTTTTTGTGCGTGTGAGGCAATGCGGGTTAAAGTGACTTGCCCAGGGTCACACAGCTAGTAAGTGTCAAGTGTCTGAGGCCAGATTTTGAACACAGGTCCTTCTGAATCCAGGGCCAGTGCTTTATCCACTGTACCACCCAGCTGCCCCCAGGGTTTGTTTTGGGTTTTTTGTTTGTTTGTTTGGGGTTTTTTGGTTTTGGGGGTTTTTTTTTTTGGTTATGCAATTGGGGTTAAATGACTTGCCCAGGGTCACACAGCTAGTAAGTGTCAAGTGTCTAAGGCTGAATTTGAACTCAGGTTCTCCTGACTCCTGGGCTGATGCTCTATCCACTGTACCACCTAGCTGCCTCTAATTAATAATAGTTAAGAAAAACAATGGTAAGCATTGGCCATATTTTTCCTTACTTGCTAGGCTATTTTGAAATTTTTCCCTGAGTGTTGGCAATTATTAACAATGACCATGATTTTATTTTATTTTTTTTCACCATGATTTTATAACCAAAAAATTCCTTTGGAGTAATTTCATCAATTTCCTTCAATCCCCAAAAGGTAGAAGACAGAATCTTCCAAAGTGTTAAGTTGGGGAAACTGCAGGAAGCTTAATTAAGAATTCAAAGTGAACAACATTGTCATTGTTAGAATTTTTTTTAAAAGACTATTATATAAATCCTAAATAATACTGGCAAATTTTCCACATTCTTTTTGTATTTATCTTGAGGAAGTTCAGTAATGGAAAGTCACCCTTTTCAGGCTAAGTAACGTTAAGAAGGGCAGCTGGAATGCACAATGGATAGAGCCCTGGGCCTGAAGTCAGGTGCACTCATCTTCCTGTGTTCAAATCTGACCTCAAATATTTACTAGCTGTGTGACCCCTGGGCAAGTTACTTCACCCTATTTGCCTCAGTTTCGTCATCTGTCAAGTGAGCTGGAGAAGGAGATGGCAAACCACTCCAGGGTCTTCAGGCATATGGAGATGGAGGTCAGGAACTGAACAACAATGGAAACAAAAAAAGAGCTTCCTTCTTCTCATGTTCATTGTTCTCAGCATGCCCTTGGTCCTTTTGCTTATTCTCAGGGATATCGGAGCCTACTGCCAAACTAGGAGTCTTTACCGAGCTCTCAGAAAGAATTTTGAATGTACACAATCATATTAACCAATGTCAGCACACAGCAGCTTCCACTAGGCAGAACCCAGGCAGGAATGTCCTTTTGATCGGAGGAAAATAGCTGTCACTACATTCATTCCCTTGTATTCCACAGAAGATGCCAGTAACTGTCACCCAGGCAATTAAAATAAAATTGCAGATTAGAAACAGCAAGGACACACTGACAGAGGGGAGAAAGGGCAGGTGACAGGGCAGAGGGGGGGAAGACACTTGTATAAAGCAAACAATTCTTTTGGGGGGGCTAGTTAATGTAGAGGACAAGCATCCCTAACCACCTTCCCCTAACCCCTAAGGAAATGGCTGCATTACATACAGCTTACCCTAGACAGTGACAGAATGATGAAGACAGCATCACCACACATCAAAGCTGTCCTCGGTGCTGTAAAATCACATACTGTGACAAATGTAGCATCCGCCTCCTAATAATCTTCTTCGAACACTGAGTTCAGCTTTAACTATAAAGCTACATAGAGAGCAAAGGCAGCCTCAGAACTTTCTCCATCTCAATTTAAATGCAATCAGAAAGTGTTCAAGGATTTCAAGAATGTTCTGTAGGCATCCATCTTGAAGTCTATGATCAAGATGTGTTCTTTGTTTTTACCAGCTTGAGAAATTTCATTTTTATACACAGCCATAATATGCAAACAAGCATTATTTGTTTACTCAGTCATTTGACTTGGCTTTTCTGCCCAAAGTTCTTCTTTGTGGAATTTGTCTTTAAAAGGACTCTATAAAGCCACTGCTTTTGAGCATTACATTTGCATGAATGACATTCTCAGGCTTTACAAGGAGCGGCCAAATTACCATTCATTGGCTTACATTCTTTAATTGACTATAAAATTCTTGCTCTGAAGCCATAACGGTAATCCATAAAATAATAGGAGCTTTCTGATTTAGAAACACAATGATTTCTTTTTCACCCTAAGGCAAATGTGGATTTTGTTTTTTTGCTCCCCACCCCACCTTGTTTTTATTGTTTAACAGGTCAATATTTAAACTAAGTACAGGAATAGTATAAGGAAAGATTCATGGGAGGTAGCAGACCTTACATATAAATTAGCTTGCTCCTTACTTTTAGTCCTTAACATTTTGTGTGGCATTACCTCCCACAGTGCTTTTTGCCTCGGAAGCTATTCATACCCTTGTTTATTTAAATAGGAGTTCATCACAAAGAGGAGCTTCATTTTGCTTGGTTTCCATTTTTACTTGAAGATGAGAAATAAAGGCTCAAAGCATGTTGTGGCTCGATACCCTTTCTGTAAAGCTTTCAGAAAGCGATTAGATTAGCCAATTTCTTTTTTAAAAAAAATAATTTATTTTAATTTTTCTAAATTACATGTAAAGATATTTTTTGAGTTCCAAATTTTTCTCTCACCCTCCTTTCCCTTCCCCCTCCCAAAGCTACTAAGCAATTTGATGTAGGTTAATACATTACAATCATGTTAAATATATTCTCACATTAATCAGAAGGGAAAAAATGCAAGAAGAAATAAAAAAGAACAATAACAAAAACAACAACAACAAAAGTGAAGATAGTATGCTTCAATCTGCATTCAGACTCCGTAGTTGTTTTTCTGAATGTGGAATTCCCCACCATATGTCTTTTGGCATTGTCTTAGATCACTGCATTGCTGAGAAGAGCCAAGTCCATCACAGTTGATCCTCACAAAATGGTGTTGATACTATGTACAATGTTCTTTTGGTTCTGCTCATTTCATTCAGCATTAGTTCATGTAAGTCTTTCTGAAATCCATCTGTTTATTTCTTATAGCACAATAGTATTCCATTACATTCATATACCACAACTTGTTCAGCTGTTCCCTAATTGATGGGCATCCCCTCAATTTCCAATTCTTTGTTATCACAAAAAGAGTAGCTATAAATATTTTCGTACATGTGGGTCCTTTTCCCTTTTCCTATTAGCCAATTTCTAAGCTACCTTCCAACTTGAATTTTCTTAAATTAATAAATATAATTTTCCAAAGGAGTTAAACATTTTTAATGGTGTGGTTGACAGGCAGGCCACATAGTGAAATGCCATAAGATTGTACACCATTTTTTTGCAGAGCACAGTATTATTATTTATTATTTACCATAATATTTCTTCCCCAGTATTTGGGATTTTACCCACTTAGAGTTCTATTTTTTTCCTTCCAAATTAAAAAAAAATGTTCCCCATCATATGTAATGTGTTTGATGGGGAAACTGCTCTAACTTGAGTTCATTCTTCAGTGAAATGCGGTTCATCAGATGTCAGAAAATTGGGCTGCTTTTCCATTGACTTCTCTTACTTTAAAACAAATGGTTCCTATCCCAAAGCCTGCTTCTACCATGTCCTGAGGCTTCATTTTTTTCCCCAGTCCCCTGGGGAATGACAGTAAAAGCACAGCATTTCAAACATTTCACATAGTATAATTATATCAATTTTTTCCCTCTAATTCTTCCTTTTGGTTGCATGCCACATTGAGTGTCAGAGGCAGGATTTGAATGCTGGTTTTCTCAATGTACTATCTGGCCTTTCATGACATAAATTACCAAAATAAAAGTTATTTAGTGTCTCCCTGCTTCTGATTTCTTAGCTGCTTTCCCCAATAATCATCCAGTTTTCCAAAATGATCCTGAGAAAGTAAAAAACAAAAACAAATTCCAGATAGAGTACCATCTATATCAGGGATTGAGGAAAATGATAATAAACATAGCCTCTGCTGCTGATTCTTCAAATGATTCTGGTGATGGGGTATCCCAGGTATGTTATCAAGAGAAATCAAAAGGCCTAATTTATAGGAAGAGGTTTTTTCGGTGCAATGGTTCAGATGTCTCTCTCTCTTCTCCTTCCTCTCCCCTCCCCCAAAGTCTGGTATACACTGAGCCATAGCAAGGTTGTTGGAGAGTTTGAGGTTCTTACCTCTCAGATGCAAACACTTGGTGAGCTCTTTATAAGGGTGCAAGACTCTTTGTTACTGTTGTTGAGTTTGGTAGTGTCTGACTCTTCCTGACCCCATGGACTATACCATCCATGGGGTTTTCTTAGCAAAGATATTGGAGCAGTTTACCATTTCCTTCTCCAGTGTATTTTTTATTTTTTGGCGGGGGTGGGGGGGGTGAGGCAATTGGGGTTAAGTGACTTGCCCAGGGTCACACAGCTAGTAAGTGTTAAGTGTTTGACTCTAGGACCTTTTGGGGCATAGTTGATTTAAGGTAGCCTTGATAGTTTTTTATCCATTTATTATCATCTTTTCTACTAACTCCTTTTTGTCAATTAATTTTGTGTAAGATATCTGAAACCATTCTTTCTGGGCTCTGAGATCTAGTGATTTTTTTTTTTTTTTTTAGTGAGGCAGTTGGGGTTAAGTGACTTGCCCAGGGTCACACAGCTAGTAAGTGTTAAGTGTCTGAGGCCGGAATTGAACTCAGGTACTCCTGACTCCAGGGCCGGTGCTCTATTCACTGCGCCATCTAGCTGCCCCTGAGATCTAGTGATTTTAAAAGGTAGATATAGTTATTCCTTCCACATCATGACTTTCTACATTGTAGTTTCACTATATTACGGGTTGACATAAGAAATTAAATGGAAATTTTGGAGAGTTTCTGGGAAGCTGCAGATGACCTGTGAAGACCAGTAGATGACACAGAGCCTATGACCAAATAACTTAACCCAGTTTTACAGTAAGGTATTGTAAATGCCTTAAAGAGAAAAATGTAAAAAAATCAGACTTCTTTGGTATGAAGGGAGGGCCAGAATTTTTTACATGAATTTTCCAAATCGTGGGGGCTCCTTGCCTCTAACCCCACCCCCCCACCCCATCAGGTGGGAGGGGTAACTGTATATACAGGTAACTCTAGTTGGATTTGACTCATTTTAACCCAGTTCAGCACAGAAATATTAAGAACCTACTCTGTGCCAGTCCCTAAGCCAGGTGTCAAAGATGTAAAGTGACGCAGTCCCTCTCCTCAAATAGCTTACAGTCTAATGGAGCAGAGGCAGCATCAGCAAATACAATAATACTGTGAAGCAGGATGTGATTAGCTCTATGGATAAGGATGAGAATTTGAGGAAGGAGAGACATCAGACAGGATTGGAATAGATATGGAGAAGGTAGCATCCTGAAGTCAGGGAGGGATGGCCCCAGGTGACAGGATGAAGGGGGGAGTCCCCTCCTTAGGAGGAAGACCCAGCCTGCTCCCATTCAGAGGTGGGAGGCAGACAGCAGGGTGAGATCAGGGAGCAGTTGGTATTTCAGTGTGGCTGGAACATAGAGTGTGTGA